>NC_134139.1:108247500-108872500 GCF_033958435.1 Carettochelys insculpta | reverse complement strand
GGGCCGATAGCAGCTCAGAATTACTAGGAAGGTCCAGCTCAGACCTACATTGCAGCATGCTCAGAATAGATGAGCTCTCTGGGGCATTTAGTTGCTAAAAATTTAAGGAGAATCTACCAAATATGTGCACACCATGATTTTTCAAAGGGTTGTAACTTGTCCAAATTTGGACACATTTTTTACAGAAATAGCAAAGAGCAAATCCCTGAGACAGGATACATCTACGCTGGAATAGGAGACCCAATGGCATGGCCATGGCTAGATCACAGGCTGTAAAATTGCTATGAAGACATTTGGGCTCAGGCCCCAGTCCAGGATCTAGAACTCTCTCTAGTCACAGATCCCAGAACTTGGCCTCCAGTTTTGGCCCAGACATTTACACAGCTTGAGTCTTTCAAGCCAAAGTCAGCTGATCTGGACCAGATGTGTGTATTTAATTGCTGCATAGACGTATCACAAAGGTCAACTAATTCCCCATCTGAATGTCAAATCCCCGCTTCGGCGCATAAGGATGCTAGAACTTTTCAAAGAAAAGCTCACGGAATTTACTAACGTTTTCTCTTTGTTTCATTTTCAGAAACAAATGAACCATTTTGGCTGAAATTGTCTAAAAATATTCAGCTGGAGATAGAAACCAACATTAAGGATTCTGGCTCAAAAGAGTTTGGCAAAATTATAAGCAACCAAAGAAATGGGTCTTAGAACAGGAAGTGTCATATAACATTACTAGGTGGGGCAACCCGCCATATTTATAACCATTTTTAAAATACCAATTAGTGAATAAATCACATTGATTGTGTTCACACTAACTCTCCCTTTCAGAAGGGACATGTTAATGAGGCAGTTCAGAAGATGCTAATGAGGCACTGACATGAATATGCAGCACCTCATTAGCATAATGGCAGCCACATGTGATTCGAAAATGCCACTTTCAAAACACACGCTGCCCATGTAGTTGGGGGTCTTTTGAAAGGACCCCCTGATTTTGAAAGCCACTTTTCCCTATTTCATTTGAGGAAGAAGGGTCTTTCAAAGTCAGGGAGTCATTTCAAAAGTCCCCTGTCTACATGGGCAGTGTGCTTTTCTCATTAACATACTTCTTCTGAAAGGGAGGGGTAGTGTGGCCACAGCCATTGCAATGCATTCTATGCTACGAAAAAAATTGTCATTGTTTAGTTTGCTTTTAATTATCAAAATAGCAGTATGGCCAATTCTTGTGATTTTACTGCATCTCATAATATTTGGTGTTAGTCTTAAAGCCCCAGCAACTCGTATCATGTGATTAAGCAAGAACTTCAGCCTTTGTTTAGAGGTGGAAATGTTTCTAGCCCTCATGTTTGTGGAGGAAAGCTTTAAAAATGTGCAGTGGATTGTAAAGAGTCAAAAGCGAAAAGGGAAATTAAGAAAGTATCTCTAATTTATTTTTAAAAATCTCAGTACTTATAAGCCAGTCTCGTGGCTTTAGTGGTCTGACACAAGACTATCAAATGCCAGGGATGGCAATACTGAAGCAGTGGCCCATCAGACAAACAACTTCTAAATGCAAGGGGACTGATTCTCCAGTCACCTAGTCTGATGTAAACTTGCAGTAGCTAAAGTGAAAGTTAGTAAGTTACTCAACAAAGTTGCTCCACATACTTACAGATATATCTGCTGATTTCAGTGAACTCTCCCATCCCACATATTTGCAACACTTTGGCTGTGTCTACACGTGCCCCAAACTTCGAAATGGCCATGCAAATGGCCATTTCGAAGTTTACTAATGAAGCGCTGACATGCATATTCAGCGCTTCATTAGCATGCGGGCGGCAGCGGCGCTTCGAAATTGACGAGCCTTGCCGCCGCGCGGCGCGGCCAGACGGGGCTCCTTTTCGAAAGGACGCCACCTTCTTCGAAGTCCCCTTATTCCCATGAGCTCACGGGAATAAGGGGACTTCGAAGTAGGTGGCGTGCTTTCGAAAAGGAGCCCCGTCTGGATGCGCCGCGCGGCTGCAAGGCTCGTCAATTTCGAAGCGCCGCTGCCGCCCGCATGCTAATGAAGCGCTGAATATGCATGTCAGCGCTTCATTAGTAAACTTCGAAATGGCCATTTGCATGGCCATTTCGAAGTTTGGGGCACGTGTAGACGTAGCCTTTGCATTGCTAAAAGGAATGAGTCCACAAACTTACGCAAGAATAAATACGACACTATTCCCTTCCCCCCAAAAAAGCTTTAAATAAGATCAAGCCACAGAATCTTTCTTACTATTTCTGCCACAGCCATAAAGCTCTCAGCTTGACTTCAAGATCCTGAGTTAAGTTTGTGGGGCTGGCAATTATAAAGACAAGTTTTATTTGCCTATTGAGTAAACTTGAAATGCAAAGCCATATGACTGCTTCATATTTACAGTCGCCTTTCAGCGAGCCTTTCAGTCGCACTTTAGCACTACTAAACAGTGTTGTGATGACATTCTAGCCAATGCATCTATCCATCTATCTGTCTATCTATCTATTGCAGATAGTCAAATAGACTAGAGCCAGCATATTTCTCCCTAGCTGCAAATCTCACAAAAGACTTGTAGCATCCAGGTGTGACCCTTGTGGGGATATCCAGGATAGAAATGCCCATTGCTGCCACATGCTCTTAGTGCAAGGAAGACTTGCCTGTGCCTGCCAGAGGTCAGCTCCAAACATGGGCGCAACAAACACTCCCCTCTCAGCCTGTGCTGGGTACACTGTCTCTCTGCATGTTATCAATAGCTAAGCTGACTCTGGAGCATCCCTGTGGAGTATACAAGGCATGTTCCACTGGCACTCAGAATTTACAGAGCTGAGGTTCCCAAAGAAATGCTATGCACCAACTTACCATTTTCATGTCAGGCAGAGGTGAAAGTCCCTTAAATTTCTTGCAGGTCCTGTCGTGTCACACTTGCCTCTCACTCCCTTTCCCACTACTCTCAGGGAGGATTTGGGAAGTGCACAGCATGGGGTCATTCATTCCCCTGCCCTCTGCCTTCAGCAGCCAGGAAGGAGAGGAGTGCTGGCATGCTGTGTGCTTCCTCTTGCACCCTAAGAGTGACAGGTGAGGGAGCAACAGCAAGCAGCATCCTGGTGTGAATCTCAGGGAGCAGGCAGCTTCAGCCCCTCCCCCCATCCTCCCTAAATGATGTCCCTGGGGGCTTGCAGCTGGGGTGCCCCCAGAATGGTAAGGGGGACACACACCCAGCCACCTCCTTTAATATGCCTGCCCGCAAACAGTATAATATGGCAGCCTTCAGGAGATCCCTGGGCAACGAAATGGGACAGTGCTCCATCTTCTCCGGCAGCCGAATCCCCCAGCCAGCTGGCTCCTTCTTGCCTGAGTGGCACATCAGCTTACTTTACCTCTGACCTTAGGATCACCGCTCTGCTCAGCACACAGCACTTACATACATCAGTAGCGAAGACAAGTTCATTTAAAAACAGAAATTCGAGAAGCAACGTAATGGAAGCAAATGGCTATATAAAATAAAATCAAACCTCCTTTAACAAGACATTCTCACTCATAAAGGGATGTTGTAGCTTACAGGAATACATTAGCCTATTTTATATATATATATATATATATATATATATATATATATATCTTATTCTTGTAGCTAAGCCTGTATTACATATTATTTGCTATTTTCTTTACCTTGCACTGTTATTCCATTTTAGCTATAATGCAAGAGACCTACCAGGGTCATACTCGATAAGACATTAGCCTGAGCTAGGTAGGTACAGGCATCTGGACAGTTCCAGATGGAGATAGATAAAGGATTGCATTTGCATTCCCACATGTTAGTTTAGTTAGTTCACAGCACATTTTATCTTATGTGGTGCCAAGATGTAATAGCCCCATAAGACCAACCAACCTGTTTATTGCAAATTGAAGCTCAAGGTTACCAAAGCTATTAGGTGGTATCTTGCCCCAAATGCCCATGTTTGGAGGTTATTAAGGAATCTGCAATGTGGCATCTTATGCATATTCAAAAGCGGGTGTCAGTGTCATTCCCCAATCAGGTGTGCGCATCCTCAAAATCTTAGTGTGTGGAAATCACACACTTGTCTTTGAAAGGTTGGGCTAAAGTGATGTAGGGCAACGTATAACACCTCACGGCTGGTGGATTCCATTCACTTATCTTGCTCTCTCTCTGAAAGTCTTTTTCTGATCTTTCTGTATATTTCATTCACTTTACTAGAGCTTGTGAATGTGCTCGGGTTTTAAATGTTTTCCTGTGATCTAACACTATCTCATGTTTCACCGCCTTCAGAGTCAGGCTGGTCCTTCAGCTGCTTGAGTCCATCAGGAGAAAGTACGAGTATGGTGCTAAACTAGGTATATTTGTTCTGCATACTGATTTTATATAACTAATCAAAGTGAATTAATTATATGTAATCACTGCAGCTATTTGATCATAAACTCCATTAAGTGTAATACATTCTGTGCTATTACTACATCATTTGCAGAGTTCATATGATTCCTGTAGGTCCTGCAACCTTCCTCCAGATAGGAGCTCTTATACCTCCTAATAGCTGTTCTCTAGGGTGGAGGGTGAACCTAGAGATTCTTAGGTCAGATTGGTGAGCCCTTACCCAAAGCAATAATTGTACCTAACCCACCCACGCTGTCTGTGATCCTTCACTCCTAAAACAAACCACCTGGAAGTTTCAAAACAAAAAAGCAGTCCAGTAGCACTTTAAAGACTAACAAAAAATGTATTAGGTGATGAGCTTTCATGGGACAGACCCACTTCTTCAGATGATAGCCATATCAGAACAGACTCAACATTGTGCCTTAAATACTGAGTCTGTTCTGATTTGGCTATGATCTGAAGAAGTGGGTCTGTCCCACGAAAGCTCATCACCTAATAAATTATTATGTTAGTCTTTAAAGTGCTAATAGACTGCTTTTTTGTTTTGATAGTATATAGACTAGCATGGCTATCTCTCTGTTCCTATTCCACCTGGAAGTTTGTTCTCCTAGTGAAAGATAAGCAGGTGAACTTCTGAACCATATTATCATAGAATCATAGACTCATAGAACAATAGAGCTGGAAGAGACCTAAAAAAGCCATCAAGTCCAGCCCCCTGCTCTAAGCAGGACCAAATCCACCAGATCAGCCCCTCCAGGGCTTTGTCGTGCCCAGACTTAAACACCTCCAGGGATGGAGAATCCACTACTTCCCTGGGTAGACCATTCCAATGCTTCACCACCCTCCTAGTGAAAAAGATTTTCCTAATGTTCAACCTGGACTTTTCCAACCACAACTTGAGACCATTGTTCTGTGTTCTGCCATCCATGACCACTGTGAACAGCCTCTCTCCAGCCTTTTTGCAGCCTCCCTTCAGTAATTGAAGGCTGTCATCAAGTCCCCCCTCAGTCTTCTCTTCTGCAGACTAAACAGTCCCAATTCCCTCAACCTTTCTTCATAAGTCATATGCTCCAGCCCCCTAATTATTTTGGTCACCCTCCGCTGGACCCTCTCCAGTGTATTAACATCCTTCCTATAAATGGGGGCCCAGAACTGGACACAGTACTCCAGATGCGGTCTCACCAAAGCCAAATAAAGAGGAATAATCACTTCTCCGGATCTACTGGCAACGCTCCTCTTGATGCAACCTAATATGCCATTAGCTTTCTTGGCTACAACGGCACATTGTTGACTCATGTCCATCTTCTCGTCCACTACAACTCCCAGGTCCTTTTCTGCAAAACTACCACCGAGCCAGTCAAACCCCAGCCTGTAACAATGCTTGGGATTCTTCCGGCCCAAGTACAGGACTCTACACTTGTCCTTATTGAACCTCATATTTCTTGCAGCCCAGTCTTCCAATTTGTCTAAGTCAGTCTGGACCCTGTCCTTACCCTCCAGCGTACCTACCTCTCCCCCTAGCTTAATGTCACCCTCAAAATTGCCGAGGGTGCAATCCAACCCCTCATCCAGGTCATTGATAAATGTGTTGAACAGAACAGGACCCAGAACTGAATCTTGGGGCACTCCACTAGAAACCGACCGCCATCCTGACATCAAGCCGTTGATCACTACCCTCTGGGCCCGACCTTCTAGCTAGCTTTCTATCCATCTTACCGTCCATTTATCCAATCCACATTCCTTTAACTTGTCGACAAGAATATTGTGGGAGACCATGTCAAAAGCTTTGCTAAAGTCAAAATAAATCACATCCATTGATTTTCCCCTATCCACAGAGCCAGTTATCTCATCATAGAAACTAATCAGATTGGTCAGGCATGACTTGCCCTTCATGAATCCATGCTGACTATTCCTGATCACTCTCCCCTCCTCCAAGTGCCTCAAAATTACTTCCTTGAGGAGCCCGTCCATGATTTTTCCAGGGACTGATGTAAGACTGACCGGCCTATTGTTCCCTGGATCCTCCTTCTTCCCTTTTTTAAAGATGGGCACCGCATTTGCCTTTTTCCAATCATCCGGGATCTCGCCCGATCTCCACGACTTTTCAAAGATAACGGCCAAGGGCTCATCAAAACATATGCCAACTCCCTCAGAACCCTAGGATGAATTAGGTCAAGGCCCATCGATTTATGGACATTTAGCTTTTTTAGATAGCTCCTAACCTGTTCTTTCCCCACCAAAGGCTGTCCACCTTCATCCCACCATGCATCACTTATCGCATTAGTCCAGGAGCTGTCTTTGTCCATGAAGACAGAGGCAAAGAAAGCATTAAGTACTTCAGCTTTCCCTACATCATCTGTCACCGGGTTATCTCCCTCGTTCAGTAGGGGCCCCACGCCCTCTCTGATCACCTTCTACTTGGTAACATGCCTGTAGAAACTTTTCTCGTTACCCTTCACATTCCTCGTGAGTCGCAATTCCAGTTGCGCTTTCACCTTCCTGATAACTGCCCTGCATTCTCAAGCTATATGTTTATACCCATCCCTAGACATCTGTCCCAGTTTCCACTTTTTGTAAGCTCCCTTTTTGTGCCTAAGTTTTCCAAGGATTTCCCCATTAAGCCGGTCTGGTCTCCTCCCATACTTACTTCTCTTGCTGCGCATTGGGACAGTTTCCTTCTGCGCCTTCAATAGGGCTCCCTTAAAATACTGCCAGTTTTCCTGGACTCCTTTTCCCTTCATGGTAGCATCCCAGGGGATTCTACCCATCAGGTTCCTGAAGGAGAAAAGTCTGCTTTTCTGAAGTCCAAGGTGTGTAATTTGCTGCTCTCTTTCCTTCCTTTGGTCAGGATCCTGAAGTCTACCATCTCATGACCACTGCTTCCCAGGTTGTCCCCCACCTCTACCTTCCTTATTAGTTCCTCCCTGTTTGTAAGCAGTGGGTGAAGTCACGCTTGACCTCTGGGCGGGTCCTTCAGCACTTGTACCAAGAAGTGATCTCCAAGATTCTCTAGAAATTTCCTGGACTGCTTGTGTACCACTGTGTTGGTCTGCCAACAGATGTCAGGGTAATTGTAGTCCCCCATGATAACGAGAGCCCACGATCCGGAAACTTCTCTCAGTTGTCCAAAAAAAAAAAACCTCATCTACCTCATCATCCTGATTTGGTGGCCTGTAGCAGACACCAACCATCACATCTCCAGTACTGCCTACACCACTAAGCTTGACCCATAGATTCTCAACCGGCTTTTCTCCCTCTATGTACTAGAGTTCCAAGCAATCATAGTGATCTCTTACATACAGTGCAACTCCTCCTCCTTTTCTCTCTTGCCTGTTCTTCCGAAACAGTTTATACCCTTTCATGGCAGCACTCCAGTCATGCGAGTGATCCCACCAAGTCTCTGTTATTCCAATCAAGTCATAGTTCTTGGACTCAGCCAGAGCTTCTAATCCCTCCTGCTTGTTACCCAGGCTTCTGGCAATGGTGTACAAACACCTTAGATAACCAGTGGATCTCCCCACCCTCACTACTCAAACCAATATTGTTCCAGTCATTCATTGTCTTCACTGTGAACACTTTTTTTTGTATAGTATTTCCCCTGGAGACTTTGCAATCACTTGAAACATTTAACTCAGAAATCACACAAAACACAATTTACATATCACCAGAGAGACAGGGGCTGGAGCATCCCTAGGGAAAAATTAATGAGCACTGAGCACCCACTGGCAGCCAAGTTCCCTTGCTCAGCTCATCTCCCCCAGCACCTCTTGCCTGCTGGTGGTCTCGCTGCCCAAGTCCTCCTCAGCCCTGCCAGTGCTTCCAGAGTGTCTCAAATTAGCTGATTCATGATATTCAGGAAGCACTGGGAGGGTGGAGAAGGAGCAGGGATGGGGGGTACACTCAGGAGAGGTGGTGGGATGGTGGCAGGAAGGGGAAGAGCAGCGGCTTGTAAGAAGTGGTGGAATGGGGAGGGATGGAGCCTTGTGGAAGCATGGGAGTGTGGGGTGAACCCGGGGCAGACGAGGGGTTCAGCATTCCCTCCCCACCGAAGCTGGAACAGAGTTTGTTGCCTAGGTACAGAGAGGTGGACAAACTTCTCCTGCCTGAAAAAAAATCTTGTCACCTTTGGATGACCAACCCCAACTCATAAATCTTAAGAGCCTAATGTTCACTATCACATATTATCTTCATCTTTACATATTAGCCATACATACATCTCACATGATCATGCTAATCTGTGTGACATAGGTTTTCAGTAGAGACCTAATGTGACTTCCTTTGGCTAATCTTGTAGAGAATAGGTCCAGGGAATCCCAGTAACCTTATGCACTGCAGTACATTCTGCCAGCTGGTACCAAGAGATTCCTAGGTCACACCAAATCAACTACACATGCCATAACCTGTTGCTTCTCCTCAAAGGAGGGTGACCAACCACCAGAGTTTCTTTTAGATATTGCAAAAGAGATTAAGAATACTGTGATGTGTTATGGAAAACAAACACCCACAGTCCTTAGGAATGGATTATATACTAAGTGGGAGAAGTTCTCTCCCAAGTAGCTTTGTTTTGTATAGAAACCAAAAGTGAAATTAAGTTGGTATGGTCCCATCAGGTGCACCAGTGAGAGACTAGCCCTCTAGGGACAGGGATCTGGATGCTGCTTTTGCCCTGGGCTGCATGGCCACAGCATACCCTGGCCCCAGCCCTGGGGCTTGGGTGGCCAGGCAATGCGGTGGTTGCACTTTCAGCCCTGAGATCCCCCTCCACACCTCAATCCACTGTTTAGAAATGTCCCACATTCTACAGCCTCCTACCTCAACTCCTGTACCTCCATACCCTGAGCCCCTATGTTGTCGCCCTGAGCCCTCCCCTCCATCCCAACCAACATCTTACAGGTAGGCTGCTGCTACAGTACCATGGCCCTGTTGGAGGGACCATGGTAATGAGGCAATTTGAAGCAAGCTAATGGGGTGCTGACATGCATATTCAGCACCTCATTAGCATAATAGAGGCCATGCAAACAAACTTCAATTTTCAGATTGACAGTGAAGATGGGGGCAGCTTCAAAATAAGCGTCCCACTTCAACATTTCCTTACTCTGATCTAGTTCTGTGCGAGAAAGGGAATGTCTAAGTGGGGCGCTTATTTCAAGGCTGTCCCCATCTTCACTGTCAGTCTGAAAATCAAAGTTTGTTCATGTGACTGCCATTATGTTAATGAGGCACTGGATATACATGTCAGCGCCTCATTAGCTTGCTTCAATTGCTGCATTACCATGGCCTCTCTGACAGGACCATGGTACTGAAGCAGCAGCCTCATTCTCATACCACTATCCTCTACAACCCCCTGCCCTGACTACTCCCCCAACTAGAGGAGGGTTGTGATATGACAGTACCAGCAGGAAATGTAAACTTACTTTCACCCTGACAGAAACACTGTAGAGAACCAAGAGACAGTGCAGAGAATAAAGTGAAAGGGTGGAGATAAATGCACAGCCCAAAGGGAGCAAGAATGTAGACTGTTCTTCACCTTCTCTTCCCAAATCTGTATGGAAATACTGATGCTATGGCAACAAGTTCAGCAGAAGCAACTGTGTTATTTCACTGCAGAAAGAAATATACACACACATTTTCATTATGCTGGAATGATTTGGCTAGAATCATGCCCCACTTTCAGAGCATGTGGGTAGTTAATGCATGATTTTCTTGCACAAAGCAACTTGTTTTATTTTACCACCATGATTAAAAGGTGACAAGAGACTGCTGCTCATCCTTCGCATAACTGAGAGAGCCTCTGTCTGACTCAGTCACTGATGACTGGCCAGATATGAGTCAATAACAAACTTATGTGTTGGTAACAAATTTGGAGCACTTTCTTAAAAAAAGTCAATTATTTGAACAAGCATACCTTCTGGTTTGCCACTTAGCTTTTTGGTTAGCACTTTACTATCTCAATCATTTTGCAAATGATAAAAGTAACAACCTTTCAGTGGAAAAAAAAATTGCCAGATTACATATTTTAGAAATGCATCTTCCTTATTTTTTTTTGTCATTTTAGATCTTGTCTTTCATTCTTCATAGACACTCAGCTGAAAATGAGTGGGACAAACCTTGAAATATATATATATATATATATATATATATATATATATATATATATATGCTATGTATGATAGCAATGAAACATTAAATGCTGCTTTAAAATGTACTTTATAGTAGTAATGAAACATTAAATGCTATATATATACACATATATATGCATGGTAGCAATGAAACATTAATCAAAAGTTTAGAAAAGGTCAAAAGTACGTTTTTTTAAAGCAGCATTTGTCACCCTGTAAAGGACTTTTACCACCCATATTACTCATGAGTTTTAACCCATTTGTGGGCCTGCACTATAACATTTTAATTTCAGAACATTAATGGAAGCACAAACTCTTATGGTGCAAATGTGAGCTGACTGCCATTCTATATCAATGACAGCAGCTCCTCTGGAAGAAATTAAGCTTTATTCCATGTCAATAAGCAGAAAGACTGCTGACCCATCAACAAGTTGGTTCAGATTACTAACTAAGAACTAGCCAGGGTCACCATGAAGAGTCACATTTAATAACTGAAAAACATGCAGTGTGTAAGAGAGGATTCAGGTGCCAATAACTGTCAATGCTTCTTATAATTGCTTACACAAACCCTCCTCAGCTATAAAGATTATATGCTCTGAATAGTGATGGTGTTCCACATCTTATAAACCCTAATAACACAACAATTCATCAGCCATCCCACACTGATTTTTTTTAAAGCAAACCTAATAAAAATGAGAGTGCTTGCCAGAAATTGAGGGAACTAAATTCTACATAATTTTAATATACACTTTTTCACACAGAATCAAGCTCTAATTCTATTTATGGTTTCAGTTTAAATTTCATACTCCAAAATATCTTCAAACGTAAAGTACAGTAGAAAATTTAACTACTAAATAAGAGAACCTGAGCATATAAGAAATCAGATTTTCTATGATTGGTTTGAAAAATGTGCTGAAGCCCCACTCCAGCAACATATTTTAATTCATGCAAAATTTATAGCATATTAATAGTCCTTGGCCGTGTCTACACTAGCCCAAAACTTCGAAATGGCCATGCAAATGGCCATTTCGAAGTTTACTAATGAAGCGCTGAAATGCATATTCAGCGCTTCATTAGCATGCAGGTGGCCATGGCACTTCGAAATTGATGCGCCTCGCCGCCCCGCGGCTCATCCCAACGGGGCTCCTTTTTGAAAGGAGCCCGCCTACTTCAAAGTCCCCTTATTCCCATCAGCTCATGGTGCTTCAAAGGGAACAAACGGAACAGGTAATCATCAAGTGATCCATCCTGTCACCCCTATGGAAAGCTTTGGCCAGAATTTTCAAAACAGTCCAAGGCAATTTATGTAACTAACTCCCTTGAATATGTCAGCTTTCAACTGCAAAGGAATTCATGTCAGAAGTGATAGACAAAGGAACAATGAAATTAAAACACAACATTAAATTGCACCTGCCTTTGCTTGTCATAATAAGAACAGAAAAGCTGATCGAAGGCACAATTGCTGGAAAAGGTGATGAATACTCACAATAAATAAAGCTGCCAGAGGGAACATTAATTTTATGGAGAGTCCATATTGCAGATTTAACTAACAATCAATCAATCAATCAAACAAACAACAATTAATGCTCTTTCACCCAGGAATCAGGGTCTGCAGCACATCCATAGTCAACCTACTGAGAGTAGCTGGCCTGTAGCAGGCTGCCTCTTTGACTGGAAGAGTCAGCAGAACTTCTTGTAAGCCCAGCAGCAGGTAAGTAACTGCACAAACCATTTGCCAATGACTGTGATAGCTCTTGTAGTTGCTTGTTTCCAGCTTTGGTCCTGCCTGTGGATCCCATCTATCACCTTGTTCCAAGTAACCCAGTTCTGACCCTTGACTGCTAACCTCAGACTGGCTCCTGCCTCCTGTTCTGACCTCTATGACTGATGCCTGGTCAGACTATTAAGCCTAAGTCCTGCTCCAGCCACTTGCCAGCATGACTGCTATCCTGCTGGGATGTGATGCCCACTTTCATAAAAATGCATTCTTCTGTACAATAAAATCACATTTTTCATGAAATGAGTTAACTTGAAACTACAAATACTACATGGCAACACAAATTGAATTTGGCTCTTACTGTAAGTACAGCTTATTAGAGCTGGTTGGAGTTGCCAACATTTTCAGTTTTGCTTATTTTTCAGAAGCACAATGACATTTTTCACATTTTTGTAAAAAAAAGTATTACAGTTTAGATGAGAAAAGACAAATTTTTTGATAAATTGATTAATTTTTTGATCAGCTCTGATGCTTATCAATTAGCATGTAATTTAATTCTGACCACAAACAATGATTTAATTATGTTTGTAAGTATTATCTTATTATCTACCATTACCCCTTGTAAACTGGTTTTAAATGAGTTGGAACAATTACATGAGTAACAGAAGAAAGCAGTGAAGGTGAGTGAATCCTCCACCCGTCCTTGGCTACATGTCTCTTCAGCAATGCCATGGCTACTCCACGGGGAACAGCAGGAGTGGCCCAAAGGAATTGCTCCCATTTAATGGTCAGCTGCATGTATTTACACAGGACTTCCAGACCAGAGGATTTATGGTGTCCCATTGGAAATATTGGCAACTACATTGCCTGTGTACCCACCATGACTCCTTTTCCCCACTCTGCCTCCACAGACAGCGCTCTGGCCCAAGGCATGCAGACGTATGCACCTAGCTGCTTTGTCTGCCAACGGTCAAACCAAGCAGAAATGCATGACTTTCACTGGAATGGGCCTATGCATTCCTGAAAAGGAATCGCCTTTTATGTTAGACTATCACAGGTATCCACTGTGAAGCTTTTGTTACTGTTTCCTTAGCCCTGTTTAAAGCCCTTCTTGCAGCAAGGGCAAGGGCAAAACCTTTATATGTTATTTCAAATGAAAAGAGGAATTGTGCACCATATTCTGATCTTAGTTATCCTGAAATCAATCTGGGATATTTTCACAGGTACAGTTTCGTAGGGCAATGTCCCTCCCACCCAGATTCCAAGCCTCAGGCAGGCACAGAAATTGCCCTCTATGCATCTCCCCATTGGCCTGCCTGGAGCTGCCCCCTCCCTCATTAGGGACTTGTCTATACTAACAGAAGATTGACCCGGTCAGGGTTGATCATCCAGAGTTTGACTTTGCGCATCTGGTGAACATGCAGCAAAACTGATGTGTCTGGGGTTGGCAGTCAACCCCCGTACTCCATACAATCCTAGCGTAAGGGAAGTTGATGGGAGTATAAGGGCTAGGTCTATTTTAGGGAAATAAGTCGAATCTGGTATGTCAATTATAGCTACACAAATGCCATAGCTAGAACTGTCTACCTGAATGCGACTTATCGCCCTAGTATAGACTTACTCTAATACAGAAGTCAAACTTCACCTATGGATAATTCCTTTGTTTTTAGTGGAATTTAGTGGATTCGCATCAATGTAAGAGTGGAAGCTGACTACTCTGTGTCATAAAGTTCTATCTAGGTTTTAAATTATGACTCATCCAATTACATTTTGATAGGAGATGAAATTCTTTTCCCTTTTCTTAAGAGATTTAATACTAGATAAACTTGTGTATATCGAAAATTGATAAACGTCAATAAAAGATGAGTGAGAAGTTCCTGTAACATTTCTGCAGCAAATATTTTGAAATAGCTGCTAAAGTTAATAACAAGTGTAATATTTCAGTATAGTTTTGATGAAAATATTAGTTTATACTGAAGTGAGCTGTTAGACTGGTGCCCATTGTCTCTCATACTGCACATGACATCTTGTACACTTTATGCAACATTTGGCTGGGGGAGGGTCTCCTTGGATACCACTGGTTATGGTATATGTGCACAATGGATACTAATATAATAAAAACTGTACTTTCTTTGAGTTGGTACTTGCCAGTACAGAGTACTGGCACCTTGGCAGCTCCAGCTGCAAGATCCCCTGCCAAAAAAAGCACTGAATAAACATAATTATGAGAACTACTGAAAGATTCTTTCATTATTATATCTTATTAGTAGTACTATTTTATGACTATCAGACTCTTTTCACAAAATGCACAAGGCAACAAAAGCAGCCAGAAGAAGAAATGCAAAAATTCTCTACATTATTTTTTTAAACCCACAATTAAATTGAGCTGTTTAATTGCAGAAGCATGTATATCATTTTATATACACATTTTTTACACTTCATAACATAGTGACTTCAACAGAGGTTGTAGATACTCTACATCTTTTATGATCTGCACCAAAAGGCCAAATTCTGCAAGGCACTGAGCATCCACTCAGAGGTACTGGGCTCCCTGTACAGTAAACCCTCGATTTAAGGGACCCTGATATAACAGACTTGGGAAATAACAAGTAATGTCTGCCAGCGCACCCCTCCCCCCCAATAAAGGCTGGAGACTCACAGAGCCACCCTATGGAATTGTTTGTCTCACTGAAGTGTGCAGAGTTATGGAAAAGGTTGGGAGCCACTGGCTTAGGGTATTCACTAGCTCTCAAAAGCCATTCAGCACCTTGCTGCATCCAGCTGTGAATAATAACACAAGTAGTCTCAAGGCCATCAGTAAGATTACTTAGGTGAATAAAGCTTTGGACACATGGACCCAAAGGCCATGGTTTGTTTTTGCTTGCTAGCATATCCACAACTGTAGAGCTGCTCTGTATTCAGAGTGGACATTTCAGAAAATGAAGTGGAAAGGTACCCAAATCCCACTGGCACCCACATCTGCTCTACTCTGCGCTGGTTAGGCCTCAGCTGGAGTATTGTATCCAGTTCTGGGCACATTTCAAGAAAGATGTGGAGAAATTGGAAAGGGTGCAGAAAAGAGCAACAAGAGTGATCAAAGGTCTAGAGAACATGACCTATGAAGAAAGGCTGAAAGAACTGTGCTTATTTAGTTTGGAAAAGAGAAGACTGAGGGGGGGACATGACAGCGGTTTTCAGGTATCTAAAAGGGTGTCATAAGGAGGAGGGAGAAAACTTGTTCTTCTTGGCCTCTGAGGATAGAACAAGAAGCAATGGGCTTAAACTGCAGCAAGGGAGATTTAGGTTGGACATTAGGAAAAAGTTCCTAACTGTCAGGGTGGTCAAACAGTGGAATAAATTGCCAAGGGAGGTTGTGGAATTTCCATCTCTGGAGATATTTAAGAACAGGTTAGATAAATGTCTGTCAGGGATGGTCTCAACAGTACTTGGTCCTGCCATGAGGGCAGGGGGCTGGATTCAAAGACCTCTCAAGGTCCCTTCCAGTCCTAGTATTCTATGATTCTATGATAACCAGGACATTGAGATGGTTAACAGCAAGGTTGTTATTTTTTTTCCATTTACAAAATATAAACAGGGTTTTTGACTAGATGCAAAATTTCACTGGGGTCTCTGCTTTCCCAGAAGACCCCCCCCACCTTGCTTTTAACCCAAAAATCTGGTTGATTTTTTTCCACCTGTGATGGGATAGAACTTTTCCATGCCACCACCCTCCCTTATTTCCTAATCAGTTCTAGTTATCAGTATTGCTGACAAAATGGTCTTGATGCTGCCTCCGCTGAAGTCATGTTCGAGCAGTAGACAGCTCAAGGTCACACATCCCCAGCTGCAGCAGTTCCTTGAACAATGAGCTTACCAGGAAGGCTCAATCATATATGCTCTCCATAATGGTGAGCTCCTTCGAGACAAAGCATTGTAGAGAACTAATTCCAGACTCTGACCATTGCTATGAGCCCCAGAATGTACATTCAATAGCCTGGTAGGCTCTAGCTTTTCTGAAGCAGGCAGTGGTAACTAAGTGCAAACCACAAAGCCACCCCACTCACCCACTTCTACTGATGTCAAAACTGAGGGATTCCTATGTGCCTTAGTAATCTGGAGACTGTACAGAACACACATATGCAAGGAGCAGATTTGATAATAGACTGCAGTTCCGAGGAACCCACGCTCAAGCCTTGAAAATGCAAAACTTGCGTAATACGGCAGCTCAGGACAGTCTGTATTCACAGTCAGGTTCCGTTTTCTGCCATCACTACGCAGCAATGGGATTAAAAGGCCTGCCATAGGGGGAAAAAAAAAACCCCAACCCATTAGCCTGGTAGTCCTGACAAATTAAACAGCCAACAATGACTTGCAGGCTCAAACGTCAGCTGCTATCCCTTCAGCTCTTTCTTGGAAATAAGCAATTAATTCCTTAAACGTTAATCACCATGTGACCAGCACACACAAAACCATTTCTTAAATATTGCACAGATATCGGCAATAAAGAAAGACCATTCTACCCAGATTACCTCTGTGTCACAGATTCAAGCCTAAAAATAAACAGCAATTCATGTGTCCTTCACGTATCTTCAGGCAGACAGTTGTTTGTTAAACACCTTGTTTTCAAAGAAAATATTCTGAAACACCCATGACACAATGGCACCAGCTGCTATACTCAGTGAAAGGAAATAATTACTTTTGAGGAGCCAGTGAAGTGCTGCTTGTCAATGCTGCCTGGAGGACTATGTGCAGAATTAATAAAACTCTAGTCAAATGGTAGAATATTTTCATTGGAGCTGCTCAGGCTCATGTGTTGGTTTTAGGGGCTTCCACTGTTATAAGCACTGTAGTTCCAAGCTGAGGTCCCTCTATTGTGTATCCAAGTGATTTAAATTTTTAAAATACCATACATGTAACTGCTTTACTAATATTCCTGCTTGATCAATTTTAAATGTTACAGACATAGGATGATTTTCATAAGCTTTCTAAATGTTAGGATTTGACAAGAGCTTTTACTCCAGGATCAGTAGCGATGGAACCAAAAGGCAGGCTAGTGGCAAAGTTGATGGTACATATTTTGACATCGCACAAGAATTGCCTTGGGTCGTGAAGGAACACGCCAGTTCCTCCTACATGTGCAGTCCTCTCTCCAATTCCATCTGTTTACCAAGTCTTAAACACTCTCCACTTCTAGCCCAAATAATTCAGTTACTTTTTCCAGGTCTCCTTCCAAATTCCCACACCTGATTAGAAAGCATGAGTGGTCAGTCAGTTGGTGCCAATAGCCCACAAAATTCTTACAACAATTGCACGTAACATGCACGCACTACACACTTAAGAAAATCTGGATCATAATAAAGTACCAGTATATGCATGCAAACACACAGCTCTGGCAAATGTATGTAAATGATCAGATAAATGGACTTTTTTTTAATACTCATTTCAATCATAAATGCAAATTCTCTCCCCTTCTTTCTTTATTCCTTGTTTCTACTTTCAACCCCTTTTTTAAACTTCTGCTGTTTTTTCTTCTAGTTTCCACCCCCCCACTCTTGATTGTAATATTTAATAAATACACTGCTTCCTCTTTTCTTTTCCTTCTCCTTCAAAAGTCTCACACCCTCCCATTTTCCTTTCTTCTTTGATATTAATGAACTGTCCATCACAATGTATGTATCATCTCTAGCCTGTTCCTTCTTCCACAAACAACCAGTTCTCTGTTGCTGAACCACAACTAGAGATGGATCATTTCCTCTTCCCTTCTTTTCTCCACAAATAGTAAATTCAACAGATAGTTTCAGCCACAAACAAAACACTGAAATAAATTTAAATGGTTGGTTTTGAACCTGTCATGTTGATATTTTGTTTTGAAAACATGGGTATGAAATTGACATTCGGCACATTTAGTTTCAACCTGAACTAAATGTTTTTGTTTAGGGGGACGGAAAAATTAGTTTTGGTTAGCAAAGGATTTATTTTTAATTTTCCCACCATTTGACAACAACTCACTGCCACTATGGCTACCAGCTTGCTACTTGAATAAAAGCAAACATCCTCGTCTTGTCTCACCCCTTCTGAGGCTTGTACCATGCACTCCCCTCAATCCTTCCGCCTTCCATCTACCACTTGCTTTCCCCACCATCACTCACCTATTTTCACTACCCTGGCTCAGGGGGCTGGGATGCAGAAGGGAGTGAAGGCTCTGGCTGGGGCTGTGGGTGGGGCCAGGAATGAGGGGTTTGAGATGCACGAAAGAGATCCAGGTTGTGGGGGAGGCTCAGGGCTTCAGAGTAAGAGGGGGGCTTTTGGATGAGGCAGGGTATGTGAGGTGTTGGAGAGAGTATGGTCTCTGGGCTGGGGCATGGGTTCTGGGATAGGACCTTAAATGATGGGTTCAGAACAGGTGTGGGAAGAGGGTCTGGGCTGGGACAAGGGGTTGGGTTGTGGAGGGTGTGAGGGCTCTGGGGTAGGGCCATGAATGAATGGTTTGGGATGTAGGATGGTACTTCAGGTTGAGATAAGGGGTTCAGCGGGCAGGAGGAGAATCAGGGTTGGGGCAGGGGGTTAGGGTAGAGGAGACTGGGATGAGGGGTGTGGGGTACAAGAAGTGCTCCAGGTTGGGATTGTGGGTTCAGAGGGCAGGAGGAAGATCAGGGCTGGGCTCCGGGGCCTCAGGGTTATAGGCTGACCTCACTTTGCTTCTGGAAACAGCAGCACGTGTCCACCTCTCTGGGTTCCTATGTGAAGGCAAGACCAGACATATCTATATGCTGCCCCATCAGCAGGCACCACTCCTGCACCTCCCATTGGCCATGGTTCCCAGCCAATGGGAGCAGCAGAACTGATTCTTGGGGTGAGGGCAGCCTGTGGAAACCACTGGCTGCCCCTATGCGTAGGAGCAGAAGTGGGGATATGCCAGTACTCCTGGGACCCAAACGGAGCCACAGCAGACAGAGAGCTTCCCTTAGCCCTGCTGTGCCCTTGACCAGACTTTTCACAGCGTGTTCTGGATGCTGACTGGAGCCACCACGGTCTGTTTTTGACCAGGCACTCCAGTTGAAAGCCGAACACCTGGAATCCCTGCTCCACATACAATTATTTCCTCTGTTACAACCACCATCATAAACAAGGCTCAATCCACATAGGCTACCCTGTAGCCTGTGTTATATAAACATGTTCCTGGTCCTCATTCCCTACTTACTGAACCTCTTGGATCTGCTTCCCTCTGCATTTTAGCTGTTAATCCTGGAGCAGGGCAGGGACTGTTGTTTATGGCTTTACAGGGAATCCAGTGAGGTTTCCACTTCCCGCTATGGCAAGTCCAAAGCAACGCGATGAAAAAAGCAGGTGTTTTCAATAACCTCTGTCAGTGAAAGGGAGTTAGCATGAGAAACAGCACTAGGACATACTGGTTCTGCTGCCTTCAGTCACGTGACTGTATTGCACACCCTACATCTGACACATGATTCATAAGGTGCCACAGGACTTCTTATTGTTTTTGAAGATACAGACTAACTTGGCTACCCATCTGATCACGGGCTAATGGGGCACATGGTGACCCATTGAAAATACAAATGTTTTTATAGTATTTTTACTCTGATATTTTTAAGTCTTCACTCATTTACTTGTAATCTGTACTATTTTGGGGGTTACTTTCCAATGCAAGGAAAATTGTTACGTGGTGTTTACTTGTCTTTGAATTGTATATAAAATCCTGCACATTGATGGAAAGTTTAACAAACTTCCTATTGGAGATTTTTAAAACCCCCAGATAATATTTAATTATTGACAATAGGCAGACCAAAGCCTTTTCTGTCGTCTTTCAGCTTAGCAGTTCTGCTATCAAATCTCAATTAGAAACCAAGATACTTGCAATAAGCTCACTATCCTCTGGTCACGTCTGAATTACCACAACTAAGTTCTGTAGTAATGGGCATGTTTAAATAGTCTGCAAAACATGCACAGTGGATTCACCTACTTTGAACAGTTTTTCGCCTTAAAACTACAGTGTAAGCAGGTTTAATAGCTTTCTCAGGTAACCTTATTGTGTAACAAGCCCTTATTATTATTTTTTAATTAAAAAAATCAATTTAAAATTGCATTCTACACGTCAGACAGATTACGTAGACATTCTAACTGCAGCCAGTACTGCTCCACCACTTCATAGTTTGTTCTTTGAAGGTGCCCAAACTACTTATTTAAGTCATCATTAAAAGAGGTGATGAACTGATCAGCTTGCTGAGCCTAACCTCTGAGATGATCACTCTCACTCTCCAACCCTCAGCCCCTTTCTCCTGCCAGATCGGTCTACAGCAAACAAAGATACACTTCACTAACTCCCTGCGATAACAGCCCTGATTATTTGCCCAAATAAACCAATTACAAAAAACTCCCACCTATGCCAACAGAAAGATTACTATCCAGTAGATATAATCGACAGCATGAACGCTTACTCTAGCACCATCTTACATTCCCAATCTCAGTGTTCGGTAAGAGCAACAGACTAAGAACCCAGTTGTGTAAATGCCTGCATAGCATGCCGATGACGTTTTGCACACACGTGTAAGGGAACTGTTGGCCCCTTACTAAAACTCTGTGCGGGGTTTTGGTTGGCTAGCTCCCAGTACTAACAGGGAAAGGGAGCATGAGAAACCAGGGACCTGAGACTGGTAGTCCCCAGGGACAATGGAAAGAGGCCAACACTCCAGGTCAGCCAGACTGACAGGTTGGACACGCCGATGAGAGAATTAGGAGGCCAGGTCCTGTCCTCTGGGTGAGCTGGGTTTTGGTTGGGTGTCTCTGAGAAGAGGAGAATGCGCTAAGATGAGCAGCCAGGAGTGCAGATGTGCTGGGAGGCAGAGCTGCAGTGACAGAGCCAGAGACACACACAGCCCAAGGACTGCAGCTGTGCTGAGGTGCAGACCTGCAGTGAGACAGCCAGAGGCCCATGCAGCTCAAAGGGCGCCGATCCTGTGCTAGGAAGCAGACCTGCATGACCAGAGAGCCAAAGGAATCAGAGAAACAATGCAAGGAGTTGGAAGCTGGCAAAGCAACATAGCCTGCACCTGGGTGTGGTGAGCAGCTGGGACCAGCAAGAGTGGGGCTCTGGGCAGGGAGACATCACAGCCAGATGGCCTTGCAGGCCAGACTTGGAGTGGGATTGTAACTACAATTGGGAGAAGGGCCTTGCCACTTAGAGCTTAAAGTCCTGTGGTTACTGCCTGAGCAAGCGTGTTCAACCTGCAGCGCCACCCCCGCAGCATAGCCAGGGCCTGAGAGAGAGCCCTGGGACTTGTGAGGAACAGACGGTGAACTGTGCTCCCACTCAGCAGACTGCGGGTTGTGAGGCCCCTGTGCCACAGAGCAGGGCTATGTGTTGTCTTTTAACCTCTCTCGTTTTTCCTTATTCCTGTCTTTTTAATCAGTTGCTGTGTAATAAATTGTATTCACTCTGAACTGTATGAGGTGATCAGTGGCTCAGGAAAGCATCCAGTGTGAAGGGAGCACCCTGGAGTGGGGACACCGTAGCCCCTGCCCTAAGTGACTACGAAGCTGGGGGTTCAGCCCCAGGAAACCTGGGCCCAACCTTGTTGGGATTTCAAGGACTCTGCTACTCAGGAGAGTGCAAGGAGAATCCTCAGGGTCAGGGAGGCCATTGGGTAAAGGAAGTGGGGGTAAGGAGTCAGATCCTTTCACTGGTCCACTTCAGTACAGAAGCAGGAGTGTTCTCCACAATAGCAGGACCTTTCACCCCCTTACACATGCACACAGAGAACTCTACTCAGATGAGTAGTCCTGTTAGCTTCATTATGTCAAAGGAATTGGTTACTGATCTGGTACGTCCACACAGCAGATTCAGAATAAGTTTCTTTCCAGGACCCCAATCCAGATTCCATTGAACTGATGGGACTAGATCAGGCTCAATGATTTGCCTTCAGTGTAAATATTCATGTAAGTAAAACTGGATCACGAATCTACAGGAGTATGTATGTATTTACAGATTAGCGTTTTCTGTATGTGCATAGGTCTGAAGCTGGCCACCAAGACCCCTTCAGGCAGGCTTCCCAAAAAGAGGAACAAGATTTTCTTTTTAAATTTGTTGCAAGTCAGTGTCAGAATGCCTGCAACCCTTGCATTTGCTGTAAAAAGCATCCTGGTGTGGTGACTTGAATTATAAGAGACCACATTCCCAACTAAACAAATCCTAAACCGGAGGCAGGTCAAGGAGAACTCTAATTTTAGAGAACTTGAGTCAAATGTTCCCCCACATTAACAGCATTGCCATAAGTTATAATTCTACAGAAATGCTCAGAAAGATGACTAAGCTTTACTACAGCTGGAAGGTTAGGGATCAGAAAAGTACAGTGTTCAGCATGCTTTGGATTTCTGCAACTCACTCTATCCTCTGGTCACTTCTGCAGCTCTTAAGAGGACAGCTTCCTAAAAACAGATCCTGGGAGGTTCTTTTCATCCTTAACTCCTGCTGACTTCAGAGTGGAATGCAGGGCTCTGCACATCTCAAGGTTAAGCCCCAGGTCCCAGCACTGTTATCACTAAAATCAGTGGCAGAAACTTTGGAACAAGATGAGAAAGAGAGAATACACCTTTGAAATGTGGCCAGCTGCAAGTTGAAAAATCAGCTGTGTAACAGTGCTGGCTATGCAATGATTCAGGCTCTTTAGAGCCAGATTCTGACACCTTTACTGCATGTCATCCTGTCAACTTCATGGAGTCAAAGTTCTGTTTAACACAAGTATGGTATCAGAATCCAAACTTTACTGAAGAGATTCTATTTAACCGAGAATGGAGGATTCATTAAGACAGAATATGAGGAAGATATTTTTGGAAACAATGTCCAGAAGAACAGAGGTAGTTTGTATGAAATGGTGTTCGTCAAAGATCAAAGCTCTCCATGTCAAGTCTTATTATAGCAAACTAAGGTAACAAGATAAGTCATATATATTTGCACTCTAGTTTTCCTCCTCAAGGAAAAAGGTAGACAGGAATATAGGGGGAAAATGCTGATTCGAAATGTCAGGATCAATCACACCTACCAGAATACAGAACAAGAAATACAGCTTCCCATTGTCAGCTCCACTATGCCTTTTAACCAGTAAAAGGAATGGCACAATCATTTATCGGGAGCACAATCAATAGGACAGCAGAGATATTTCCTAAAGGTGAGGAACGAATGAGCATAAAGGGTGAAAAAACATTTGCAAGTGGTTGAATCAGATCGAGGGCAGGATCTGATCTTCAGTAAAGGTTTTTATAAATAGATTCTCCTTGTTATAAGAAAACAAATTAAACTTTCTGCGTACTGTAGTATATTGAGATATTGCCTTCAGCAGCATATAAATAGATGTGTTTACACCTGTAGAGAGCTTACAGTTTGATTGGATTTCCCTACCTCACCCTCAATCCCCACCCTTGAAGCCAACATCAGAATCTGACAATGGGATTTTTTTAAGACAATGAATTGAATTTTTTCTTGTCTCTATATTTGTTTTGAATAGAAAAAAATCACTTTTCATCTGGGCAACAAGTGACGGACAGAAAATGTATGTCATTTCCTGAAGCTGAAATATGTCACAGTGGAAATGGAATTGAAGATCACACTACTCTGTAGGTTTTATCTTTTCCTTTCCTCAGGGTTCATGTTGGCAATCCTTTACCAGTAGAGGTTGCACCTCCCAAAACTGGGACTGTCTGGTCCAGCAGGACCATGGATATGTCTGGGCCAGACAGCTCTCGGGCCAGGATCCTAGTGGCAGAATGGCCAGGGGCTGGGAGCTCTGTCAGGCCAGGGTCCCAGAGGCAGAGGGCCTGGCAGCGTGGTGATGCTGGAGTCTGTGGGGTTGGGGCTGGTGTCTGGCAGCCTGGCTGGGGCTGGAGCCAGCATCCATGGGCCTGGGACTGGCTTCTGGCAGCCCAGCTGGGGTCAGTGTCTGGGGCTTGGGCTGGAACCAGCAGCAGCCCAGCCAGCGCCAGAAACCCAGCTGAGCCAGTGGAAAAGGGGCTGTCCAGAGCTGGAGGTAGAGAGACCAGAGGCAGGAGGGTGGCCAGTGCAGAAGTGGAGTCAGTGGCCAAGAGGAGCAGCGGTCTATGGGATGGAGACAAGGCACCTCCTCTGGTATGCATATTCCCTCATTCGGGACTGGTCAAATCCTGAGGGTGCTGGATCAGGGAGGTCCAATCTGTACAACCAGACTCACTGATTAATGCAGAGTCAGGCTCTTGCTTCCGGGCTGAGTGCCTGCATTCTAAGGTATGTCTACATGTCCGGGCTATTTCGAAATAAGCTGTTCTAGAAGAGATTTTCTGGAACAGCTTATTTTGAAATAACACTGGACGCACAAAATGCATTTGAAAGTAGCTGAGCACTATTTTGAAATATAGCATCCTGACATAATACAGCATATTTCAGAACAGAGCCATTCGATGCAATACAGCTTATGTAGCAATAGGCTCTGTTCCCTGTCTTCCCGGCCTCTATTTCAAAATAGCTATTTTGAAATAAGTAAACCTCATTGTACGAGGTAGCACCTATTTCAAAATAAGCCAACTGCTATTTTGAAATTATTTCAAAATAGCGGTTGTGTCACCTAGACGATCGCAAAATTATTTTGAAATAACTGATGTTAGTTTGATATAACTTTGCAGTGCAGACATACCTTAGGGTTATGATTACACTGGGGATCTATTTCAGAATACAGAGGTATCCTGAAATAGTATTCACACCTAGGAAACACAGACGATATTTTGAAATATTTTTTTAAATACCTGGTGTGCTCTTTCATCATCCCTTTACACCTCTTTGTGGGAAGAGAAAGGGATGCCTGGAAATAGCCCATTATTTCAAAATTTGGTACTTTGTAGACAGTGCCAAATCCCAAAATAGCCTATTTCAAAATTTACTCAAAAATTGTGTGTCTTATTTTGAGTTAAGGGCACAGTGTTAACATACCCTGAGTGAGATTCTGAACCTAAATGTAAGGTCTGTAGTGAAACTTATCTGAAATACTTACTAGCATTATGCCAGCTTTGCTTTACTTAGCTTTTCTCTCCTGTCATATTTGAACTCTTGATTTGATAAAGGTTGACACAGTATCCATTTTCGTAGTGAAGATTATTCCAGTCATAAGGTAAATACTACTTGATTTCATATGCACTTTGCATATTCAAGGTATTCACTTTTTATATGGTAATGAGTCAGACAGTGACATTCCAGCCATTATGCACTCAGTAATAGATGACAGACACTCTTGTATATTTTTATAACAAGAGGATTTTCCCATTTACTTTTGAAAAGGCCTACAGAATCCATACTTTGTAGACATCAGCTGAAGGAGTTTAACTTAAAAGTTGCATTCAAGTGTCATACATGTTCAACAGTTCATCTCTCTTCCTCCCCGATAACATACAAGTCACAATGTGGGACTTAAAACGTAGATCTTTTAAATACTCTAAGGAAGCTTTTGAACTAATTAAGGCTTCTGGTTTTTGCGGGGTGAGGCTATTTCTCATTTTTAATCTCACTTTGTAGCTCTGGCTGTCCACCATCTTGGCCACAAGTACTGTCCTCATCCATCAGCACTTAAACCGAACTCTCAGCCATGGGAAATCGATTAAGAATATTCAGTCATCACAACGTCATCTTTGCATGGAGTGCATTGTTTTTCTCTTTAGGTTAAACCCAATCCATAATCTAGTTACCGTCTTTGAAAAATTAGAGTAACATAACCCACTTTTATTTTTAAAGCAGCAGATTAATCGATGTATAAGCCTAGGAGCACTGCATGATTCTTTTTCAATATCTTTAGCACTGTAAAAACCCATGCCAGTGTTGTACAGTGAGAGAAAGATCTGTGGCCTGAAAGGTTTAAAATGCAAGGGCATACAGAAAGCAAAGAACAAATAAGGCAGAACATACATGAAGAAGGGTGTGACCATAAAACCTTTAACATATTGGCTACAGTTACAGTAGCAAGTTTTGGCAGCTAAACCCCAGTTTTGTCAACAAAACTAGTGGAGTGTCCACATGCAAAATGGGATTTGTTGACTGTATCTCGACAAAGCCCAGCATGTTTGCTGACAGCATTCTGCCTCTCTCAGATGAGGAAGAGTGCCTTTTGTTGAAAGGTTCTGCCAACAAAAAAGCTGTGTGGACACTCTGGGGGGCCTTCTCTTAATAGACAGTGCTTCCAGAACAAGGGGCAGCCCTGCCTGGTGTGCTCCCAGGTGCCTGTTTTGTCAAGAGAGCAGCCTGGCAGTCTGACCACTCTGTCAGAGTGGAGCACTCCTCTGATTGGCTTTTGTGTGTGGCTGCACTCTATCGATAGAAGTTTTGTTGGCAAATCCCTTCCCTCAGTGGCTATGTCTACACGAGAAGCCTCTGTCAACAGAAGTCACTGGGAAAAGGGATTTCCTGGAAAAACTGCTGTCAACAGCTTGCGTCTACACATAAAAGCAGACTGAAAGAGCAATCTGCTCTGCTGATAGTGAGCAGCCAGATTGTCCTGCCCTCTCTCAACAGAATGGCTGACTGGAAGCTCTGCAAACAGGGTTACCTGGTGAACCAGAAGCCCTGTCTGTCGACAGAAGGGCCTGGAACACTACACAGCTGTTCTGTTGATAGAACACTGTCAAGAGAGGTTTCATACCTTAACGGGAAGAGGTATAACGCTGCTGCTGGATGTGCCAGTTTTTTTCAACAAACTGTTGACAAAACACATTTTACATATAGGTGCTCCACATTTTTTTCCTGACAAAAGCCAAGTTTTCACAGGAAAACCCTCTTGTGTAGATGTGGCCAGTAATTTCTGTCACCAGATTGCTGTGGTGAAACAGTAGCCATTGTGAAAGAGGTGAATGTTCAGAAATTTCTTGAATGGGCAGATGGAAGAAGATTGGGCTATGCTAGCTGCAAGGCTATTCCAAGAACGGGGGTAATATAGAACAAGGCACACAAAAGTGAAGGGGACAAAATGCGACAGATGGGGGAGACTTTTAAAGGCATAAAGGGGACTTAGGCGCTCAGCTCCCAGTGACATTCAGTGTAATTCCTTGTATACTTCTGAAAATGTCCTCCTATGTAGTGGCACTGTTGGATAAATCTGCCCATCTCAGCATCAATTCCTCAAATGCTCAAGAAAGACATGTATCCTAATACGAATAAATCCATATGCCATTCTGTCCATTGTAAAATACTCCCCACTTAACAGGATTTGTATCATATGGATGAGGAAGGAGGAACCTTCTTCTGTTCCTTTTAAAGTCAACGGCAAAACTCCCACTGACTTTAGTTGAAAGGATGGAGACCAAAGTGCTTGATGCTATTCCCATTAAAGACAATGGAAAACTTCTTACTGATTTCAGTGGGAGCTGGATCATTCCTTGGTTAAATACTAAAGAGAAGGGAAAGCAGAAGATGATTGTTCATTAGCTCATGGCTGTCACAGGCTCGCTTGTCTGTCAATCCGTCAAAACACAATGTGCAATGCTGGCAGCAGCAAAATTCCTGGACACAAAAAAAGTTTCTTAGGTAGCTGGGATGGGGGCAGAGGGAAGGTGACAACACAAGGATTCTGATTATCATGTCAGCTGCACATGCAATTGGATTTGGCTATGAACATTTGATGGGATGATCAAGACCAGGAGATGCAACAGGAAAAGCAAGGTTAGTGGTAGAAAGGTCAAATGACCCGAGCTACCTTGAGAAAGAGGCAAAACCAGCAAGGAGCAGGTTAAATGAAAGAGGCAAAGCAAGATGTGGGCAGGACATAAAATTATTCACTGGATGAGACAGAAGGAGCACTCAGCCAAGCAGAGGAGTGCATATTCTCAAGAATCCAAAACATTCTTGGCAGGGCCAGAAATAAGCCACCTGTTTTCCCTCTTCCTTTTTTGTCTCCCTGTAACTTTGCCATTCTTCATCTACATAGGAAGATCTGCAGGCTATTTATCTTCATTGTAGAGTCTGGAAAACACATTTAGTCCTAAATGATGCCTTGCAGAAGTAGTCACATCTTGCCAGAAAAGCATCATGCATTTTTTAAAAGTAGGTGCAATTTAAAAGAAAAGAGATACTCTGGGATTTACAAATCAACTATGGAAATGAAAAAGACGATAGAAGGGACAGCCCATTGATTTACATAGGCTGTAGTGACAGGAAAACCTACAGTAAACTAACTAAAGTTTTACTGGATGATCTGAGAGTCCTTTGACTTCTCACAGGGCTCATTTAAACTAGCATCCTCCTTCGAAGGGGTCAAGTAAACAAGCCCAACTGGTGAACAGCAATGAGGTGCTGCACTGCACACACAGCACCTCATTAGCATAATTCACGTCGCGCCATGAAGTTGCTGACTTGGAAGTGGTGGCAAGCGGTGTAGCTGCAGGCACTTCAAAATACCTGCATTACTTCGAAGTTCCTTTGCTCACAAAACATTTTGGGAGTAAGGGCACTTTGAAGTTGTGTGGGTACATCGAAGTGCCTACAGCTACACAGATTGCTGCCACTTCGATGTTAGCAATTCAAAGTTAGCGCTGCAGGAATTATGCTAATGAGGTGCTGCATATGCAGTGCAGCACCTAATTGCTATTCATCGATTGGGCTCCTTTACTTTCCCCCTTCGAAGGAGGGGGCTCGTGTAGATGAGCCCTTCCTGTAGTTAAATAGCCTTTTCTAGATGATACAATAATGTGTATGTGGGGAAGAGTTAAAGCATTTTTGTGGAAGCCACAATTCTATTGATTTCACCATATTTTTCCTGGCCATCATCTTACTTTGATCATGCTATTAAGTACTATAGCACTATATTAAATCCATGTAGTTAATTCTGCTCTCAAGCTTCTGTTTTAGTTTGTCAGAGAATAATACATTAGTGCCACTGTTTGATTAAAAATACAAGCAACCTGCCTACTTGCCCAAATGTGACCTTGCTGAGATTAAAGACATTAAATGTGCTTGAAGTAACATCAGGGAGGAAAACAATTAAAAAGTACTTCATGTCCTGATGCAGTCCCCACCAGGAGCCCTTCTGGAATATAATACCGTATTAATTTTCTCTCCACAGTCACAGTTGAATTGCTTGTGATGGGAAGACTATTAAACTCAAAGATTCGTCCCTTTTTTTTTTTTTTGACCAGTTTGGTAAACAGAGCTTTAGGGCTAGATTGCCTCTCCACCACATGCTTTCTTCTTGATTACTAAACTGATACTTCTATGACATTGAA
Organism: Carettochelys insculpta; assembly: GCF_033958435.1. Lineage (NCBI taxonomy): Eukaryota > Metazoa > Chordata > Testudines > Carettochelyidae > Carettochelys > Carettochelys insculpta. The sequence continues at coordinate 108,843,050 of NC_134139.1, read as the reverse complement.
GGATCTCATTCTACATTCATGAGGTACCTACTGAGAACTCTGAGTGCCAAAGGAAGAAAGATTAAGGCTTAAAGGGTACTTTAATATTTAAATTACTCCAGGGTCCTCTCCAGCTAATGGAGTGTACATCTACACTGCAATGTAAGCTGAGAGTTAGGGGGACTCAGTTCAGCTGACCCATATGAGAGAACCCTAAGCTGGAGTCTACAATGTATTTTAACCATATATTAAGAATTTTCTGACCCATGTTTAAACATATGGCTTGGGCATCCATGCTGCAGTGCCAGATCTGAGTCAGTGCGATAGTACCCTGGAGCCCCTACTGCCTCCTCTCTGAAATTGGGCTACTCTAGCCCTGTGAATGTGATTTACTGCAGGAAATCTTTACTGCCTTCCCTGAACATTAACAGGAAGCAACTTGCTTTGTAGCAGGCTTGATCAATGCACTTTCCACCATGGACCCCACAGGCTTTTTAATAGTGTGCTTGCAGATTGGTGATCAGACGAGCTGACCTGAGTCAAAAGGGTGGAGGAGACCTCAGGGGAGGGAGGGTGGAAGGGAGGGGTGACTCAGCAAGAGGCAAGCAATGGGAGCCTTAGGGGAGGGGGCAAAGTGGGGACAGGAAGGGGTGGATTTAGGGTAGGTCTCAGGGAAAGAGGCAAAGCAGGATCAGGAAGAGGAATAGCATGGATAGAACCACAGGGGAAAACTGAGAGTGGGACCTCAGGGTAGAGCACAGGTTGTGCCAAAGACTAGGCATTTGCACACTCAAAGGCAACAAGTTGGTGGCTCTTTTAGCCTATTATGCCAGGGCACACTAAAATGCTTAAAAGTCATCATAGCACTGGATTGCAATCTGTGCAGTACAGCATCTCTTCCTCCATACTTTATATTTAACCATTTGTGGAATATATTAAGTTGGACTTGTAAGACTGAGAGGGGGCATAACATGGGCAGTGTGTGACTGGACCCCACTAGCTCCACCCTTTCTGCCCAAGACCACACCCACTGCATGATGGAGTCATGAAACCCCTCTTCTGGTAAAAAGAAAAGCCCTAAGGAGGCCCTGAGCAGAGGAGCCCTCCCATTGACTGCATTTCCTGGCCAATAGGAGCTGCAGAGCTAATGGGAAGCAGAGGTGGGAGGCTGGGCCACTGCTTCTGGGATCTCCATGGAGCCAGGTATGGAAACTGTCAGCCATGTCAACTGGACTTTTAACGGTCCATCCAGCAGTGCTGATGGGAGCTGCCACGGTTTCTTTTGACCACATGTTCCTGTCAAAAACAGCGCACCTGGCAATCCTATTCAACTCCCACTGAAAGCTAAGGATTCTCTACACTTTACATTGGCCGTCCAAACTCTTGTAGGACCATGCAAAATATACCAGGGCTTTTTTTAAACCAACAGAATTCTTGTGATATTCGATTCAGTGTTCCTGTAATTATAATAAACATCTGATTCTGCCCAAAGGAAAATGCAACTGTCTCAGTAGCCAACTGGTTAGAGATGGGAGAAATTAATGTCAGTGAAAATAAAGGACATGGGGCAGCTAATAATTATCTCTTCTGTATCAGAGTCAAGGTTAGTCCCACTGATACCCAAAAGAGATGAGTCTACACTTTGGCTAACAAGCAGCAGGAATGGCAGCCTCCACATTGGTATCAAGACGCAACTTCTGAAACTGAATTATAAAACCTCATTTGCATGTGAGGCAAAAATTGCTTACTTTATGTGACAAAGAACTGTAGCTCAGTAAATACAGCACACAGTCCCACGTGAATTCTACCCCCTGCCCACAAATTACTTAAATCAAAATTTAACTAGTAGACTCAAAACCAACAGTAACAGAAAATTAACATATGCAGTGAAGATGAGCTGTCCAGCATATAAAGAAGAGGGATGACTATCAGCATAGCCCTATGAAAACTGGTAGACGCATCTGAATCTGAAAAAATGAGCTGTGGATATCCTCATCCCCATCTGTGGATACAAATAACTATGAATGTAAAGTATAAAGTAAATTTGTATCTGCATCCAGATTCAGATGTGCAAATATGAGCTGCAAGTATTCACATCCCTATCCCCAGATATTCACGGATTTGTGCAGCTCTAAATATCAGGCTTTGGAAGGTGCTTCCATTGATATGGTGAAAGTGAAAGTGTGAATAAAAAGTGAATATTTCATGAGGGGAAAAACATGAACAAATGTGATTTGATGAGGAAAAATTAAGAGGAAGGTTAGAAAAAAATGTAATGTTTAAGAAAGCACTCACTTAAAATAGCGGCAGAGCCAGTTTTACATCTATAATAACATCACCTGAAATTGCCAAAAACAACAAACATTGCAAACGTTGATCAATTTAGCTTTACAAAGCTCCTGTGAGGTAGCATTGTTACTCCCATTTTACAGAGGAGGAAACTGAGGTATGGGGAGTTTAAGTGATGACATGCCCAAAGTCATAGTTAGTTGTTGATTCAGTGATAAAGCCATCATTAGATTTTGGACTCTGGCATTGTACTTTAAACTTATTTTGAATACACTGGAGGCCTCTGCAGAGGATAAACATGTTAAGCTGAGGCATAAGATGGACTATGCTTTGTTAAAAGGACAATGAATGACCCTTAGAATAGATATAACCCAGAAAAATGGACATATTGGACGAGAATGTGAGAGTGATTAAGGCTCATGCCTTGCTCACACATGTAGCATGGTTAATGTCACATAAGATGCCTCAGATGAGGAAGAGCTGCAGAATATGGTTCAAAGGGTTTGAAAATTCTTTAGAAATTAAAGCTTTTATCATGACATAAAGGAACCGAAACACAGTAGCCTTTTAGGAGTCTCATTGCGCCTCTTCCTCTGAGAGCTTGAAGTGCTAATTACATTTGCATTAAAAATGTGCCACTGACATGGCGATTGCCTAATGCTGTGCCAGTTTAATGTTAATGGGTGTTTAAGTAAAAGGAAAACTATGAACCAAAAATCAGAGAGATGGGCTAAATTATTAATGATATGTATAAATTGAAAGGAACTATTTAAAGGGAGAGTCCTTCCCCTGGGAGGGCAATAGTAAATCACAGAACAAGATAAACTAATAGTTAAAGCACATCTGAAGTTGCTGAGTGACTGGTTTTATTATCACTGCCTGTATTGTTATGCTGCCTGGGGGGATATAAGTAATTTGACTGGAACAAGTAATTTGATGTTTTAAACACAGAAACAAACTCAGAGTTAAATGTCAGGTTCGCTAGTTTGAGCAGCTGGGAGATCAAGTATTATTCTCATGATCAGAAATAGTAGGGGTCATACTAAGGGCCTCAAACCTACAAACATGCATGCACTGAGTAGTTCCACTCAAGCCAAAGTTGAAGTGAGTCATATGCAAGAATATTTACAAGACCAGAAGGCAGGGCAGGGTGTGTGTGTGGAGGTTAATAAAACAGCAAAAGTACCCAGAGGAGCCCACAGGCAGCAGTCAGTTAAGACCCGACAAAAACATTAAAGTGGACCCTTCAATTACATTAGACTATAAAGCCGTATGAAATTCCTGCTGGAAGAATCAGGTGTTTTCATAAGGAAATTCAGGATAGAATGTGGGGACCTTTCTACAGAGCTTAATTTATATAGGAGTGTTTATTTTCTATATTTTTAAATTATTTTCTGATTCTTAGAAGAAGTATGGAAGAATGCATGCTAAATTTAGACGACACCTAAAGAATGATCAGTTTTGCACATATTACTACTGATGCTATGGGACCACTTTGCACCATTCCAGCAGCACAAACCAGCTGTAACACCTGTTTAATTCATCACCCTGTATCCTCAATGCTCTCCTAAGCAGTAGAAAAGTCCTATTTTAGTTTATGTTTGAATTAGATTAAAAGAGTGATTAATAATATAGTTGGTATGAAATGTATTGATGTATTCTATGATATGTTTTGTTGTACTGTACTCTGCCAGCCATCCTTTCTAAAACCAGAACAGTAATGGCCTAGTGTACCATTGGTAAAAAGGTAGACTCTTATGTCTGAAGCTGATTTCAAGGCAGAAATAGACCTTTAGTGATGAAAAAAACAGTCCTGTAGCACCTTAAAGACTAACAGATTTATTGAGTATACGCTTTCTTGGGTAAAACTCACTTTATCAGATGCATGGAGTCCTTACTTATGAATTCACTGAATAAACAATGACTGTCTTGCCCATGCAGAAACAGAAACAATTAAACTGCTAGTTTAGTTGGGAGCGGTGAATGGGGTCCCAAACCTTGAGTCATGAACAGTGACAGATAGAAACAAAAAAGCAGTCAAGTAGCACTTTAAAGACTACCAAAATAATTTATTAGGTGAGCTTTCATGGGACAGAACCCAAGGCATTATTTTTAAATTCATTAAGAACCTTTAATCAGAGAAAAAAAAAAGATCAATGTTACTACATTATAAAAACACACGGTATTTTTCTATTACTGTGTAAATTCCCTTGCTAAATTCATGAATCCTTTTCTGGCAAATTAGCAATTGCTACTGTGTTTACCAAACCTGAGAGAACTAAATGCTTTATACTCTAAAAACAATACATTGTTTTGGTTTCATTAGCATTTTGTGAGAACTGTTTTTCATCTCATTAGTATCTCAAGTTCATAAAATTTTGTTGCTCTTTTCCAACATAAGTAAGAAAGCTCAGATGTGGAAGAGTTAATGAATTCAAACATTTTCTCTATTTCCTAAGTACGCTTGCAATGGGCACTTGCTGATCCACGTCAAGCTGATATTTTTAATAATACACTGTGTTCTTTTTAGTCCTTATCTCCATGAATCATACTGAGCTGAAAGAAATTACCGTCAGTTGTGGGTTCCATGTGCAGCTTGAACTAATGTTCTAAACATGAGGTTTCTGAGGTAGCATGTGGTTGTGTAAAATTTATGCCTTTAAAAACCTTCGTAAGACTTTGGCTATGTCTACACGAGCCCCAAACTTCGAAATGGCCACGCAAATGGCCATTTCGAAGTTTACTAATGAAGCGCTGAAATGCATATTCAGCTCTTCATTAGCATGTGGGCAGCCGCGGCGCTTCGAAATTGACGCTGCTTGCCGCCGCGCATCTCGTCCAGACGGGGCTCCTTTTCGAAAGGACCCCGCCTACTTCAAAGTCCCCTTATTCCCATCAGCTCATGGGAATAAGGGGACTTCGAAGTAGGTGGGGTCCTTTCGAAAAGGAGGCCCGTCTGGACGAGACGCGTGGTGGCGAGATGCGCGGTGGCAAGCCGCGTCATTTTCGAAGCGCCGCGGCCGCCCGCATGCTAATGAAGCGCTGAATATGCATTTCAGTGCTTCATTAGTAAACTTCAGAATGGCCATTTGCGTGGCCATTTCAAAGCTTGGGGCTTGTGTAGACACGGCCTTTGAGACTTTTGTATCTGCTGCACTCTTAACCTATGTCTACAATACCTCAGAAAGTCAAGCTAAGGTAGACAACTCCAACTATTTGAATAAAGTACCTGGAATTGAAGTGCCTTAGATTGCATTATTGTGGGGTCCACACTGAGGGAGAGGGGGAATGGAGAAGCGCTTTCATTGGCTTACCTCACGCTTTTCATCAGGGGTACTGTACAGGGGTTTGCTGCAGAGCAATCTGTGGTTGATTTGGTGGGTCTTCTCTAGATCATCTAAATCTACAGAGAGTGGATCAATCTCAGAGCTGATGCATACGTAACCTTAGTAGCAGATGCAAAAAATATGTCTAACAGGAATTCATCTGGGGAAATGTATTTCAGATTTGCTTACTGTAGCAAAAAATAAAAAAGTATGTTTTGGGGGTTTTTTTGAGGGGGGTTTGGTGGGGCATTGGATCATGAGACCGTGCTAGTCCAATGAAATTCCCTTACAAGGGTATTTTTAATCACTTCAATGAACCATAGACTGATTGGGTCTGGACTATGACATTCATCAAGAAAGATGTCTTTCACACTGAGAAACCATTATCTAACTTATTCTGGACTAAAGATTTTCTTCAGTCATGAGGACAATTTTGCCTGAATTTCCTATAAAAGCCAAAAAAATAAAACCACAACCCCAAACCCATCTTTCTATATAAAGGGCTTAGTTTAGATAATTACTGAATATTCCATAGGAGGATGTTCTTCCTATTTCTGAAACTGTTTTCTTCTGATCATCATGCTGTCATAACCTCAGCTAAGACTCCCCAAAAGTGAGCTTTCTGGGCCAGTCTTTTAATTAAATTTATTACTCCTATTCTTATTATTATTTGTTTGCATAGTGCCTAATATAACAGGGACATGATCCTTGACAGAGGTATTTACATGCTGCTACATGGGAGTAAAAGAATGATATTTACTAATAACAAGCACCCCAAAGATAAGCTTATACAGAGGAGTGATGCCAAAATAATGAGAAGTGAATTTAAATAATTTTATGTGCTAACAATTAGGGAGTTATTTCAAAATTTTATGATAATAATGCCAGCTAGAACCATCTGTTGGTTGGTGATTACATTTTAAATGCAGTTTTCTTGAGTTTGCTTGGAACTGAGGTGTTGCAGATTGCTTCAGGCTGGCAATGGACATTTAAATTGTTGGTACCAATGTATTGGTGTTTTTCATTAAAAAAAATCAAAATCAGTTTAAGCTGTTTTCAGTCAGGGAGAAGAGATGATTTAAGATTTGGGGTGGTTGTTCCTTCAATCTTAAGATCATTTTTCTCCCATTAATAAGTTTTTAATACAAAAACTCTCTGATTTCAGTGGGAATTTATGTATTCAAAAGACTTCCCATTTGCAGCCAAAGATCAAAATAGCATAGGGAGACTTGAAATTGGATTAGTGCAGCACAAGGTTAGCTGACAGAGGGGGAATGGGGAAAAATGTATATTTAAAGAAATTACTTGTCCAGATGCAGGAAACTGCAGAATTGCTGGATTTTTATTAGACAAAACAGAGATATGCAGAAGTCTTCAAGTAGCTTAGCTATAGCAGCACGGACACTGTCAGTGATTTGTTGTAGAACATTGACAGTTGAATGGATGTTCAGTGCAGTTGGAGCCAGTGACCACAATAGCCTCACTGGGTCTTTGGACAAGCTTGAAGAGGGGGTAGCTCTTCTCTGTGCCCTTAGAAGGGACAGGACCTTGGGCATAGGAGGCAGGGGTAGGTTTAGTTTCTCCCAGGCAGACCAGAGAATGCTTCACAGAGCTCCAGTGGCAATTTAAAGAGCCCTGAGCCTGTCTACATTGCTGATCCCATTGTTGCTGACTTTGGACCCCCTCCCCACCATAGGCCGGCCTGGCTGGAACCATCTCTTCACTTGTTTTAATGAGGCTTTTAGCACTTAGTAAATAAACGAATCCATTAGCTAAGTAAATATCAGTTGCTTTAGAATAACATAACATATATTATTTCACAGTGTTAATAGCCTCCTTAAATATATTTCTAGGGTTAGATTATCAGCCGCTATTTTTACACTGGTAAGTAGTTACTTACCTGGGTAATCCCTTTCACAGTAGCAGTCCCCTCCAGGTGTCTGATCCAAGGACCACTGAATTCAATGGAGAACTTATTACTGGCTTTAATGGGATTCAGATGAGGCCCTGAACAAGTACTCACTCTAAAATGCAAGTAAGCAATTCACAATGTGGCCTTTTATACTTATTTGTTATTTCATCAGCTTAATAAAGTCCATAATTAAGTGTATGACAGGCAATATTTATTGTTAATTGGTTAGGATTATATTTGGAGAAATACAGAAGTGTGATTTGAAGAATACTTTCCAATTGGGTGTACTAAGTCAAAATTAAACTTCCTTTAAAGATCATCCTTTTTCGTGATTCATGCCTAAAATACAGAAATGCTTGTCAAGCAGACCAGAAATACTGAGCTACATAAATCTTTTAATGTGGCATAAGTTTTATGAGAGTCCTCAAAAATTTATGGTGGGGATTTTAAAACTTTGAACAGCTGTTACATGTTAAAGCAAATGAAGGATTTGATGTAGGGAACCTCAAGGGTTTTGTTTATTTCTTTCAGGGTGTATTGGTTCTTTGCACATCCTGCAGTAAGCTTAAGCATTAACCATCACCATCAATGTCAATAGCAAAACATCAGGCCCAAGAAGCACTCCTCATATAAGGCCAATCTGTAGCCCATCTCAAGATGAAGCCAGCTACTGTCAGCACAGTTTGCATTGCAAGTGTGGATTCAGATTTTGCAAAGCTGCTTCTTTCTACCTGCAGCAAGGAGGCAGTATGTTTTTGACAAAGCCTAAGGAAAGGGCACAATTTTGGTTGTCCCTGGAATGTTCCAGGTAGGGTAGCTGTGCTGCTCTATCAAATGATGTGGGTTATACTGGGTAAAGACTCCAAGCAGATCTCTCTGTGAGGAAAACATACGATCTCCCTCCTGCAGTCATTTTACTTACACTTTGTCTACACTAGGAGATTAGGTTAAATTTAGGTGACTTAGGTCAAATTTCTAAGGAATCAGTCCACACCACAGAGGTCATTCCATCAACTTTAAGGGTGCCTAAAGTCAACTTTTGTACTCCTGCTTTTCACAGATGGTTGACCTTAGGGTAGTGCAGATGGAACATTGTGAAATTTGACATTTCTGGCCTCCTGGAGGTGACCACTCTGGCCACCACTTTCAGTTCTGCTGCTCTCCATCATGCAGGAAGCAGCCCAGGAAAAATTGAGTTTCATTTGCTCTTTGGCCAGCATGGCAAATGGAGCAGGCACCACACCTCAGCAGCTCATCTGGCCATGAATTCCCAGGATCGCGGATGAGCTATAGCATGTAGTTCATTGCTCCAGGACCTCATCGATTTGTAGGCAGGATGAATCTGTATGGGGAAAACTACAAAGCAGCAAAAGGAATGCAGACGTATATGCCAAGATCTCACAGGGCATGGAGGAAAGAGGATATACCAAGGATGCCCAGCAGTGCCACATGAAAATAAAGGGGCTCAGGCAGGCATGCCACAAAACAGAATGCAAACAGACTTTCTGGGTCATCACTACAAAGATGCCGCTTCTATGGGCAGCTGCATGGGAGTCTACAGAGCGACCCAACCACTGTCACCAGTCTGCAGATACCTCTGAAGAGATTCCTCAGGCAGCCTCTGGCAACATCATGGGTGAGTAGCCAGTTCAGTCTCTTGGACGGGCTCCTTCCCTTCCAGGTCAGCGGGCAGCCATCCTTTCCCACTGCCGCGAGTCCAAAACAACCCCAAAGTCACTTGTTCAGGGGGGTTTCCACCTTGCCTCAGGTGGGTGAGAGGCAACAGTTCACACGACCCCTGCCTTACCTCAGGCAGATGCTGGGGGAAATTAGCTCAAATCAGGGTCTAGACCTTGGATCAGGCAACAGCAAGCCCACAGTTGTTGGCGGCCCCAGTCCTAGCTCAGGGCGAGGCAGCAAGCCCACGAAAGCCCAAGCCCTGGAGCAAGGTGGGTAACAAACACACAGAAAAGCCCGAGCACTGAAGCAAGGCAGAGCAACAAACAATCTTTAGGTGGCCCCTGGCCCTGGCTCAGGGTAGGGTGACACACATCAAAAGGAGCCCAGGCCCTGCAGCAAGGCGGGGCAGGTCCAAGCCCTAACTCAGGGTGGGGCAACAAACAAACAGTCTCAGGGCAGCCCAGGCTCTAGCTCAGGGCAGGGCAGCCCACAACAGACACTCTGCCTGTTCTGGCAGAGATGGGGCAGATGCAGGCCCACCCACTCCACCACATCCTGGCCCAGGGGCCTTGGTTGGGGCAGCACAGTCTGCTGTGTGGGTCAGCAGGGAATCCAGACCACAACACATTGCCCAAGGACCATTAACGGTCTGATACATCCCCTGGGCCACTCCCGGTCTCACCCTGGCACATACCCAAAAACTGCTGATATCTTGGGGCTCATGGGGTATCAGGTCCAGCTGGGGTCCAGGTGGCCCAAGCCCAGGCCTGTGTGGCCTCTCAGTTCTGCATCCTCAGGTTGGCTCAGGCTGTGGTGGGTACTCTGGTTGGTCCTCCGGGTCCAGCTGGTCTTCCCTAGGATGGTTCCACTGGGAGGCCCAGGTTTTCGGGACCAGCAGGGGCCCTGGTGGTCCAATCCAGCCTCAGCCTCCCTCAGCCAGTCCTCCACCTCCCAGGCTCAGAGCCCAGAGCCGTCTTCTGGCTTCCCTGGAGGCTGTCCCCCAGCAGAGTCCACAAGCTACCAGGCAGGGAGCACAGGTCTATTCTCTGGCTCCCCTGGAGGCTCAGCCTCAACTGAATCCTCAGCCTGGGCTTTCATAGGCCTGGCCCCACCTCCTGACTTCTGGTCAGGTGACTGGGAGGGGCCAGTTCTACACAAAGTGGCTGCTGGAAGGGGTCCTCCCCTCCCGAGTAGTGGGGTTGCCATCCCGCCCCACTACAGAGGACATGGTGGATGAGGAAGAGGATGACAATGATCAGCAGGTGAAGGGACCAGCTGATCTCACCAACAGTCAGGAAATTTTTGAAATGCTGGCTCTCACTCCCTCCTCCAAGGATGTTTTGCACACAGACCCTGATGGCAGGGAGGGCACTTCTGGTGAGTTCTCTTTTTTAATCATGATACAAGGGACCTAATGCAATTGGGTGTGATCTGTGGCGGCTGCCGTACCTGCACAGCCTGGGGCCCCTGGAACAACTTGTTAACGTGTGTGGGGATGGAGCACCAATCCTCCTTGTACGTCTCCATAAAGCTCTCAGAGAGATACTCTAATTTTTTCTCGTGAGATTTTTGTGATCCACCAATGCCTGCATCGCCACGGAGAAGTAACACTTGTGGTTTATGTACTCTCTGGCAAGGTGGTTGCCCCCAGAGTAGTTAGGGACCCCCTCACAGCCAAACTGTCCACTATGTCCTGCACGTTTCCCAGAGTCATAAGAACATAAGTGGCCATTACTGGGTCAGACCAAAACCTAGAGAAGCTCTATCAATGGACTCTCCCCTAAGGGAAGTCTCCATCCAATCCATGTGCTCCACCGCACCAATCGGCTTTCCCCCATCTCTTAGTTTAAAAACTGCTCATTATCTTTTGTAGCAGAAGGGTGTTGATTGTCTGGTCTACCTGGATGACAGCAGCCTCCACTGCAGATTTGCCCTCTTCAAGTTGACTGACCAGTAGCTGTCTGGCGTTTCAGGTTTCCAGAGCAATTGCCACACACTTCTGAATTGTCAGAGCAGGTCTCGTTTTGGTATTGCGGCACTTGGGAGAGGTGCCGCCGGGAAGAGTGTGGGGTTGACAGCAATTTACAAAGTTCCATGAAAGTGGCCTTACGTATGTGGCAGTTTTGTAGCCACTGCTGATCATCCCATACATGCAGAACAATGCGGTCTGAGCTTGTTTCACAGCTGCACTGTGTACAAAGCATCGAGTGCAGCCAGCATCTCCCCATTCCTCCTCTCCAGTGTTTAACATTCATGTGTGTCTGCGTCCTCCTCAGAGTCTTCATTGCTCTGAAGGCTGCTTAGGCTCTGGACGTAGCATAGCACAATGCGTGAGGTGCTCATAATACTTGCCACAACAGTTTGAAGTTGGATAGGTTCCATGCTGCACAGATATGAAAAGAAGATTATGAAAACACTTTTTCCTGTTGCTTTCCAAAGGGAGGGGGAGGAGAGAAGTGCACTATGGGAGGCTGACAACACACACTCAACCACCCACGGCACATTTTTGTCCCATCACAAACTGGGACAGAAACACACAATATAATGGGACAGCAGAAACTGTGCCTAATTTTGCAGTGTAGGTGTAAGTTTAGAGAGAGAGGAAAAGAGAAATAAGAAGAGAAGTATTATAGATTATACAGTGGTGGTATTCTCTTCATTTGGCCTGACTAAGAATACCTAAACTTTTCAAGCAACATGCTTTCCCTGTGTTGTGTGCCATCCTTCCTCTCCATGAGAATTTCTCATTTACTATAATTGTGCTTGGCAAAGTGTATGCACACAAATCACAGAAGGCAAAAAGCACTATCCTAACCCATTCACAAAAGCAGTTCTTTGTTTTCTGTTGGCATTCTACTTAGTAGGCCTGAATGCAGCTAATTACAAGAATGACGCGATAGATTTTGTTCTCTAATCCCATTCTTCCACAGCTTGGAAAGCCAATGTCAAGTGGTAGCCAAGACTAGCAGCCTGAGCAGCAAGGCTGCTACTTTTGAATATCATCATATCCCTGATCATTCAAATTATGGAACTAAAATGTTTTAATCATGGACGAGGCCAAGACACCCGTTTAAAATGTTTGTCCTCTGATGTATCCCAACATGAGCCCTGAAGAGCTGCAGCACCGAGGACCCATTGTTTGTTTCTGATAGACTATGTTAGCTAAGAATACTGATCAAGACTCACACATTCCCGTAATACAGTGCCAGCAAGTTTCTTGTTAATGGTAAAATTCACTTAATCACAATCCATTTAACCAACTGACCAATTAATTGGGCATTTTTCATGAAACCGTATTTGGGACAATAGGGTATCCACTAAATGTGATTGAATTAAGGGGATTCTAATATATAATAAATCAGGGCACTTACATTCATGGGTAGATATGGGCTGGATCTTATAGAATACTGTCAAAATTGTTTGCTTGCTTGGTATTTTTTTTAAAAAATATACTTAACTATAAATAGTAAAAGTAATTATGTACCTTTACCACAGGTGGACACAGCAAAATCAATGGAAATGCAAACATATATATCACCATCTTCAGCCATTTCAGCTCTCTTCTGCTCAATAAAACTCAGCATTGAATAAAAAAAATGAATATCTGACCTCCATATTTCTCACAGAAGAAAAATATTCAACCCAGCTGGCATGAGTTGCTTGCAACACAGGCTCTCAAACTCAGCATTGTTTGGTGTTTCATCAGGGAAGTGGGGTTTTTGTAGCCCCCCACAGAATGAGCTCTGGTGCCACCCAAGAACACATGGAACTTTGGGAAATTAGAGGAAGGCTGAGCTATTTGCTTAGAGGACAGGTGTCTCTGGCAATCTGCCCACCACAGACTTCTGAGCAACATGGTGCCAATGGACTTACTGGAATAACCCCTAGCCAAAATTGCTCTAGAATCCCCCCATACCCCCAAAGGTGGATCTTCCTGGGGGAAAATGGCTCTGAAAAAAATATTATCACTCAGAGTCTGGCAGTCTCTGTCGGGATAGGGGGATGGATGAAGCTCTCCCCATTATGAAGCCAATCACACTTCACAGACCCATCCAGTCCCATCTCCCTCCCTCTCATACACTAACTCCACAGGGTCTTTGGAAAGGGTGAGAGGTTACAGTAGAGGCAGCTGCCTCCCACTGTCATTCAACACATGGGGAGATCTGTGTGCAAAGAGGATCTTAGCTGTCTAGTCCACAATTTGCAGTCCCTTGGGTAAAAAATGGCATATAAATGTAAGGTTGCTTACTATTACTGCCTCTATTCCAACTCTCCTGCCCTCAACAGCTGGCTCTCCAATAACCCACATCTACTGGGAACCCATCTCTCCACAAGCAGGTTTTTGAATGTAATAAAAATTGGGTCCTGAGGCTGACTTTGAACATTCTTTCTCTCTTGAAGTGTATTAAAATAGCTCGACCTCTGGGATTTCTCAGAGAGGTTTTTTTTTTTATTTTACCCCAAATGTTTCTTCAGAGTTCTAGACTATATCAACTTTCGTTCTGCTGAGCTCTCAGAGAGGATAGCAGAGCAAAAAGGACAGAAAAAAAAAGTGGTAATATGCTGAAATAGTGTCTGCAGACTAGCTTCAAACAGAATTTCAAAGGCAACTCTGATTTTTTTTTCAAAGTGTATTTTTCAAAGGAAGAGAAAGAGAATAGAATGAAGGAAAAGAAAAAAAACATAGAAAGTCATGGACAAAGAAAAGAAGACATGCCATATGTAAAGGAAGAGGGGTGTAAGCAGTGGGGCGTGAAAGAGATCAAAGAAAACACAAGAAAGGAGGAATGGGATTGCAATACCGAGGAAGGAAAGAACATACACATACACAAGACGTGGTTGCTTGCAAAGTTTGTCTATTTAAATCTGAATTAGTAATTTCCTAACTACATATAAAAATTGGCAGGATGATGAAAAATTAGGGAGGGCCGCTATCTCTGTACTAAGACCATATTCCACTCCAACCTTCAAAATTACACCAATAAGAATGTGAAGGAAAGGCAGAGTAAGTGACTTGCTGCAAATTACATAGGAAATATGTGGCAGAGTGAAGAAGAGAACCTATATTTCCTGAATCACAATCCTCTGTCTCAGGCGCAAGTTCATATTTTAACAAATAATTAAGAGTTTGGTCCACTCAATCAAGTATTACCATAGATATCAATGAGATCTGAATCAGTCATGTTCACAAAATTGCATGTGCAAAAATATAAGCACATCATAAGAAAATATGAACCTTAACATTAAAGATCAGAAATTGGAAATTTACTCCTTGTCAATGGGGCCTGATCTTAATTTCTGCAAGCAGTGTCCTTTCGCTTCTACCCACTAGTTTTCTAGGCAGATTTTAAACATACAATACCAAATATCTAGGAATCTTCTTACATGCACTGGTATCAACTCAAATAGAAAACCAAATATTTTCCGTCTCATAAACCAAAACTGGCTCTCTAAAAAATAGATTAAGAATGCTGCAGAAAGAAGCTGCAGCATTTCTGTTGTAATAAGATACTATCCAGAAACAATTTTTAATAAAATTCCATACCTGAAGTTAATGTATTTCCTGTGTTCATCAATGATAGAATAACTGGAAATTTGAAAACAAGAGACAAAAAGAACAGACAGAATAGAAGGAACTACAGCACTGTTTAAATACAAAGGAGGAAGGAGTAGTGATCACTATGGTATGACAATGTAAAGAAGGTAACCAAACTAAAGAACGTTAAAACTTAGATGATAAAAGTATTTTGATTAAGCAGATAAGTCTTTGGAAGGAGAGGTATCAGATGTGTGCTAGTCACTGTAAGGAATTTAAGATAAGGATGAGGGATAAAATGCTCAGGCTTGCCGAGGAGCAGGGGTAGGTGGTAAGGGTAGAGTTGCCCCAGGACCCGTCCTTTCAAGGGGCTCTGGAGCTCTGGCCACCTCCACAAATGCTACTTCAGCAGCAGTGGTGGCTGGAGCTCAAGGTCCCTTAGAAGTGCCAGTAGCTCTGCTCTGCCACTCCACGTGGCAATGGGGACCCCACTGCCAAGGCCCTGGTGGTCCTAAGGGCAACTGCGCATGGTTCTGCCCCTTCTACCCTTGGCTTTGCCCCTTTCAGGGAGGCACAGAGCCATCCCTCTCCTTGTGCCCTGAGGCCTGCGGTGGCTGTTGGCCCTGCTGAAAATGCTGTCAATGAAAGACAAGCCCAAGCCCTTGCATGCCATTAAATACTCTAGTTAGTAACATCCTTTAATTTTTCCTGCCCATTGAAGCAAGAAAGGTGTGTTCAGAGATCCAGAGTCACATCCTCAGCTGGTGTAAATCAGCAGAGTTCCATCAATTTCAATACAGCTATGCAACTTTCCCTCTAATCTTTTCCACCCATGAGCAGATATTTTCCACCCACATGCAGAATGAATTTTTATGTGCACCCAGGCATATATTAATGTACACCACCAGTGGATACTCTGGCTATGTTTACTCTGTGAAGTTATTTTGGGATAACAAGGTATCCCAAAACAGTAACTCCACATCTAGGAAATGTGCCCAATATTTTGAAATACTCTTATTTATATTTATATTTATAATATGTTGGCATCCCCCTACCCTTTATTGCAGGAGGAGTAAAGGATGCCTCAAAATAGCCTGTTTTGAAATTGACCTGAAATAAGATACACAGTTTGATGGGGTCCCTTTAAATGATTTCCAGATGTCAGCTTTGGGCCTGAAATGCTCCACCATGGCCCACCCAGCACACAGGTTTTGCAAAACTCTAAGATTAGACAAGCTTAGGTAGGAAGACATGCATTCCTGTAACACAATCTCGCTGATCATCTATTAGAAGTTTCTCTTTTGACTAACCAGCATTTTCTGACCCCCCAAAAAAAATTTGGTTAAAAAAATTCTCAGCCAGCTCAAGCCATAGACTCTGTCTCAGCACTGAGCAGCAGCATGGGATGGGCACACAGGAAGAAGCAGGCTACAGTACCCTGAGGGATGCAACCAGCACATTCCTTCTTGGTGGTGTGAGAGCTAAGAGGCTTTGGTGCCTCTCTGAGGTACAAACTGTCCTAATGCTCCTGATGGACTAGTGTGACTCTGTGCCCTACGTGGCCTGCACATGTAGGCTGGGCCTGCTCTTGCCCCCAGCTTCAAAGGGGACATGTCAATCAGGGCAATGGGAGATTACTAATGAACTGCTGCAGTGAATATGCAGCAGTTCATTAGGCTAATTCTCCCTCATAGCAACTTCGAAGTTTCAAACTTCAAAGTGCTGGCATGCGTGTGGCCATGGGCTCTTCAAAGTGCCCGTGCTACTTCCAAGTCCCTTTACTCCTCAAAATTTTGGTATAGGGTTAGAGTTAGGAGTAAACGGACTTCAAAGTGACGTGAGCACTTCGACGCACCTGCAGCTACACACAAGCCAGCACTTCGAAGCTTAAAGCTGGGCCTTAAAGCTTCTTAGTTGTTGCAGGGGAGAATAGCCTAATGAAGTGCTGCATATTCACCACAGCACTTCGTTACTAAACTCCCATCATTACCCTGATTAACATGCCCCCTTCGAAGTTGGGGGCACATGTAGACAAGCCCGTATAGTATTAATATGATCATAGAATCTGGCCCTCAGCCATTCTTAGTTTCCACTTGGAAGAAGATAAATTAGGTTTAGACATCAGCTAGTCCACAAGTGAACTAATAACCTAACTAATGCACCAATATAGAGGCCTAGAAATATTGCTGGAATAACAGCTTAGCCTGGACCAGTTCTCATTCAGCAATGAAGGCCACTAGAATCAAGGAGAATTAGTAAAAACAGTGTATGTAGGCAGACAAGGAAATAGGACACCCCTTTAAAAAAATCACCCTACTTGTTCCTTGGCTCAGCATTTGGAGAACAGCTGAGGCGACTTGGCTAAGTGTGATGATAAATGAAAAAATCAATACTAGAGAAACAGATACCATTTGTTTCTCTTTCAGTGGTGAACATGAGACTTTCTGGGACATTACCATTCAGCTGCAGAGCCTTTAGACAATCTGAAACTTTCTTTTTTTCTGAAATAAGTTCAAGACTCAGAAGAATATTTACATTTTTGTTAACTGGTTCTCCTGGTTCATGATTTAAAAGTTTTCTTTTTTTTTTCCTGAAATGTGCACAGTCTTTTAAATAAAAACTAACTGCAAATATGGGACAGCTCCTTAACTCATGAGTCAACAGAACTCCATTGACTTTCAAATAAAGAGCCAGAGCTTAACAGCTGTAAGTTAGCATAGCTCTGTTGATACTCATTTACACAAGATGAGAAGCTGGTCCATGATATTTTATTGGATGCTGAAACCTACTATATAGTTTTTCAGAATACATATGTTCCTCAGTTCATCAGAATACAGATGTTCTAGTATATGTTATCTTTCTGAACTAGAAGACCTATGTGACTGTACCTAGTGCCAGAACTGGACAGATAAGGGAACACATTTGCTATGAATATTCATTAGTTTACATGGGTTTGCTTTAAACGTATTTTCACAATGTTAGATGTTCACTTTCAATGAACATGTTTTACTTATCAAAACGTTTGTTAGAAAATGAATATTTAATACTAAATGATTTTTCTGAATCACAATGAACTATAGCTCAAATAAGCTATATGCAAGTGGTCTCTTAAGTGTAGACCTGCATTGGATCTACAGAGCTAAAGAAGCTTCAAATGATGTCTCTAATGATTCCGTATAGTGGAAGAGTTGAAGGAAATCACAGTTTGCTCATTGATCTTACAGGAGCAGAGAAAGAAGTTAAGAAGTTCAGATCTAGAGAAGCTGTTGTTCTCCTCTATTCAGCACTAGTAAGCCACATCTGGGCTACGTCTACACGTGAAGCCAACATCGAAATAGCTTATTTCGATGTACCAACATTGAAATAGGCTATTTCGATGAGTAACGTCTACACGTCCTCCAGGGCTGGCAACGTCGATGTTCAACTTCGACGTTGCGCAACACCACATCGAAATAGGCGCTGCGCGGGAACGTCTACACACCAAAGTAGCACACATCGAAATAAGGGTGCCAGGCACAGCTGCAGACATGGTCACAGGGCGGACTCAACAGCAAGCCGCTCCCTTAAAGGGCCCCTCCCAGACACAGTTGCACTGAACAACACAAGATAAACAGAGCCGACAACTGGTTGCAGACCCTGTGCCTGCAGCATGGATCCCCAGCTGCCGCAGCAGCAGCCAGAAGCCCTGGGCTAAGGGCTGCTGCCCACGGTGACCATAGAGCCCTGCAGGGGCTGGAGAGAGAGCATCTCTCAACCCCTCAGCTGATGGCCGCCATGGCGGACCCCGCTATTTTGAAGTTGCGGGACGCGCAACGACTACACGGTCCCTACTTCGACGTTGAACGTCGAAGTAGGGCGCTATTCCTATCCCCTCATGGAGTTAGCGACTTCGACGTCTCGCCGCCTAACGTCGAAGTTAACTTCGAAATAGCGCCCGGCGCGTGTATCCGTGACGGGCGCTATTTCGAAGTTAGTGCCGCTACTTCGAAGTAGCGTGCACGTGTAGACACGGCTCTGGAGTACTGCATCCAGTTTTGGGCCCCCCCATAGAAAGGATGTAGATGTGCTGGAGCAGGGTCAGTGGAGGGCAACAAAAATGATTAAGGGGTTGGAGCACAAGACCTATGAGGAGCTGAGGGATCTGTGTTTGTTTAGTTTACAGAAGAGAAGACTGAGGGGTGATTTAATAGCAGCCTTCAACTTCCTGAAGGGAAGCTCTAAAGAAGGTGGAAAGAAACTGTTCTCAGTAGTGACAGATAGCAGAACAAAGAACTATGGTCTGCAGTTACAGAGGGGAGGAATAGGTTTGATATTAGCAAAAACTACTTCACCAGGGAGTGGTGACGCACTGGAATGTGTTGCCTAGAGAGGAGGTGGAATCTCCATCCCTAGAGGTTTTTAAGTGCTGACTTGACAAAGTCCTGGTTGTGATGACTTAGCTGGGGGTTGATCCTGCTGGAAGCAGGGCCTCGACTCAATGACCTCCTGAGGTCCCTTCCAGCCCTATGGTTCTATGATAAAGTCCGATTCATTTTGTTAATTATTTGCCCAGGCCTACTGCACAACCACGAAATCAGTAGTGATGTACTCATTTCCTTAAATCACACTTTTAGCACCATACCTTTGATTGCTTGCAATTCTTACACAGCTTCTTAAGTCAAGGAGAAATCTCCAGAACAATCATATAAATTACACGAAATTAGAAGCTTGTTATTGAACACCTATGGTGCCACCCTCAGAAATGGAAAGTGGATTAGAAGGATCACTGGGTTGATCTGGTTTTGCACGTCTGAAGGGCTCAAGACTATCTCCCTATTACTATGCAGGCTATATGCATTGTGAGTCAAACAAATTTCACTGGAAACAAAGGCACCATTCCGACTGATGACAACAAGGACAGGTATTGGCATGCTATATCTAGACATATATATGTGACCCAAAGAGAGAGCTCCAAATACTATTAAATGTGATAAAATAAATGAAAACAAGTTTTTCAAGTAGTTCTTTATGTTTCAGTATGTTGCTGGCAACAGAATGTTTAATTCAGTGTCTTCATTTCCTTTCTAGGATTCAGTGAATATTTCCTTCTGTCCCTTCCAGGTCTGTGGGGTTCATAAAACATGTATTTTCTGAGATCATTTGTTTTGGATATATTCATTTCTTGACCTGTTATGCTGGCTGTGGTTTGTTTTAATAACTACACTGTGTTTTGACGCTTTGAACTGCTTCCGTGGCTTTCACGTTACAAGCCATCACTGAAGAAATACTGTATAATTAAAGTTCTGTGCCATATCTAAGGCACCAAGCATTTTTTAAATTTATTTATTTTACTGTGGAAAAGTAGTCTAATGGCTGCTGTGCTGCTTTGTGGCTGCTGTGACATCACAAGCTCCTCTATTAGTAGTCCTGTCCACTATCGTTCTCGTCCTTCAGTAGTCTCTCTTCTTCCAACTTGTCCCCTGCTCACCAGCCAGGCTATCTGTTGTTTTCATCCTTTCCAGGGTAACAGAAATTCTGAATACACAATAAAAGACTCTTGTCCTTTCATCGGGTGTCTGGCCCCTGACTATCGGTCCTGTGGTCCTCACAGTCTTCTCTCAGAGTCCAGTCATCTTGATTTCCTTTTCTTAGAGGGTGATGGTGTCCCATCACCTTTCCCATAGCTGGTGAGGGAACCTAGACCCTCCCTATTGTCTGGATTCTAGACCAGGAACTCTGTAAGTTATCAGAGGTAACAAAGCAATGAACACGGAAAAAATAATCCCAACTATACTTACATACCCCACAATGACGGTGGGTGAATTAGCTGAAACCACTCAAGAAAGATCTAGAAGTTAATGTGGATCATTCTCTGAAAGCATTTGATCAATGTACAGTGGCAGTCCAAAAAGCTAATCAAATATTACAAACCATTAGGAAAGTGATAGGTAATAAAAGAGAAAGTATCAAAATGTTACTATATAAGTCCATGATGTGTCCACACCTTGAATAGCATATGCAGGCCTGGTATGCCCATCTCAAAAAAAGATATATTATAAATGGAAAAGGTATAAAAAGGGCAACAAATATGATTAGGGTATGAAACAGCTTCCAGACAAGGAAAGATTAAAAAGAGTGGGATGGTTCAGCTTAGAAAAGAGATCACTAAAGCAGGGATATGACTGGCTTTTCTATTTCGAAAAAACACTATTGCTATTCCAAAGTTATCAATGGTTCACAGTCATATTGGAAGAGTATAACAAGAGGAGTCCTGCGTGAATCAGTTTTGGTACAGTTTCTCTTCAATTTCTTCATCAATGATTTAGATGGTGATATAAAGAGCACAATTTCTAAAGTTTGTGGATGATACCAAGCTGGGAGGGGTTGTAAGTACTTTGGAGGATAGGATTATAATTTAAAATGTTCTGGACCAACTGAAGAAAAAGTCTGAGGTAAATAGGATGAAATTCAATAAGGATAAATGCAAAGTAGAATCACAGAATCATAGAACACTAGACCTGGAAGGGACCTTGAGAGGTCAAGTGCTGTCTCCTGCCCTCATGGCAGGACCAAGCACCATCTAGACCACCCCCGATCAGTGTCTATCTAACCTACTCTTAAATATCTCCAGTGATGGAGATTCCACAACCTTCCTAGGGCAATTTATTCCAGTTTAACCACCCTGACAGTTAGGAAGTTTTTCTTAATGTCCAACCTAAACCTCCCTTGCTGCAGTTTAAGCCCACTGCTCCTTGTCCTAGCTGCACAGACCAAGGAGAACAATTTTTCTCCCTCCTCCTTGTAACCCTCTTTTACTTACTTGAAAACCGATATCTTAGGGTTATCCTAAGTACTCCACTTAGGAAGGAACAATCAGTTTCACACATACAAAATGGGAAATGACTGTCTAGGAAGGAGTATTGCAGAAAGGGATCAAATCATAGAATCATAGAACACTAGGACTGGAAGGGACCTCGAGAGGCCATCGAGTCCAGCCCCCTGCCCCAGTGGCAGGACCAAGTACTATCTAAACCATCCCTGATAGACATCTATCTAACCTGTTCTTAAATATCTCCAGCGATGGAGATTCCACAACCTCCCTTGGCAATTTATTCCACTGTTTAACCACCCTGACAGTTAGGAATTTTTTCCTAATGTCCAACCTAAACCTCCCTTGCTGCAGTTTTAGCCCGTTGCCTCTTGTTCTATCCTCAGAGGCCAAGAAGAACAAGTTCTCTCCTTCCTCCTTATGACTCCCTTTTTGATACCTGAAAACCGCTTTCATGTCTCCCCTCAATCTTCTCTTTTCCAAACTAAACAAGCCCAATTCTTTCAACCTTTTTTCATAGGTCACATTCTCTAGACCTTTAATCATTCTTGTCGCTCTTTTCTGGATCCTCTCTAGTTTCTCCACATCTTTTTTGAACTGCGGTGCCCAGAACTGGACACAATACTCCAGCTGAGGCCTAACCAGCGCAGAGTAGAGCAGAAGAATGACTTCTCGTGTCTTGTTCACAACACACCTGTTAATGCATCTCAGAATCATGTTTGCTTTTTTTGCAACAGCATCACACTGTTGACTCATACTTAGCTTGTGGTCCACTATAATCCCTAGATCCCTTTCTGCTGTAGTCATTCCTAGACAGTCTCCCCATTCTGTATGTGTGAAACTGATTGTTCCTTCCCAAGTGGAGCACTTTGCATTTGTCCTTATTAATCTTCATCCTGTTTACCTCAGACCACTTCTCCAATTTATCCAGATCATTTTGAATTATGACCCTATCCTCTAAAGCAGTTGCAACTCATCCCAACTTGGTATCATCTGCAAACTTAATAAGCATACTTTCTATGTCAATATCTAAATCATTGATGAAGACATTGAACAGAACTGGTCCTAACACAGACCCCTGCGGAACCCCACTTGTTATACTTTTCCAGCAGGACTGAGAACCATTAAGAACTACTCTCTGGGTACGGTTATCCAGCCAGTTATGCACCCACCTTATAGTAGCCTCATCTAAATTGTATTTGCCTAGTTTTTTGATAAGAATATCATGAGAGACCATATCAAATGCTTTACTAAAGTCTAGGTATACCACATCTACCGCTTCTCCCCTATCCACAAGGCTCGTTATCCTATCAAATCCTATCAAGCTAAATTTGAGTCAACAATGGGACACTGTTGCCAAAAAAACAGTTTGGAATGAGTGCCGTAGGAGGAGAGATTAAAGAAGACTGGGATTTTTTTCATTTTAGAAAAGAGGAGATTAAGAGGGGATATTATACAGGTCTACAAAATCATGACTTATGTGGAGAAAATGAATAAGGAAAAGTTATTTACTTGCTCCCATAACACAACAAGTAGGGGCCACTAAATTAATTTAAGAGGAAGCAGGCTTAAAACTAACAAAAGGACATATTTCTTTACACAACACACAGTCAAACCATGGAACTCCTTGCCCGAGGATGTTATGAAGATGGGGACTTTAACAGGGTTAAAAGAGAACTAGCTAAATACATGGAGGATACGTCCATCAATGGTTATGAGCTGATATGGGTAGGACTGGGGCCCCTAGCCTCTCTTTGTCAGAACCTGAGAATGGGTGGCGGGATAGATGATTTGGTGATTACCTGTTCTGTTCATTCTCTCTGGGGCACCTGTCATTGCAGGAGACAGGAGGCTGGGTTAGATGGAGCATTGGTCAGACCCAGTATGGCTGGTCTTATGTTCTGCTCTATTCTGCACTGATTAGGCCTTAGCTAGAATACTGAGTCCAGTTCTGGGTGCCACATTTCAGGAAAAAAATTGTGCTAATTGGAGAAGTTCCAAAGAAGAACAACAAAAATTATTAAAGGTCTAGAAAACATGGCCTATGAGGCAAGATTGAAAAAATTGGGTTTGTTTAGTCTGGAAAAGAGAAGACTGAGAGGGGACATGATAAGTACCCAAAAGCTTGCTATATGGTAGAAGGAGAAAAATTATTCTCTTTAACCTATTATAATAGGACAAGAAGCAATGGGTTTAAATTTCAGCAAGGTAGGTTAAGCGCTGGAATAAATTGCCTAGGGAGATTGTTAAGAGCAGGTTAGACAAACACCTGTAAGGGAGGATTCAGATGATGTTTGGTCCTGCCATGAGTGCAGGAAACTGCACTTGATGGCCTCTTGAGGTTCCTTCCAATTCTAGTATTCTTTGGAATTCTCTGGTTCTGATTCTATTCTGTACATCTGAGTACCTACAGTAATATGAAACACTGCCATTTAATTGTCAGACAGGTTCTTGCCCTAAATATTTTCAAAGTTTATCTCAGAATCACAAAGACAAGATTTAATAAAATCAAAGAATCTGTGTGGGTTACTGAGTTATTTTGCATCTTGTCAGAAGTGACTTAATTATTCCAAAAACATCCTTAAAAGATAGCCTTCACTATTTCTGTTGATGGTGATTTCATATCTTTCCATTGCTTAATGTTTGGGTATTTTTTTTAAATAGTTCACCTAAACTTTCACTGCAGCAGTGTAAGTCCATTAAGTTATCTGTATTGACTTGTAAGCAAATTGATCCCTGTAGTCTTTGTAATCATTCTCAAGTTAAAGAAAGTTATGTCACCTCTCAATCCTCTTTGCTTCATTCTAGAATAAGCCACTTCCGTACAGTTAACCTTTCTGTCAAGTTTCAGAATTAAATGATACATATAAGGGGAAAAATAAATAGGTAATTATTCAGCATCAGAACTTTGCATTAATCATTATCATGGAAATCAAGGCTAGGAACAGTACTCCCTTGCGATTGTCCTATGTTATTATTATATCTAGTCAGAGGAAAAAATGCAGCTCCAAGAGAAATAGTATTATAGCACTTATAGTAGTAGCTACTAGGCTCTCGAAAGCAGTGAACTAGAATAAATCAGACATACCTTGTTTAATGAAGTGAAATAATTGAGTGATGTAATGGAGAAAATGATCTAGCTGTGAAAACTTTAAGCTAAAAGAATTAGGTATGGTGAAATTTGAAGGCAAGAACCCAGATCAGGAAATTCTTGTCTAATTAACTGGAAGATGCTCAGCTTCCCAAAGAGTTCATGCTTCAGGAGATGAAAATCATGAAAAGGTTCTTAGTATTTTAAATTGTGTTGGGAGCAAGGGTCTGATTAATTAAGTCCATATTTGTATTCAGATTTCCCAGTTGGTGCTCCAGCAGTGGTACCACATTTCCAGCTGTCCAGCCATCACCTCTCTTGGGTAGAGAGCAGCATCCTTCTCCCACCTGACCTGGACATTTCCACTCTGCACAGGTTCCTGCTTGTCTGAGCAAAGGAGGGACTGCCTAACTGGCTAGCACCTGCACTTGGCTTTCTCTTCAGAGACTAAAAATAGTGTAATTGCCAACAGTTTTTAAGTTATCACATAGCCCTCTCTAAGCAAGCATTTTTATTTCTAAGGTAAAAGTTCACAGTAAAAGAAGCAACACACATGCTAATGACCTTACCAGAAATCACCCCCACCCCAGCTCCAACAAGGGAAATAGTTGGTGATCAGTCCTTCAAACCACCCGGTCTTCTACGCCCCGACCCCCCCTTGCTGAACATTCATCATAGCTTCAGTTCAGACTTAGCTCCCTTGTCTTATGGGGCCTCCATGGGTTAAAGCGATTCCAATCCTTTCAGAAGGACTGCCCCCTCCTTTGGAACAAATGGCCTATCCCATTTGCTGGATAAAAAAGAAGGTCCTGAGTCAGCTTCATCTCAGGCCATTTGACCAAAAGTCTTCTCTCTGTTCGATGGTCCCTGGAGAATCCAGTTTGAACCAATACATACGAGACTCTCTCATAGTGATGGTCACTCTCTGGGGCTATGTCTACACTAGAGGATTTTGCCAACAAATCTGGCATTTTGTCGGCAAAACCCAGGGAGCGTCCAGATTCCCAAGACATTCTATAGACAATTAAATCAACAGAATGTAGCACCTCTGTGGGCAGGCATATCTCACTCCCCACGTGGAATAACGCCTCAGTTGACCGAAAGCCGGTCTGGACATTCCAGGGAGCCTGCTGTTGACAGAAAAGGTCTCCCGGCTGTCATGCTGGTGACCTGGGGGACACCCCATCCACAACAATCTGCACTCTATGGTGCCTGCCTCTGGCCATTCTTAAAGTCACAGGGAGCCTGCCCCATGCCATCTCAGCCACTCCTTACTGCAGAGCCATCCCACATAGCAAACAGCCAGCCACTCCAAGACCTTCCTGGGCCCTTGAGGGACTGAATCTCATAGAATCTCAGAGCCATAGAATCCAAGGGCTGGAAGGGACCTCAGGAGGTCATCTAGTCCAGTCCCCTGCCTAAAGCAGGATCAGCTGCAACTAAATCATCCCAGCCATGACTATGTCAAGCTGGGACTTAAAAACCTCTAGGGACAGATATTCCGCCACCTCTCTCAGTAACACATTCCAGTGCTTCACCACCCTCCTGGTGAAATCGTTTGTCCTACCATTATCCAACCTACACCTCTCCCTCTGTAACTTCAGGCCATTGCTTCTTGAGCAGACCAAGGGGTCCCATGAGCTACTGGATCTATGGGGTGAGGAAGAGCTATTCCAAGACCCCAAAGTGAAGCGCCATAATGCCCCCTTCTATACCTGGATGGCCACCGCCCTGGTGGAATGGGGCCACCCCCCGGCCCCCTGCATCATGGAGCAGGTCAAGGTGAAAGTTAATGAGCTCCGGCAGGGGCACATGTGGGCCCAGGACGCTGGCTGAAGCTCCGGGGCAGAACCTGCCATCTGCCTGTATTACAAGAAGCTGCACCATATCCTGGGGGAGGGGGCCACATCACCTCCGATGTGCACTATTGACACAGTGCTGGAACCACCCCCGCGCCCCCCCCACAGCCAGATCAACAGTAGGAGTAGGGGGAGCAGGCCTCCAAGTCCCAACTCCCACTGGAGCTGGAGACAGACACAGCCTCAGAGGCCAGCAGCAGCATCCTGCTCATAAGCCTGGAGCCGGTCCCCAACAGACAGGTCAACTCCCAGACGCCTCCGGAGCTGGGCGAGGGTCCCTCCGGTGTGTACCCTGCGTGTCACACACCTCAGGGCATGGGAGGCAGGAGCAGACAGGGCGTGCTGCGAGTGTTGCCTGGCTGGCTCAGGCAGGACCTCACACTGCGATCCTGGCACATGCAACCATGTGCAAGGTAGCGTGCACCAGCTGGACCCAGCAGACAGCCCCTGGGCACAGGCGGCTGGATGAGCCCCAGGACCTAACGGAGGGGGGCCCTGCCAGCACCTGCCCTGGCTCGAAGTGGGCTGACCATAAGAGTGCTGACCTGCACTGCCCCCACACACCGAGGAGTGCAGCTCCCGGCACATGGGCATGCCCACAGGCAAGAGGCAGCACCCACTCTTGCCGGCAGTGCTGTGAGCCACAGCTCTGTGGAGTGGCCCCGGGGAGGTCCAGGCTGCTCCTGGCTCATGCACCACCCTTGAGAGGACCCCTCTGTGACCGGACACCCCTCCTTGGCCACTAGCCCATTGAGGTGCAGGGTGGAGGGCACACAGTGGTCAGCATGGTCCCAGAGGAACTGAGGAGTCCCTGTTCTGCAGGGCCCATTGTGCAGGCCACCCATGCCTCTGCTCCTGGGATATTCCTGTCCCATGGCTTGGGGGGGTGTTGCTTGCTGCTCATGGTGGGGGACATGGCCTTAGGGACTGTGTTACATGAATGACTCACCATCCCTCCTCCTTGTCTCCCTTACAGCTGGATCCACGCCCATCTGAGGACCACCGCCTCACCTCACCACCAGGGCTAGCCAGCCCCACCCCAGCGCCCGAGTGAGCCAGGCTCACCCCTGCATCAGCCTGGGTGGACCCCCAGAGGGGCCACAGCAATGCCCTCTGGAAGACGACTGACCTTCTGGAGCAGCGGCTGTGGGACAACAGGGATTGGTGGTTGTGGGCCTGGAACCAACTTCCCACTTTGATGATGCCACTGGCATCTGATGGAAGATGTTGGCCCAGCCGCCCATGACAGACCACCTTGGGAATCTGGATGCTCCCCAGGTTTTGTCAACAAAACACCAGTTTTACCAACAAAACCCTGTAGTGTAGACATAGCCTATATGAGTATGAGTATGAGTATGCCCTAGATCAGAATTGGCTGAAGGTGTCTCTGGTGTCAGAATTAGAACTAAAAGATTCTGGGACAACTGACAGTCAATCTTAAATTTCTCCTCTAAACTAATAAAGGTATCTTTGCCCTTTCCTACTGCTGAAATTTTAGTGATTAATGCATCTAAAAACAGTTTCCCATATGCAATGTTTTTCATATTAATATTGATTTAGCAAAGACATTTTTTACCTCAGAATTCCCATAATTGCCCTTTTAGAGCATTTTTTAAATAGTTACCTATTGGCAAGAGAACATCCATTTACATTCCTTAGAGAAATTACTCAGCTTCTCAGATAAAAACACTTCAGTTTAAGCAGACATTTTAGTCTTAACTATTATTAATGCCAGTAAAACTGTGCAGAAGGGGAGCAGCAATAATATGACTCTCTTCTGCACAGAATGTGTTTTTTGCCACCCAGCCCCAATCATGCAATAGCCTGAGCAATACCAAAGACACCACTGTTTAACGCTATAGACCTTGGACTCCAGTCTGTCTTTTCTAAGCAAAGTACAGAGAAGCTCATAAAATAAAATAAAAAAGAGTCTCCCGCAATGTTCCCTCTAATCTTATCCAGCCACATGCCGAATAAACTTTTCAATGTGCACCGAGGCATTACTTAATGTGCACCACTGGTAGAAACACAATACAGCTATTCATTAAATAAATAATCTCTAAGAAACTTCAGGGTTCTATGGAAATGCCCTGAAATGTTTTAAGCCCTTTCTTTCTGATCAACCGCAGAGTGTTGTTTATATGCAACTGTTCATCCACCTCCAAAGCCCCGGTTATGAATGAATGCCTGTAAAGGGTTAAACCAGAGAGTGTAGGATCTCTGTTGATAAGCAGCCACATGGGGCAATGGGAAGACAGAGGGGAATTTTTGAATTGAGGCAATTTCTTTGCTGAGGAGTCTTTTCTTTTGTGTGGCTAGAGGAGAGAGATACAAAGATGTCAGAGCCTGAGCAGGGATCAGACCCTCGCTTTGGGAACTCATTTAACCTCCAGGCTACAAGGAGATCTGGATATGCAGATATATAATGGGAATGGGGATGTTTAGTCAGATGCAAACGGGTTATTTTTTATTTTGGATTTGGTACAGAACTTGTCAGGCTGGCTGACGTACCCCCCTCCTATACATTGTAACGTCTAACCTGAATCCCAGGGAAGTAATTATCTGTGTTTCTATCTACCTTTTTTTAAATTGCTCTGTAACACGAAGCAACCAAGTATCCTTTATCACTTTATTTGTACACTCTATCTTTTGTTAATAAATCACCTTTTTAAGGCAATGATTTGATTCCTGTGTCCCAGGAAATGGTCTGTGTATATGGATGCTGAATACTGAAAGCTCAGCTATCACATTGCAGCTTTATTTCTTCCTCTGTTTTTTCCGGTCTCTCCTAAGGGAGGGATAAGACCTTGCGGCTATGCCAGAGAGAGGCATCCCAAGTGTGCCTTCCTGGGTTCTGAAAAGGGCTCTTTTCTCTCTCAGGTGGTGGCAGCTACCTCCCAGGGTCAGGGAATCTGTGACTTCAGGATGCTTTTAAGCAGAAGCATATAGCGGCAAGCTGTTTTTAAGGTCTCTTGCAGGCCTCCACCTTCTGCATTCAGAGTCTCAGAGGGGGGAACAGCCTGGACAGCCCCATAAGATTTAATTCTCTTCTCCATGGCATTCAGGATCAGTATGAAGCCTTTAGGAGATCAGGTTAGCTGTGGAAGTACAAAGATGATACATACCCCAAAATCTCTTGTATGTCATATGTAAACAGTATCATCTCCCAGCTTTCTTACTGCCAAGCAAAGATCAACACCTAGAGGTTAATGCAGAAACTAGGCAAGACAGGTGATTCTGGTAGGAAGTAAAGCGCTTGGGACAATTTTTCTCCCTCATTGTCAGGTACATTTGCCCTCAGATTGTTAGAGAGACATGGAAGTTTCTATTTAGCTTCACAATTTATAGTTTGAACCTGTCTCTACTCACAAGAGAAATATGCCTGTGAGTCACATAATTTATACTAAAAGGATCTTTTAATCTCCTTGTCTAATTTCTGTCTTCATTGGATGTGAAAATATTATATCAATAACTTTTTTAAAATTAGAAGCTAATTAAATTAAGTCTCCAAAAATCCTCTTTACAATGTAGCAGAAGCAAAATGCAAATTTCACAAACCTTATCAAGCTCTGGCAGTACAAGTGGATTAACTATTACAAAACCAAGCACATAACCACTATCGAGTCAGAGGGTTTAAGGCCAGAAAGGCGCAGTAGATCATTACAGTCTGACCTTGCATGGATCACATCACCTCTCACCATGTTGTCCCCATATGGATCTCAGTAACTTGTGATTGAACCATAAATGGTGTTTTGCCAAACAATGTACTCCAAAAAGCAGCTGGCCTTGATATGAAAATATCAAGAGATCGAGAACACATTACTTCCCTGTCTGGTTTATTCCAGTAAGCAGTCACCCTTGACTGTGGTGTATCTTTTTTAATTTGAATTTGTCTGGATGCAACTTCTAGCCATTGGATCTTGTTATATTTTTTTCCACTATTTTAAAGCCCTTTAATACATGGTGTCTTCTTTCCATCGTGGTTCTTACACACTGTAATCTAGCCAGTCCTTCATCTTCTTTTTTTGACAAACTGAACAGATTGAGCTCTTTAAGTGTGTCATGACAAGACATTTTCTTTAGTCCTCAAATCATATGTGTGATCTTTTCTGCATCATCTCGAATTTTTCAACATCAGTTTTAAAATGGGAACACCAGAATTGGATAAGTTTTCCAATATCTGTCTCACCCGTATCACACAGAGGTAAAATAACCTCCTTCTCCTCTTCACTATTCCACTGCTCAGGCTTCCTAGAACCACAATTATTCATTTTACCACAGCAAAAGTCTGGCTCTTGTTTAGATGCTGGTCCACTATGACCCTGCTTTCCAGTCACTCTTTTCCAGGACACACTCCTCCCTTCTGTATTCCTTGTTCCTAGCTGTCTAACTTTGTATAGGGGTTTATTAAAATACATTTTGTTCGTATGGGGCCCAAGCTCACAGAACAATTCTGGGTACCACTCTGTGACTGCCTTGTCCTCATCATGCCATTCCTCCAATTCTTATTTCATTTTCACAAGTTTTAATCAGTAATGATTTTACATTTATTCCCAGATCATTGATGAAAATGTTAAATAGCTTTAGGTTTTGTACCAGTCCACTGCCCATACCCCCATTTGATGATGATTCTCCATTGACAACTACTTTTTTCAATTTTGTCAGAAAGTTCTTAATCCATTTAACTTGTTCTTTCTTAATATTGTAGAGTGCTGATTTTGTAATTAGTATGTTGTTAGGTACTAACTCAAAAACCTTACAAAAGTCTAAGGGTGTGTTTACTCTAGGAACTAGCTTCAAAGTTAACTTCAAAGTTAGGCTCTACTTCAAAGTAGCCTGCAGAGAATCTACACACATTTTTTTCTTCCCTTACTTTGAAGTCCTTACTTCATTCCTGGGAAGTAACGCTCAACTTCGAAGTTGCTTACTTTGTACTTTGAAGTAAACAACTTCAAAGTTATTTTGGTAGTGTAGACACAGCCTAAGTCTACTACATTTACACAGTTAACTTTTATCATTCAAACTTGCCATATTATTAAATGATTCTAACTTGCTTTCACTCTGTGCAAATTGGAGTTTTGCCATTCACTGGCCTCCATAGAAGTAGAATCAGGTCATAAAACTTTATTCATATTTCCTCTTACTGTAAAAAATGGTCATTAACAGCTAATTTAGGTATCTACCACACTTCTGAAGAAAAAATATTCCTTCTGCAGGTAAATTGCCATCAAACAGCATTCCATTTTATGGGGGTACAGAAAAATACAAGTATTTCCCTGCAGACTCTTCTAGCATACTGTTTATAACCCTCGCAGCTTTCCACCAACCCTTTGCGCCTTACGATTTATTAAAAACAAATGAACAAACAAAAACAACCCTGTCAAAAATAGGGTAAAAAAGGTTACCTGCTGCAGTGGGCAGTTAGCATATTCACTGCAGTCTCCAGTCCTCTCCTCTTTCATATACTGGCCTATCAACTGTCTGATGTCAAACTGGTACAGCAGTGTTGTAAATCAGGTCCCAAAGCACATCGATGTGATTTCACTGAAATCACAAAATCACACTGGTGTAACCCTGTGGAACATCAACCCCATAGCAATTACCAAAACAGAACTTTGTAAAATAGGTCAAGCGAAAACTATTTTTGAGTTTGAAGAATCCTTGAAGCAAGGTGGAAAGTCCCTCTTCCAAGGAGGCTGTCAGTCTGCCAGCATCACAAACAATGTGACAGGCACCAGCGGTAAGACTCAGAAATGCCCCAATGTTCAAACACCTTTCAGAGTTTACATTAGGCAAAAATGTTTCTTGTAGAGTAATGAGCTGATGAGAATGGGCAAAAAATCCTCAGAATCTGATCCTGTACTCCTCACATGTGCAAAATTCCTACTCTAGTCTATACATAGGTAAAACTCTTACTAGTTCCAGGGGGAATTTTGCCTGTTTAAGAATACATGCTTGCGCCGCCCAAATATGTGTATGCCAGAAGATGTGTGTGGTCCTTTTTCTATGCACAGAGACTCATTTGTTTTGACTAACTTGAACCATTTGCAACACATTAAAGCTAAACACAATTAAAATGCTGGTAAATGGCTTGAGAAACTTCACTTTCTTTCTCTTAAACACTTTGAATTTTATCTTGTGTGTTGAATACTCACAGATGTTAATTTTAAGGCTGTATTTTAGCCTGGTATGATTGAGTCCGTCCACCTGGACTTCTGTTCACTGGCTTCCACTAACTACATCAAGCAATTTAGGTATACATTTCAGTGAAAAGAATTCTCCTTTTAAATAATATTGTAAAATTAGGCACACAAAGAGGATTTTTGTTTTTATCTATTATCTGCCACTGGCAGAAACATGATATCAAAGCAGCTGGACCAATAGCCTGTTTTATGTGGCAATTATTCTATTCCTTTAAAAAAATTCACAGGTCTGCATAAAAGTCCTCAGAAATACTGAAATGGCTTCCAAGTTGCAAATACTGATGTGCATCCCTAACTTCAGTCACATAAGTAGCACTACTAAGTCATTAAATTAAGAGAAATGTATCTAGTGTTTCCATTATTGGGGCCTCACTGTGATGAAAAGGAAATTTATTTGTTGTAGGAAAAAGAAGTCCATGCTCCAATGCTACATGCCTTCTCTCCATTTCATAATGGTAACTTTTCATAAATATTTAGAATTCCACTTTTCCTTTCCACTTAATTATAAAATATACGTGATGCAGCATTCCAGCCCTGGAGGGAGCAGGAGGTTCAGGAAGTGTGGGGTTCCAATGCCTGGATGCATGAGAAATACATGGGATTGGGGCACCCAGGAGGGCCAAGGGAGCCGCAGGTGGAACCCCAATGGGCCACAGGCTGCTGTGGCCCTTTGAAGTAAATGAGGGCCACTTATGTGGCCCAATCACTATTGAGGGCTGCCCATCACTGCTACAAGGGAGCAGTACTGCAGCTCTTTGCAGTTTTCAGTTACACTCTTTTCATTACTAGCGTTCCCTAAACCACACCCCTTCTTGCTGATGAATGGTGCTGCCCAGTCACTGCTTCTGAGTACAACTCAGATCTCTTGTTCTGTATTTGACTTATCTGATACCAATCCCCACTATGTATTTCTTATTACAAGTGGGAGTATGAATAACAGGTATGTTATGTTAACATGTACTAACCATGTCCATACAGTCACAGGACGGGAAGGGACTGGGAGATATCATCTAGTCCAGTTCCCTGGACTCCTGGACCAGAGGTGGGACATGCAAGGGAGAAGCAAAACAAACAAACAAACAAAAACTCAACCCAACCCACCCCCCCAAAACACCCAATCCCCACTTCACAGATACAGGCCCTCAACTGATAAGCAAACAAGAAAAGAGAGAGACACTCACCTCCTTACATAACTTGGGGGTGCCAGAGTTCCCCTAACACTTCAGCTCCCAGCTAGATTAACTCTTCTGGGGCCTGTAGGGTTTGTTTGCTGTGGGGTGGGATCAACAGTGAGGGATTCAGTGAGGGGGAGGGGGTGCTGGAGAGCAGGTTGGGGTGGGGGTGCAGGGTCTGAGTGGGTGGTAGGGTGCTGAAGTGGGTTGAGTGTGGGAGTAAGGGGCCTGAGTGGGTGAGGGGGTGCAGGAATGGGATGGTGTGGCAAAGTCTGGGTGGAAGGCAGTGTTCCCTGTAAGCTGAGCAGCCCTCTCCCACATGCTGAATCCCCCCTACCTGGCACAGCTCCTGGGGCGGGCGGCACAGATAGTTCTGTGCCGCTCTACATTTGCAGATACACCTCTCCCGCCACTCTCATTGGCCACAGTTCCTAGCCATTGGGAGAGATGGGGGTGGAACCTGCGTGCGAGTGCTGCTGTCCCCCAGCTGGGGTGAAGGATTATGGCAACAGGCAGAGCTGCTTTCTCCCCACTGGCATGCAGAGCCTATTGGCCGGATGCAGACAGAGGCTTGCCTTGCTCCGGCCCACGAAGCTCAGGTCTCTCACCACATGACAGCCAGCAGTGAGTAGCTGGTGCTGGCAATTAGAATAAAAGAATTACAATGTATGGAGATACACTTCTCATAGAACTGGAAGGGACCTTGGGAGGTCATGAAGTCTAGTCCCCTGCCCTCTTGGCAAAGCCGATCACCATCCCTAACAGCTTTTAATCTATTTCCCCAGAGCCCTGGATGGCCACCTCAGGGACTGGGTGCCCAACCCTGGGTTTAGCAGGCTAATGCACAAACCACTGAACCGTCCCTCTCCTCTAAGCGCAGCTCACATACTTGCTACATGGCTGGAGCAACAGCTTCAGTTTACCCTGCTGCAGGGGATGGGAGCCCCAAGCCTTATGGGCCAGATTAAGGCAAGCCACAGGCCAGATCCAGCCCACAGGTCATATAATGTAACCATACAGGGGGAAAATGGGATTAAAAATCACAACTGTTCCTCATGTCACCATACGAGATCTTCCTGGATCACAGCTCCGGCTAAGGCAGTGAAGAGTGGAAAAGGGCACATGCAATCCATGAACAGGAAAGTTTGGTGAATGAACTAATGGCTCTGTCTCTTTCCATTCTACTCCTTCTGCCAAACAGGGGACAAGTGGGCAAGGAGGGGGTAAGTTATATCCTGAGGGTTGAAGTAAATTATTTTCTATCTTGCGTAAGGAAGACCTTCAGTCACAATTTCTTCCAAGGCTATTCCTGAGGCAGTGCTGTTATACACCACTCCTTACTCAGATCTAAGCCTCCCAGCTTAGGCTAGCCCTCAAGCAATAGTGAAGCTGTCTTTGGCATACCAAAGGAGATGAGTAACTGCATATCAGGGCTTTGGCATTCTAACTGCATAGCACATAGGCATAGCTCTGGAAACTGCAGTATTGGGGAGGAAAGTGATAATTACAAAACTAAGTAATTCCCATCCCTGAACATCCTTGGAGCACAGTGACCCAATCTAAGGTTACAAATTAACACAACCTAACCTGACAAGAGATGAAAACAAAACCAGATTTCATTTCCCTCCAGCTCTCACATCTTGAAAAGTGATTTTCAAGACAGATGTCTCGTGTTATTGCCAGTCTGCAAAGGTGCTTCCACACCCAACTGCACATACTGGTATGAAATAACAATTGTATCAGTTTTCTCTAGGGCTACGACAGCACTAGCCATAGTAACAGCACCACATGAGAGTGGAGAGGCTCAGTGATTACATCTCCTGTAGTTAAAGTCAGGATACATATAGGCTACGTCTACACGTGAAGCCTACTTCGAAGTAGCTTATTTCGATGTCGCGACATCGAAATAGGCTATTTAGATGAATAACGTCTACACGTCCTCCAGGGCTGGCAACGTCGATGTTCAACTTCGACGTTGCGCAGCACCACATCGAAATAGGCTCAGCGAGGGAACGTCTACACGCCAAAGTAGCACACATCGAAATAAGGGTGCCAGGCACAGCTGCAGACAGGGTCACAGGGCGGACTCAACAGCAAGCCGCTCCCTTAAAGGGCCCCTCCCAGACACAGTTGCACTAAACAACACAAGATCCACAGAGCCGACAACTGGTTGCAGACCCTGTGCCTGCAGCATGGATCCCCAGCTGCAGCAGCAGCAGCCAGAAGCCCTGGGCTAAGGGCTGCTGCACACGATGACCATAGAGCCCCGCAGGGGCTGGAGAGAGAGCGTCTCTCAACCCCTCAGCTGATGGCCGCCATGGCGGACCCCGCAATTTCGATGTTGCGGGACGTGCAACGACTACACGGTCCCCACTTCAACGTTGAACGTCGAAGTAGGGCGCTATTCCTATCTCCTCATGGGGTTAGCGGCTTTGACGTCTCGCTGCCTAACATCGATGTTAACTTCGAAATAGTGCCCGACACATGTAGCCGTGACGGGCGCTATTTCGAAGTTAGTGCCGCTACTTCGAAGTAGCGTGCACGTGTAGACACGGCTATACAGTGATTAGGGTGCTGGAATTGGAGCCAGGGTTCCTGATTATCCCCAGCTCTGCA
Source organism: Carettochelys insculpta (assembly GCF_033958435.1). Classification (NCBI taxonomy): domain Eukaryota; kingdom Metazoa; phylum Chordata; order Testudines; family Carettochelyidae; genus Carettochelys; species Carettochelys insculpta. The sequence continues at coordinate 108,806,579 of NC_134139.1, read as the reverse complement.
CTTTGGTATGATCCTGGATTAAACCAGAGGAAGCACAATGGGAGCTTGCCCTTGGCTTCAGTGTGAGTAGAAGTGTGACTTTACGGTATCAGTTTTAAACCTGTAAATTGGATGTTAGGTGGAAGATGTTTTGTGGTGCTCGTCAGTGTCTGTAAATTCCTTAGGGCAGGATAATTACCTATTGCAATTGCTGAGAGTTGATTCTAGCACGGACCTTTAAAGAGGTGTCATATATATGAATAAAAACAGAATAAAGGGGCTTTTAATGGGACAGTGGTAAAGAATTACTGAAAGAGTTAGTTTCAGATAACATTAACCAAGGCAATTAATTAGATTCAAGAAGCCAGCAGCACCTCTAAAACTACTATGTGTCCCTGCTTCCGTATGCACTCCTGCTTAGAACTTTCCTCATCAGTTGTGCCTGGCTTCCTGCTACACGTTTAAAGAAATAGTACACCTATCCTCACAACTACGTTTGCACATATTGGATTAGAGCAAGGGTGCAACCTCCTAGTCTTAAACTGATGTCCCTAATGATGTTGATACTTTAGGAAATTGACAGCCCTGTGTCTATTCCAGTCCCATGTCGTGGGCTATGGCAGAGCACAGGTGCCCCCCCTACCCCCTCTGGGCTGCATAACTTGTTAAAGCTTTTTGCAGGCTCTCTCATCTATGAACAAGTGGAGTAAAAGGAAGACGGGGGGTGGGGGGAGTACTGGTGTTTGTACCAGTTCTCCATTTTGTGCTCAATAGCTATTTTTCCTGATCGCATATCTGTATGAATACCCACAATATACCAACCACCCTGCTTTGAGGAATGCCAGTCGCAAAGCGTTTATACAGAGAGCTTAAGTGCATTTGATTTCCCAAGTAAATGAAACCTAAATCAGCTGTAAACAATAGAAAAGTCACTTACCTCCCTAAGTGAGATGAAGTTGTGTTTCAGGGAGTGTCAAAAAGTTTTCAAATGGAAATATTTTTGTACTGAAACAGCTGCTCATATCAATAGGAGTCTGTCTGAAAGCTTTGTGTCATTTTAATTTTGAATTAATTTAATGAATTAGTTAATTCACCATTTTTGATTATTAAACAGTTTGCTTTATTAACATAATGCTTGGAGATGTAATTGCCTTCACCTTTTGTTTACTATGGTGTAAGCATGCCAGTTTTGGGGCGTTGTGGAGCAGCATATTCATATTTTTCCCTTTTGCTGTTGTCTGGACTCCAGCTGGGGGGACGTGGTTCCTTTGTTGTTATTGTTTTAAAAGTGGGTCATTTTTATGGTAGCCTGGTTACTTTTCATAGTGTCAGCTGTGTACATTAGACACATACCCAAAATGTTAAGGTTTATTTTGTAAAAGGTCAGTTTGTTTTAGTTGCTTTTTATTGCTCACAATGTATTTTAGCGTGATAAAACCTGGAACTATGATTCTCCTATATTATTTTGGAGACAAGCACTGTGATGTTGGAAACATGCAAAAGGATGAGGAATTGGTTCCTATTTCTGCATTATGAGACATTCTTCACTGCTTGCTGACCTTTTCTTTTTATGAGGATTAGCATCTATTATTATTCTGAAAGGTTTCAAATCCACAAATTAATAACTCATCAAACTTTAGCTTTACCAGATCTTACATAGACACATGGAGTCTCATGCTCAGATGTGGATTGTTGGAAAGCAGAGCTGATATTCATTGTCACTATAGGTGGAACCTCTCTAGTGCCACCCCCCACCCAGGACCTGACTAGTGCCAGATGAGAGGTATGTCAGATTGCAGGAGGTCAATATTAGCTAGCTCGTTAACATCACTTCCACTGCTTACTGGGCTCTCAGAAAATATTTAGGGGTAAATTACAGCTAAATAACAGCACCGAACACTGAGAGCCAGGACTGGTGACTGTAAACAAACTTTATGGGACTGCAGGAGACTTGGTCACACCCATGGTAAGTGGTCCTCTGGCTAACTAAAATCATGCCACATTATGGATGTTGCTGGACAAAAGAGTTCTGGATTAGAGATGTTCAACCTGTACTTAAAGTCTAGGGTGAGGCCAGGTTATGCTCCATTATGCTAGGTGCTATACAAACACATATGAGACAGTTGGAATGAAAAAGCGGTAACCCACTGGGGTTTGTCCCTGGCAGGCTGCCACCATTATACGTACCTGTGCCTCCACAGGTATTAGGCAATCATAGCTCTCATTGGACGTGGATCACTGATCACTGTCAATGGGAGAGTGGGGAATTGGTGAGAACTGGGACAACATTTCTGACCACTCCCATTAGCTGTAGGTATGTGTTTCTGATTAATAGTGCCCTGTGGCTGTCTTAACAATGCTTCGTGTTCTCTTTGGAGGTCTGCTGTCTGTCTCATTGTTTCATTTCCTGCTTATTATCCCCAATGGGCTATTACTCCCTAACTGTACAGGCAGTTTATCCTCCATTTCTTTCCCAATCCCTGACGGACTCTTTTGATTTAAGTCTGTATATTGAAACAGAATAATATCAAGTCTGCCAAATGAGATACATATGATATCCATAACAAATACTACACATATTTCCCTCATTCTCAGTAGTGGTGTATAGAGGCATGGATGGAACAGAATATACAAGCAATTAACAGCCTATTTGTGTTCACACTGTAGTTTCATTAGTATGAATGGCAAGAAAGGTTTCAATTATTTTCAATTGTGCTTGTGTTATTTGTTCTGGTAGCACTTCCTCCCCAGGGAATTGGACTGAGAGCACCAGCTCATTTTATATAGGCCACTGACTGCCATCCAATCGTAACAACTTCTAGTCATGTGGGCTGGATTCAAATGAAAGAATTAAGCCTCTGAGATTTATAAACCCTTGAACATTCTTACTTTGTCATTTCATGCTCAGATACTGATATGAGCACTTTATGGCTTCAGTGTGTCCTGTGGCAGAAGATCAGCTAGAAGGGAGTCAGCTCACATCCAAGAGCCTATCTGAAGTAAAAGCAAAGGGAATACAGAAAATAACCCAGTAAATTGCTTTGAGGGTGTATGCTCTCTTTTCTTTACACTTATTCTTGCTGGAAAGTCCCTCTAACACTGAAAATTAGCACCTGTTTAAATGTTTGGATTAAAAATCATAAACCTTTATTTAAAAAAGATTTGTACCACATGGTACATGTAATAGGACTTGCATGACATGTACATGAACAATAATGAAATAATCAGAAAGAAAAGTGTCTTGGGTCATATTATAGGCCAGCAGCTTGAGGAAAAACAAAAAAACTACAGAAAAAAGAGGATACAAGAAATATTCTTTCAGTGAAAGAAAACTGATCTTAAATAGGGAGTGTGTCAGTGGTTGTGGCTAAGACTATGTCTACACTTGCACTTTCTTGACAAAACTTGTTATTCGCAGGTGCTTAACCCTTTCTGTTCCTGAATAATGAGAAAATTTTGCCACAGCAAGTGGAAGTCTGAATGCTATTTGGTTGACAGTTGCACCCTACTGTTGACAAAGCAAAACGCCCTTGTAGCGGGTGGAAGTATTTTTTGACAAAAGTGCCAACATTGTTCACCCATGCTGACTTTTAGAGACAAGGCAGTGTTGACGTAGTCTGCCTCTAAAAGCAGGCTAGCATACACACACACTAAAACTAACTGTTGACTGAATGGCCCTTTGTTCAGCTTTGTGGTCGAACATACAAGAGATGCAGGACAAATTCCTGGCCTCCATTTCCCATTCTAGCAATAGCTGTGAGAAAAGCAGAAGCCAGTAAGTTCAGACCCAGAGGAGAGTTTAGTCTTTTCATTGCCTCTTCTAACCCAGCAAGTAGTGATGTTTTCACTGATGTGCTCTACAGGGAGTTTCATTCAACTCTCCTTGGACAAAAGAAATTCATGATTCATGTGATGTGATAATGGATAGAGTGCAATTTAGGAATGCAAACCCTTCAGTTTGTCATATCTAAATTACAATGGTAGTAAAAATCCTCTGAAGGAGAATTTGATTCTTTAACAAGTAGCAACTCTGATAAAACTAGAGACCTGTGGCTTAGTATTCACTTCCTTGAGTATCAGAGAATATACCCCTGTGCAGACCTAACATTCTAGCTGACATTCTGTAGGCTCAAAACTTAACACACAATAGACCTATGGGATTGCTGCTCACTTTGCATCTTCCTATTTCAAGGCCATTGGGCAGTCACCCAAACTGTGTGATCACTAGCCATTTTTTGTCAGATTTTGCAGTGTTGGTGTCAAGGTCCAGTTCTTAGTGCCACCAAGTGGTAGAATCTATTACTGCCAACTTAAATTGTTAAGATTTGAGGAAGGGATGCCTGCGCTGTGTACGTAGCGAGTGTTGAAAGCTTAACATATGTGCCAGTAATGGATTAAAATAAAAGCAAAAAGCCGTAGCAATCATCTAGATTTTGTGGATAAAACTCAGTGTCAGTTGAAACTGGGTTACTTTTTATAATGGCTAAACAATGAGTTAAAGAAAAAAATCCCAATTCAGCAAAAATATTTTAGCACATGCTTAAATCCATCTCTATTAAGCAAAGCACTTAAACACATATGCAGTTTTAGTTCTACTGAAATGAAAAGAGCGTCTTAAACATGCTCAGTGTTACAGAACAGATAAGTAGCTGAACTGGGCCCAGGATGAACAACGTTTTTCAGGAATATACTCAGTGACTGACTAAATGGATGGAAGCTGAAAGCCCCTATAGATCAAGGCTACTTTTCATGAGAACATAGATAGGAAATTGGTATTCAGAAGCTGCTCGTTCATGATGCAGCTAGGACACAATGCTATTTCAGCTCTTCAAGCAACTACTCTCTGCTACAGGTTGAACTTCTGTAATACAAAACTCTGTTGTCTGCCAACATCCATAATCTGGCATGATTTTAGTTAGCTGGACAGCCACTTATGGGTGTGGCCAAGTTTCCCATGGTCCCATAAAGTTTATTTATGGACACTAGTCCTAGTTCTCAGAGTTCTGTGCTCTTATTTAGCTGTAATTTACCCCTAAATGTTGTCTACAAGCCCAGTAAGCAGAAGTGTTGGTAATGCTGCTAGACAATATTGATCTCCCATGGTGTGGCAAATTCTCTTGTCCGGCACCAGTCAGGTCTCTAGGGTGTTGAACTAGAGAGGTTCAGTCTGTAGTAGTTTCACAAGGGACTGAACACTTTTTCAAAGCACTTGACGCTTTGCCAGACTAATGGAAAGTCATAACTGCTGCAGAAAATGAACAGGAGCAGCACAGTCTACCCGTGTGGCTTACATACTGTTGTGACTCTTTTCCAGGTTTGTTAATTTCAAACTTGCCTCCCAACACAGAAGCAGCATTAAAGAACCCTGAGCAGCTGCAAAAAACATTTTCCATGGTGACATACAAAGGCTTCTAATCCATTTCCCTCAGGGCCCAGACAGAAACAAATAATGAAGAGGCATTTCTAGAATATTGATTTAAATTTGGGGTATTTGTAATATAAGCTATAGCCACACTGCAATTATAAACCTATAGCAAGGCCATACCAGTTATACATTCACAAGAACAGGAACTTAACGGCTATGTCTACACTAAAGTGATCCTTCAAAAGAAGTTTTTCTGGAAGATCACTTCCAAAAAGCTTCTTTTGAAAGAGTGCTTCACACTCTAAAAAGCAGATTGAAAGATCAATCTGCTCTTTCGATGGAGAGTGTCCACACAGACCACACTCTTTCGAAAGAACAGGACAGGTATTGAAAAATTCGTGCCAGGAGGACCCTTCTTTCTAAAGAAGGGCCTGCAGAGAGTCACGCTTTGTTTTGAAAGAAGCTTCTGAAAGAAGACACTCTTCCTGATGCAGGAGCGGAAGAGGGCTTCTGTAAGAAGAGCTGCATTCTCTCAATTTTGGATCGAAAGACCACATTTTGGGCATGTCTAAATGGATGTGTACTGCCAGCAGCTCCACATTAATGAGCAGTCTCGCAATTGCAAATGGCTGCGTATTAGCATAATCACAGGGATTATTTGCATAGCCGCACGAGAGCTCGCTGTGAAAAGGAACAAGTGGCTGGTGACAGAGGGGGGGTTACCCGGAAGAGGCACATCCACACAATTTGTTTATTGACCTCTGCCGACAGCGAGATCTTGCACGGCTATGCTAATTAGGTCCCTGATTATGCTAATGAGCAGACATTTGCAATTGCAAGACTGCTCATTAGCCTGGAGCTGCCAGCAGTACAGCTCCATTTAGACATGCCCTTTGTGTGTAGATACTCTGTGTGTTCTTCCGAAAAAGGGCCAGATTTTCCGAAAGATCTTGCTAGTGTAGATGCAGCCAAACTGTTTTGTTCCCATGTGAGTGCTCTTTCCAGCAGGGAGTTATTCAGTTTTACTAGACTAATGACTATGCCTAGGGAGGTGGTGGATTCTCCATCCCTTGAGGTTTTTAAGTTCCGGCTTGACAAGGTCCTGGCTGGGATGACTTAGTGGGAATTGATCCTGCTTGAAGCAGGGGCCTGGACTAGATGACCTCCTGAGGTCCCTTCCAGCCCTGTGATTCTGTGAAAAAAGTAGTCATGTAGCACTTTAAAGACTAACAAAATAATCTATTAGGTGATGAGCTTTCATGGGACAGACCCACTTCTTCAGATCTATAAACTTACCAGAACAAACTCAACATATAAAGCACAGAGATCCAAAAATTGTTATCAAGGTTGGCAAATCAGACAATTCTTCTGGTTTGTCATCCTTGATGACAATTTTTGGTCCTCTGGGCTTTATATATTGAGTCTGTTCTGGTAAGGCTGTAGATGTGAAGAAGTGGGTCTGTCCCACGAAAACTGATCATCTAATACGTTATTTTGTAAGTCTTTAAAGTGCTACATGACTGCTTTTTTATTTTGATAGAATACAAAGTAACGTGGCTATCTTTCTGTTACTAGCCTAATGACTATCTAATTATTTATCCAATGTGAAACAGTTTCAACAGGAAAATCTGAGGAAGTCCTACCCCAGCCTAATTTTACAGTATAACCTGAACCTGACTAGACAACTGCCATACCAGACCTGGATATATTTTTCAATTAATTGATGGAAATAACATCTTCCAGTTTTGAAGCAGAAGCAAGAGGTATTGGGTGGCCCATGTATCATCCAGTGCCCACTTTCAGTGCTGTTATTTCAGGTCATATAAGAAACCTCCCAGCTTCACTGTGTCTGATGTAGAAGAAATAAAGAAGAGCTAAAATAAGAGATTAAATAGCAAAAATCTTCCATAGTCTACAGAGAAATGATCCATTCATATTTTATCCATTTTAGGCAAAGTAAGAGCTTTACAGCTGTACAAAATTCTCAGTGTCTCCCTACTCAGCACCATTTTCTAACATCAATCATTTACCTTAATAAGCTTTGTAAATTAATCTCCAGCAAATTTTCCTACTGAAGTGTAATCTATCCTGCTAAACCTAAGTAAACCCGACAGTTTCTTCCAATTAACCCTCCTAAATAAGCATATTCTCTGAGTGCTACAGCTGGCATATTCCCTTAAGATGAAGAAAAGTAAGGCAGACAAGCTTGACACTGATATAAACAAATGAACATCTTTTCCTTTTGCATAAAGATGTCAGAGTAGCTTTCAGGTCTCAGCATAGATGAGCCTGCACCAAGGCCATATCTCTGAATGCAATATGTAGAGGACTGGTGCTTTAACATAAAGCAGATACATCTTTGAACAACATGTACCTTTACGTGGGCCAGAGGAATAAAGAAATTAAATATGATTTCTATGTTATTTAAGGATCACTGAATATTTTTAACTCACATATTTGTTCAGAGACTGATCATTTTCATTTACACAAGTATAGTTGCCTTCTAACTTTCTTTTTAAACACAAAAGTACAATTTTATAGTTGGTTCACCCTTCTTCAAAGAGACGAGTTTAGAAAGGAACAACTCCCTAAATAGTCCTTTGCACCAGCCACTGAGGGCTGCATTAAACAATAAAATTGGTTTTTTAGATTAGAAAAATATAATTATAAACAATAGACTTTTCACATCCATTTACCACGAATGCCACTGTTATTACACACTTATAGCTGTGTGTGACCATCAGGATATCAAAGTTTACACAGATTTTAAAACCTACACTCTACCAAAAATTGCCTATATTTAACTAAAACTAGAGATAAGCTGTGCCGTTTGTGTTTTAAGTGTAACATTCCTACATCAAAGCCCTTGATTTAAACACTGAGCTGAGCTCCCCCCCAGATTCTGATCCCTAACATAGCAGTGATTGTAGCAATAGCAGATGAGGTTGCTTCCAATAATTACTGGACACAATCTAGTCAGAGTTAATATACACAAAAATTATGAATTGTGGATTCATAGTATAAAATATTTTAACTGCTCTGATGGGCAACTGTCAGAGTGGGAGTCATTCAGGACTCAGTCCAGCAAAGCTCTCATTTTAAATGTGCTCCTAACTTGCAATATGTAAGTAGTTTCATTGATTTCAACAGCACTATGTACAGGCTTAAAATTAGACATATGCTTATGTTCTTGGCTGAAGTGGAGTCTCAGTGAGAAAGACAAATGTTGCATTCCTAAGACTATAAAGGGAATATTTAATTTCTTAACTGTTTCATAAAGTCAGATAACCTAGTACACTAAAGACCTGAGTAATCTGAGGGAGACATTTAAGAAGCAGTGGGACTCACTGTAAATAATTTAGGGGTTAAAATTTTAAATTAGAAATGTCTCAAAAATAAACACTTTCATATTTTTGAGTTATTTTTAGAATCATTCATGTGTTTACAGACTAAATCAAGCATTGACCTGCTTTCTATACACAAATACACCAAATATGTAAATTGCCATATGTTTTCTTAACCGATTTTATGAAGAGCTGCCTACATTTTTACAAGAAAATGTATTGTTACTGCTGAATGTACAGTACTGATGATACAGGTTGAACCTCTGTCATCTGGCACCCTTGGGACCTGACCAGGGCTGGATGAAAGAATTTACTGGAAAATGGAAGGTCAATATTGTCAAACACATGAGCAACACTTCCCCTGCTTACTGGGCTCTTAGGGGACAAATCAGAGCTAAATAACAGCATAAAATATGTTATGGGACTGTAGCCACACCCATGATAAGTGGTCATCCACCTAATTAAAATCTTGCCAGATAACAGATGTTGCTGTAGTAGAGAGGGTCAACCTGGATACACAAGAGGGCTAAATCATGTTGTCTTTACTAACCCAAGTGACTGCAGACTTCTTGAAACTTCACAATCAGAATAAAATTTCCTCTTGCAAAAGAAAATGAAGAAAAATAATGGTTTGTGTAAGAGTGCATTTGGATTCACAAACAATCTGTAGTTTGTAATAAGTTTTCCTAAAATGTTGGGAAATATTCAATAACATACCATTGTAAAAATTTAAAAAAAAACTTATTGGATTAATCTGTGAGCAGAAAAAAGGACTAAATTCATATTTGCAACAAATGTATTTGCTATACCAGGGTTACTATATTTGAACTTCAAAAAACAGGACACCCCTCAGAGGGATTGTATCTATATCAGTATCTACCAACTCACCCTGTATTAATGTGTTATAGTATATATAGTACAATTTGATAGTATAGTATAGCATATTAGCCTATTATATATATATATATATATATATATATATATATATATATATATATATATATATATATATATATACACACATATATAAAATATGCTATCTGTATCAGTATCTACCAACTCACGTTGTATTAATGTACTATATATACACGTACTGTAATACATTTATACAACATGAATTGGTGGATACTCAGATATATTCTCTCTCAGTGATGGCCTTTTTTTTTTTGAAAGTTTAACTATAGTAACTGTACTCAAAACCCAGACCAGGTCTGTCAGCCAACTGATACAGGGTGCAGTTTGGCATCAATTTAGGCAGATACATAGTTTGAAATCAGAATTATTCTATTAATGATTTTGCACAGGTCTAATATGAATCCAGGAGACACTCAAAAGTTGCAGGTGGTGATCCTTGGTCTGAAATTGTAGGCTTATTTGGAATCAGAATGCCAATAGTGAAAGTTGCTTCTAAACAGAGGACCACATGTTGCCTATCTATAAGTGAATATTACAAGTCCTCTTCTGGGCTCAGCTATGGAGGATATGAGTTCTTATAGCCTGCTGCTCTTTAGCTCAAGCTGCAGATGCTCATGTTTTTGTCCCCAGTGTAGTGCATTGGTCAAGATGGTGGCCATCACATATGAGTTACTTAAGCTCTGTTTTGAGGACTGTGTTGCAACTTACAGGGAATCTAAAGAGTGCATAGGTCTAGCGAGGGCCCTCTGCACAGGAGTGAATTTCACCCCCAAATGACTTAGGCAAAGGGCTTGGAGTGGAGAGATGCAAACCCTTGCAGAGGTAAAACAAAGAAAAGGCAACACAAACCTCCCTAAAGTGAAGTCATCAAATTGGTATTCATGATTGATGTTCAATTTTGATGCCAAAATCCCAACAAAATTTCGGTCTCTGGTTTTTTTTGTTTTTTTTTTTGGATACTCCACCTCTCTCCTAGGACAACCCTAGAGTGGGGCTCTGAAGTTTTCTGTTGTGGAGCTTTGACTCTGAAATTGATCCCTACATTGGTTCAATAGAAGCAGAATCAAGGTTTTACATTGTTAGGTCTCTCTCTCTTTCTCAACATTCTGACTTTTGACAAAGTAGCACGGGAAGGGTGGAGTTGCTTTGGTTGTTTGCATTCTCTTAAGATGACATTATCTGTCTAATTCTTGACCTCCCCCCCCGCACCCCTCCACTCTCTGATTTGCTCACCTTGATCATTTTTTTCTGATTTGTCCTCCTTGATTACTGTTTTTGGTTCTCTGTGCCTTAGATATTGAGTCAGTTCTGGTATGGCTATGGTCTGAAGAAGTGGGTCTGTCCCACGAAAGCTCACCTAATAAACTATTTTGCTAGTCTTTAAAGTGCTACTTGACTGCTTTTTGTTTTGATAGTGTTTAGACTAGCACAGCTCCCACTCTGTTACTATCTTTTTCATTGTTTTCATTTATATACAGACTTATGGGCTTATAGGCTAAAATATATGCATTCTAGAAGTTTTTTAAAAAGTAAATTTTTGAACATTCAAACTCTGGGTTTAGTTCTTTTGTTTTGTTCTTTAGTTCATCCTAATTTCTCTCTCCGTACAAATGCATTCAGAGAAGTGACTGACATGCAACTGTGTGATTTCATGGTAATGAATTCATGGTTGTGAAAACAAAAGATAGGACTTTTAGCATTTTAAAAGGTCCAGCTACAGTCTCTGAGATGGAATTATCAGATACTCCTTATTGACAACGTGGGAGCAGACTTTTTCTTTAGAACTTGTTTGCAAAGACCCAAGAAGAAATAGTTTTCCTATAAAACACTGGTCTTCCATGTAAATACTTTTCTGTCTTCATATGTACCAAACAGCAAGCCCATGTCTACAGATCCTTTATTAATTAAATGTTTTTCTGTACCTCTCCTGAAAGACTGTACCACACATAAAGCACTCCATGTGCTAGGTTCCTATGGCAACAGCAAAATCCTTTACAAAAGTAGCTGTCTGTTTCCCAGGTATATGTATCTGTCTGCTGCATTTAAATGAACCTAGCACTAGAAAGCTGTGCTTATAACTCCAAAAATCATGATACTGCTGTATTTAAATTATCTTGGCAAGCACAGAGGAGCAAATCCAATCTACAAACTGAGAAATTACTGCAAGTACATAGCAGGTAGTTTCCTTATATTTCCTCTAACTGATACAGCAGGTTAGGTGTAGCTAACACTTGGGGTAAGAAAAGTGATAATGGCTAAAACTCAATGTTGTGCCTCAGACTGTTTTGGCAGTTCAGAAAGGTTTGCACAGGTACATGAGCTACAATGTAGTTAAGCTTTTTTGATAATGAACTTGTGACTCAAACTGAACTGGAAATGGTTAGCCAAAAACTGCAATTGTGCCTTTAGATATTAAAACAGTGTTTCCTAAGCAGGGGTGTACACACACACACTATATATATATATATATAACCCTGAAGTCTTCCAGGGAATACATCAATTCATCTAGATATTTGTTTCACAATAAGCTGCATAAAAAGCATTAGCAAAATCCGTACAACTAAAATTTCATACTGACAATGACTTGTTTATACTTCTCTATATATTATACAGTAAAATACTAGTACCTTCTTTATAGTCCAATTTATTTATTTTAAATTATGTGGTAAAATGAGAAAATGAGCAATTTTTCAATAACAGTGTGCTGTGACACTTCTGTATTTTTATGTCTGAGTGTGTAAGCAAGTCCAGTTTAAGCAAGGTGTAACATAAGGGTGGTAAGCATCCTTCAGTCTTGAGAGTCTAGGGAGATCCATGCCCCTGAGAGAGAAAGAGCTCGATTAGTTTTATGACCAACTCTGCCCACCATTGCTACTGGCTATTTGAGAGGTACCCCAAGCCTCCAAGTAGTTTCCCTGTTGGGGATACTATATGAACATCTCCCTCATGTCAAGATGGCAAGCCACGGAGAACTCAGGGGCACAAATCAGCTTCCTGAAAGGGTTCTGTAGTCTGTAGAGGGTGACAGCCATACTAATAGAAAACAAACAAGCAAAACTCAGAGGTTAAAGATGAAACACAGAAATGGGACTGAACAAGCCATATGCCTTTCATGAACCTGATGACTCTCAGCTAATTGTGACTTTGTCTAAGTTCCAGGTGCAGTCTAAGCCCTCGGGAAGTCTTCCTCTGCTCCTTGCTCTGTGAAGGTAGGAACGGTACTTAGCTCCATACCAGCAGCAAAACACAAAGCAATGGGTGGATGGGAGGAGCCAAGGTTCTGTCTATTCTTTACTGGTCCACAGACCACAACCTTCCCACCTGCTCAGTGGGAAACAGTGGGCAAACCCAGATTTTAGAGGCAGGCAGCCATGTAAGATATACTTTAAACTGTATCTTCCTATATGATTGAACAGTGGCCAGAACAGTCTATCTTCCCTCACCTGATGATCTGAGCACATGGTAGTCTTCAAGGAATTTATCCTATACCTCCTGGGGGAGTTGTGAGAAGTGCTTTTATCGCTATTTTACACATATTGAACTGAGACATGGAGAAAATAACTAACTTGTTCAAGGTCACCCAGGAAATCGATGGCTGAGCAAAGAATTGAATGAGCATCTCCCAAATCCTAGGTAAGCACCCTAGCAGCAAGGCCGTCCTGATCAGGGTCTTCCATCATCATTAACAGGATAAAAATAATTATGAAGGTTTCACAGAGACCTCTTCAAAGCAAAGCAAATTTCTGCAGATAAAATGATCTTTCTTAACTTCCTTCAATCATTTAATTGGCCTCCACTATCATACTACCTCAGATTCATACCTTTTTATCTCACAATAAAGCATCTGTCTAGTTCTATCCCTATTATCTATCTGCAGTCATCAGCTTTCTTTGTTACCTTCTTCTCATTTCTCATCTTGACAAGAGGTCTCATTGTTTGGGTCCTCCTGCTCTTAGTGGCTATGTCTACACTACAGTGATCCTTCCAAAGAAGTTCTCCTGAAAAATCTCTTCCGAAAAATCTTCTTTTGAAAGAAAACATCCACACACAGAAAAGCAAATTGAAAAAATTGATCCGCTCTTTTAATAGACAGCATACACACAGTCCCCACTCTTTCGAAAGAATGGGCCAGGGATCGAAAAATCCAGTGGCATGAGGACTTCTCTTTTGAAAAAAGGGCCCCCAGGGTGTCTACACACATTTTTTTTCTGAAAGAATCTTTCAGAAAAAGGTGCTCTTCCTCATCTGGGAAAGGAAGTAGTCTGTGGAAACAGTACTGCATTCTTCCAATTTAATATCAAAAGAATGCATTTAGTGTGTAGACGCTGTGGGATTTTTCACAAGAGCCCCAGTGTTTTTGAAAAAAAAAAACTCACTACTGTAGATGTAGCCAATGGGCGTTTATCCACACTTCTCCCTAATGTTTGGAACAACTTCTATCTGTCAAGCAAATTTGAGCTCTCTCTTTTAATGCTTCTCCAAACTCACTTCTTCCAGGATTTCGCCTTTCTTTGCTTGTCTCACCAATATTCCCTCCATGCTACCTACCACATATCCAAACTGCTGTCTTGTCCTTCTTTGTATAGTCCTCTCTCAGGCTGTAAACTCCTCAGGACAGGATTTGGGGCTGGGATTTCATCCCATTAGTTATTAGCTACGTCTACACGTGAAGCCTACATCGAAGCAGCTTATTTCGATGTAGTGACATCGAAATAGGCTATTTCGATGAATAACGTCTACACGTCCTCCAGGGCTGGCAATGTCGACGTTCAACATCGACGTTGCGCAGCACCACATCAAAATAGGCGCTGCGAGGGAACGTCTACACGCCAAAGTAGCACACGTCGAAATAAGGGTGCCAGGCACAGCTGCAGACAGGGTCACAGGGCGGACTCAACAGCAAGCCGCTCCCTTAAAGAGCCCCTCCCAGACACAGTTGCACTAAACACCACAAGATCCACAGAGCCAACAACTGGTTGCAGACCCTGTGCATGCAGCATGGATCCCCAGCTGCAGCAGCAGCAGCAGCAGCCAGAAGCCCTGGGCTAAGGGCTGCTGTACATGGTGACCATAGAGCCCCACAGGGGCTGGAGAGAAAGCGTCTCTCAACCCCTCAGCTGATGGCCACCATGGCGGACCCCGCTATTTCGATGTTGCGGGACGTGGATCGTCTACACGTGCCCTACTTCGACGTTCAACTTCGAAGTAGGGCGCTATTCCCATCCCCTCATGGGGTTAGCGACTTCGACGTCTCACCACCTAACATCGATGTTAACATCGAAATAGTGCCCAACACGTGTAGCTGTGACGGGCGCTATTTCGAAGTTAGTGCCGCTACTTCGAAGTAGCGTGCACGTGTAGACACGGCTATTAGGAAGTGAAAAGGATATACTGTGAAAGGGCTTCTTGTAAAAGGTTTGGGCTAGTCCAAACTAGCTGATGAGCCAAACAAATGGAAAAGAAATATATAATCACTAATTTTAAGACTTTTGTTGCCTTTCTGACCTCGCTGGTTTCTAATTCAGCCTGGGCTGAATTTATTGTGTTCATATAGGGAAGCACACAAAAATAGCCCAGGTGAAATTTCTCAGAAGTATTTGTCTATGTTCTGTGGTGGGGATGCAGTCACTAATTCTGGGTCCCATGGTTCCTGGTAGCCTTTTAGCATGCTTCAGAGGCTCACAGTGACCCTCTCACTGCTTCTTGTCTTTCCAAAGGTGAGGGACTCTGCTTACTGAGCCATTTTCATCACAGGCAAATCTTTAGCCTAGGCCAAAACCCTCCAGCAGTTCTTGCTCCCCCTTATTCCTGCCAGTGCCAGCCTGCTTAGAGCATGGGGAAGGGTAGGGGGAGCCCAGGCACAACCACTACACTGAGCTCTGGCCCAGGAACCCTGAATAGAGGCAGCTGATGTGGCTTCTCCTTTGCCCCAATTACAGCAACATTGTCCCTGGGCTTCTTCTTCACCTCCTCACCCTATCACCTTCACTCAGGTACCTGGTTGGGCTTTCCTCTTTCTCCCAAACCGCTGATCTCTCAGCACCTCCTCCCCTCCCACTCATTACTGTGGTGGTGGTGTGGGGGATCTTTTGAAGGTGAGCCCCCTGGCCTTAACTGGCTGCAGGTGTCTAATTAGCCTGCTGCTACAAACCATTAGGCTCCTGCAGCCCACAATTCCCTATAGTCCACATAGTCCAGCCTGTGGAGTCTCAGGGACTTCTCATTTTTAGCACCACTCAAAATCTTGATGCAGCAATTCCACAAAGTCAGTATAAGGTGTACAAGTAGCATGTAATCAAAAAGTTATACAAGTCAGTGATGGGTAATTTTTCATAGGGAGACGGACAAGCGAAACCCTACCTTCTCGCATAAAACTCTGCAGCTGTGCACAGCAGTAAGTACAACCTTTAGACAGGGAATACTGCCACTTCAATCCCTCCTGAAATTCACCCAGAGCGCACAGATCTCTTCTTTGCGCTGCCCAGCCCAAACTTAAACTATTGTTTTAACCTTAGTTCCAGACTATTTCATCACAGAGTTGGTTGGTGTAAAATGCACACACCCCTCTCTCTAGGCCCCTCTGAGCAGAAAAAGGTGGAGGTAAAACACCCCAAACTATGCAAAGATTTGGATTCTGATCCACAATCCTCCCTCATACATTTAGATGCGTACTGACCTGTGGTTTCACTGGCCTCTTTTTATGCTTATGTCTGACTCCATAAAGCTCTCTCAGCGCTCACTGAAGACAGCAGTTCACAGTATCAGACCCAGCACTGGTGTATTCAGTCCAACGAGTGCGTTCTGGAGTTCAAAGGTCTTTCATGCAAATAGCAGCATGGGATGTGCTAATGATCCAAGAGAGGAAGAGCGGCTCTTGAAGAATATGGATTTAGCCCTACAGTCTAAACGATCAGATACTTTCACATTAGCATTTCTACCACAAATGCTCTCATTAATTCAACTGGGTTGCTCTTTTCTAAGTTATTAGTCACTCAGTGGAACAAAACATAAAACAAAAGAAAACAAAAAACAAAATAGACAGGATCTGCTGCTGCTTTAGGACTTCTGTTTTGTTATGCTGCATGTGTCAGCAGGGAGCAAGGATTGCTTTAATTACCAGCAGTTTCAGTTTCTGACGAGTTATATGGTATAATGTGAATCACATTAATTTACTTTGGCAGCAGAACAGTGGATAACTTACAACCCTTTGGTGGAGGAAAATGAACTTCATGCACCTTGATTTCAGATGGAGTATAGTTATTCAGTGGAAAGCATGGAGTGGTACTAATCAGTCTGATGTGGATTTGTCAGTTAGCACATCCTCCCAGTCGCCTCACTAATCCATCACATTTTGGCATGGCTATCAAATAGAATGAACTTGTCTCTAGTTCACCAGTTTACAATTCAACTAGGAAACTGCAGTGATAGGTGGAAAAGTTGACCCTAGGACTGCTGAGTTTTTAAACTTTACTCAATGCCATCAACTGCCAGGCTCTGGTTTTCCTCTCATTTACCCCAGTCTAGCATTCTTCCACTTGCCTGTGTATCTTGCAAAGTCAGATAAAGTTCAGAAGTCAGTAGGCAGCCACATGTCATGCAGAATGTGAATGAGTGTTCCCTGGGATTCCGTAGGCGCTTCCTTGGCTGACATGAGTTGGTGTTAAGCCAGAATAAGAATATAAAAACATAACATAAGAACATAAGAATGGCCATACTGGGTCAGACCAAAGGTCCATCCAGCCCAGTATCCCGTCTGCCGACAGTGGCCAATGCCAGGTGCCCCAGAGAAGGAGAACAGAAGACAATGATCAAGTGATTTATCTCCTGCCATCCATCTCCTGCCCTTGTACTGAAGGCTAGGGCACCTTACTTTACCCCTGGCTAATAGCCATTTATGGACCTATCCTGCAAAAATTTATCGAGCTCTTTTTTAAACCCTAATAGAGTCACGGCCTTCACAGCCTCCTCCAGCAAGGAGTTCCACAGGTTGACTGTGTGCTGTGTGAAGAAAAATTTCCTTTTATTAGTTTTGAACCTAATACCCATCAATTTCATTTGGTGTCCCCTAGTTCTTGTATTATGGGAAAAGGTAAATAATTTTTCTGTATTCACTTTCTCCACACCATTCATGATTTTATATACCTCTATCATATCGCCCCTCAATTGCCTCTTTTCCAGACTGAAAAGTCCCAGTCTCTCTAGCCTCTCCCCATATGGGACCCGTTCCAAACCCCTAATCATCTTAGTTGCCCTTTTCTGAACCTTTTCTAATGCCAATATATCTTTTTGGAGGTGAGGAGACCACATCTGCACGCAATACTCAAGATGTGGGCGTACCATAGTTTTATATAGGGGAAGTATGATATCTTTTGTCTTATTATCTATCCCTTTTTTAATAATTCCTAACATCCTATTTGCTTTACTAACTGCCGCTGCACACTGCGTGGATGTCTTCAGAGAACTATCCACTATAACTCCAAGATCCCTTTCCTGATCTGTCGTAGCTAAATTTGACCCCATCATGTTGTACGTGTAATTTGGGTTATTTTTTCCAATGTGCATTACTTTACACTTACCCACATTAAATTTCATTTGCCATTTTGCTGCCCAATCACTCAGTTTGCTGAGATCTTTTTGTAGTTCTTCACAATCCCTTTTGGTTTTGACTGTCCTGAACAACTTGGTGTCATCTGCAAACTTTGCCACCTCACCGCTTACCTCATTTTCTAGATCATTGATGAACAAGTTGAACAGGATTGGTCCCAGGACTGACCCCTGGGGAACACCACTAGTTACCACCCTCCACTGTGAAAATTTATCATTTATTCCAACCCTTTGTTTTCTGTCTTTTAACCAATTCCTGATCCATGAAAGGATCTTTCCTCTTATCCCATGACCGCCTAATTTACATAAAAGCCTTTGGTGTGGGACCGTGTCAAAGGCTTTCTGGAAATCTAGGTATATTATGTCCACTGGGTGCCCCTTGTCCGCATGTTTATTAACCCCTTCAAAGAATTCTAATAGATTAGTTAGACACGACTTCCCTCTGCAGAAACCATGCTGACTTTTGCCCAACAATTTGTGCTCTTCTACGTGCCTTGCAATTTTATTCTTTACTATTGTTTCTACTAATTTGCCTGGTGCTGATGTTAGACTTATCAGTCTATAATTGACAGGGTCTCCTCTAGAGCCTTTTTAAAATATTGGCGTTATATTGGCCGTCTTCCAGTCATTGGGTACCAAAGTGGATTTAAAGGATAGGTTACAAACCACTGTTAGTAACTCCGCAATTTCACATTTGAGTTCTTTCAGAACCCTTGGGTGAATACCGTCTGGTCCTGGAGACTTGTTACTATTCAGCTTATCAATCAACTCCAAAACCTCCTCTAATGTCACTTCAATCTGGGAGAGTTCCTCAGATTTGTCACCTAAAAAGGCTGGCTCAGATTTAGGAACCTCTGTAACATCCTCAGCCGTGAAGACTGAAGCAAAGAAATCATTTAATCGCTCCGCAATGGCACTGTCTTCCTTGATCTCTCCTTTTATATCTTTATCGTCCAAGGGCCCCACTGCTTTTTTAGCGGGCTTCCTGCTTCTAATGTATTTAAAAAACATTTT
This sequence comes from Carettochelys insculpta, assembly GCF_033958435.1. Taxonomy (NCBI): domain Eukaryota; kingdom Metazoa; phylum Chordata; order Testudines; family Carettochelyidae; genus Carettochelys; species Carettochelys insculpta. Next base: position 108,787,358 of record NC_134139.1, on the reverse strand, counting down.
ACTATCATTTTTTGACTTTTTGGCTAGCTGTTCCTCAAAATCTTTTTTGGCTTTTCTTACTACATTATGACACTTAATTTGGGAGTGTTTGTGTTCCTTTCTATCTTCCTCACTAGGATTTGACTTCCACTTTTTAAAAGCTGCCCTTTTCTCTCTCACTGCCTTTTTAACATGGCTGTTAAGCCATGGTGGTTCTTTGTTAGGTCTCTTACTGTGTTTTTTTATTTGGGGTATACATTTAAGTTGGGCCTCTAGTATGGTGTCTTTAAACAGTTTCCATGCAGCTTCCAGGGATTTTAGTTTAGTTACTCTACCTTTTAGTTTCTGTTTAACTAGCTTCCTCATTTTAGTATAATTCCCCTTTTTGAAATTGAATGCCGGAGTGTTTGACTGCTGTGGTGTTCTTCCCAACACAGGATTATTAAAAGTTATTATATTGTGGTCACTATTTCCAAGCGGTCCAGTAACAGTTACCTCTTGGACCAGATCCTGCGTTCCAGTCAGGACTAGATCGAGAATTGACTCTCCCCTTGTGGGTTCCTGTACTAGCTGCTCCAAGAAGCAGTCATTTAAGGCATCAAGAAGTGTAATCTCTGAATCCTGTCCTGAGGTGACATGCACCCAATCAATATGGGGATAATTGAAATCTCCTATTATTACTGTGTTTTTTATTTTGATAGCCTCTCTAATCTCCCTTAACATTTCAGCATCACTATCACTGTCCTGGTTAGGTGGTCGGTAATATATTCCTAATGCCATATTCATATTAGAGAAATGAATTGTTATCCATAATGATTCTATGGAACATTTTGATTCCTTTAGGATTTTTGCTTCATTTGATTCTGTATTATCCTTCACATATAGTACCACTCCGCCACCCGCACGACCTGTTCTGTCCTTCCGATATAATTTATATCCCGGTATGATAGTGTCCCACTGATTGTCCTCATTCCACCATGTTTCTGTGATGCCTATTATGTCAACTTCCTCCTTTGATATGAGGTACTCCAGTTCACCCATCTTAGCTGTGTCTACACGTGCACGCTACTTCGAAGTAGCGGCACTAACTTCGAAATAGCGCCCGTCGCGGCTACACGCGTCGGGTGCTATTTCAAAGTTAACTTCGACATTAGGCGGCAAGACGTCGAAGTCGCTAACCTCATGAGGGGATCGGAATAGCGCCCTACTTTGATGTTCAACGTCGAAGTAGGGACCGTGTAGACGATCCGCGTCCCGCAATGTCGAAATTGCTGGGTCCTTCATGGCGGCCATCAGCTGGGGGGTTGAGAGATGCTCTCTCTCCAGCCCCTGCGGGGCTCTATGGTCACCGTGGGCAGCAGCCCTTAGCCCAGGGCTTCTGGCTGCTGCTGCGGCAGCTGGGGATCCATGCTGCAGGCACAGGGTCTGCAACCAGTTGTCGGCTCTGTGGATCTTGTGTTGTTTAGTGCAACTGTGTCTGGGAGGGGCCCTTTAAGGGAGCGGCTTGCTGTTGAGTCCGCCCTGTGACCCTGTCTGCAGCTGTGCCTGGCACCCTTATTTCGATGTGTGCTACTTTGGCGTGTAGATGTTCCCTCGCAGGGCCTATTTCGATGTGGTGCCGCGCAACGTCGAAGTTGAACATCGACGTTGCCAGCCCTGGAGGACATGTAGACGTTACTCATCGAAATAAGCTATTTCGATGTTGGCTTCACGTGTAGACATAGCCCTTATTAGACAGACTCCTAGCATTTGTGTAAAAGCACTTTAAAAAACTACCACTATTTATATGTCCGCCTTTCACAGACGCGTTGGATTTTTTTATATGCGATTGTTTCACATCTGATCTTGCCCATATATTATTTCCCACGTTCCCTATCTGACTAACTTCTAGGGAATCCTTATCTATGGAGCCTCGTGTAAGAGAAGTCTCCATCCGATCCAGGTGCTCCCCGGCACCTATCGGCTTTCCCCCACCTCTTAGTTTAAAAACTGTTCTACGACCTTTTTAATAAGCGCTGAATGACCTAAACAAGAGAAGATGCCAAAGAGGCCATTTCTTATCTTTTGTAGCCTCAGAAAATAATTAGAGTCCAAATTAAAATAATTGAGAAACACCTAATTTGGCAGTTTAGAGAAGTGGAAAACCCACATGTCCACTGAATGGTAAAGCCTGGATCTGCCTCTTTCATGCGTGGAGACAGAGAACCAGACAAATTAAAGAGTGCTGGTTTCTTAAAAAAGAAAAAATGCTACAGAGAGATGGGTGAACTACCATGGAGTGGATGGCCAAGCCATTGGGTGGCACGTGGCCTTAGGAACCCGAACTTGTGTCTCTGCAGGAGAGTTTTATATTCCCACTTAAGATTATTTTTTTTATTTTCTATATTCAGCCACCATGATGTCCCACAAGGCAAGTTGAAACAGTGGCAAAGTAGCTATAGTGAAAGTATAGACATGCAATGACTCATTGAGCTAGTCAGGCCAGTCATTGTAGACACAGTCTTTGAGGATTTTAGAGGAATCCTTATAGTAGCATCTCTAAAGATGGCAAATTCCAAGGGCATGTGGCAGACTGAAGGAAGATGAGAAGCTAGATGTAATCTACCATTTTTCCTAGCTCCTTTCTCTACCTGAAGGTTGGAAAGTGGGTAAGAAGCTGCTTTAAGTCTTTGTCAAAACTCAGACGTATGAGCAGGGCCTGACTGAGCTTTCCCCTGAAAACTTGGTTATGTCTGCACTACCATTGAGATTGATGCTCTGAGATCAGTCCACTGGTGGTCAATTTAGCGGGTCTACTGAAGACCTGCCAGATGGACTGCAGATCACTCTCCACTCAACCATGATTACCCCACTCCAAATTAGAAAAGTAAGGGAAGTTGACCAGAGAATTTCTTCCATCAACCCAGTCATGGGGTAGACCCCGCAGTTATTCATGTAGCCGGAGTTGTGAACCGTAGGTTGACTTTCTGCAGAAGTGCAGATGTTGCCCTAGTGATGCACTGGGGGGGAAATAACTTCAAGAGCTGAGTGTGTTTGCATAGACATACCTACTCTGAACTAGGCGCACAGCATGATAGAACTGCATTGCCAAAATATTCCATTTTGGCTGGTGTCAGGTTACAAATCAATCTAGTATTTGAATGCAGGGCAAGGAAATGTTGTTATTCTTGTTGTAAGAGTAAAGGGAAGCAAACCTGCATTTAGCTTGCCCTGATTCAGGGGGTCACCCTATATTGAACCTCTCTCGCTAAGCAGGTGTAGGTGCCTAATGAGTGTGGGTGTAGACAGTATTGCAGTGTGGTAGAATGAATACTGCATGAAGAACTCTAGGCACCCTGCCACTTTTTCCTCGCCCACATTTAAAGACAAAGCTGATTGGACTTAATTGAGAATTATTCTTTCTTTTCAGCCATTATCAGAGCCAAATCCCAGTAATGAAAGGAAAGAGACTGCCAGCCTTGAGGTGCCCTGCTACCCAGTGAAAGAGCTGGGTTAAGCGGTGCCATCTCAGAACATGGCATCGCAGAAGTGACAGTGAGCATCTGACAGCAACAGAAATAAAAAGACAGCAACAGCAGCAGCTTCAGAGTCTGTGGCAAAAAGCCAGTTGCAGAGGTGCACAGTGATGCCATAGACCTTGCTTGACAACCCCTCACCTCCTATCTGGCCGGAGGTGAATCCCTGAGCACACGCTTCTGGATGCTGGGTCTTTGCAAAGCAAGACCAGCCAGCTGTGAGTGGCAGGCAGCAAATGGAGAGGGAAGCAACACGTTAAAGGGATGTTCGTTCATCAGACTTTCCTACCACATGGTGGGAAACAGAGGCCAGGGAAACTGCCCATTGCACCATGTGGTTGTGTTTGCTTGTGGTCACATGTTTTGAGTATGGTTGTGATGTTTCCCCAAAGTAATCCTTGGTTCCCTTTCCCTTATAACAACTGATCTCCTTTGTTAACACACAAACTTAGTGCTTGTAAGAGGGGAAAGAATGCCGCCTAGCGGCCCCAGAAATTGTGCTACATTTTCCCAGATTACTTACTAGGGGCTTGTAGCCAGACAAAATCTCCCCACTACAGACCAGCTTTTGCCTCCCCTGTAAGGTGCTTCAGAGCACACAGGGCACTGAACAGCAGTTAAACAGCACAGTCTTTGATGTCTGTCACTGAGGCCCAGATGTGCTGGCTCATCGTGACCCTGAGAAACAGAAAACACAGATAGAGGGCTAGCAGGCTAACTGTCAATAAGGGGGGCCTCAGGAAATTACCCCAGCTGGCATTGATGGATTTGATGCACCCACACAGCCATCCCAGAAGGGAAATCTCCGCCCTTGTAAAAGAATGTCCTGTACTCCCAAATTGCTTATCTCCTGTCTTACAAGTGCAAATTAAATAAGAATTGCCTTTGTAAAAACTGGCATCACAAAAGACAGACCAGTACGATCTGGCACCACAGATAAGAAAGAGAATACGTGACCTAAGGGGTATAAAGATGGGTGCAACAGCCCTCTGACTCTGAGTGCATTCCCACCAACTACCTGCTGGTCGGGTCAGGTGATTGCCTCCCGAGGTCCGCAACTGGGGACGCACAACCTCGTATTCGTCTTTCCGCGGAATTGAGTGACCAATCCGGCTTGGCTACGCTGGTATCGAGAGACGCAAGGAGGGTAAGATACACCCACATTAAGGTCTCCTTTTTGGTGTACACAGATAAAGAATTAGAGCTCTGTAACTAGATGTTGTTGTATTAAGATATCATTGTGTTAGATGGTAACAGATATCTTTGTATTGGATTGTAATGTAACCTGTTAACACCTGTACTCTGCTAGCATATAAGAAGTAGACAATAGCCTTTTGTAACCGCACGCTTATAACTGTAGCTTAAATAAACTTGTAACTAGTTAAGATCTAAGCCTGACTGCTGTTACTCTCTATCACTCCAACACAGCCGGCACAATAAAAAGAACTTTAACCGTTTGGTTACCACAGCCTGGCCATAAGTGAGAGTGCTAGGAGCTCCCTGCTCTAGCAGTAAAAAACTGGGTTGTTTAGGACCCAGGGGAATACCTCACCACACATTACCCGGCCACCAGCTAACAGGGCTTCAGCTGGTTCTGTTCTGTATTGCTAAGAGGAGTCCGCTGATACAGAGCTCATCCCTTGTTGTTGCTGACTCCAGCTGCGAGAAGGGTTACATCAAGAAAGTGAAAGGCAGAAGTGCAATCTACTGCCCTGGAAATAGCTCTATGTTCTCCCCACCACACTTCAGTAAGGGCGCACATGGCCCATCTCCCCCCCAGACCAGATTGCACTAGACAGAGAGGAGAAACAAAGCAGAAGTACTTGGGGGGATGACTGGAAAAGGCATGAGGCAGCAGCCAATGCTTCAGGTTGCCTTGAGACAGTAATTAGAGAGCCACCCAGATGGCCTGGATAGTGCTTTTTCCTAGGGCAGGCCCCCAGACACCTCCACCTTCTTAAAGATACTAGCGGGGGTTGCGGGGGAGAGGAGGTGAAGTTATTCTCACCAGCTTTCCTTGTCTCCTCTCATTTTCCTTCCTTCATAATCACCTCCAAGCTACACTTAAGTTTTGCCAATTCTTTCTGCTAATGTCTCGAAGACATTCCCTTTCTTATCCAGCCACACAGCCAAAACTCTTGTCCAAGCTCTTCTCTCCTGTCTCAGTTTTGGCAACATCCTCGTATATGGCCTGGCAAAAAACTGTCTTGCTTTGCGCACATCTATTCAGACTGTTTCGACAAGTGTCATTTTCCTAGCCAGCTGACTTGACCATGTCACCACTCACTTTTCATTTTCTCTCTGTCACACCAAACATAAATTACCTGTCTGCATGTCCAAGCCTCTTCACAGTTAATCCACACACTACCTCTCATCCCTGACACATTAGCTAGCTGGCACTGGATTTCTCCACTCATCTATGATGCCCACCTCCCCTGCCCACTTGTTAAATTTTCAAATAATCACTTCCTGCTGCTGCCCTGTATTTTACAGAGGTTCTCACTGTGAACATTCAGGGCACTAACTCATTAGTCACCTTCACATCCCTTCTCAAAATGCTGCTCTGCCAAGATGCCACAAAATACATGACATTGGCCAGGCTGTTGGTGTGCAGAGCCACTGCCATGATGCTGAGAAATAGTCTCTCATTGTTTCCTCACACTCCCCATTTGGCTGTACCTGTTCTCTCATCTTATATTTAGCTCAAAAGCTCCCAAGAGGCAGGCAATGTTTTTTATTTTGCTCTGAGTTTTTGCAGTGCATAGTACAGTCCATGAGCAGGGCACCTAGGGGCTATGAATAATTATTATTATTTGGTTATAGTACAAAATAATCCACAGCATGGTAGCCAAGCCAGCACAGTAAGTAAGTGACTGGCAGTCAAAGAAGGGCATATTCAGGCCCAGCAAAGACACAACACTAGAACAGAGTTGGCAGGGTCTAGGTGACACTAGACAAGAGATTTAATTCCAGGACCTACAAGACTGTATACTCTAAAATGCTTCAAGTTCCATGCACCAGGCCAATAAGAGAGGCAAAAGTGCAGGGTGTCAAGGCATGGATGAGCAGATGGAAAGCCATGACTGATTCTCCTCAATCTCTGCCACTTCGCATGGGAGCAGCTCTGGACACAGCCAAACATTGCACGTAATCCGATTCCCCATGTCACAGTAACTGACCTGTGTACAACAACTGCATGACAGGGCATGAGATATAAACAGGTGGAGTGAGGGGATGACTATGCCCATACTGAACATTTTTTGTACCTTCCCCTGTACAGGAGCATGCACAGACAGATACTGTATATGGAACTGTATTCACGCCAGCTTATTCAACGCAATATTTGCTTCGTATCAGTTGGCCTTATTTCCAGCATGCACAACCATGACCATCATACATCTCATTATCAAAAATGGACTCAACCTTTAAAAGGGAGTCAGAGTCTCTACTTACTAAACAACATCACAGTTATTTTGTCACATGTACACGACAACTTTCTTTAATAGGGAGGTAGCCTTTTAGCCTTTTCCTCTGGTGATTATTTCTTTTACCAGTGAATGTCTCAAAACAGAGGAAAAAAAGAGATCAAAAGTATTTAAAAAATAATTCCACAGTGAAACAAGTGTCAGAAGAGTACACAGTTACATTTTAAGAAACCTCGGTCATGGAGAAAACTGTCCTTTATCTTTTAAGACCAAAGGTAATGAAAGTTTGATGTTTAAAAAGAGAATAGAAGACCAGGCCATAGGTACCTGTATCCTTTTCTGTGTTATTTCTGAGATGGCTCTAGGGACTAATCACACTTGAATACCTCAAAATATCTTCAGGCAGTCAGAAAGCTGCGCAAATGTAAACTGAAATGTGCCTTTCAAGAAAAGTGTTACGAAGAAGCAGTCTGAAAATACAAGATTTCTGTCTTCAAGAGTGATTATGCAGTACGTACTGCGTTATTAGTGCGGGTGAAAACAATGTGAAGTCCTGTGGCACCTTACAGACTAACAGATTTTTGGAGCATAAGCTTTTGTGGGCAAAGACCCGCTGCCTCAGATACATCTACTTATGCTCCAAAAAATCTGTTATTCTATCAGGTGCCCCAAGACATCTCATTGTTTTTGTGGATACAGACTAACACAGCTACCCCTCTGATATTAATGAGGGTATAAATCAGGAAAGGTAGTCCACTGGTTAGAGCATTAGCTTATGATACAGGAAACTAGAAGATGTACCCAGCATCCGGTCTTTAACTGAAGTAGTTTTTCGAAAATTAATGAAAAATGTGCATGCTCTTTTCAATGATAGTATTTTTTCAAAAATGAAGAAAACTGAAGTCTGGAGGAAGGGTTTGGGGTAAGGAGAGATAGAAGGTGGTTGGCTTAGTGCAGCATGTTGGTGGGGGCTGAAAGCATGGGGGGCTCAAGGCAAGAGGAAGGAGATGCAGAAGTCAAGGCAGGTGGGAGGTGCAGAAGTTAGGATAGAGGTCTCAAGGTAGGGGTCTGGGAGGTGGTGGTGCAGTTATTGCTGCCTGTAGCAGTGAGGCTCGTGCTCTTCTAGTGGCAGTCCTCTCAGGAAGCCAGGGCAGCACTCCCTGGCAAATGTCTCCTCCTGAGGGGGTTGGGGCTACACTCCCCAGCCAGTGACTCCTCCTGGGCAGGAGGGATCTGTGGCTTCATGCTCGTTAGGTGGGGGCTGGGGCTCTGAAGGCTGGCCCTGGCCTCCAGCTGCTTCACCTTCTCCCCAGCCTGCAGCCTTTCAGGAGAGAGGGGGCAGCACTCTGAGATTTAATGATGGAAATAGGTTTTATTACTTCTATATAGTTGGCTCTGTGCATTTCCTGAGTCTCAATAAACCATTGACTTCTGTGGATTTTTGAAGATTTTGTTAACTAGAAATATAATCCTAGCGTGTGTATTTATCTCTCTTTTAATTAATATTGAGAAGTCTGAGCAACGTTAGTTTTTTGTTAAGTATCCAGAAGCTCTTGAATATGAATGCCATAGAAAAAAATTATATAAATAATTTTATGTTCTGAATACTAATTTTCTCAGGCACTGCACTAGTGGGCTCACAACCAGAATAAGTGTGTGTGTTTAACCCAAATAGTGAAACTTAGCTATTAGCACTGGGATTTGGGCTAATTTTAAGATTTTGCTTGTATGTTTCTTCACCAAGATTGCTATTTGGGGATTTTTAGGTGATTAATCTTTCAGATTCTTCAAAAAGTTGCTGTCAAATGATGGTATATGGATGATTAGGAAAGCACTGCTTTTAAGTCATTGAGTGGTCACTTGACCAAATTCACCCCAATGTAATTTCATTTACTTCAGTGGAGTTAGAGTACAGATGAATTAGACTCATTTGGCCAGACCCTTTGCACTGTATTAGTTGATAAATGGTACTGATAAACATCCATAAAGCTGCCACACCTTTGGGAATAGTCAGTTGTCATGAAATTGGTATAGCCATCCACTCTACACCCTCACTCCTATGCAAAGAGGGGGAGAGATGGAAGTCTCGGCATTTCAGCAGATTATCAGCGTGGATCTAACTGGCATAATTTATAGCAGCCCTCAAACTGCTCTAATATATGTCAGTGGCTGGCCAGCAACAGAATTGGAAAAAGGAAGAGGTGGCATATAACTCAGTGCAGAAGAGGATTTGGCCTGGTACAGCCATTCTCCTTTGTCAGACACTATTTCATTTTTAATGTTCATAGGGGAGACATATTGTGGGATAGTTATGCATTATGAGGCATGATGGTTTATGCACATCACTTCCAATAACAGGGATGGGAGTAATGGCTGTCCATATGGTACTATTAAATTCCTCGGCAAAGTCAGTGGGACTGGTTCTTTCCTATTTTATACCAATTTAATTTCATAGAACACTTTGGAGTGTCAGGTCCATTGTGATCAGAGAAGACAGACATTGGCAGAACAAGTCATTTGAAAATTAATCTTTTAGGAACTGATAATTAGACTGGACAGTTAATTCTCTCTCTTTTGTGGGGGTGAGTAGAAAGTATATACTGCTTACAAAAAGTAACAAAATCGACTGCCCTAGATTATGTAACCTGTGCCAATAGCAGTAATGCAAGTTTCTCTACACTACCAATGCAAAATGTACCTTGGTCTGAATGCTTAGATGATTCTCACAGCACAACGATGTGTCATAGCACACCAGTTGAAACCCACTGGAATAGATGATGGGAAGAATGGAGGGTACACAGGCCCGCCTTCTACTCTGGGCTCCAGCCCTAGAACCATTCAATAGCAGCTGCCTACAATGTCTCAATTTCCAACTATTTGACAAAGATGATTTTCTGGCCACTTCCCCATAGCAGCTCCCAGCACCCCTCTTACCACAGTCTCTTCCCTCTGGTACCTGTTAGCACTTACTCCTCTCAGACTCTCTCCATGGCTCCTTATCTCCTCCACTTCTCACCCAGCACTGAGCCACTAGAAGAGGAGCCTTATGTAGCCAGTCTCAGCTGATTCTTTATTGGCTCCAGCTGTCCTGCTTAACCTGGCTACCTTGAGTCTACAAGACTTCTAACTGGCCCCAGTGTTTTAATTAGCCGAATTGCCCTGATTGCTTCTAGCAGGTTTGTACTGGTTCTGGATCAGCCCTTGATAATTTTTCTGAGAACAAGGATTTATTTAATCTAGGACTACTATATCGCCCCTCCACCACTCTTCCATAGCCATCTGTCCTCACCCTGTCACAATCTGTATCTGTCACTTTTCAGGTCCAACAGCTGTTTTAAATACTTTTGACAACACATCAGCTCTGCTACTCATAACCTTGCTAATATACTCTATCCATAAGATATCAGATCCCTCATGCTGCTTTCAGCGTTTGCTAAGTCAAATGAATGCCCTTAAGCATTTAGATTTCCATAGATAATAACTTACTTATCTCCTGTCCACTATTCATGAGGCTAAATATAGAGATTATTACAAATCCAGAGAAAATACTTGAAAGAACTTTAAGTCAAAACTGGAAAGTTTTGCAAGGTGATCTCTGTAAGTGAAAGCAATAATATTATAGCTGTATTGTAACTATTTCACTATAGCACTTAATAGACACAAATTTTACAAAACCCTTCAGGTTATTGTAGCCCTGGTATACTTGGAATATCTGTCAAATGCACGCTAAAGTACAGCAAAATCAGCTGAGTCAAAAACCCAAGAAGCACATCAGAATTGTGCCGTTGCTTTAAGACATGCCCTCATGCTGTTAGAGAACAGCTGAAAAGAGAGTGCTGTCCTCACCAGATCAAGTATCCATTGCTATTTTCAGTACCTGAGGTGAGAGGCGGTAGTAAAGTGATGGATTCACCTTCCTTGACTTTCAGAGCACAGCATACAACTCACCTTTTCATTAAGGCATTATCCTAATGGACTGGCAAGATTGTTGTGACATCTATTGAAATCTGACCCTTTTCAACTGAGAGGTTCTAAAAGGAGAAAGGAGAATTATTGCTCAATTGCGTATGCGTACACTTCCACAGGAAATGCCCAGAGGTTGGTGAAATGGGCTTGTTAGGAAGGTAGATATGATAAATAATTCAGCACTTCTCCCCCCACACACAGAAGATGCCTACAGTCTGAACAGAACTCTATTTTAAGAGCTGCTGTAACACAATGGGTAAATTAAGAGCTGCTATTTTTGCAGTAAACTGACATCTCAGTGGTAGCAGAGCTGAGAGAGAATACAGGAGGTTTCAAAGAAGTTCCTATGAATGGAACTGCTTTTAAAATGCTAACGAATTAATAATATATTTATGTACATTGCACTGCTCTGGGTGTTTCAGTTAATGCTTTGGGAATACTGCTGTTGAAACTAGGCAACCCTACATTATTAGCAACCACTTCCTCAAAGCTGGCCATTAGAAGGCTTGGCGTGGGGCTATGTGATTTTTGGTGCACTAAGTGGGAGAGGGGTTTTTCATGTTAAAATCTACTTTTTGCAGTCTATTATCTTCACTCTCTTGCTCTAACTCCTTCCTTTCTTTAGAAACAGGAAATCTATCATTTCATGATCACTATCACACAAATTGCTTTCTACCATCAAAGATATGGCACTAACATAACTACCCACACCTTTATATGCAGTGTTGCTGTAGCTGTGTTGGTCTCAGGATACTAGAGAGACAAGCTGGGTGACACCTTGAGTTAGCAGTGACACTATGAGTTAATTTCCCAAACCTAAAGAAGAGCTCTTGTAAGCTCCAAAGATTGCTTCTTACAGCAACAGAAGTTGGCCCAGTGAAAGATATTACCTCACCCCCTTGTCTCTATGCACACCTTTGCCAAATAGTTTTGAGATATATTTATAATGTATTTACCAACTGTAAACATGAATTTATTTAGTATGATCTAAATATGAAAACTGTATTTATCATTCACACCAAGTAACTCATCAGGCAAACTTGCTCCATGATGTCCTCCCAAAAGTTCATTTGATCTTGTACAGAAAACTTATCCAGTATTTTTATTACAGTGCATATCAGAAACAGACGAAATCTGAAAAAGACTCTGGAAATGTGGGTCATGTATTTTGCAGACACAGACACAATAAGATGCTCACTGACAACTCAGCTTTACCATAACACCTAACCATATTTGTATCATAAAGACCTGCCAAGGCACCAGCTTTCACAACTAAAGATTTAGTTTGTGAAGAGCTCAAATAGCAATTCACAGATCAAAAAATGAAGAGAGTTTATCTCTTGGATATGACAACACTTCTAGAGTATCAGAGAGAGAGCCATGTTAGTGTGTATCTTCGAGAACAAGAAGTCCTGTGGCACCTTACAGATATTTTGGAGCATAAGCTTTCTTGGGCAAAGACCCGCTTCATCATAATCTCCCCAAAGGACCATTATACCTTATTTTCAGACTTTTTACTTGAACAGGTCTGCATAGGCTTATGGCTTATCTAGAGCTGATGGGTCTCAGCTTTAACTGCTCTCAAAAGCAAAGGGACTATTTACTAATTCATAAAGCTGCTGCAGTATGGAAGATTTACTAGCTGAGCCGTAACAAGGGCGTGGCAAGTGAGACACTTGTCTCGGGTGCATAGCTGAGGGGCCACAGAAGAACAATATAGAAAATTAATTATTTTAAGACAGCTACTAAGCTATCTTTCCTCATGCCTTGTGCCACATCAGCATCCCTGCCTGCCCGAAGGACAAAAGACTCTATATTATGAATTCCAAACAGAAATGACCTTCTGGGGCAGAGTATCTTAAATGACAAAAAGTCACCATGAGAGAAAATGAAAAGATGTCAAAAGAAATGGGAAAATGGCAAGTGAAAAATGCACTGAATATGCGCCAATAGCGAAACCCTCCAATGTCACAATCTCAGCACTGGTAGGTATGGATGACAATGACAATGATAACACAAGTTCAATACTGGTTATTACCATTGACCAGCAACTGGAACTTGACATAACAACTTAAGTTTCAACCTCTGAGACTGACCAAAACCTTGAGCTCAAGGTCTCAACTTCACTGCCAACATGTTGTCATTTACAATGACCATGAGCATCAACAAGATTCAACCGTAATACAAATCAATTTTAACCAGCCACCATCTTGGCCATCTATAAACAACAAAATAAGATGCCATCTTTTTGAACATGGACCTGACCAGGGGAAAAAACCATGGATTTTCATGCCTCAACATCATCAGATGGCCAAAAATTTTCAGGCGACTTTTTTAAAAACACTTTCTAATGGAGAAACTGTACAGTGCAATTGGCTTATTTACTCTGAAAATAGTAAGCCTGATACTAGATGCATCAAAAGCAAATTCAATTGCAGCCTAAAATTTACAGATTTCAGAAGCTACTAAGGCCCTAAAAGGTGTTGTCACTTCATCTAAATGTGCAGAAACAGTTTTAACAGCTAATACCCTTCTTAATAAAAATAAATGTGAGTTTTTGTACACATTATCCATTTGGCATAATATTCTAACTCACATTGCCAGACTGAATAAAGCCTTACAAGTAAAAGGCATTTCCGTTTATTAGGCTTCTAAGATGATCCATGGATTATGAAATACTTTACAGGAGATGCATAGAGATGAGAGCTATATGGAAGATATTTTTACTGATTGCAGAAAAACAGTCAAAAATATGGAAATTAGCAGAAGTTACAGAATGCAGAAAGTGAAAAAGTTAAAAGACAACAGCTTTATGAGTCACAGGGTGAACGTGGTAATGTATCAGCTGAGGAATTGTTCAAAATACAAATAAAAACCATATTTGACAGCATAATATTTGAGTAAAACCGGGGATACGAAATGCTAAATGAGATATCTTTGGATTTCGATTTTCTTTCGGACAATTCTTTTGTTAAAATGGAAGCAGCTTGTCTTCAAAAAGCAGCAGTAGATTTAAGTTTTAAATAAGACAATGATTTGAATGCCTTGGAAATTTCTTCAGCAATTCAGAGTTTTAAACATCAGGCATTAGCACTGTTGCCAAACATTTCATCTGCATCCAATTTGGACCTTCAACAGTTAATTCATGAATATAATATGGCCAAATCTTATCCAAATTTAGACATCTCCATGCAAATACTTCTCTGCTTGCCTTTGACTGTGGCTTCTTGCGAAGAAGTGTTAGTAAACCAAAATTAATTAAGAACTACCTTCAAGCATCCACGGGTCAGGAGAGATTATAAAATATGTCCATCTTATCAATAGAAATGGGGTAGTGGATAATATTAATTTCAACACCACCATTGACAATTTTGCCTCATTAAAAGCTCATGAAGTACAATTATAAACAAATACCTAATAGTACCTGATGGTTATATTTATAATTATATGTATTTATATATAGATTTTATATATATAGATTTCTATTATAATTATATGTAATAAGATATATATGCATTAATTGGTTGCTTGTGCTCTCATAACTATAATAAATAAAACTTACGTTATTATTATTAGTGTTATTTATGTGTTTTCCCTTTTTCTATGAAATAACTACTATGAATATATAAATATAAGGGGGTGAAATTTTATATTCTTGCCTCAGGTGCAGAATTAGCTAGTTATAATACTGTTTACTAGAAAGTGAGCTATGCTATTGGCACAAATGCAGACAGCAATAAAAATACAATCTTGTGTATGTTAACAGGCCCACCAACAGTGGGAGCAAAGGAGGCCAGTAGCCCTGGAACCCAGCAATTCAAGAGGGCCTGGAGCTGTAGCAGAAGTCGGGGGCTGGAGCCCTGGACCCTTTAAATTGCCCCCAAAGTGCCAAGCCACTTGCTCCAAGCTGTGTTAAGGGCTGGGGGGGCGGAGTTTGTAAGGTGAGCCGCACTCTGGGCAGGCTGTCCTCAGCCCTGCCTCTTCCCCTCTCAGCCCCACCCTTTCTGGGAGCTTGTAGCCGCCCACCCAGATTGTCTCAGGGGGCCGCAAAGGCTGTTGGCTGTGCTATGTATTAAAGTTACAAAATCCTCCTGAAGGACAGGTTAAAAAGGAAAAAAAAGTCCACAGCAGCCGTCTTAATAATGGTAGTGAGAGTTGTGTTTTTACTTCATCTGTGTATAACACAATTTCTATATTGTACAACTGATTTGTATTGCATTTTACAACCAACTGAAGAGAGAGCATTGCTCTGAGATGCTTCCAACACAGGACGGAAAAACAAACCATGGAAGAGGGTAGAAGGCTATGGTAAGGGTGCAAGCGAGATGCTTTTTTATTTAACTGAATAATTTAAAGATAATTTAAAAGATCCTATCATGTATTAATGTTAATGCTTAGTTTTTGTGTAACTCATGCATAGAACTCAGAGAAGGAGTGTATTTTTGCTCTTCTTTTATTGATGGGGAAACTGAGGCACAGAGTAGTGAAAGGCCTTGTCAAGATCGCAAAAGTCAAACACATTGCTGGAAACAGAACCCATAGTACCTGATGCCCAGACTAATACCTTCTCTCTTTAGATAGCCTCACTGCCTTCCTTACCTACCACGCAACACAAACAGCCACAAAACATTTAGGGTTGGAGGGGAAAGAGTTGTAAATGCCAGAAGGAAATAGAGTATTTTCACCCACAGCTGCAGGAAAACATGCAAACTGTAATCGGAAATGGTATTTTTCCCTGGGAAAAGGTGGGCAAGTGCTCCCGCCCTCAGCTTCCCTCTCCCAGGGGTTCCATCAACTCCAGTTATAGGAAGGAAGGACCAAATCAGCCAAAGGGGATCAAACTGGAAGAGACAGTGAAGAGCAGATATGTCTGTAACCTTTCGCAGTTGAGCCCAGGCACACAATGGCTCATCTGTGCAATGTTGATCTTAATTGGCTCTCTCTTTCATCTGATTCCCCCTAGGAAAGCAACCTTTGCTTTTGCATTATCATCCAGAATTTCTAGCGCTACATTTCTAATTCTCAGCAGGATGGGAAGGATGTGTGCGGTGGCGGGGTAAGCGAACACTCTGGTGCATGTTTGGAATTACAAATTAGCCCATCAGTGAATGAAGCTTCCCCCCCGAGGTTTTTTTAAACAGCGAAATGGACGTATCCCATGAGAACAAATAGTTTCCAACTGTTACATCTTGCAGAAAGGATCTAGTGACTAGCTCTCAGAATTGCCTGTCTGAGTTTTCTCTGGAAGGAGCAATAGAAAAAAAAAAAAACCTGACAGGCCATCTTGGCTGACAGCAATCAGCTCATTTCTACTCTATTAAATGTTACACAGGTCCAGCCCCTGTCTCTTTGGTGTAAGACACAACTGAAATAGCATCCCCCAAAAGGGAGAAAGATTTTGATGCTCAAAAAAACTGACACAAGGCAAAGTTATTTTCTCTTGCAATGTCTCGTTATGCTACAGTTGGGCGTGGATTGGTCTGAATAGGAATGACCGCCTTGGCAAAACTAAATTGGATTTTCTAGGCTTGACTCTTTCCAATCCAGGGGTAAATTGTGCCTTCAAGGTGCAGCTTGTATGAGGCAGGACCCTGGTAATGGGGTGTAGGAGCTTGTTGGCTGTTCTGAAGGGCGAATATTATTAGTGAATACATTCCTTCGAGGACTGTAGCACAATCCCCACCAACTGAATGCTCTTCAGGCCACAGCTCCTCCTACTCCCCGGCTCATCTCCCACTCAGCTGCTCTTGTAAGGAGTAGTGGGATAGCAGCCCTAGTACGAGGCCTGTGAATCTGGTTAGCCTGATGTCTCCTGGGTCAGTGGGGAGGTGAAGTCATTAGTCCTTCCTTTCTCCTGTACACTGGCATCAGGTCTAGCCATCAAGATCCAGGGTAAATACGTAGATGCGCTAAAGAAAAAAAAAACGGGAACTGAATGGGTTAAACATTTGAGGTAAGGGTTTTGTTTGTGTTTTGTACTATTGTTAATGGCCCTTAGAGAGCCACATAATCAGGCTGTATTTAGGAACACATCCTCTGAATAAAGTTTCCCTCTTCAGTCACACACATGTTCAAATGAGACATTTTCTTCAAGGATTTCCAGGCATATTCAGCAGCCTGTGAAGTACAACAAATATTTTCCAGATGAACTTAAATTGGAATGAGATTTCCCTCTAATACATGCATTCCTCTTCCTTAAATATTATGTTCAGATGTGGTCTTTGCAAGCCCCACTAATTCTTCCAGCTGGCCAAACCATTTTGGATTTGCTGGAAAAAGCTCCAGGAATGTTTTAAAGTTTCTAATTAACCAAGCTTCCGAAGAATGACAGCTAATTCAACACCAGCATAGCTTTCTTTTTCTGTGCTGAGATAAAGCCAATCCATCGTAGGCCAATTGGTGTGGGATGGGAGAAATCAATATTGTAGAAACTTGGGGGCGGGACTACAACAGGGAGTTTACAATGGTGTGCCACTGTAAGTGTGCTAATGTAAGCTGTAAGCTAACAGAAGTGAGCACTCCCATTGTGACCTTCACTGCTCCAGCACCATGAACGGCAGATGCTATGTTGGGAAAAGCTCTCCCGAAGTGGCACACTATCACTGGTGCCTGTGTAACTTATGTCCCTCGGAGAAGTGGGGGTGATCGATTTACATCCTGGAGTGACATAAGTTATACTGCAGTAAGCACTAGTATAGACCCAATCTAAGGCACAGCTAAACTTTTAGAATGATCAATAAATTTTCTCTCTCTCTCTCACACACACACACATACCCCCGCACGCGCGCGCGCACACACACTTTTGTAAGGAAGCCTTTTGTAGCCCTGGCAATATCTCTTTGGGAGAAATAGCTTTGGTAGGCCAAAAAGCGATTTCCGAACTTCTGCAAGACAGTCAGACACACTGAATCAAAGAAGTTAACAATACCTGTCTCATTTGGTTGATTTTACAGACCATACAGCGATTCTTTGAATGTAATACTGTGAGCAATCCCACCTCATTATGCTAAATGGCTTTGAGTCCCTCAGGTCTATTGTGGCATTATATGCTCTTGCATTGAAAAGGCCCGCTGTTCATCATACAAATGGAGGTGCTGTAGGGAAGATCGGTGAGTGTTGAATAGCTAGAGGATTAATCATCCTGCGCCCATATATTCAGTAAGAGACTGTGTGTTACTTTAGATCTTTTTCTTTCTCCTGTACACACACACAGAGGCCATGTCTACATTACAACTTAAGTTGACTTAAATTAAGTCAACTCTCAAACTGCTGTAATTGTGTTGTTCGTAAATATTCACACAACACTCCTTGTGATGGCAGCACATGTCCACAGTTGGTGCCCAACTGCTGACAAAGACAGCAGTACATCATGGATAGCTATTCCTCTTCAAAGCACCACCTTTTCCCAGTAGGAAGGCTGGGAATGGATTATGTGGGATGGGAATGGGCTTACCACCTCACACTGCAGGTTTTTTTTCTCCCATATTTCCAAGGCCTTCCAACTAACTACTTTTCATGCTCCTGCAAACTTTGCATCTGCCATCGCTGCCTGAAAGCATGGCCACTACACAGCTCACAAGTCTTGTTACAAGCCTTATGAATACAACATTGCTGATCCTGCAGTATTTAATGAGCTTTGAATCTGAATAGAAACTCATGGGTCCTGCCCTGCTGTGTGCCATGGAGAGAAATAATTCAAGGCTGATATTAGCATTCATTGAGCAGGTGCACATGGAGGACCATCACTACTGGGCTCCGGAAATAAGCCCTAAGTGGTGGGACCAAATATTGCATGCTGACCAGTGTGTGCAGAACTTTCATATGCATATAACCACCTTATCTGAAGTCTGTTCAGAGCTCAGTTCCACACTATCATGCAAACTGAGATCTGCCCTAACAGTGGGAATGCATGTGGCAATTTCTGGGTGGAAGCTGCCCATCAGCTGGACATCAGTTTGGATTTGGGATGTTCACCGGGGGGACGGAGAGGGGGCTGTAAGTGAGGTAAGAGTGCAGGACCATTAATCACCTCCTGAAACAACAGGTTGTGACTCTGGGCAATGTGTTGGAAATAGCAGATGACTTTTCAGGAATGGGATTCCTGGACTATGGTGGGGTGCTAGATGACATTCATAGCCCAGTTTTGGCCCTGACTATTGTGCAGTGTGGTACGTCAACGGAGAGGAATACTTCTCTGTGGCACTGCAGGTGCTGGTGGATCACTGCAGTTGTTTCACTGACATCAACTAGGAGTGATCAGGGAAGGTATATGATGCATACTTCATAAGGCATATTGACCTGTATAGAAAGCTGCATAGAATGACTTTCTTTCCACTCAGAAGGTTCCAACAGGGGATACTGAAATGCCATAGTGATCCTGGAAGAGCTGGCCTACCACTTACTCCTGTGGTTCCTGAAGCCGTACATCCAAACCCTCAAAGTCAGCAAAAAGCATTTCAACCACAGGCTCAGGAGGTGTAAAATGACTATACAAGCTACATTGGCAGATAAAGGGGTCACTGGTGCTGTCTTTTTTGGGAAGTTAGGCCTCAGTGAAGAAAATAATCCCTTAACACTTGTGAAGCCCTGGGGGAAAGCAGCCAGACAGCACAGCTATTAGAGGTGCTCACCAGGGAGGCTTTGAAGCAGCATTTTGACAAAGTGCTCCCGTAATGAATCTTGCAGTAATGCATTCAGCTGGTTACTGTTTATTTGCCACCTTGAATGACCCCATATTGAATCCTACTTGAGCATTAATTGTAGTCTCCACATGTGCTGACTGTCACCCTGGATGAACTTCTGCTGCAACCACCCTGTTTAGATCACAAATAAAGAACCACTGTCTTTGTAAGCTTAATTTTTCATGAAACAGCAACACACAGATTAACAGATTTACAAGGGCTGTGACAGTGGGCAGCACTCTCTGAATGAGGTTCTCACAGCGGAATTTAAGTTCAGCTGTTGTAAAGGAAAATGTTCTTACGGGTGGAGTGCAACAGGTAGTGAGATGGGCTGGGAACATGAGAGGAATGTGGAGTTTGGGGAGGGGAAAGAATGCAATGCTGTACGTGTTGCAAGGGGACTTGAGTATGGAGGTGTTCCACAGTTAGAGACCTGAGCATCTCTGACTTTTATCATCCACTCTTGCCCTTCTAAGCATCAGCTCCTGCCTCTCTGTTCATCTGCTCCCACGCCGTCTCCTCTCCCGGCTAGCCGTTTCTAGTTTTTCATTTATTGCCCCCTCCATGCGCCGCGCTCGCTGTCGGTCAGCTTTTCACAAAATATGTCTTCCTTCGTCCCTTCGTTCACCTCCTTACCTGACAGAATGCTCCACTAGCGTGTAGGAGCTGGTCCTCCAGGCCACAGCAGCAGAAGCAAAATAAACAATATACAGAGTCAGTATTGTGTGCGCACGCCTGGTCTTGAAGCATCCACCACGCTCACGATCTCTTGGCTAAATGCTAACTATGGAGAGTTCAGCCTAAGGAGGGGATGGTGCAAAATGGGGTAAAGTGGAAAATTTCAGAAGGGGATCAATACAAGCGCTGAGGGGCACTATTCTCAATACTGGTACTATTTTCCACAAATGGGGGTGATCAAAACTGATTTCTCACTACTAAGGGCAACCAAAGGTACATCTCCTGCTTGTGTGTGTCCTCACCCTGGG
Organism: Carettochelys insculpta; assembly: GCF_033958435.1. Lineage (NCBI taxonomy): Eukaryota > Metazoa > Chordata > Testudines > Carettochelyidae > Carettochelys > Carettochelys insculpta. The sequence continues at coordinate 108,766,806 of NC_134139.1, read as the reverse complement.
CCCCTGTGCTGCTCACATGTGTGCTACTTGAGTTCCTGCAGAAATAATTGCTGATTGGTAAAGTAAAGTTTCCTGCAATGGGGAAGAGACAAAACAGTTCTGCCAAAGACCCTTCAGCAGAAGACTGCAGAGTATCTGTGAGAAAGTTTCCTAGAGATCTCTGTGGAGAATTCTCAGGAGATCCCTGTGTGCATTTACAGACTTTTCCACAGCCCCTGTTGCACAAGGGAATAAGCAGCAAATGCAAACAGTACCTAGAGTTCATTTCCATCCTTTCTCCCATGGCCACCCGGTAACAAAACAAAGAATGCCTCTACCTCATGTAACTCTGCAATATCAAAGGGAAATGAGTAGTTACTGGAGTTCCCCTCTCCTGCTACTGGCATGCAAGAGACATACTGCTGAGACCAGCTAAACCTCTCAAGAGTCAAAAAGTGGTCCTGGTATGCCGCACCACTGGACGAGCCTGTCACTTGTCCCACATCTTGCTCTAACTACACCGCCTTGTTCACGACTTCATCCTTGGGTTAGACTCCACTACCTGTGGCCACCAGACCCCTGAAAGGTATCCATGAGGCTCTGGGTGGTGGCAGTGGGATTGCCATTGTGCTTCTTGTAGAAGCAGTACATTTTGCCTACCAGAGTGATAGATGGCTTTATTTTGCCTTCTGGTACACCTGCTTCAGCAGGTTCCCCTCAGCACAAGACAGCTGCATGTCCCTTTCCTGCCCCTTCTCATCCATGGCATGAGCAATCTGACAGCCTCCTCGACCTATAGACCCAAGAGACTCCAAGTATACTCCAAGTGGGAGCACCTTTGCCACAGAAAGCTGGAATGGTCAGCTGGGAAGATGTGAAGTGAAATATCAATGCCAGGCAAACAGGAAGTAGAATTTCAAAAATTCCCAGGGCTTTACATGGGAAAGGGTGCCTGCCTATGTACTTGGCTGCAGGACAGTGGAGTAGAAATTGCTTAGGAGACCAGTCATGAGAAGCATTATGGATCATCTCCTAAAGGCCACTTAGGACAACATAAACAAGTACACTGTCTACACTGACACCAGGTCACTCTCAGGGAGGCAAACAAACTTTGCCAGGCCCTGATCATGGTGTCTGGGATGGCTCTGGGCCCTGGAAGAGATGGGGTACCAGGTGCAAGGAGCAGGCCTAGGAGCTAACCTTTTAAATTGCCAGATCCTGGAGAAGCTTCCCCCACTCTTCATCAGTGGACCTGGTCACTCTAACTTTGATACAATAAGCACTATGCCACTTGTCTAAATGGGTTTATGATGCTATAAGCATTGTTGGGCGAAAACCTCCACTGTTTCGTCAATGAAACTGGACTTTTGTCGACAAAACTGTATAACATAGACAAGGCCTTATGCAATGGCAATTTTTACACCCTAGCTAGCTTAAGCTATATTTCTCTGCCTTGATTTAAAAGGTTGTTAAAGAAATCTGTACAGTAATCCAATCAAGGTTTCCAGTACCTGTAAATTAGTTAAGAGCAAACACGTTCACTCAAAGTTATATGTGGAGAGCTGCTGTCAATAACACTGAATGTTGAAGAGTGCTACATTTTCTGTAAGATTCCCCTTGTCCATCTCTGCAGGAAAGCTTGTGTTGTAATATAAAGCAGATTTTCAGAGCCTCACAAATAATTTCCCTGCAGGAGCTCCATTTTCCTCTGGTCTCTGATGTGTCTTTGCAGCTCTCAGAAGGATTATTTTTATGTCTAGACTAAGCAATATACAATGAACTCCACGAAAAAGTCAGCAACTGCCATGTAACCATAGAGAGGTATCTAAGACACCACGTTTTCATCCTGTGCTTAGAATAGGTAATAACTGTGATAAATGTATGGTATGGCGTGTCAAATACCCATTTCTCCAGAACCCCTTTAAAATCACCAATTGCCTTAGGTAAACAAACAACATTGTCACAGTGTTTGCAGTGTTCCCTATGTCTTTCTTCTAACTGGTAAAAGTAAGGAATTAAATGTTGCAACTACTAGTGAAACCATAGCTATAGAACAGGCTTTAGTACCCCGCATCTCTGTTGCCAGATAATCAAATGTGGTGGATAGTCAAGCAGCCCATTATATGTTTGGCTGGCCCTGCCAGGGCGTGTTGGGTAACCAAATATATTGGTTATGCCAGTGCTGGGTAATGTGTCTTTTGCTCTATTTATCTAAGATCACACCAAAGTATATTTCAAAGGTGACCTTGGTATATGTATATACACAAGATTTTATAAAAAATGCATCTGCTAATTCCACATACATTATAGAAACACTCTTCTAGGGAACTAAAAGTGCATAATTTGAATGAGAGGCTTTGTTAATGGGAACCATGGGCATTAAAATCTGCTTTCAGTCACTAATTTAACTGAGAGAAGAATAGCTCATGCTTCTGGACTGAATTTTCAGAGGAAAGAGAACCCCTCCATTTTCTGTATTTTTCAGGTGATAATTTTGTCTGGCAAGGGCAGTACATAAAATAATTCATTTAGTTTTGAAGCAGAGAGCAAACTAGAGCAGGCACCTACATCTATATTAAAAGCATTAAGATAAAATTGAATAGCCTATAAGTTATATTTACAAGAATAATAAGTACTCTGGCAAGAGACCTTTACAATATATTTCATAAATCTTGGCATCTCATTGTTAAATAATGTGCAATAAATTGCAATTACTTTTCCCTAAGATAAAAATGTGAGACTGCTTTAGTTTATTACACCATTCAAATGCAATCTAATTTAAATGCTATATGTAATATAGTTAAATCAATGGAAAGTGAAATAGCACATAGTGAAAAATCTTATTACAATGAAATTTCCAAATTGCTGCACTGCAGTTGAAAGGAACTCATTCTGTTCACTGTCAAGATTTTTTACTGCTCAAAGCAAGCCAGTACAGTGAATTATGGAATACTTGTATTTTGTAATGATTTGCCACACATCAGACCTGCAACTCCTCATCCTCAATTCCTGTCATGGAGGCAGTTTCTTAAAAGCCATGTCTACACGTGCACGCTACTTCGAAGTAGCGGCACTAACTTCGAAATAGCGCCCGTCACGGCTACACGTGTTGTGCGCTATTTCGATGTTAACATCGATGTTAGGTGGTGAGACGTCGAAGTCGCTAACCCCATGAGGGGATGGGAATAGCGCCCTACTTCGACGTTCAATGTCAAAGTAGGGACAGTGTAGTCGTTGCGCGTCCCGCAACATCGAAATTGTGGGGTCCTCCATGGCGGCCATCAGCTGAGGGGTTGAGAGACGCTCTCTCTCCAGCCCCTGTGGGGATTTATGGTCACCGTGTGCAGCAGCCCTTAGCTCAGGGCTTCTGGCTGCTGCTGCAGCAGCTGGGGGTCCATGCTGCATGCACAGGGTCTGCAACCAGTTGTCGGCTCTGTGGATCTTGTGCTGTTTAGTGCAAGTGTGTCTGGGAGGGGCCCTTTAAGGGAGCGGCTTGCTGTTGAGTCCGCCCTGTGACCCTGTCTGCAGCTGTTCCTGGCACCCTTATTTTGATGTGTGCTACTTTGGCGTGTAGATGTTCCCTTGCTGCACCTATTTCGATGTGGTACTGCCCAACGTCGATGTTGAACATCGACGTTGCCAGCCCTGGAGGACGTGTAGATGTTATTCATCTAAATAGCCTATTTCGATGTCTCCACATCGAAATAGGCTACTTCGATGTAGGCTTCACGTGTAGATGTAGCTAAAGTGTATTTAATGTGCTCACCACAACCTCCAGGTGGGGAAAGTCTTTGTCCAGCTAGCTAGAAGAAAATGGGTATTGCCCCTTTCAGGGCTCCCTTGCTACAGGTGGGGAGAAAGTTTGCAGTGATGAATAGGAAAGGCAATAAAGAGTTAGGGCCAGGTCAGAAGAAAGTCACTGCACTGCCCATCCTGCTGACCAAAATGTTTATGTTTTGGAGGCTATTTATACCCCCATAGAATCATAGAACTGAAGGAACCACAAAAGGTCATTAAATCCAGTCTACAGCACTTATGGCAGGACCAAGAACTAGCCAAATCATCCCTGGCAGTTGTGGGTCTAACCTGCTCTTAAAAGTCTCTAATGACGAAGAGTCCAAAACCACTGTAAGCAATTTATTCCAGTGCTTAACCACCTTGACAGTTAGAAAGTTTTTCCTAATGTCCAACCTAAACCTTCCTTGCTGCAGTTTAAACCTATGGCTTTTTGTCCTATCCTCAGTGGTTATGAAGAATGCTTTTTTCTCCCTCCTCTTTATACCAATCTTTTAGATCCTTAACAGCGGTTATCAAGTCCCCCCCACCCTTCTCTTTTGCAAATTAAATAACCCCAGACCTTTCTGACCTTTAATCATACTTCTTCCTAAATATTCATTTCCTATTTTGTATGTGTGCAACTGCTTGTGCCGTCCTAAGTGCATTTTGGCCTTATTGAATTTCCTCTTATTTACCTCAGATCATTTCTCCACTTTATCTAGATCATTTTGAATTACAATCCTACCTTCCAAAGCACTTGCAACCCCTTGCAGACTTGTGTCATCTGCAGACTTTATAAGTGTACTCTCTATGCCATTATCTAAATTGTTGATGGAGATATTGAGCAGAACCAGTACCAAAATGGATCCTTGCAGAATCCTGTGCACAACTGTGAACTACTGATAACTACTCTCTTGGAATAGTTATCCAACCAGTTAATTCACCCAACTTATAGTAGCTTCATCTAGGTCAGTGGTTCCCAAGCTTTTTGGCATCTCTCCCCCTTTTGATTTTTGAGAAATTTTCATGCCCCCCACCTCTTCTTTACCATCATCCAACACCCCTTTTAACAAAAAATTCAATTTGTAATTTAAAATAAACAAAAAAACTTATTATAAAAATGTTATTTAAAATTAAAAACAAGCACAGATAGCTTTTCTTGGCCCCTTGCAGGCCACCAGAGCTGATTGTGACAGTCACCTGCCCGCCTGAGACCTGCACTACCAGAGCTGCCCTCCTGAGCCTCATGCTACCGGGGCCGGCCAGCCACCCACCCACCTGCCACCCAGGCCAGCCGCCTGCTTGCCTGCTGGCTGCCTGAGCCCCACTCAGCTGGGACTAGCTGCCCAGCCTCCTGTCCCAGCCATGGGACAGCTGCCCCAGCTGCCCACCCAATTCCCACACTGCCAGGGCCAGCTGACCACCTACCATCCTGAGCCTCCCAAGCCTCACGCTGCCGTGGCCAGCCGCCCGAGCCCCATGTTGCTGGGGCCAGCCACCAGACTACCAGCCCAAGCCACTCAAGCTGCTGGGGCCAGCCAGTCACCTGCCAGCCTGAGCCACCCAAGCCTCACGCTGCCAGGGTCAGCTGCCTGAGCCCACTCAATGCTGGGCCCAGCTGCCAGCCCAAGCCACCTGAACCCTGCGATGCCAGGGCCAGCTGCCTAAGCACCTCAAGTCCCACAAGCTGGCTAGCCACCCGACCCCCATGAGCTGCCTGCCTGAGCTCTTCCCTTCCCACAAAGCCAGGCACCTCCACCCCCCAGCTCTTATCCCATCCCCCTCACCTCAGCCAGGCACCCCCCCAGGCTCTCATCTAATCCCATTCTCCTCGTCCCCGCATCCAACCTGCATTCATTCATCTTTGCAGAAGGCAGCTAGCTCCATGTGTGTTTTTGCCAGCAGCCTGCTTTTTATAGCAGCTGCACCAGGTCACCAACCTAAAATGGCAGGGGCTGAGAGCTGGAAGCAAAGGCTGGCTCTTTCTTCAGGTGGGGGGAAAAAGAGGGGGGCTGGGTCACCTCGTGCCCCCCCTGGAATTTCTTCACACACCCTCTGGGGGGGCACACTCCTCCAGTTTGGGAAACCATGATCTAGGTTATATTTCCCTACTGCATTAATAAGACAGGCATCTGATATGCCATCAAATGCCTTAGAAAAGTCTAATTATACCAGATCTACTACTTCTCCCTTATCCACTAAGCTTGTTATCCCATCAAAAAAAGCTATCAGGTTGCTTTGACATGATTTGTCCTTTACAAATACATGCTGAATGCTATTTATTACCTTACCTTTTAGATGCTTGCGAAGGGATTCCTTAATTATTTGCTTTGTTATCTTCCCTGGTGCAGATGGTAAACTGAGTGGTCTGTAATTCCCTGGGTTGTCTTCATTTTTCTTTTTATAGTGGGGCACTATATTTGCCCCTTTTCAGTCTTCCACAGTCTCTCCTGTAGTCCATGACTTTTCAGAGATACAGTGATAGCTAATGGCTCTCTAATGGCCCACACAGACTCTGAAAAGCCCTTTATCTGCTGAGATGTGGCACCCACTCACATAGCCACAAACTTGGCAAAAGGACCAGGCTTCGTCTTTACCCACTGTGGATATAATACTAGTTGCTCTTTTCCTTGAAGAACTAAAAGGATTTTTTCCTTCCTAGATAGAATGGTAGAGGTGTTTGGAGTTTTTCATCTTCCCCATAGCAGCTTGGTGGGATTGCTAAGCAACCAGTCCACACGACAGGGTCGATTCCCCTGACTTTAACGGCTCCTAAGGTCAACTCCTGATTTCATGAGGAGTAATGCTAAATTCGACCTTGCATGGTTGTTGTTTTTCAATTCAGGATGGAAATCATGTGGTGGTTGGCCCATGCAGGTACTCTCTATGGAAAGAATATGGTTATTGGATAAAAGGGATTGGAAAAGAAATTGAAAGCAAGCATTCCTTATGGGAGATGAGTAAGGGAGGTTCGAGGTTTCTACATCTGAAATAGCAGGGAGTCAACCCCCTCCTTTTCCTAGTCCCTTTTAAGGAAACTGAAGAAGGTCTCCTACATCTGGAACATCATAATGTCAACCCTCCCTCCTTTTATAGCCCCACTTTGCCTTCTATGTGGGGAGGGCAAAGGGGTCCCAGCAGTGGAATAGGTAGAACCTAGCTGGGGACTTGGTGGAGATGATTAAAGAAAAGATGACAACTCTCACTGTACAATTTGTTTTTGGTTTTTTTCCCAGACATTTTCAGTGAATAAAATTGTAGCTTAATTATACCACATCCATTGCCTCCTGACTTTTTTCCCAGCATGGCCATGAAAAGGCTTCACTGCCTCACATCCTGTGGACCCTGAAGTGAAACCCTAGATATGGAAGCAAGAAAATGAGCTGTGTACATAACAGACTGAGAATCCATGAGAGTAAATTTCGAGTAACTGAATGTTCACAGGAAACAACCACAAAGTAGACAGGCTGTGGAGGATTACAGAGGGGATGGGACTCAGCTATTAAGGCAATAGGCAGTTCATATCTCTAGCAGGTGTTACAGGTCTAGGAGCTAACACAGTATCTTATAGCTAATTCCTGTCTGGCACTGCTGTCTCACTGGGGAGAAGGGGTACTTTGGAACTAATTGATAAGCTAAACAGTCACAAGTCCCCGGGACCAGATGGTATTCACCCAAGGGTTCTGAAAGAACTCAAATGTGAAATTGCGGAACTATTAACGGTGGTTTGTAACCTATCCTTTAAATCAACTTCGGTACCCAATGATTGGAAGACAGCTAATATAACACCAATATTTAAAAAGGGCTCTAAAGGAGACCCTAGCAATTATAGACCGGTAAGTCTAACATCAGTACCGGGCAAATTAGTAGGAACAATAGTAAAGAATAAAATTGTCAGACACGTAGAGGAACATGATTTGTTGAGCAAAAGTCAACATGGTTTCTGTAAAAGGAAGTCGTGTCTTACTAATCTATTAGAGTTCTTTGAAGGGGTTAACAAGCATGCAGACAGGGGGGATCCAGCAGACATAGTATACTTAGATTTCCAGAAAGCCTTTGACACGGTCCCTCACCAAAGGCTCATATGTAAATTAGGTGGTCATGGGCTAGGAGGAAAGATCCTTTCATGGATTGGGAACTGGTTAAAAGACAGGAAACAAAGGATAGGAATAAATGGTAAATTTTCACAATGGAAGCGGGTAACTAGTGGCATTCCCCAAGGTTCAGTCCTGGGACCAATCTTGTTCAACTTATTCGTCAATGATCTAGAGAAAGGGGTAAGCAGTGAGGTGGCAAAGTTTGCCTATGACACCAAACTGTTCAGGATAGTCAAAACCAAAGCAGACTGTGAAGAACTTCAAAAAGATCTCAGCAAACTGAGTGCTTGGGCAGCAAAATGGCAAATGAAATTTAATGTGGGTAAGTGTAAGGTAATGCACATTGGGAAAAATAACCCCAATTATACATACAATATGATGGGGGCAAATGTAGCTACAACAGAACAGGAAAGGGATCTTGGAATTATAGTGGACAGTTCTCTGAAAACATCCACGCAGTGTGCAGCGGCAGTCAGTAAAGCAAATAGGATGTTAGGAATAATTAAAAAAGGGACAGACAATAAGACAAAGAATATCTTACTTCCCCTATATAAAACTATAGTACGCCCACATCTTGAGTGCTGCGTGCAGATGTGGTCCCCTCACCTGAAAAAAGATATATTGCCATTAGAAAAGGTTCAGAAAAGGGCAAGTAAAATGATTAAGGGTTTGGAACGGGTCCCATATGAGGAGAGGCTAGAGAGACTGGGACTTTTCAGTCTAGAAAAGAGGAGACTGAGGGGTGATATGACAGAGGTATATAAAATCATGAATGGTGTGGAGAAAGTGAATACAGAAAAGTTATTTACTTGTTCCCATAATATAAGAAATAGAGGACACCAAATGAAATTAATGGGTAGCAGGTTCAAAACTAATAAAAGAAAGTTTTTCTTCACACAGCCAACCTGCGGAACTCCTTACCAGAGGACACTGTGAAGGCCAGGACTCTAACAGAGTTTAAAAAAGAGCTCAATAAATATTTGGAGGTTAGGTCCATAGATGGCTATTAGCAAGGGGTAAGGTATGGTGCCTAGCCTTTTGTTGAAGGTGGGAGGTGGATGGCAGGAGACAAATCGCTTGATCATTGTCTTCGGTTCACCTCCTCTGGGGCACCTGGCATTGGCTACTGTCGGCAGACAGGATACTGGGCTAGATGGACCTTTGGTCTGACCCAGTATGGCCGTTCTTATGTTCTTATGGGTAGATGGCAATGTAATTGACCATGCCATTGAGAGTTGCCTCAGTATACTTGACCACAGAAGGTTGGTAGTGTGCTGGGTGTTTCTCAGACTGAAGCAAGTATGGTTGGCAACCCCAGTGCCAGGTCCTTCAGCTTCTAGCCCATGGTGGGTTCTTATAGATACTCACAGTCTGAGCTATAACAAAAGCTTACTTTAACATGGCTGCCAGAAAACAAACTGGATTACCCTCAACACCGGGGCTTTTGGTTTACAAACAAAAGGCGGCCCAACGATTCCCCATTTAGCTACTAGGCAGAGTGAAGCAGCACAGAGGCATGAAAGTGTGTGCCTTGAGTCATCCCTTCCCTGGCTCCCAGAACCATCAGTGCTGGTTGGCATGTCCCCACCCAGAATTCAGTCCTAGTGTCCCCTTCTGTGGACTTCCTCAGTCAGCCATTGCTGAGTAAGCCAGGACACTGTCTTGTCAACCTCAAGAGATCAATAGTTATGAGACAGACCCAACAATATCATAAAATTTTAAGAAAAGATTATATTGGCATTTGGGATCCATCTTTTAATTTTTTGTCTCTTTCTGCCCATCCCCAGAGATTTATTGCATATGACAATTACATTATACACTGTCTCGCAAATGTATTGGCATAAGCAGTTCCTCTCACAGGCTTGGGCCAGATTAGGAAAGTAGATTGAATTTGGGTGACCTAGGTCAAATTTCTAAGCAATCAGTCCACACTACAGGGTCTGTGCCACTCCGTTTAAGGGCTCCTAAGGCCAACTTTAGTACTCCTGATTTCACAAGGAGAAATGTTAAATTCAACCTTGTATGGCTGAGTTTAGGGTAGTGCTGATGGAGCATTATGAAATTCAACATTCTTGGCCTCCTAAAAGTGTCCCGCCAGGACCCAGTCTGACCATCCTGGCCACAACTTTCAGTTCCACTGATCTCCAGGTGTGCAGGAAATGGCTCAGGAAAGTTTGAATTTCATTTCCTGTTTGGCCACTGTGGTGAGCAAAGCAGGCAGAACACCTCAGCAGCACATCTGGCCCTCAATTCCCAGGGTCACAGATGAGCTCCAACATGGAAGTCCAGGGCCTCATTCCTTTGTGTGAGGATAAAGCTGTGGTGGCAGAATTACCAAGCAGCAAAAGAAATGCACGCATCTGTGCCAAGATCTCACAGGGCATGGTGGAAACAGAATACGTCTGGGGTCACCCAGCAGTGCTGCATGAAAATAAAGAAGCTCAGGCAGGTGTACCATAAAACAAAGGAAGCAAATGGATATTCTGGGTCATTGCTACAAACATGCCATTTCTATGAGCAGCTGCATGGGATTCTGTAGGGGGGCGGGATCCAACCACTGTCCCAGACAGTCAGTGGATACCTCCCGAAAGTGTCCTCAGGCAGCCCCTGGCAACAGCAGAGAAGGCATGGTAGGTGAGGAAGAGGAGGAGGGATGACAGCAGTCACCAAATGAATGGAGCAGCTGATCTAACTGACAGTCTGGAACTTTTTTAAATTTTGGATCTTATCTTCTCCTCCCTGGACATTTTGCATCTGAACCCTGTTGGTGGGGAGGCACCGCTGGTAAGTTCTCGTTTTTAATCATGCTAGAAGTGGGTTAAGGCAACTGGGTGATCTGTGGCAGGTACTTCACCTACACAGCCTGGAACAACTTGTTAATGTGTCCAGGGCTGGAGTGCCAATCCTCCCTGCCCATCTCCATAAAGCTCTCAGACAGGTACTTTTTAATTCTTCTCACAAGGTTTTTTTGGACAGCCCAGCCATATGCTGACCTCCACAATAGGACACCTTTCCACCCCAAGGCAGCAGTAGGTAATCTGGCATCACTGTACCACAGCGCAGTGCAGCATACCGACCAGCCTTCTGCCCACATTCCATCAGAAGCCATTCCTTATGAATGTGTGTTATTCTAAGCAGTCTGATGTCTCTCTTTGCAACCTAGGAGATGCAGGGGAAGGGGCGTTAAGATATTATGATAGCACAAGCTGCTCCACCATGTCTGGACCACCCCTCTCCCCTCTCTTCCCAGGACTTCTGGGGAATGGGAAATTTACAATGTCCCAGCCAAGTGGGAAGAGCATATGATGCCTGTGAGAGCCACACACGCAGCCACAAGGAGGAAAGCACAAACTGCACTACGACACCCTGGCCCCCTTCCCCCTCCCAGTGCTGCTAGGGGAAGGGAGACATCTAATGTTCTAGCAGAGTGGGGCGAAGAAGCAGGAGGCAACAGCAAGAGACACAGTCCAGATAGCACAAGCCCCAGTGCCATGATTGTCCCCACCCCACCCCACACACACCGCCCTCCCTTTCTCTGGCCCCCTGGGGAAAGGGAAAGTTTCTGTGCCCCAGCAAAGTAGGCAGAAGAAGCATGTGGTGACAGCCACTGACACAGTCCCTAGGCCAAAGGTCAGCATCTCACAACACGGGTGCCAAGAGTGGAATGTGAGCCAGTTTTCACTGGCACATGAGGCAGGAGCTCAGCCCCACCCCACCTCCCCCATGCCGCTGACAGCTTGCTCAAAGCCAGACTGCATGTGGATTGACAGAAGACCAGCTAATGCTACCTCCACCATCTGAAGGGTAAAGCTCCACATCTTTATCTATGTATTAATGAAGTTGTTGTAAGTAGGGCTATTAGTGACTTTCAAATGTGTCACCAGCACTTGGACTGACATAAAGGTCAAAAGGCCAAATTTCAGCACTCTGCCTTGGAAAGATTGCCGATCCTTCCCCTAAGGCTCCCCCAATCTTCTTGCAGTGTGCAATCACAGTCTTGAAAGCATGCCTCAAGCTGTGCCTTACCATGACTGGAAGTGAACCGAGTCAAACAGGTCTTTTAAGCTCTCTGGGTAGTACATGCTGCACAGAAGATGTTCAAAAGCCAAAATGTGTCCTTGCACATAACACATCCCTGTTGTGTTCCACAGAGGCTGTTTCATGACATTCCTTTCTGTGTTGTAAAACTTATCCCATCTACAGTACATGTAGCTCCCTAATGGTCAGCCTTCACGTATGCCTTTTTGCAGTGCACTCAACAGTGGGCTCTGTGACCACCACTCCACCCCTTTCCCTCCAGCTGTTAGACTGGCACAGAAGAGAAGGAGAAAACTAATGTCGGAAGATATGTTCCTAGAGCACATGCAAGCTGCCCACATGGGCAGGACACAGTTAAATGAATGGAGGAGAACCATGCTGTAGGAGAGGAGGTTAGATCGTAAAGACAAGAGGGAGCATAGGGAGGACTGGAGTGCACCAAGTCCAAACCCAGGAGATGTTGTGGCTGATGGTGCAGCAAACAGAGCTCCTGAGATGCCTGGTCCAAGAGCACAGAGACCCACTGCAGCGCTTGATGAACCACATGCCCTCCTCACTTTATTCCTTATCCTCTCCCCTCAATGCGGGGGGTGAGAGGGAGGGGAGTCCAGGGCAGCCTTGCTCTCCATTCCCAGGGATGCTTCTCAGATCAAAAGGCTAACATTCCCCCTCCTGTCATGCAAAAAGTCTCTTGCCCTTGCTTACCCCTCCCCCGAAGGCCCTGCCATGAACTGCTTCACTGTCCCTGAATAAAAATGATTAAGCTTGCAAACCTGTGTAGTTATTGTTTGTGTTGCATGGGGAGCATTAGAGGGTTTCCAGGCCAGCACACATCATACAAAGGGTACCTCCTTAAGAGCAGTAGACATGACTGTCATGTCACTGTCTGGTTATTAGTAAAACTGTCTTTTAAAGCCTTTTAGATTAGCAGAGCCTGTCACTGTGCTCTCCTTATTGCCCTGGTGTCTAGCTACTCATAATTAGTGTCCAGGTGATCAGACTCAACTCTCCATCATTATCATCATCATCAATAACCGTGGGCTCAGCGCCCATTGGTGTCTGATGCCTCTTTCACTATTTCCTTCCATATTTCCCTGTCCAGTGCAGAGTGGCTTAGTTTCTGTAGACTAGCTCTGCACCAATCTACTATATCATCTATCCATGCTCTGTGGGGTCTGCCTCTCCTATTGAACCATCCATTATGCTGAATACCAGGGTCTTGATTTTTTGTTCATTGTTCATTCTGCAAATATGCCCGAATAGTTGTAGCTTCCAGTTTATACCCGTCTGCAGCAGGTTCTCTTTCGTCTGTATCTTTCTATATAATTCCTCATTGGTGACCTTCCTAACATTAAACTTTCCTAACATTCCAAACATCCTAACATTCTAAACATTAAACATCCTAACATTGGTGACCTTCCTAACATTAAACTTACTTTCACATGTTATAGAGCATAGAGCAGGCTGCCACCATGAAGGGAATGTTGCTTTCACTGAGGTCTAATTGAGTCAGGAGGGTCCCAAACCTGGTGTTTAAATGGCCAAATGCACATTATGCTACTGCTCTGCACTTGCTCAGAAATATGTGAGGTGCTCATAATACTTGCCACAACAGTTTGAAGCTAGACAGGCTCAATGCTAGACTTGCAATGGTGTCTGCATGGATATGAAAAAAGGAAGGGGGAGGAGAGAAGTGCATTATGGGAGGCTGATGACAAACACAGAGAATGACTACAGCACTTTTTTCTCCTGTCAGTCGCTGGGAGCTGAACCCACAATGCAAGAGGGCACAAGCAACTTGAAAGGGCACAACTCTTGACTTCACAAAATTGAGTGCTAAAAAACAACCTCAACAAATTACCCTAGCGTAGACATACCCTGAGCAACAGGTACTGTTATCGTAGTTACTGGTAGGGAAACACTTTGAGATCTGTGAAACTTTCCTGATGAGTAACCATTGGTCTGTAAAATCAAGGGGCTTTGTGACAAATGAAAGAGGGGCTTAGTAGAAAGTTTAATGTAAAGCTGACAAACTCTGAGTTTTTGCCTTCAAAATACTAAAATACTTGGTTTGATCTCAGAAAACCTTGACAGGAAGTCAGTGAATGTGGGAAATTGGATTCAGTTCCTTTTTAACTGCTGTATTCATGTTGCGATTGTTAGAAATGGCTTTGGACTCCTCTAGCTTTTCAGCTATAACCACTGATGTGACCTTCTGCAGCAAGCCTGAGGCTATATGTACAAAGACATCAAGGGCAAAGGCTAGTTTTACAAGTCTGTCTATGTGTCATTTTGTTGTAATGCCCTTTACCTTTTTAAACAGTCGAGCTCCACTTTAACTTGTGACAATAGGTGAAACACTTTATTAAAATGTGAACGCAATATTATTTCTCTCAATATCTGTTCCATTACACACATCTTTTTTTCACATTTCTTCAATCACTGCTCATTTTTGCTTTGTGCACAGTCCATTTCAAAATTGGTTAGTGACAGTACAATGCTAACTGACCTTTTCCTTGAAGCTGTTAGCTTACAATAGACAGACACCGCCTTAATCTGCTGCTTTTCTTCACAGCATGTTAGCACTTTTGCTTTAGAAAACAGGAAGTAAAATCTATTCCTAAACATACCAGAAAACTCTCTTTTGCAATGAGCATTACTTTTTCACTTATATCTCTCTCTTAAACTTCAATTCATATGGCTTCATGCAATATTTTTCTTTACCCAAATGTATCTTCAAGCTTGTGTTGTTCATCAGGAACAAAATTCCTTAAAAATTAATTTGGTGTATGCAGCTCTTCTTATTTACTGTTGTTTGTATTCCAGTTATCTCTATCAACCCCAACAGAGATAGGGGAGACTGCCTTGAAGAGTTTAAAAAATGGATAATACCAAGTATAGGTGAAATGGAGAATTGTTACTCCAATTTTATATAGGGCGAACTGAGACACAGCAGCTCAATGACTTGCCAAAGATCACAGGTAGCCTGGGGCAAAACCAAAAATATCATCCCTATCGCGAAAGTCCCAGTTTGGTACCTTAATCACATCATGACTGTTCTTGATCTTTCATTTCTGTGATTATAGATTCCTATGCAGCAGATCCATGATGTGAAAACCACAGCAGTCCTCGTTTAGATATTTATTTGTACTTCTGAGTATCTGATTAACTTAATCTTAGATCTCTGACTTTTTTAAATCTATGAAACCAGGGTGGATCTCTCACAAGAACAAGCTTTTAGAGCAGTATAATTCTGTATCCACTTCCAGCTGGAGGCAAGTATAAAGGAGCATGAAAATGAAACATAGTGGCTGGAAAAGTTAACTGAAATGTGCCTAGCCACCAAAAGGTCTAGTCTGGATTTTTGAAGGCCGGGTGGATTTTTCTCGCTAAATAATTTTTCCACCCTTTGATCCAGCTACACAAATCATCACTCGAGTTGAATACTATTTAGCAGTTTGTACACAGAGAATTTCTGGTAAACTATTCTGTAAGGTAATAGCTGAGTGATCTTAGCTCCTGTGTGTGAATGTCATCTAGCGTATAAAACAGTATTGTTTTTTCAATCCATGTGCAATGTTTAAGAATACTGACGTCAGATTTGACAGGAGAAAAGGCACGGCCCTTTCATTAACGGCACAAATATTTGGTTCACTGAGCTGGATCTGGAAATATTTAGTTTACACTGGGTATGCTCAGGTGTTCAGTGCAGGTGTATGTTGGGACTGACATGGTTATTCGCTGGGCTGGTAGGCTGTTATTAAGTTTTCCTGACACCTTCCATTATAAGACCCTTTCCAGTTGCTTACAACTTTGCCAAACATCAATGATTCTGACTGAATTTTACCTTGCCAGATGTCTGCCTAAGGCTGGACTTTATTTGGTTATTTATTGATAGATCATTTCAGCCATAACTCTTCACCTATCCAACTATTCAACTATTTCTAAAAAATGAAGCTGAGGAACGAGAGACTAGAACAGTTTGGGCAAGAAGACTGGAATAAGACTGATATGGGAAGTCTAGGGCTGTTTGGAAACAAGAATGGGCCTGACCCCAGAAGCCAGGGGACTGGAAACAGGAACGGGTTGAAGGGGAGAGAGCAAAAGTGGGGAAGGTTGAGGTGGGGAACAGTCAGAAGAATTTGTGACTACTAGAGCGTATTCCCTTTCATTGTCTGGAATTGAATCCAGAATGTAAGTTTTGAGTCTTACAATTCCTCTCATGTCATCAAACTTCTGTGAAACTGACTGGCAAAGCATGTGCCTCATCACCATCTAATGCTAACCCACCTAAAGTTACTACTAGCACTTCCTGTTACACCATTGCCATTTGAGGTGCCTAACGAGCCCAATCCTGCTGATGAATCGTGGGTGTGGCTATAGTGACACATGATGAGCACATGATGGAATTTGTTTTTTCAGTCTGTTTTTCTAAAAACCTTGGGAATTGCACACAAAAAAATCAGTTAAAAGACTACTGTTAGAGTTAAAAAAGCAACATCTGCACTAGAATGCTACGACGAAGTAGCATATTTTGATGTAGAGACATTGAAATAAGCTACTTTGACGCTTGGCATCTACACTTCCTCCGGGGCTGGCGCCATCAAAGTTCAACATCGACGTAGCGACAGGCAGCATCGAAAGGGGCCACCCCGGGAAAGCGTCTACACACAAAAGTGGCTCCTTTCAAAATAAGGGACCAGGAAAACCTGCAGACAGGGGGGTCACAGGGCAGACTAGCCCTTCCGGGGCAACAGCAAGATGCTCCTTTAAAGGGCTCCTCCCAAACACACTCGGCCTGCACAGCACGAGGCCTGCAGAGCTGACACCAGACTCCTAGACGCAGTGCACGCAGCCATGGACCCCCAGCAGCAGCAGCTTCCAGAAACCCTCCAGGCTGTCGCTGA
The DNA here is from genome assembly GCF_033958435.1 of Carettochelys insculpta. NCBI lineage: Eukaryota > Metazoa > Chordata > Testudines > Carettochelyidae > Carettochelys > Carettochelys insculpta. The sequence continues at coordinate 108,750,008 of NC_134139.1, read as the reverse complement.
GGCAGGAGCCACCCTGCTTGGCACTGCACAGGAGGCCACCAAGCAGCTCCTGGAAGGGGAGCCCTCCTCAGGGGATGAAAGAGTTGCCCCAGACTATTGGGCCCTCCTGGTCCCCCCACCACCGGGTGCTCCGCCAGCTCTGGAGCTAGCCCACCACATCAGAGTGGTGGAAACACCTGGTCATGAGGGAGTGGGACAATGACCACTGGCTCCGGAATTTCTGCATGCACCAGCAGATGTTTCTGCAGCTCTGCCCGTGGCTCACCCCCACCCTGAGGCACCAGGACACCTGTATGCAGTGTGCCCTCATCGTGGAGAAAAGGGGTGGCATCGCTGTCTGGAAGCTGGCCACTCCAGACAGCTACTGATCTGTCAGACACCAGTCTGGTGTGTGCAAGGCCATTGTTGGGGCCATTGTCATGGAGGTAAGGAGGCCCAGGTGGGGACCATTGGGGGGTGGAGAGTTAGGGAAAGGGTCCAGGGAGGGTTCTGGGGGCTGTGCCCAGGGAGGGAGTGCTGGGTGCACCCAGTACACCCTCAGAGGCGCCTATGTCCCCTCTCCGCAGGTGGTCCATGCGTTGAATGCCCTGCTTCTCTACAGGCCCATGCAGATCGGGGACCTGGACGTGGCCTTCATGGGGTTTGCTGGCATGGGGCTCCCCAACTGCTTTGGGGCCTTGGACAGGACTCACATTCCCATCTGTACCCCGAACCACAGCAGGAGATGGTTTATAAACAGGAAGGGCTACCACTCGGTGGTCCTCCAGGCCATGGTGGACAGCTAGGGCTGCTTCCAAGACCTCTGTGTTGGTTGGCCCAACTGCACCCATGATGCCCACAAGTTCCAGAACTTGGGCCTGTGCCACCAGATAGAGGTGGGGACCTACATCTCCCAGAGGAAGATCTGTCTGGGGGACACCACCGTGCCCCTCTGTCTCGGGGGAGATGTGGCCTATTCCCTCCAGCCCTGGCTTATGCAGCCCTACACAGGCCACCTCATCACCAGCCAGGAGAGGTTCAGTGGCCACCTGAACCATGCCCGCCAGGTGGTGGAGTGGGCTTTGGTGGCCTCAAGGGCTGCTGGCCCTGCCGCCTTACCCACCTCGACATGGGCCTCCCGAACATCCCCTAGGCTGTAGGTGTGTGCTGCATGCGCCACAACATGGTGGAGAGCAAGGGGGAGGGGCCCACAGCCAGCCGCTGCCCCTAACTGACAGGCCCATCACAAGCGGGTCTGAGTCCGAGGGGCCCTGAGGGCTTACTTGGACCAGGTGGTGGAGTGAGCGCCATCCTGGCCACCCCTGACAGGCCTCCCGCACAATGTCCCCACCACCTGCACACAGCCCCCAAAGAGCACACGACACACAGGGAGGTTTGAAAAATAAAACGGGATTATATTATTTACAAACCAAACATGTTAACTAATTCTTTAAAGCACAAATGTCCCTGGAAAAACTATGTACATGGTGGGCGGGGGGGCGGAAATGCTACTTGAAGGAGGGGAAATAACTATTTATAACAGAGGTGGGGGGGGACAATATACAGACGAGGGGGACATGGGTGGCCCAGCCCTTGGCCCCTCACTGCCCCATGCCCAGTGTGGAGGGGCGCGACCTCCACCAGATCTGAGTCACCACCCTCCCCTTCATCCGGGGGCCCTGTCAAGGCCGGGTGTGGGCAGGTGGACTGGCAAATATGGCTGAGCGAGCTCTGGAGTCCATGGTCCTCCCCAGTGGGCTCCAGTGCAGGGGAGCTGCCAGGAGGGCTGGTTGGTGGATCGGTGGGGGGTGGCAGCTGGTCCACTAGCCACTCCAGGGTGCCCATGATGTGGTCAAATGTCTGCATGAAGAACTCCCCAGGCCTCCTGGCACCAGGCCAATGCCCGCTCCTCCAGTTGGAGGAGACTCTCTCTGCCACCTCCACCTGGCACCAGAGGGTGGCGAGGACCTGGGGGTCAGCAGCCACTCATGGCTGGCTCTGGCGGTGGTGGGCCAGTCCAAGCAGTGGTCCCTAGCCCAGCTGGCTACTGTGCTGTGATGTCCCTGGTGGGCTGTCCACTACAACGGAGAGTGCTGAGGTGACCTGGCCTTCAGATGGTGTGGATGCGGATGCGGGGACGGGGCAGAAGAGAGAGGACAGCTGTTAGTACTGGGCCCTGGCCCGTGGCCCTCACCTCCTGTCGGCGGTGGGTCCCCATCCCCTGTCCCCCAGCCATGGGTGTGGTGCCCCTGTGGGTGCCCCCCTTCAGGTGTTCAGCCCCTCCCACCCTTCCCCCCCAAGGACAGGGCATGGCACTGTCCACAGGAGCAAGTGCTGACGAGCCCTGGGGGCCATGCCGCTGTCCCAGGGCCATAGTCTGGCTGGGCCGTGGCAGGCTGGGGTCAGCTGAGAATGTGGGGGGCCCCCAGTTGTGTCCCATACCCCCGCCCCACAACCTGGGTGTGTGTGCCCTATGGGGTACATACCTGAAGGTCCAGTCCTGCGGTTGGGGACACCCATCTGGCAGACACCCACCTGGAGCTCTGGGAAGGAAGGTCTATTTGGAACTCCCCATCGCTGGACCCCTCCTTGGCAGTCCTGGGGGGCTGGCTCCTCTGGGGACCGCTGGGGTGCAAGGCTGGCCTCCGGGCCAGACCCCTGGTCCAAAGCCTGCTGGACCTCCTAGGCCAATGTGTCAAGGATGGCCAGGGCGAGGAGGTGTACCATGGGCCCAGGATTTCCCTGAGTTCCCTGTAATAGGGGCAAGCAGCAGGAGCGGCCCCAGACTGGCTGGCCATGTTCCAGGCCATAACCCTGCCACAACTCCTTTACTTTACTCCTGATGTGGTCAGGAGCGCAGGCAGGATGACCTCAGGTGTCCAGGCCCTCGGCCAGCTGGGCAAATGTTTCTGCGTTCTGCCACTTACTCCCTATTACATGGCGTACCTCCTCCGTACCCCAGAGCCCCAGCAGGTCTCAGAGCTCAGAGTCAGTCCAGGAGGAGCCCCACCACCTCTCCCCCTGGCCCTTGTCTGGATGCCTGGGAGCCCTGGGGCCCCTCAGGGGCAGGAGCCCTGGGGGTGCTCAGGGGGCTGGCTGGCTGCCATAGGTGGTGGGTGGGTGGCTTGAGGTCTCTCAAGGTTGTGCAGGATGGGCATGTATGGCTGCTGCTGCCTGTACACACTCAGCTTCCTGTGACAGGAAGTCCATGTCCACGGTGCTTTAAGGGCTGCTGCACACTGTGATCACATCAGATCTGGGGTCCCTACCATCCAGCCCCTTCCCAGGGCTCCACTCTTAGCCCTACTCTGTCAGGGGGCGGGATCTCTGGGTGGAGGAGTTAGGCATAGAGGTCTGGGGGGTTGGGAATTTGGGGGATGACACACTGTGATTCTCAACCTGCAGTCCTGGTAACACATTGTGGGCAGCACAGGCTGAGAATCACTGAGCTAGACTCATTTGTAACTCCACCTTAGGAACTGCTGAAGCCTGGGTCCTGACCTAAGACGCCAGCATTTACACTGCATTATGCCGGTCTAAGTACAACCACCCACATCCCACACTCAGGATCACAGAAGACGTCTGAAAAGGTCATCTAGTCCAACCCCCTGCTCCAAGTAGGACCAACCAAAAGTAGGACTAAATCATCCCAGCCAGGCCATTGTCAAGCCTGACTTTAAAAACCTCTAAAGATGGAGATTAACCATCTTCCTAGTCAACATATCAGTGCTTTCACCACCCTCCTAGTGAAACAGTTTTTCCTAATATCCAACCTAGATCTCCCCTGCTGCAACTTGAGAAAATTACTTCTTGTTTTAACATCTGCCGTCACTGAGAACAGTCTGGCTCCATGCTCTTTGGAGCTCTCATTCAGGTAGCTGAAAGCTGCTGTCAAATCCCGCCCTCACACTTCTCTTCTGCAGTCTGAATAAGCCCAGCCCTCTCAGCCTCTCCTCATAAATCTTGTGACCCAGCCTCACCCCCACAAATAATTTTCATTGCCTTCCAATGGACTTGCTCCAGTTCCTCCTCACTCTTTCTGTAGTGGGAACCCAAACTGGATGCAGTAGTCCAGATCCGGTCTCACTAGTGGTGAATAGAGAGGAACAATCATTTTCCTCAATGTGCTGCCAGTGCTCTTACTTATGTAGCCCAACATTCTGTTAGCCTTCTTGACAACAAGGGCATAATGCTGACTCATCTGCAGCTTCTTGTCTACTCTCAGGATTTCTCACAGGAATAATTTCTGTATGCAATTCTCCAACAAGAAATCAGAGTTTTTCCACAGCAAAAGTAAAAAAATAGAGACAGTGAAGAAACATCCCTTATGTTTGTCATTTTGATTGTTTTCTAATATTTGTCAGTAGGAAAATGTTATAAAAGTTTTGTAAAAGTTACCTTCAGAGGAAAAAAAAAACAGCAATGTCACTTTTGCATTTTAACTGGGGTGAACCTCAAAAAGTCATTTTCTGACATAATCAAAATGAATAGCAAAATACAAAAAAAATACATTGTTCCCAAATTCCTCTGTTGTTCAAAAAAACAAAATGTCAAAATTAAATTTTCTGTACAAAAATTGTTTTTGACAAAACCCCATGTTTTCACCAACCCTCCTCTACAACTTTTTGATGACCGTTTTTGACCAGTTCTATTTATATTCTTGGTTATTGCAAACAGGGTTAGGATTAAAGAGGAAGTATAAAAAACCTCTTTAAAGCTAGAAAAAATCAGCCTGCTTATGCTTTAAGAGAAATTGTAAACCAAACACTGCGAGCTCTTCCTGCCCTTAATGCATTCTCCAGTGATAGCAATTTAAACCATAAAAGATTACTCAGACAGCTGAAATCTGCACTTTTAAAGCCCTGAAAATCTAACAAGGGAGCCGTCAATGCGTATGTAGGATTAGAGTAAAAGAGGATATGATGTTTTTAGCTAACAAAATGCACGGTATTTTGTAGAATGTTTTATGGGACAATAGTGTTTGCTAGTCACCAAATCTTACAGAAACTAAGAGCACTGCTATTTTTCAGCAGTCCATCACTTTGTCATTTAGTAATCAGCACCATGTATTCCATTTCCATACAGAACACATTCAACGTTTCTACTTGGATGAGAATGAGGGGAAAGGGGTTATGACTACATGTGAGGGAAAGGAACTAACCATAGCAAAAGGGAATCAAGGGGGGAGAATTACTCGGTTACTGACAAATTTACCTCATGCCAGGCATCATGGCCACGATTCAGGTCACTGCCGTTCTCATAGCAACTGGCGATCTGCCCCTGTCGCAGTGCTGAAAAGCTTCCTTAATCTTCTATGAAAATCAAGTTGGTATTAGTAATGTTTAGAGACACTGAACTTGAGAATATTGGACAACCAGCTTTACTATTGTACTTGCAGATTCATTTTTCTATACATACACTTTGTGATGCTACATGCGTGTGAATAAGAAGAGCACAGAGGCATAGGAAAAAGCTTGCTGGATTGGATGACTATTTACATTTAATTAAAGACAACCATATGTGCCATCAAAAATATTGCCTTCTGGGTAATGTCCTAACAGATGTGACTACAGATACAGAATAAACAGTTAGCAGAAAGGAATAATGGCTGTGCAGCCCATCGGTCACAGTAACATGGAGAAAATACCTTAAGCAGCTGTGTGCTGTTTGCCAAGGATGTAGCTTGACTGGAAAATATCTTCCTTTAAATCTTGCCTGGGAAATCTCACAAGCTTCCTGACATTTACTTCTTAGACTCCAGATGAAATTACATGTCAGATACACAGAGAGAGAGATTTGGGGTTTATCTCTGAATGAGACCAGGTAGCAGAGAAACCAACTTGAGGGCAAAATTGTATATTTTCCTTATTTTCAGTCAATTTCATTGCATTTTTCTCTATTGCACAGATGTAGTTTAAGCTTTTCCCAGCATAATTGGTTGGAGCTTGGTGCCTGCTTCATGCCCTTTGGGACACTTAAGTTGTTTTTCCTGTTAGTTTTTCTGTTTGTGTTTGTTGATAAAACACAACTTGCAGTGCTGGCTTCTGCAGCACTCTCCTCCTCCTCCCCTCATTCAAGTAATATAGTCATACCCCATTCGGGTTACGAGAATTTGACTTTACAAGGAGTTTCATTTAATACCCCTACTTTGGCTTATGAGGCATTTCTTCGCATTTACGACAGCTGCTTTGGATTTTGCACGCCTCAGCGGGACGCCGCTGCCCTGCAGCGGGAGAAAGGCCGTGGCTCCAGGCAATGGCTGCCTGCAGCTGCTGCCCGCCCAGCACATCTCTCCGCAGCACCCGGTGGCAGTTTCCCGGAGACCCCAGCCAGCCGCAGCAGGTGCCCACCTCCAGAGCTGGCAGAGGAGGGGGCAGCGCCCATCCGCGGAGCCACCGCCCTGGGCACCTCAGCCCACCCCTGCCTTTATCTTGACACTGCTGTGGCTGGGCTGGGTCTCCACCTTGGTGCTGCAGCAGTGGTGTGCCCCAGCCTGGCCAGTGGCCTCAGGCTTCCTGCACTCCTGGCAGCATGGGCCAGGGCCAGGCGGAGGCTGGTGGCTCTGGTAGGTGAGCACCGAGGGGATGGAGTCGGCCGTGTCGGTCTTGATGAAGAAGCTATGCATGTGGGTGGTGGTGCCCTGCGAGAGGGCGACAGTCTGGTGTGGGGAGGGAGACTCGTCCAAGTCCTGGCGGTAGATCACGCCACTCTGCGAGACGTGGATGCTGGGCACGCAGCCCATCTCAGCCTTGATGCTGCTGCTTGCCCCCCAGGCAGCTAGGGGGCTGCTGCCACCCACCCTGCGCAGCTTTGCCTCAGGCACAGCTCGCTGCCTACAGCATTCTGTCCCATTTAGCGCCTGGCTCACCTGCCGCTGCTGCCTCAGCCACCGCAGTCACGGCCTCTCCACTGCGCAGCCCCACACAAGTGAGGCATCGCCCCTCACCAGCCAGGGACGCCTGTGCCTGCCTAGCTCCCCGTGCAGCCAGCCCCTGGCACCGCCCCCTCCCTGCTTAACCTAAGCTGCACTCAGGCCAGGCTGCCTCCCATTGCCCTGCCCGCCCACGTGCACCGGCCCCTCTTCTGCAGCCGTGGGCAGCTACCCGGCTTTGTGCCCTCCTCCCAGGCACTCTTTGATTTCCGTTCCCCTCGCAGCCCTGTCTCTGCACCTGGGACAGCCCCCCGAAAGCACATAAACAGCCATATTATAGAGTAATTAATGAAGGGAAAATGCCTTGTTATGTTGTGTTATGATAACTAATGTTAACTGTTGAAGTAATTGTGTTCATTTTAATGGGATTTGGTGGTGTTTTAGCATAAATGGGTGTAAATTATGGGGCTCAGGAACGCATACAATTTTTTCACTTTGAAATTAATGGTAATTACGTTTTCGACTTATGAGAATTTGCCCTAAGAGGGGTTTTTCCAGAACAAATTACCCTTGTAAGGCGGGGGAAGACTGTAAGTCAAATGTAACATGCTCGGCTCTGGCCCTCCCCAGCTGGCAAAATTTAGAGCTAATTTTAATTTGTCAATAAATAAACATGGAGGTTGCAGCATGGCAATGGTTAGTGCAGGTTGGACCTTGCTAGTCCAGTTCTCTTGTCTGGTAACAGGCATAATCTGGCATGATTTTAGCTAGCTGGATGACCACTTATCATGGGTGTGGCCAGGTTTTCTGTCATCCCATAACATTTATTTACAGTTACCAGTCCTGGCTCTCAGTGTTCAGTGCTGTTGTTTTGTTGTAATTTACTAAATGTCTTCTAAGAGCCCAATAAACAGTGGAAGTGTTGGTAATGCTGCTAAACAGTATTGACCTTCTGTGGATTGGCAAGTTCTCCCATTCAGCACTGGTCAGGCCCCAAGGGTGCTGGATTAGAGAGGTTCAACCTGTATAGGCCATTGGTTTCATGGAGGTGGGAGATCACCCTGCAGCCTTCCCCCTTCTCTCCTAGGACAGGGACTTGGGAGTAAGATACCTCTGTGCGCATGGAAAAAGGCCACAGGGAAGCATGTTACAAAATGGCTGGAATGTCAACCATGACCCCAAATCCATCTGAATTACAAAAAAGAGATAACTGATACCAGTGGCTGAGCCCAGCCCTCATCCAGGCCCTTGGCTACCATAGCTCTGAGCCATTGGTGTCCCAATGACCTTTTGTTCTCCTGAAAAATAGAACATTTATTTCTTATCCTGAAAAGCAAAGAGGTGCTTGAGATGGACAGCATGATAAGAAAAGGAACCAGCTCATCAGTTCTAATCACATACAAGCAAGAGCACAAAGAGAACTAAGGCAATGAAACCTCACTTTTTCCATCCTTCCCTTATAGGGTTGCCAACAGACTAGATGTGCAAACGCAAAGACCCATCTCTCTCAGCCTGCTCACTCCATCCTTCCTGTCCCCATTGCTTGCATGCCTCCACCCTCACTCACTCACACCAGGCTGGGGCAAAGAGTATGGGCGTGGCTGGCCCTGCTAAGCAGTGAGAAAACATGGCAACACCACATAGGCACGGGAGTGGAAAAGCAATAAGTGGAAATCCAGATCATTGCAACTATGGGAACTGCATTCTAGAAGAAGCCACTTACCCACTTTCTTCCTTCTTCTAGCAGTAGCCTATAGAGATGCTTTGTATGCTGAAAAAAACCCTTATCTGTCCATTTGTGCAAATGAAGAGCAAAGTCATAATTTTCTTATAAAGGATATAATTTCAACTCGTAAACATATTCTTTAAGAAACCAAGTCCCACAAGGACTGTAACATACATAAAAACAGTGTCTGGTAAGAACATTTGTTGTACTTGTTTTTTCCAATAAGATTTTGCCACAAAATACACACCTTGAATTGAAGCTTCAAAACATAGTCATGATTATTGATTTTTCAGAACAGGTAATTACTTAAATTATGTCTTTTTTGAGGTCAGGGTGTTAATTTGATTTTTTTGCAACACAAAAAATCAAAACAAACGGCTAACTTGCTGGTGAGGCTGTTTCTAGTTGGTACTAGATTGAGCTCACATTAGGGAAATAATATTAAAAATACTGTACGTGGGCTTTTATTTGTCTTAGTCACAAATTTGTACATAGAATCCTGCTGGAGGAGTATTTAAAAGCTTGCAGCAGTAATAAATTTTAGTCTCTCTCCAATAAGCCAAGGTGTTTAGCCTTAGGTTGGATTATTAACTCAGACATGGAGGAAATTTAGTATAGGCAACACGCGCGCTCTTAAAAGTAAATCTTTTAGTACCATAATACACTACCCAGGGCTGGGGAAGCATACTGTGCTCCCCTTTTAGCTCACTCATTAGCCATTATTTGGGGCCTTGCAGGTTGTCTCTGTCGGGAGAGAAAATGAGGGTAGCATCAGGTGTTTTTTGGGTTTTTTTTAAATGCAAGTTTGTTGCTGTTGTTTTGACAGGGATTGTACCCAACGTTCAGTCTCCCTGAACACAGCAGGAATCAAAGAAAAGGAGCAAGTTTCTTTAGTCACAGGTCCAAGGCTCTTTCCAGCCAGGATCAGCCCATAAAGTTCTCCCTCAGAGCCATGTAAACAGTGTTTTTCCTGTGATCTTCTTTGGTTTCCTGCTGCCTTCTCTCTCTGCATCTCCTTCAGACACACCTCACTCCAAATAATTCCCCTTTGAATTGGAATCCAGAACCCAGGGAAAGCACTCAGCTCAACTCCTACTCTAGCCTCCTTATGCTAGTCTGTAATATGGGTAGTGGCGTCTGGTGCTTAGTTCTTCCTTAACATTTAATCCCTCCCTCTTTAGACTCAGTGGAAGGTGGGTGTAATCCTCAGTGAGGTTTGTGATTGTTCATAGATCAAAGACATGTCTGCTAGGAATCACCCTACTCACACAATGTAATTCAGATGGCTCAGAAATGGACTTTTGTGATTAATATAATGAAGCCAGGAGACAGGGGCCCTGTTTTCTGTTCTGCTACGGGCTTGCCATGGGACTTTGGAGAAGACACAGTTCCAAAGTATCCCCACACCACACTTTAGTGTCTTGGTCCCTTATCTGTCAAATGAACAGAATTAGGAGTGTGGTGGCTCAAATAATAAATAGCACTGAGGGGCTTAATTCATTAATTTGTTTTGATATCTGTGAATGTCAGGCACTGTTAAAATGAAAAGTTTGACATTATGATGTGACTCTTTGCCTTTCAACCCAGCTGCACAAACACACACCACAAAAATAGGGCAGACCACGGTTTTCTAATGCCTTTGATTGTAACCCATTATTGAAGCACCCCTCAGTGTATGGAGCCTCTGAAGCTACACTGATTGAAGAAGAGTGTGGGATAATAAATGCTGCTGGAAGCCATTGAAAAATCAGCAGGTTGCTGCCATGCAAGGCTACAATCAGAAGAAAGACAATACTAGAAGAAAGAAAAACCAGCAGGAAGGAAAAGAACCAGAAATGGTACCTAGGAAGAGAAACCAGCACAAGTTATGAGAGAAATGTGATTCAGAAACCCATCACAATTCAGAACTGGTAAAAAAAACAACAACAAACCTTTTATGTTCATTTCCTTCTTGTTAAATACAACTTGGACAACTGTGCAGTATTTATCCACCCTATTCATTTTAGGTGTACAGATCCCACTTAGTTTGCTGTTGTAAACAACAGAAGTGCCCAGTCATGCTAGATTGATAAACCATCATCTCTGACTATGACAACTAAAGTTTACTGTTGACAAGCAGGCTGAGGATTCTAAGCCATCCATCTGTTCAGCTAACATATTCAAATTCATGGGTGTTATGCTTATTTCTGCAGCCTCTTTCTGCCATGCCTTTTGTTTGGCCTTGCGGACACCTGTGACATTTATACCATCTTCAGGAGCCAAAGCGGTCAGATTTGTCAGCCTCATGCAATTGAAGAGCAGACACTAACCCACACTGGCAGCTAGCATTAATATGTATTTGCCTGAGCTGGCAATGCTGGGGCCCACTCTCCAAATAAGTATCTTTGGGTTTTTATCCTTCCGAATCATCTGACTAAGCCTTCGCATAACAGCAAAAGTCTCACTATGTCCTGGCAACTCTCACCGAGGCCTCTTCAGACAAAACCCTCTCATTTATGTGGGCACTCCATTCGTGTGTCGTTTCTAATGAATTACATAGACTCAGCACAACGTTCCTCAGCAGGAAATTCAAATGTAGTTGATAGCAGGCAGTCAGGCACCTGTATAAGGCCAGGATGACCCCATACTTGGTTATGTGCTTCAGCTACAGGCAGAAGTAGCTCCACATGAGTGACTTCACACACTGATAGACAGTGTAGACGTCTATTAAAAGGCTTTGTCAAGAAGAAGTGGGTTTCCTAGGAAAGAGAAAGAGTTACGTCAGCTTCTGCTCCCTTTGCAGTGGATGCTAGTTTTTACCTGTATGCATCCAGGCTTTAAATCAGAAGCAAGTCATTCTTATTTTATTGAAATTGTCAAATATAGTAGTAAATGCTGGCTTAACCAAGCAGGAAACTGAATCCTATGTGCAATAGTTGAAGTTTTCTTACCCTGACCATGGTAGTCCGCCTTCAGGAGAGCGACAGCATCTATGCATAGACTGTATGCGTTGCTGATCTGCCGGCACAGGTGCTACTCATGGTAGTTGGGGTGTATCTGGGGGACAGAGGTACATGTTCTCTGAGAACTGGATTAAGACAAAAGATCTTAATAACTAAGTGAGGTGTGTGGAGAATTCTCCTTCATTTCACATCTTTAAGTGAAATGTCTTCCTGAGAAGTCCATTCTACTTCATCTACAGCATAGGAGATTTATGCAGCAGTGACCAGATGAAATTGCGTGACCAGTGTTATGCAAGAAGTCAGACTGGATTATCATAATGCACCTTTCCAACTTTAAAACTTGTTTTGCATTTCATGGACAGCACTTAAAAGCAGGTATTCATGTCTACACTGTGCTCACATTAACACGGTCTGAGATACAGAGCTGCAGCATGCATAAAGTTCTAGAAAGTCAAGATTTTGCTCTGAAGTACTGATGTAGCGTAAGTCTTCAAGTACATGACCCAAAGTCCATTGAGGTCAAAGAAAAATCTTCAATGGGCGTTGGAACAAATCCTAGACAACTATGCTGGCATGCATCCTTCACAATGATGTGTTTCTTTCAAAACTGATAATATTGAATTTTAAAACCTTTTAGTGGGATGACATATTCCAGAAAGCCTAGTGCTAGTGATGTTTACATGAACACAAAAAAACTTAAGGCAAATTTCTTTTAGTTGAGTCTGGGACGAGGAACACTCTCAAAGGGGAAAGAGAAAGAAAAGAAGAAATATTTTGTAAAACCCTTCCTACTTCTAGTTAGGAGAATATAAATTTTCTTCACATATTTTTTAAATACCCGTAAGGTGATTAGATACTATGTTGATGGGCATATTAAACATTAGAGAGATGTACTAGCAGACACCTGCTTACCCCTTGTGACAACAGACTGTCCATATGTGAACACATATTGTTTGAAATAACAAGCTATGAATCAGCACATTAGTATTTGATCTGGTCAGTAAACACTGAAGCCCAGATCATGTCTCTGTTATTCAGAGGATGGAGTGGGGTTTTGAGAAGGATTTACTAAAGTGGGTGCAGTAAGTCAATGTTTCTAATCCAAAGGGACGTAATCCCAGGAAGTGGAGGAGTGTTTTGAAAGGCAATTTGGGGGAGTGGAAGGAGAAGAGTTGAGGGGTTGAAAATTGTATTACAATCTAACACAAAGAAAATCTCACTCCCCCCACTTCCTGCACACCTTAGGGTTGGAGGGAACCATTGTGATCAGCTAGTCTAATTTAATTTCCTTAAAGGTCAACTATTCACGGCCAGCCTATTAAAACACACAAATTACTCTGTTATTGGCCCTTTTATTAGTGATTGTTACTGCACATTAGGGGGTTATGACTTTTTTTTTCATTTCCAATAAGGGGTAACCAACCTTAAAACATTGAGACGCCCTCCTAAAAGTGACCTGAGTAGTAGCATTACTTTTTCAAACAAAACTCTTTACGTAGCAGAATTCCCCTCCCCTCCACACTCCTATGCCTTCTCCCCTTTGGAGCTGTCCCGCCCTTGTGCCACAATCACGCATGTATCCCAGGCTGCCATACACCAAGAAACCATGGCAGAGCTCTTGCTGCTTATTAACGGTTTTCTCCGATTGCTTAATAGCATGCCCTGTTTTAAGTGCATTTGCTTTAATGCTTTAATTTAAAAAATTGCACAGAGCACATATCATTCAGGAAAATCTATAGCAATCTCCCTGCATGCTGATTCTTAGGCACAGAAAGAATCTCGAATACCTTAGCATTAATAAATGCCAAGTTATAAGCGAGAAGCACAGGAATGGGTGCGTTTTTTTTTTTTAACTAGGTTATCTTATCAAGAATGACATGAAGGTCTGCATTTCTCATTTCTTTAAGGATAAGAGAGAGGGACAATACTGAACTGGCAGATGGCTGGAACTCATTACTGTATGGAGATACAGCACCAAGAGTGAAATGATGGCAAATTAATCATCATTCACTAAGAATGAGTGGCAGGGACTGATGTGTGCTGTTGCTATTTTATTTCATGTCACATTAAACCTGTGGTGGATAAATGACAAAATGTGTTATGCTCAGTGTGGCCTGTGCTAACAGCAACAGATGAGCTAAGAGTCTTTTTTCCCAGAGACTATTTATTAGTTTTCTGGCAAACAATGCACCAAAAGTTATAGATCTAGAATTAGCATCATCATAGATGAACACACATGCTCTGAATATTGACATATAATTACTTCAAACGGAAATTACTGTACCTTATTTTATGGTAATATCTTAATACTAAATTACATTATGCCTTATCCTGATTAATTTCATTTTAAAACAGCTACCAATTAACTACGTAGTCAGAACTAAACACTTTTTTTTCCAGCTCTAATGTAGTTCTCTTTAGGTCTGTGCTCTCAGTTTAGGCAGAAACAAAAATATCTAATGTACGGCTGCTTTATATAGCTCATACTAACTATTGACTTCCCTCCCAGCGAGGCCTGGCTGCTTATAAGAGAAATTATTTACCAAGCGGATATCAGGCTGTATGTAATTTATGAACAAAGGGTCTTACAGAACGTGCTGCATTGAGTCTACTGCTCAATTTGCTTGCTATTGGACCTTTTTGAATTGGATAGTTACTTCACAGGTAAACTCTACCTTAACTGTGTTGCATTTTCAGTACTGCACTAGGAATGGTCTGTATTTTTAAATGACTGGTGACTGATGCACTCCTCTACCCTCACTTAGGATGTAGGCTGAAGAGCGTGTTTATGCCATGAGCAAAATAGTTTCCTGCTATTTGATTCCTTCTGTTTACACGACTTGGCACACAAACAAAATTGTATCAAAGAAGTATCCGATTACCACCAATTTCTACCCTCAACTGAAACTTTGATTAGCTGCTCAGTCAAAAGGGATGCTAGCGAATATTCATTCACATCTGTACATAGTTAGCTACAATTAGCTGCCTCTCTGCAGCCAAGGGCCAGCTCTGGAATAGCTGGGGTTTCGCTGGTCAGGTCACATAAGAACGTAAGACCGGCCATGCTGCTCAGACCAGTGGTCTACCTAGCCCAATACCCTGTCTTTCAGATCTGGCCAGTTCCAGATATTCCAGATGGAACGAACAGAACAGGCAATGATTAAGTGATCCACCTGCCATCACCCTTTCACAGGTTCTGGCAAACAGAGTCCAGGGACACTTTTTTTAGAGCATTATGTTGCACTCTTGCTAAGCCTAGCTAACAGCTATTGGTGGACTTCTCAGCCATGAACTTACCTCGTTCTTTTTTGAACCCTTTAATAGTCTCAGCCTTCACAACACCATGTGGCAAGGAGTTTCAGAAGTTGCTGAGCACTGTGTGAAGAAATATTTCCTTTGGTTTCTTTTAAATCATCACTTGGTGATGTGGACATGTAGCCTGAATTTATATAGAAGTTACATTTTGGCCATGTCTACACTGGCACAAATCTCCAAAATAGCATTAGCACGCTTCCAGCTGCAGCGCTTCGAAAGTGCCACTTTTGAACACGCACGGTTCGGCTCAGCACAGTTACACAGGGGCCCTTTTTGAAAGGACCCCACGCATTTCGAAATCACCTTATTCCGCTCAGCTTTTGAAGTGCCATGGTTGGAAGTGTGCTAATGCCAATGAGGCTCTGAATATTCAATTCAGTGCCTCATTAGTAGTCTTCGAAATGGCCATTAGCATGGCTATTTCAAACGGTTGTGCCAGTGTAAACACAGCCTTTCTGTCTGATTATCTGTCCATTTCCTAATGATTCCCAACATTTTGTGAGCTTTTTTGACTGCCGCTGCACATTGAGTGGATGTTTTAAGAGAACTACGAAGAGTCCACAAAGACACCAAGATCTCTGTCTTGAGTGGTAGCAACTAACTTAGACCACATAATTTTATATGTCTACTTGGGATTAGGTTTTCTAGTGTATGTTGCTTTGCATGTATCAACATTAAATTGCCAACAAGCGTGCCTGGGAAAGCTTGTGTTAGTTCTTGTTGCATAACTGTCTCAAGTTGATACAATGATAGTCCCGCTCTTTCGGTCACTAAATGTCTGAGAAGATTTTAAAATTATATAAGAAAAACATGTGGTGGTGAGTGGAGGGTGGGGTTAGATTATTTTAATGATATGGGAGTTAAATCCTACAGTTTCAGCATTCCACACCCCTCAAGCCTTTTGAGCTGGGCACGTCAGGCTGGAGATCTCACACAAATAGCCTGCGCTCATCCTTCCTTTATTTTTTTGGGAGGTTGGGCGCGTGTACGCTTTACAATGGTTAAATACTGACAAGGCCTGGCACATTCCTGTTATAGGCAGAAGAAATTGTCAGGGCTGCAAGAAGCACTGTCCCAGAAAAGTGAATGCAAGTTGAATAAATATGTATCAGCTAACCAGCTTCAGTAAGCGGCATAACAATACATTCTTGTAAAAGTGGGTTGGTCACCCCAAAAAGGATGTAAGAAAATATAATACATTTTTAGATTTATAATTTGTTCCTTTAACTTGTTTTACCCGCCTTCTCAGACCTCTTTCCTGTGTCTCTTCGGGGTCAATTATGCTATGTGCCCCCTTCACATTCAGGCCAAGAGTTTGACTCTGACCAAACTAGTTTTTAGATGTTACTGCCATCTCATGGCTCTTCAATGACGGATGGAACATGAGCTGCAAGTGAGCAGGTGCCCCTGTAATAACAAACTACTATCACAAGTTGTACCAGTCTTGGCAGAATAGATGGGCGTACACTGAACTATCAGCTCTCAAGGTGGTCAGAGTTGAGATATGTTGAGGGGGAGAAACTTGCATAGATGCAACCCAGTTGTACTGTCTGCAAACAAAATATAGCTTATCTTTTTTATAATGGTGCAGTATTTAGCAGCATCAAAGTACTGATTTGGATTTCTTTCCTTACACAGGAGCAAGGCTAACCTTGGAAAGGCCCATGATTACTTTTCAAGACTCAGATAGTTCAAAAATAATTAGACTAACATGGAAGTTGCTAGAATATAAAAGTTTTAAGTGAACTAATTCACTTACTTTTTTATGTTTATTAAGCAAAAGACTATTCTGATTAAAAAGGTCCCTGAATGCCTAACATTTTCCCATCAACTCTCATTGCTTTCAAAGTGTCTCTCTCTAAGGGTGAAATTCCCAAAGCTACAAAATGCATGAGCGGTGTTCAGGCTTTATGAAATGCACCTGGATGAAGGAGGTGAAATTAAGTCTAGTATGTCTGCCGGCTCCTGCAACGCTGGAGGCTCAAACTTTGCTTTAAAAACTTTATGCATTTGTGTATGGAGGATTTTTTTTTATTTAATAGCCTATTTTACTTCATTTCTCATTCCTCTTTCATCTGATTCAGTTTTCAGTTAGAGTTCAAAGGCTGGCAACTTGACCTGTCTTTAAACTATTTAAAAAATATCCCTCTCCATTGTTTAGAAACAACCAAAACAGCAACTCACTGTTTTGAGATGCTCAGTAAGGCAAAATGAGGCTTGAGCTCACTAGCTAGCCTACAGTATCCCAGATTGTATGGCGCAATCGAAATCACTGTGGTAAGCCGGGACCACCCAAATAAATAATATTTAATAGAGTCAAATGCCAGGTAATAAGATTTTCCTAGAGATGTGGTGTAATCTCCATCCTCAGAGGTTTTTCAGTCCCAGCTTGACAAAGTCCTGGCTGAGATGATTTAGTTGGGGCTGATCCAGCGTCAGGCAAGGAGCTGGATGACCTCCTGGGGTCCCTTCCAGCCCTATGATTCTATGATAAACCAGCAATAAAGAATTCAGGTTATACCAATGGACTGGAGATGGGGCAGGGTAACCAACAGCCTTGTTGAAACCCTGGACAAGGTGTGACAGGGCAGCTCTGCGCTCCTGGAAAGGGCAGGGCTTTGGGGAGAAGGGGCAGGGTGGGGTACAGCCAGACCTCACAGCTGCTGGGAGCATACCACACCCCAGACACCCTGTCAGCCCTCAGAGCTGCCCAGAATGTACCACAGTAGTGCCTTGGTAATGATTAAAAGGGACCAGGGTTTGGCTGCCATCCGTGTATAGTGGCAAAAGATATAGTCCCTTTTGAAACAGCAGGACACAGGGCAATTACCCCCGTTGTCTCACCCCTCCACCCACTATTGGCAGGCCTGGAGCGGGGTATTTTATCCTAAAATAATGTGACTCTGAAAAGGATTTAGGAGCTATAGCTGATAACTGTGGCAAACACTATGGCTAAAGGGATAAGAAGATCCTTGGATGTATACCCAGAGGAACAATGAGTAGGAAGGTGGATTTACCCTCTGTATATGGCATTGATACTAAAATATGGCATACAGTTCTGGCATCAGCATTTTAGAAAGGACCATGAAAAACTTGTGAAGCGGCAGAATGCAGCCGCAAAAATTATTCCAGGGCTGGAAAAAATGCCTTACAATGAAGGACTTGAATGGTTTAACCAGTTTCGTTTTATTTTAAAAAATTGAGAAATGACCTGGTTACAGCATATAAGTGCCTCTGCAGTGAGATGATGCCAGGTACTAAAGGGCTTTCTAATCTTGTGGAGAAACTCATACCAGAACCAGTAGCTGGAAGCCTAATCCAGAGAAATTCAAATTAGGCATGTATTTATAACACCAAGGGTACAAACCACTGAGGGAAATGGTGAAGTCTCCCCTTGAAGTCTTCAGGTCAAGACAGGATATCTTTCTGGGTGATAAGGTTTACTTTAACACAAACAATTGGGCTCAACACAGGAGTAACTGAGTGAATTTTAATGGACTGTGATGTACAGGAGATATGGGTAGTGGGTATAAGAGACATGGGTAGTGAGTATTGCCTTCCCAAACAGCCAAACATGACCTCGCTCATGCTCTTCTCCTAGAATACACACTGCTTCGGTGTGGATCCTTGCTGTCCCCAGGCTCCAGACATGCTAAGGCTGGGAAGGATGAGGCAGTGCACCCTCCCGGTGCTCCAGGGCTGGTGAGGCTGAGACTGTACACCGCTCGTCCTCCCCATGCACCGGGGAGTCTGGGGCTGAGTGCGATCTGCCTTTCCTTTACTCCAGATCTGGGAAGGCTGTGTCTGGATGCTGCCTGCCCTCCACACATTACGGGACCAGGGAGACTCACATGGAAGGGGGAGCTGGAGGCCTGAACCTGTGGTGTCAGGGAACTTGCATGGAAGCTGGAGGCATGGCTCTGCAGTGGGGAAATCTTGGATCTTGCAAAGGAAGGGACCTTGGGCACAAGGGGCAGGGCTGGGAGGCTTGCCTCCCCCCGTCCTAAGTTCAACCACTGTCCGTGACAGGAGATCAAACTAGATGGTGTCATTGTCGCTTATGGCCTTAATCTATGACAGAAATGCCAAGGTCATTGTGGTCTAGGAGGAAGACATGGCTGGCCATCAGTTGGAATAACATTTAAGCTACATCTACACTACAGCACGATTTTGAAAGGGCATCTTTCAAAAATGAGGAATTGAAAGACGCCCTTTTAAAATACAGCATCCACACATGAATCGGTTCTGGTGCTGCCAATTTGGGTGGCAGCCCCAGCTGCCCAGGTGTCTCCTCCGGCCCTGGCAGCGGCATCAGCAGTGGCGGATCCGGTGAGTCGCCGGCATTTATTTTGGCAGGGAGGAAACCGACCAAGTCCATTATTTCTGAAATCCATTAAATCGGGATCCATTAAATCGAGGGTTTACTGTATTTGCTCTGAGGAAGAGCAATCCACACTATCAGTTCAGCTGTCATTTTACTAACTAACACTTGGGCATGTCTTACTAATAGCCTGTTATGCTTTAATTAATATCTTAAATGCTCTCAAAGACCTGGAATAACTTTCTTGTTCATTCTGTTTCATAAGATTGTTTTGATATTTCCAAAACTTTTTAAATAATTATTTCACAGGAAATTTTAAAATTTGGCTGTGTTCTGATGCTGGACAAAAGGGAATCTTAAAATTTTGGACAGTATAATTTTTGAAGCGAGGTTGTTGATTTTACAGCTATAGAGTAATTGCAGTTTAGACAAACAGATGGAACTGACAGGATAATTTGAACAATACTGACAGCAGCTTGTCTTCCAAATTTGTCACTTTTCATTTGGCAACCCAATCATACCAGTGTGGAGGAGGAGGAAGTTCCTTAATTCCTTCCTAGTCAGAAACCAACTAATAAACAAATTATGAAGTGTGACAAGGCAAGGTAGAGATGATGGTAAATCCTCTTCTGTCCGTCATTTCTCAGCTAAGCACATACCAAATACATGTACAAATAAAATCAAAAACTCTAAGTGATTGGTTTTTTTTTTTTTACAAATATGCATGTTTTGATCATCTAGTCTAAATCTACAGTTAACACATGCCATTAGAATGTCTCCAAAATAAATGCCGAGATCAGATCTTTCAGAAAAACCTCCAGTCTTGGTTTTAAGATTGCTAACGATGGAGAATCCACCATGACATGTTCTAATGGTTAATTAATCTATTAAAAATGTTATGCTTTATTTTCATCCCAAATTTCTGTAGCTTCAAGTTCTAGTCATTAGATCACATTGCACCTTTCTCTGCTAGACTGAAAAACCCAAATATTTGTTCCCTATGTAGGTACTGTTAGATGGCAATCAAGTCAACCTTTGAACTTCTTTGTTAAACTAATGATGTAGAACTTCTAAAGACATGTTTTTAAACCTTTACTCATTCTTGGAGTTCATCTCTGAAACCTCTCCAATTTACTAATATCCTTCTTGAATTGTGGATACCAGAACTGGACACCATATTGTGACAGCTTGTGGCAAGTCACTTAAGGGACATCGATTAAGCTTAAAATGTCAGTGTATATTTACTTCATTACTAGTACAGTGGAAGGAGACACACCCAGAGTCAGGACTCCTGAGAAGGGAGTGGAGTGCAATGTGTTTTAGGAATGGGTGGATACATCTGTGTTCTATATTAAAACATCAGAATGGCCATACTGAGTCAGGCCAAAGGTTCATCTATCTCACTACTTTGTCTTCCAACAGTGACCAATGCCAGGTGGTTCAGAAGGAATGAACAAAAGAGGCAATCATCCACTGATCCATCTCCTGTCACCCATTCCCAGCTTCTGGCAAACAGAGGCTAAGGACATTAACCCTTCCCAGCCTGGCTAGTAGACATTGGTGGACCTATCCTTCTTGAACTGATTTTGTTCTTTTGAAACCCTGTTGTAGTTTGTGTTTTTCTAGCATCCCCTGGTGTTAGCCAATGGCCGGGTAATGAGTGGTCTGTGAGCCTAATTACATCCAAGTCTTCAACTGCTAGGACCGGCAGTCCCTTCGCAGCGGGCAGCCAGAATGGCTGATGGATGCCCCAAAGATCCACCCAAGTCTTTAACTGCTAGGACAGGCAGTCCCCTTGCAGTGGGAAGCCAGTGTGACTGACGGATGCCCCAAATGTTGGTGCGAGAGCTTATTCCACCCGAGTCTTTAACTGCTAGAACAGACTGTCCCTTTGCAGTGGGCAGCCAGGGAGGCTGACAGGTGCCCCAAGAATCTGCTCCATGGAGGCAGCACGACTCATCTCTCAGGTTTTACTGCACCCTACCACTGACCAGGCTGATATAGTCGAACAGCTAAGGTTCCTTGTTTTGTGTTCAGCTGAGTTACGGTAACTGGAAGGAGTCAGGCTGAAGCGTAAATGGTTGCTATTTATTAAAAGCAGAAACAAGAATCTTAATGGTTACAAGGTTATTGCTCTATCTTATTAACTACTAGAAGGATGGTATATATGACATGTTAATTAGATTGCAAGTGAAAAGTTACCCATTTGAGGGCCAGATGCCTCAGCCTAAAGAGCTCTTACTATTAAATGTGCACAAAATACATTGCAGGTATAATTCTCACCCCTGCATCCTTCGACTCCGGCATAGCCAACGTTGTTCACTGAATCCCTCGGGAAGAACAACATGAGGAGGGCGTCCCCTGGGTCCTTGAGAGGCAAAGACCTTACCCAACCAGCAAGTATCAATTGTGCTGGTTCATCTTTGTGACGCCAGTTCTTACAAGGCAGTTGCAATTTAATTTACACTTGTAAGATAGAGATAACTAAATCATTAAAACAGGACAGTCTTTTCATATGGGCGGGAGGTTCCTCTTCTGGGACAAAGTGTGGGTATATCAATTATCAGTACCAGCCAAGGGCAGTTAGAGGCCAGGTGGTCAACAGCTAGCCTGTTAGCCCCCTTGTCTGTATTCTTCAGTCCAGGGTCATGCTGAGACAGCACATCTGTGTTTTGAAGCATCAAAAGACTGGGCTTGAGATAAGCACATCTGTGCTTTCAAACATTGTAAGACTGTGCTGTTTCTTTGTGCTTTGTGCTCAGAGGCACCTAAAAGGAGCAAGACGGAGGGAGCAGGGGGATTCTGTCTGGCTACATTCCACCCGTTGATATGCCACAACATGTCCCAGAATGCAAGGTGGTGGTGATGCCAGCACTTCTTGCCCTCCTTGGAGGAAGCTAGAAGTGCCCTATAGGTATGGCCTCATTAGATGACTTACAATCAAGGGATAGGTTAGGATCATTTTCCAATGCCATATATCGAATTTGCTCAGAGGATATAGCAACATAAACTAGGCGTTTAACAATACACAAAATTATACAACAAGCAATTACAACAATTAAAATGGTCAATACGGTAGTTATAATGGAATGAAGAAATGGAGTAAAAGAAAATCCTAATTGCTGAGCTAGCCATTCTAACCATGAGGCCTTTCCATCCTCAGTTACAGCACGTAAAATTTTAACTGCACCTTTGATGACAGGTACATCTTGTTCAATCTGCCCTGAGTGGTTTACATAAAAGCAGAAAGATTGGTTAATTAGAGCACATACCCCTCCTTGCTGGGCCAGGACTGCATTCAAAGCTATTTGGTTTTATAGTGCAAAGCGGGCTATTTATTGCACTTGCTCATTGAGCAGGCCTAAGGCATCGGCAGTGTGGTTAAGGGCTATTTCTCTCTGCCCAGAGACATTTACCAGGGCTTGCTCTTAGGGTACTGGCTAAGATCCAGGGGCACAATGGTAGCATTACCAAGGCCAAATAGGAGCCTATGGCCAAGAGAAACGTTAATAATATTTCCCCAGCAATTCAAGGATCCCCTGTGTGTGTTACTGTCCTGGTCAGAACAGGTATCCCAGGATCCCAATTTCTCATTAAAGACTACAGTATGAGCGCACTGGTGATCTTCCAAACGACCTAATTTAGGTCCAGTGCCATCCTTGTTTTCAAAATAAATGGGGTACATTTCCCTAGAGGCCCCCTGTTATGTATTCTACTGGTTGACCCCACACCGTAAGTCACCATTGTCCATGTTTTCCCCAGTACCTCCCCTCAGAGTCATTTCAAGGGTTATGGTAGTAGAGATCACTGTCGTCAAGCCAGGCTGGTCCCCACTGAAAGATGTCACTCTTGTTCCACCAATCGTTCAGGTTCAGAGGGACAAACTCGATTCCCAGCCCAGTAGAGGAGTTCAGCAGGGTACACATCCAGCAATCCGTGGCACCAGCGGCAGAGATGATGGACTGGGTGGCGTTACTCAGGGGATGCTTAGGTGTGGCAGAGGTCAGCAAGGTAGTCAGAAAGTTAACGAGGAGTTGAGGTATCATGCTGTCACCTGAGTTGGGAATAGCTACACAGCTAGATTTATAACAATTACTAGAAGTCTATTATCACTAATATAGCAGTGTGCATATACTACGTATATCAAAGTTCTTTGGTGTGTACCAATGTTGCAGGTAGCCGCTGCCTTGCTTCCTCCCAGGGAGGTGTGTATTCCAGGTGGTTCTTTCTTTTCCCCTGGAGAGAAAACACAAGGTCAGCTGGTCTTGGGTGTGATCCAAGCCTCAGTAATGGTTATTGGTTCCTTCTCAGAATCTAAGACAGTCCACACCCCTCTTCCCTTGTAGGCATGTAGGACACATGTTTGTATCCCAGGCTGGGATGTTTAATTACAACAGTGTCTCCAGGAGCATATTTGGGATTCTTAAGTGGTGCAGTTGGGGTTGAGGGGATTCTCCCTGTAGGGAAGAATCCCTTGCTGATCTGGCTGCCCGTAGGGGCCTGCCGATTGTTTAACCATTGCACCACTGTACCCAATCTGTTTCCCCATGTGCCATTGGTGGGCTTCAGGTGATTCTTTAACACCCCATTCCAGCGGTCAACCATGCCATTAGACTGGGGTTGATACGGGAGGTGAAAGGTCCACTGAACTCCGTTGTGGAGGGCCCACTCTTTTACAAGCTTGTTCTTAAAATGTGAACCATTATCAGATTGAATTTCTTGGGGTATTGGGACGATTGCTGTTAAGTGGTTCAGTCCCATAATTGTAGACAGCCCTGTTGCCAATCGAGTTGGGTAGGCAAAACCAATTCCTGAGACAACTTCCACTCTGGTTAGAATATACTTCCACCTTTGCCTGGTGGTGAGTAGTGGGCCAATGTAATCGACTTGCCAGGTTGCCCATAGTGTTTTTCCATCTCTTAGCCTAGCAAACCATTGCCCTTCAGCTATGTGTTTCCAGGTCTCAGCACAGATAGTGCAGGCTTGTACCAGGTCTCTGGCCTGTTGGTGGGTGATAGGCCACTCCCTGATATGTGCTTGCTGCACCAGCTCATCACTCCCTGTGTGTCCCAGAGTCTCATGTAGCCATATGTACAAGTGTTCCCAATCTACCTGAGTGGCGGAGATCTGGGCTGCTGCATCTGCCAAGTTATTTAGCTGTGCAGCCGGGGGTGTTATTCTTTTGGTGGGCTGACACATGTCCTATACTTAGGGGTTGCTGGGTAGCATGGTGGTATATCCATTTCTAGTATTCCAGTCCTCATACAGGCTTCCCTCCTATCTCCCAGTTGTTGTTTTTCCAGTTAATTATCCACTGGGTGGCACCTACCCATACAGCATAGGAGTCAGTGTAAATAGTGCTAGCACCTGCCTCACAGGCCAGCTTGATTGCTGCTAGTTTTGCAAGCTGGGCTGACTCTTCTATTTTACTAGTTGGAGGTGCAGCGGGGTTGTCTGCTGGCACTGCAGCACCCTTTCCTTTCCATTTTCCTTTAACCAGCTTGGCACTCCCATCTGTGCACCATCCCCCTTTAGGGTGAGACGGATTGAATGGGGCAGCGTTTTGAACAGGAGATGGTTGCAGGGGTAGATGGTACTCACTAGGCATTCCCACCTTCCATAGGGATTCCTTAATTAAGGTGGGGTTCTGTGCGGTATCAGCTTTTCGGCATGGATATGCCTCTACCCACCCCGAGAACAAACAAACAATAACCAGCACATTTTTTTTAAAAGATTTACATTTGGGTAGTTGAATGAAGTTCATTTGTAACTGCAGGAACGGTCCCAAAGGCAGAGATCTGGTTGCCAGAACTGTCTTTACAGGTTTGCCCACGTTGTGGGCTTGGCAGACAGGACAAGCCAGACAGTAGTTTTGGGCCACTTAGGAGAATTTGGAAGCAAACCAATCTTGTTTGAACAGCAGTAATCATCCCCCTGCTTCACTTACATGAGCCACGCTGTGGTGCATGCATGCAAGATAAGGGAGAAGGACCTTGGGCGCAACCGGGCGGCCATCCAGGGAGCGCCAAAGGGTTCAGGATGCAAAAGACATTCATCCAGTCTCCAGATAGTCTTCTCTGAGTTTAGGGCCTGATCTTGGAATAGTGCAGTATCAATAAGAGTTGCAATAAGAGACTGGGAGTCTGTAAAAATAGGAAATAGTGAAGTGGCCCAAGAGGGGAAAGGGCTGCAGCTTTTGCTGCTGTGTTAGCCAAGGCATTTCCACATGTAACTTTTTCATGAGCAACCTGATGGGCAGTACACTTAGTAACTGCAACAGCACATGGTAACTGCAAGGCATTTAATAAGGCAGCAACATACAGACCATTTTTTTAATTTGTGAGCCCATGTGTATTTTTGTTAATTTACCAATATAGACAATTTGATAATGCTATTAATAAGAGAAGCACAAACATAAAATACAAAACCACATTCTTCATTTTGAGAGAAGAGACATGATTTTTTAGGTTGTTCTTCAGTAACTACCAGTTTTTCTGTGTTTCTGAAAGACAAAAGAATATTTTTCTACCCCCTTTGGGGTGGCAGGTTACATCTTAGAATACTCCATTTAAAATATGCTCAGTTCTTTCTAAACTCTGCAAGCTACTCACTCTGAATTTTCTTCAGACACTTCAGAGTTAAGGACTTACTCACTTACTCTTTCCCTCAAATCACATGCTTATTTTCCAAAATGACATTTTATTGGATATTACCATTTTAATATTACTAAAGGGATTTAGATCTTTTATACCTAAACTTACTGTTTTTTCTAAATTGGAAGGTGTCCATATCGGAAGGCATCCCCTCCTTATGGATACACCAGCAAGACAAACAGACAGACAGACAAACAAACAAAATTACCTCAGACCAGTCACAAAAACTAAGAAGCCCCAAACATAAAAGACAACAAATACAGATTAGTACAGATTCTAATTGCCAGACATTTGGTAGCAGAAAACCAAAACAGCTCTTTGTTGCTGCAAGGGCAAGTTATCAGATTTTGACATAAACACGTGTTAGCAAAGCAATTAATTTAAACAAAACTCCATGATATATACACAGACACCGCAACATAAATGCTTGCATGACCACACTTTGTACCACAAAGAGTTAACAGCTTTCAGAGTTGGGCAGTTTCTTCAAGGTCTTATAGTCTGGGCTTTTGTCCAAAAAAGTTGTTTCTCTCAACCAGATGCAACTGCTCCAATATTTCTTTTCCCTTTTTTTTTCAGTTTACAAGCAGTTTTCCACTTACAGAACTGCGACCACAATTCCTCTGGATTGTCCCAATCTTTCCCCAACATTTCCTTGTCCCATGTAGGGTCACCCCATCCTTGCCGGGTGAACTCCTTCTCTATTTTACTGAAATCCATGTCTATCGTGACTGGCTTCATGTTGCTGTGTTTCAGCCAACACCACAAATCCTGCGAAAGACTACGCCAATTCTGTTAGCCGATGGCCAGGTAATGAGTGGTCTGTGAGCCTAATTACATCCGAGTCTTTAACTGCTAGGACCAGCAGTCCCTTCTCAGCGGGCAGCCAGAATGGCTGATGGATGCCCCGAGATCCACCCAAGTCTTTAACTGCTAGGACAGACAGTCCCTTCGCAGCAGGCAGCCAGTGCAGCTG
Organism: Carettochelys insculpta; assembly: GCF_033958435.1. NCBI lineage: Eukaryota > Metazoa > Chordata > Testudines > Carettochelyidae > Carettochelys > Carettochelys insculpta. The sequence continues at coordinate 108,723,225 of NC_134139.1, read as the reverse complement.
ACGGGTGCCCCAAATGTTGGTGCAGAGAGCTTATTCCACCCGAGTCTTTAACTGCTAGGACAGACTGTCCCTTCGCAGTGGGCAGCCAGGGAGGCTGACGGGTGCCCCAAGAGTCTGCTCCGTGCAGGCAGCACGACTCAGCGCTCAGCTTTTATTGCACCCTACCACTGACCAGGCTGATATAGCCGAACGGCTAAGGTTCTTTCTTTGTGTTCGGCCAAGTTACAGTAACTGGAAGGAGTCAGGCTGAAGCTTAAATGGTTGCTATTTATTAAAAGCAGAAACAAGAATCTTAATGGTTACAAGGTTATTGCTCTATCTTCTTAACTACTAGTAGGATGATACATATGACATGTTAATTAGATTACAAGTGAAAAGTTGCCCATTTGAGGACCAGACGCCACAGCTTAAAGAGCTCTTACTATTAAATGTGCACAAAAGTACATTGCAGGTATAATTCTCACCCCGTGTCCTTCGACTCCGGCGTAGCCAACGTCATTCACTGAATCCCTCGGGAAGAACAATGAGAGGAGGGCATCCCATGGGTCCTCGGGAGGCAAAGACCTTACCCGACTGGCAGGTATAGGTAATTGGAGCTCAGTTAGAGTGGTCTGCCGGGCCCTTTGGGTCACACACATTCTTCCTTATCTAAAGGTACCAATTGTGCTGGTTCATCTTTGTGATGCCAGTTCTTACAAGGCAGTTGCAATTTAATTTACACTTGTAAGATAGAAATAACCAAATCATTAAAACAGGACAGTTTTTTCGTATGGGTGGGAGGTTCCTCTTCTGGGATGAGGTGTGGGTATATCAATTATCAGTACCAGCCAAGGGCAGTTAGAGGCCAGGTGGTCAACAGCTAGCCTGTTAGCCCCCTTGTCTGTATTCTTCAGTCCAGGGTCATGCTGAGACAGCACATCTGTGTTTTGAAGCATCAAAAGACTGGGCTTGAGATAAGCACATCTGTGCTTTCAAACATTGTAAGACTGTGCTGTTTCTTTGTGCTTTGTGCTCAGAGGCACCTAAAAGGGGCAAGATGGAGTAGAGCAGGGGGATTCTGTCTGGCTACACCTGGCAAAGAGTTCCACTGTTGACCTCCAAGAAATAATTTCTTTTATTTTAAATTTATAGCCAGCAGATTCAAATCATTGGGCGACCATCTTGGGTTATGTTAGTGACGAAGTAAACAATATTTCCTTATTCAACTTTCCCACACAATTCATATTTCCACACTCTCAGTCTTTTCTTTTCCAAGATGAAAAGTCCCAGTCTTTCTAAACTCTCCTCGTATAGAAGCTGTTCCTTATCCCTTATCATATCTGTTGTTTTTCTTTCTACTTTTTCCAATTCCAATATATATATTTAAATGGGGTAACCAGATATGAGTGCCATATTCAAGAGGTGTGCACACCATGACTGGACATATGGGCTACGTCTACACGTGCCCCAAACTTCGAAATGGCCATTTGCATGGCCATTTCGAAGTTTACTAATGAAGCACTGAAATGCATATTCAGCGCTTCATTAGCATGTGGGCGGTAGCGGCGCTTCGAAATTGATGCGCCTTGCCGCCACGCGGCGCGTCCAGACGGGGCTCCTTTTTGAAAGGGCCCTGCCTATTTCGAAGTCCCCTTATTCCCATGAGCTCATGGGAATAAGGGGACTTCGAAGTAGGCGGGACCCTTTCGAAAAGGAGCCCCGTCTGGACGCGCCGCGCGGCTGCAAGGCTCGTCAATTTCGAAGCGCCGCTACCGCCCACATGCTAATGAAGCGCTGAATATGCATTTCAGCGCTTCATTAGTAAACTTCGAAATGGCCATTTGCATGGCCATTTCGAAGTTTGGGGCACATGTAGACACAGCCATGGAGGCAATATGATATTTTCTGTCTCATTAGCTGTTCCATTCCTAATGATTTCCAGTATGCTATTAGTTTTTTAGATGGCCACTGACCATATTTTCAGGGAAGTGTGAACAAGGACTCCAAAATCTCTTTCTTGAATGGTAATAGCTCATTTAGGTGCCATCAGTATGCATAGTTGGGATAATACTTTTTCATGTGCATTACTTCACATTTATCAACATAGAATTCCACCTTCTATTATCTTGCCCAGTCACTCAGTTTTGTGAGAGCCCTTTGCAGTCAGCTTTGGACTTAACTATTCTGAATAATTTTGTACCATCTACAATTTTTTCACCTGTTTCCGCCCTTTTCAAGATCATTTATCAGTTGAACAGCACTGGTTCCAATACCTATCTACTCCTTGAGCCCATTATTTATTTCTACACTTTGTTTTCTATCTTTTAAGTGGAGTACCTGACCATATTTTCATAATTGTCTAACAGTCCTTCAGTTACTTGAATGACAAGCCCTTTGTGATCTTCATCACCCTGCTTCCAGCTATTTATAAACACACTCCCTTCCCCAAAGGCAACACAGTCTCTTTTCCCGTTAAAGCCCATGCTTATCCCCAGACGCAGCCCTGAAGCAGCTTTCAAGTATGAAATTCAGAGGTGCTAGTTTCAAAGGGAAGCTAGAGCTCCCCACCACACCAGCCCTTCCTAAATGCATCATTTGTCATTTTCTTCCAAAATACAGAAGAGAAATGCTTACTTAACACTTTTGTCTTTTCTGCATTTGCTACTATTTCCATCTAGTAATGGACCAATACCATTGTTAAGATTCATTTTCTCCCCGAGTATATTTAAAAAAAAAACACTCCTTCCAATTAATCTTAACTCTGCTGGCTCTAAATTCAATTTTGTGCATTTTGGTTTCCTTTATCAATTTTCTGTAAATCTTAACTTCTGATTTATATTCATTGCTACCATCTTCCCCTTTCTTCAATTTTTTATATATTTTATAGCTACCTTCACTTCCCCTCTAACCTACATCATTTTTTAACCAATACTTTCTTTCTCAATTGGGATTATCATTTTTGGAACAGCTAATAAAGTTATTTTTTAAAATAATTGCCAATTATAATTCACATTTTTGACTGCATTCTTGGAATCATAGAATCATAGGATTGGAAGAGACCTCAGGAGGTCATTGAGTCCAACCCCCTGTTGAAAGCAGGACCTATCCCAACTAAATCATCCCAGCCAGGATTTTGTCAAGATAGGACTTGAAGACCTCTAGGGAAGGAGATTCTACCACCTTCCTAGCTAAGTCATTCCAGAGTTTCACCACGCTCCTAGTGAAATACTGATTCCTAATATCCAACCTACACCTCTCCCACCACAACTTGAGACTTGTTCTGTCATCTGTCACCACTGAGAACAACCTCTGTATTCCTCTTTGGAATGCCTCCTTCAGGAAGTTGAAGGCTGCTATCAATTTGTCCGTCACTCTTCTTGTCTGTCGACTAAACAAGCCCAAATCCCTCAGCTTCTCTTCATGAGTCATGTGCTCCAGCCTCCTAATCATTTTTGTATCCTCTACATCCTTTCTATGCTTGGGGAGGGGACAGAATTGGATGAAATATTCCAGATGTGACCTCACCAGTTCCAAGAAGAGGGGAATAATCATGTTCCTAGATCTGCTGGCAATGCTTCTACTAATGCACCTCAGGATGACGTTAGCCTTCTTGGCTACAAGGGCACACGGTTGGCTCATATCCAACTTCTCATCCACTGTAATCCCCAGGTCCTTTTCTGCAGAACCGTTGGTTACCCAGTCAGTTCCCAGTCTGCAGCAGTGCTTGGGACTCCTCCATCCTATGTGCAAGACTCCGCACTTCTCCTTGTGGAGCCTCATCAGATTTCTTTTAGCCTAATTTTCCAAAATGTCTAGATCTTCCTAGGTCCAATACCTAGTCTCCATCTTATAAACCTCTCCCACTAGCTTAGTGCCATCCACTGATTTTCAGAGGGTGCAAACAATCCTATCATCCAGATCATTAATAAAGATGTTGATTGAAACCAGCTCCAGAACAGACTATTAGGGTACTCCACTGGTATGGCTGGGTTTACATTGTAGAGATCTTTTGAAGGAAGATTTTTTCTGGAAGATCTCTTTCTAAAGAGTACATCCACACACAAAAAAGCAGATCAAAAAAGTGATACACTCTTTCAATAGAGAGCATACATGCAGCCCCAGTTCTTTTGAAGGAACAGGCCAGTGATTGAAAAATCTGGTGCCATGAGGACTGATCTTTTGAGAAAAGGGCCCGCAGAATGTCTACACACGCTTTCTTTTGGAAGAAGTTTCCGAAAAAAGGAACTCTTCCTAATTCGGGAGCGGAAGAGGACTTACGGAAGGAGAGCCGTGTTCTTTCGATTTCGTATCAAAAGAGTGCATTTTGTGTGTAGATGCTCTGCGTGTTCTTTCAAAAAAAGGACTGGATTTGCTGAAAGAACTTGTTAGTGTAGACACAGCTGATATGGGCTGCCAACCAGACATAGAACTGCTGATCACTACCTGCTGAGCCTGACAATTTAGCTAGGTTTCTATCCACCTTACAGTCCACCTAACCCATCCATACTTCTTTTTCTTGCTGAAAATAATACCATGGAAGACTGTTTCAAAAGCTTTGCTAAAGTCAAGTTTATCATGTCCACCACCTACCCTATATCCACAGAGCCAATTTCAGGCATGGCTTGTCTTTGGGGAATCCATGTTGACTGTTCCTGATCAGTTTCCTCTCCTCCAAGTGATTCAAAATGGATTCCTTGAGGATTCCCTCCATGTTTTTTCCAGGGACTAAAGTGAGGCTGACTGGTCTGTAGCTCCCTGGATTCTCCCTCTTCTCTTTTTAAAAGACAGGCACTAACTTTTTGCCATTTGCCTGGGGCCTCCCCGGATCACCATGATTTTTCACAGATGATGCTCAGCCACTCTGCAATCAAAATTCCCAGATGAGTTAGCTAATCATTTCTTTCAGCTTTGTGCTAACAGTCCTGTGAAGCAATAAATTACTGATCTGGACTTTATTCTACTGATGCATAATAAATGTGTTCGAGTCAAGATGACATGTCCTAAGTTGCCCTTAATTTTTAGTTCTGTGATCAGTTCTGCTCTGTCAGGATGAGGTCTACCATAGAATTTCCCCACTCAACACTTTTTGAGTTAGGAATTTGCCATTTATAACATGGGTTATTATTACCTAATACCATCAAAAGCCATAAAACCAAATTTATTTAACAAACCCACATTAGGAAGGTTATAGAAAATATGCACAGAATTTTTGAACTTCTGAAAGGATTGGTCCTGGAGACTTGGACAAATCTAATCAGTTGGATTATAAAGAAAACCCTAGGCCATGTTTACCCTGGGATAGGGCCACCGATGTGGAGTGAAGGGAGGGAGGAAGAAAGGAGGCAGCAATTTAAAAGGGCCTGGGGCCCCTTAATGCCTCTACCTGGGCAGCAGGCAGACCCCTGGGTCCTTTAAATCGCTACTGGAGCTGCTGGCAGCACTGAAGGGCTCATTGGGAGATGCTGGCCCCCATGGGCAGTGGGTGAAGCTGCTGCTTGGGGAGGCTCCCCAGCCTATGGGGCAGCCTATGGGGCTCCCCAGCCTATGGGGCTCCCCAGCCTATGGGGCAGCCTCCGTACTGCCACTCTGCTCTTTCTAAGCCCTGTCCTTTACCCACTGTTCCACTCTTTCCCCACTGTCTCCTTCTTTTCTCTGCTCCCCTTTTCCAGCCAAATCCTTGAATCAAAATGCAGCCAATGAAACTTAGGGAAAAAAAATACTGTTCTAAAATTTCTTTCTGGAGAAAATGGAACATGTTTTCCACTGAATGCCAGATTGCAAAGCCTGGACATACAGAAGGTACTTAATTAAAAGCACTAAATTTGGGAATGAAAAATGTGAGTCACGGGTTTTTTGACCTACCCTGAAGTCTGTCAGAAATTTATTTGCAAATAGTTTGTAGTAAGGACAAGTCAGATGTCCTGCTGAATATAACATTTAACATTATGGAATACGTGGCACAGCCCTTCTCTGTTTTACATTTTCTTCATATGTATTTGGTACTTTAGATATACAGTAGATACCTGATTATCCAGCATCCTTGGGAAACAGGGGTTGTCAGAAAAACTTTCTGGTTAGTTAAGCAGGGACATTGGAAAACTGGGGAGGCTGAAGGGGAGAGACAGGACAGCTGGCCCATCCACAGAGCTGCCCTGTGCTGCCAGACCCAGCCAGGAAACAGCCAACCAGCCCCAGGGCAGCAGCTCTCAAGTTAAATGTGCCGGTTATCCAAGTGCAGCATAACATAGTTTTTAACTGTACTTGTAAACCTTCATAAATTAATCATTCCCAATTACAACATATTCAAACTCACTGAAACAAAGACACTATTTGAAACTAATCAGTCATAGCAGTGTACTGTGTTCACAACAAAGTTAATTGGTTTTAGAAAAAGAGAACGCATTTATTTTGTGTGATTTTCATAACGTTTATGACATTTCATGATATGTTTATGTTAAAATATATATCCAAAGTTTTTAGGCATATCAAAGGATTTTATCTCTTAGTAAGGTACTGATTTTGGTGGTGGGTTCTCTTAAAACTAGTTCATCAAATAGTGAGAAGTAAAAGGTAAACTCGTTTGTCCAGCTATCTGGAAGAAAGAGAATGTTTTCATTTAAGGGATCTCTTCAACAGGAGTGGTGAAATGAGAGTAGGACTGACTAGAAAGAACAGAAAAACTTTGAAAGCAAGTTTTTTGTGCTATAGTAATTAAAATTAAAGTGTATATTTTAGATAAGGTATTTCGGAAGAATTTAGTTTAAAAAATATGTCTGAAGATCCAAGCATTTAAGGCTAAAGCTGAATACACAGACTGTGTATCTAAATGTCTGTGCAAGATTTTTGTTAGAAAAGTGATGTTATAAGATTCAGCCACTAACTAATTAAATATTTAAAGCAAATTTTAAACTAAGGTCCTGTAGACATAGTAATGCACAGCTGGTTTTGTCAGTAAATTCATGGTTGGCACATGCCTGCTAATGGTTTCAGTTACTATTTTGTGGCTCTTTCACAGATTCCAATAAGTCTGGCAAGCTGAAAGGCTTTTCATTTTTAAGTTAACAGATACACATGGGGGGGAAGCATCACCAGCCTGCCAAGATGGTGGGAAGAAGGGAGAGCTTGAGCACGAAGACCCAGGAGAGGCATCGCCTTCCTTTGCATCTAATCCACCACCTGTGCTTGCCCTACAACCCTGTCCCTTCTGCATGAGCTTCTGACCCTTCAGGATGCCAAGAACTGGTTCTCCCCAGGGCCCAGTGAAAACTCCTGCCATCAGCCCTGCTTAAGGATGTGTTGGATACACCATCACTTGAAGTCAAGACCCAATATCTTTCCAAATGATACCCTCTTCCTCTAACAGAAGTTGTAACCTGGATGCATTAACAAAGGGGAGAGCTGGGATCATTGTGAGTTTCCAGTGGAACAGTGGCTGTGCGCGCCAAGGAGACTCAGAGGTGTGTCTCTCACTAACTGTGGAGAGTGAGCAGTTAGGAAGGCCTGGAGAGAAACGTTGTTGTCAGTAACTGCTAGAGACAGGGAGTTGCCCACAGTAGGCACAGACAATGCTTCCTTTTGCTAAAGGCAGATGTCAGCAAGGTGCCTCACAACCCTGGGCACCTTGATGAGGATCACACCCATCCTGGGAGTATTAAGACAACTTTCATGGTGCCACGTCGGTCAATCTGACATCTTTACATAATTTGTAGTACTGTGCAAAGTTTGGGGGAAGTTTCTAGAGGTATACAGAAACGAAGGTCTTTTGCACAGCCGGGCAGTCCGGCCACACGCTGTCGACAGAGCTGATCGCTTTTTCAGTCCGCTTTGCTGCCTGGCCACAATCGATTAACAGAAGTTTTTCCGACAGTCAACAGATCGCGGAGGTGTAGGCATAGCCTAAGTGTTCAAAAACACATCAGTTTTCCTACAAACAGCTGGCAGACAAAGAAAACTGCCAAAAATGCAAAAGAAGCAAACCTAACGAACAGGGGTGCTGGAACAATTAGCTTAGTGGAAATGCTGTCAGCCCTGGGACACAACAGAAACCACTTCCAGCCCAGAGGTGCTTCAGCTCCCCCAACAACCCCTAGTAAAAGCACCTACACCAATAAATCCAAACCTTCCAGCCACAAGGCAGCTTGTGTCATGTCACAGTGCACTTAGGAACTTTGCTCTGTTTGTTCAGGCCTGTGATTTCTAATAGGATTGTAACGGGGTTACAAAGTCCAAACAAAGTGATAGTGCTCTGAGCAAAGGGCAGCAATTGTCTGTGCGTAGAGACAGGAAAACACAGCTCCATAGTTAAAGGCCTGGAGAGTCTCAGCACGAGCCTTGCAGATGAGGCTGGCTATGGGTTACATACTGACGGCATTTGCAAAGGAGCTGCCTGCCTGGATTCTCTTCTGTGGAATCTTTCTGCCTGTGGTCTTGCTCCTATTGCTGCTCATCGCCTACTTTAGGATCAAGCTGATAGAAGGTGAGTGACACCCAAGGGGGTGACCCAGCTTGGATAGACAAACCTCCTTGTATAATCACATGTGTTTTACACACACTCAGTAATTAACCTGCAGTGAATAGCTGAAAAAACCAAACCTCTCAAGACTTTCAAAGCTCTTGTGCTGCATTTATATGGTTTAAAAAACGGCTTATCTCCACCGTTCAGGACTTGGATGGAAACTGCGCTTATGCACCACAATTTTAGTGACCCCATGCACTGAAGCAGAAGAAGAATTATGGTCATTTGTATTACAAGTAACCATAAAGGAGAAAATATAATGCTGCTAAACTACAAATCAGGTTCCTCTGCACCATCAAGCATTCAGCGTGAGGTTAACAGTGATTGAATCTTCTGTCTGTTTGCCCATTCACTTGAATGTCTGCGCTCCTGAAATAAAATTAGGAGCAGAGTACGTGCCTTTTTGACTGAGTGCATTGGTCAAGCTTCCCATCTGGCATAGTACATAACATGACTTTAGCTGATCCATAATCCATCAGCGATCTATGTTCAGATTTTTTTTAACCCCCAATTCAGATACCAAACTCTGTGTGAATGTGCCCCAAGTGTGTATACGCCCAGATATTGTAAATTAGCTTCCTCGCTACTAGAACAGGCCATGGGATAGAAGAGTTGCAGTACAAACATCAGTGGTATAAATGCTTTGGAAAGCAACCTCCTGTCTTCTTATGGGTCATTCTAGCCATCGATGCATACAAGGAGATCAGCGCCACATTCCTTTCCATGTCTTATCTGCAAGACTGAGCTGTACTAGTAGTCGGGCAGTGCTGCCTCCACAAGGCACTTCAAGCAAAGCTGTGTGGGCGTAATCCAAAGCACTTTTAAATCAGTGGACAGAGACTCCCCATTGATTTATGTGGGCTTTGGATCAGGGCCTCATCAAACAGAAAAGAGTTAGCTTGTGGCTGGCTGCTTCACAATGTGTTCTCAGGACCCATGGATTCCACTGTCTAGACTCTGTGGGACACTGTGCGTATTGGACACAATGCATGTCCACACTTCCTCGGCAAACTTGTCTGCTAACACTTTTGCTGCTGCTGTCAAATTGCCAGCCAGTTTTGCTTGGGTTCTGCCACGTGCAATTAGGCTGTATCCAGCATGTTAGAATTGAAATACTGCTGTACCCAAAAAAAAAAAAAATCCTCATTCATTACTTGAGGTAGAACGGGAGACCACCTTGAATCTAATCAGGAGGCTGTATTAATTGCACAGGGTGGCTAAGTACAATTTAAAGGGGAACACCAAAGCAGTCAAAACAGCAATGCCAAGTCAGGAACCACCTCCCCACAAATGGGAGTGAGCACGAGTCATATCTGCCTCCGACACTGCTCACTGTTCTAATTGACTTTGACTGTGCATAAAACAGTAGAGGAATTATCCAGACAGTCACTAGCACTGTGCAATTTGTTTTGAACACAAGTTAATCCCATTACCACAGGCACAATTCCACGTTAAACAGATCAAACCTTCTTGACAAAGCACTAAAATCATCACTTTGGAGTAATTGTACCTGATGCCATCTCTTCCGCCTAAAATGGCATTTTTTAATGAACTGAGTTTTGTTATAACGGATATCAGCTGCCTTTGACTGCCTCTGAGTGCCAGGGGGCACCATCACAAATAGTCTGTCAGTTCTGTGCATCTGAATGAGTTAGGTATTGGCCCTCAGAGAAGTTCTAGTTTGTCTGCACTGGCCCAGTCCTTCTCAGACCTGCTCCTGAGGCTGTTGGGCCAGGCAGGTCCTCATTGTTTTAGCTGCTTTCTGCACTTCTATCCAGAGGAGCTTGAACCTAGTCCTCACATGGAGAGCTCTGGTGAGCCTCTAGGTCTCACCTCTAAGGCTAGGGCCATTCTAGGCAGACCGTACGATTATCATCCTGTAGCTCTTTCTGTGATGGCAGCTATGAGAACGCCAATCACAGAGCCGCAGCTCACAGCATAGTTCCTTCTCCTGCCGCTGGCCAAAGACTCAGAGCTATAGCTAGTGTGGGATGGAGAAGCATCCTGGGTAGACCCCCGATCACAAGGGTCTGAGTGACGTAACTAGGGCGCTGCAGCCAGAGCCTCATATTTTTGCCTTCTTTGGCAGGGAGCAAGAGGTACTAACTGCCAGAGGTGAGCACCCGGCTAGACACCAAGAGTAAGAGCTACTAAATGGCTCAGTTGTCTAACTGCCACTTTAGGCACCTAAGTCCAACATTTTGGGTGCCATTGAGCTCCTCAAAACTTTGCCCAGCTGCCACTTTATTCCGCTGGCACTTGAAGTCCCTCTGAGTCTGTATTTTTGCTACTGAACTCTCCTAGATGCTTCTGTCTTGCTAGCCGGGTATGCGCACAGCTGCCTCACCCTGACTCCGCCCTAATGTCTAACTCATCCCTAAACTCCAGCCAGGTGCTTGGACTGAGTGAGTCCCCACCACTCTCACCTGTGGGGCTATAAGCATGCCTAAATTCACACAAAACGGCAGTGCGGGGAGGGAAGAGGTGGCCTCTCCTGTAACATTTAGCCCAAAGGTTCAGTTACTCATCCATGATGTGGGACACCCTGATTCAATTCCTCCCTCTGCCTGCTGTAGAGAAGGGATTTGAACTGACGTTTCTCACTTCTCGTGGGTGGCTAACTGCTGGGCTAGAGACTCACTGTCTCTCTGGCCCAGTTAAGACATTTTGTTTAAGCACTTTGCACACAATGAACTCCTTTGACATGCGAGGCTGAAAGGAACCGATGCCAAAATATCCCAGAGCTCAGTTATTAAAGCACTCCCATGACAGCAGGGAGAACCCTTGTTACCAGGATTGCCAAGGGGCGCGGGGAGGGGTAATGAGGACAGTTAACCTGGGGCCTGGTGATTTGAAAGAGATTTGAAATTCAGTGCCGCTTCAAGTGGACACACTGGCTGGCTCTGAGGCCAGGGAGGTGGGAGGGTGTATGTTGTTGCATCATGCTCCAGGCAGGTCTGAACATGGCTGCCCCATCCCCCACCTTCCACTTGGGACCCTGCCCCTTGTGGGAGCATGGAGTCAGCCCTCTCCCCCGCCTTGCTCAGAGGTATGGGAAGTCTGTTGTACCACCCCCCAACCCGGCCCACACATTACAATCAGCTCTATATCAGGAAGATGGAGGCAACTGAACTAGGGTTTCCCACATCACCCAACCGGGGTCGTAAGGGAAAGTCATTTCCCTCCACCCTCTGGCCCTTTTGTGTGGCATTAAGCCTATGCTGCCTGTTTGTTTGCAGTTTCAGTGCCAGACTTCAGGAGAGCCTTCACAGCTGTGGGTCCCAGGCAGATACTGACCCCTCCCTCTATCCGGGACTTTGGCACCTGACTCTCTGACAGATCCTGTTCTTGGTTATCTTCCGAACCTGCCACTGAATATGTTGACTTTTGTGGATCCCATTCACAGACGTCTTTCTCTTTCCCCATGCACCGTACAGGGAGCCTGGGCACCGAACTCAAGGTTTATGGATTCGACTAAGTGATTAGGCACTTCAGAGTTGGGCCTTGCAATCAGGGTCCCTTTATGGGTTTAACCCTGTTGGTCCAGCCAGAACATCCCCAGCAGGCAGCAGCCAGATTTCCCAGTCAGCAGCTGGGCCACCAATCCAGCCCCACTTCCCTGTCCTGTCCTGGACAAGGAGCAGCTGGGGTAGGATTTTCTGAGTTATATGGACAGCAGATGAAGGAGATGCCAGAGCCCACAGGGGCATGGCACTTCCCCTGCTTCCAAAGCTTGTTCCATTCTGCTGCTGTGCATCAGGCTTAAGTTTTGGTAATCAGGATGCTTACTGTAGTAATTATTTAAATAAGGTGATGCATATTCAAATATGCAAATGAAGAATTATGCCATTTACGCAACATTTCCAGGCTTCTGAACTTTTGGCCATAACAAATATTGTGTGTGCAGATCCATGTAAATGCACAAACTTGTAGTTATCCTCCAAGGTGTTAAAACAGGTACTCAAGTGGCCCCTTGTTCAACACGAACTTTTTAGCTGCTGACCCAATGAACTAGGGAAACTCACTGTGCTGACTTAATTCTGTCTTTGCCACTTGCTTGACTAATTGGCAGCTGCCAACAACACATATGCACACAGAAAAACAACCACATAATTTATAGTACCAAAACACACCACTATAGAGTATATTTCAAATAGGGGGAAGCTGAGCTGTTGATGTGCCCTTAGCAGAAATGCGGAGGTGGTGCAATGGGTAAACAGGAGACAGCCAGAGTAGTCAAATTATTGTGCAAGTGGACACTTGCACTAGTCTTTTCTTGAAAAACAAAGGTGCTCTTGTTCAGTAAAGAGCCATCTTGGTGACCTGTGTATTAAATATACCTCAGCAGTGATAAAACAACATTGAGGTAACCCTAGTGCTGTGGTTTCCAACCTTTTCAAGAGCAACATCCTTTTCTCCATAATGGGATACCCATTGTTGTCAGGTAGGCGGCATTCTGCCTCCCATTTACCTATATGGGAAGGGCAAGTCGATCACAGCCCCTCAGAGGCTAAGCCCATGCCAGTGTGTTTCAAATAACATTTTTTTCATTAAAAAATAGAATGTTCCAGGCTGTGTCACCTTTTGCCGAAAGCACAATGGCTCTTGCTGCCCCAGACAGCCATTACCATACCAGTATCATTACTCCAAACGTGCTTTGGGATTATCACATCTATGAGTGTCTTTATATTTGTTTGTATTCATACAACTGTTGTTTCACAGCATCAAATACATCCCTAAAGGAGTCACCTGTGAACTAAATGACAAGGCAGTTTGACAAAGGGATCTACTACCATTCATTATATATTGTCAATTCAAATCCAATAAAGATTATTGTGACTAAAAACCATGAGGCCATTAAATGTTAGGTGAAAAATTCAGTGCCGCTTCAAGTGGACAGCGCCAGTTTCTGAAGAGAGTCTATGACCCAGGCACCTTACCACCTCTTGGCACCTTGTTCTCTTTGGCTAAGTTTCCCCCCATCCAGGCTTTAGACACATCCATTTCTTTGCATTTAGACCAATTCCCAAGTCTTCAAAGTATTTAGTTCTCTTACCAAATCATAAAGATCACTCATCTCCCTTCTGAGATAAAAAAGAAATACAACAAAATACCAGAACTTCTGACAACCTCATACTGAATATTCAGCCTGACTCCAGACACACAAGTCCTGCTGCCTTTCATGTCAGGCAATTTTTATACTGCATTTTTGGTGGCCCTTAAGCTGCTTCCTGTTCCATGTCAGAAATCCTGTAGTAACTGGAGACGTTCCACCAATTCAGACCCAGTGCTTCAGTTTACTGGCCATGGCTTATCTTGGTTTGTCTCTAAGTTTTCCTCAGAGCCCCTTGCTTGTCTCTCTACTAATCCTTTTAGCAGGGCTTCTGAAATCCAGTCAATCCCTTTTCCTCATGATTCACCAATTACATTCATATCAGAGTACCAGCTCTAAGTTTCCTGGCACTCCTAGACTCTCCTTCCCAACTCTCTGCAAAAAGACTCCTAAGCACATCCTGCTATCCTACTATCTACCGCAGCTTTCAGAAAGAGTGCCCTCCTGCTCCCAACAGGTCCCTATTACTTCCTAGCAGGCTTCATTTCATAGGAGGTTCTAGCTTCAGGCTCTCATCCTGTGATCCTGATCATCTGACCCAGAGACTAGTCCAAGTGTCTCACATGGGGGCTGGATAACTAGGCACAGGTGGGGCTGAGCACAGTGTTATTTGAAGGACCTTGTCCAACCTGTGACAAGGCCTTAGGAATTCAAGAGGAGATGGGTGTCTTGTTTGTTGAGACCCCTTTGAGACCATCCATACTACCAAAAACCAATGTCTGCTTGTGAAATTTTGAACACACTCACACTTTAAAGTAGAAGGCAGCCTCATTACCTTCTGTCTTATTCCCCCTTTAAGCTTTCCTCTGTGTGATGCCTCAGAAACTGCAACAATGGTTAGACTGCTTGTGTGCTGTGACCATTTTTTTTTATACTGACCAGTTTTGTCCTATTACTTGGTTCTTCCTGTTCATTTGCTGTAACCACCTGTTGTGTCTTACCTTAGCTTGGGTTGTAGGGTCCATGGGACCGAGAATGGCTGGCTCTTCTGTGATTTTTACAGCACCTTGTGCAATTCTGGACCCTAGATACCACCACAATATGACATAAATACATCCATTAGCACATGCGCTCAAGGACTCAGAGCATGATCTAAAGCCTGGTGAAATAAATGGGATTCTTTCCTTTTACTTCAGTAAGTTTTAGATCAAGCCTTCAATAAGCATGTATTCTTTTCATGCCCAGAAGAGGTTCCCCTAGCAGTGTTGGCAAGTCACCCTTCTGTTACTTTTTCTGCATAACAAGTGAAGAGCTGCTAATTAATGTGACTGTTTCTGCTTTTCAGTTAATGAAGAAATGGCCCTGGCCAAAGATCCCACAGATGCCGTTCTGAACTTCCACGTCCAGTACAAGAAACTGAGATCTGAAAGAAAGAGATTAACCAAAAGAACATAATGACAGTAAAAGAAGTTATGCCTAAGAAACCAAGTTCAACACAAGCATTGAACTCATCAGGTTTAAAAATAATCTGTTATATTAGAAAAGTCATGAGGAAAACAAAATGGTGGAAAGTTAGTGTAAGACTCCACATCCAAAGCAGCTGCTACTATCTGAAGAGGCCTTGTAGCACTTTGCTTTTACTCATACGTAACACTCCCCTGAACCATCAGCCCCAGTGACGTAGTGCAATGTACTTGTATTGGTTGTTTTCCGGGACATAGCATTTGGAAAAAACCCTCACCGCTCACTATTCCTTAGATGCTTATATCAAGCAGAAATGCATATGAATGTCTTCATGTGATAGCTGATGCCTGCACAGGTCTGAGAATCTGCAGCTGTCTCACTGAGTCGCAGGTGCACAAATGGCCGGGTAACATGAATTAAGTTTTTTTTGAACATACATATTGGCAAAAGGAACAGGTCTTTCTAAAACATGCACTCTGAACTGATGAGAAACTAGAGAAAAACTTGAGAAGTGAAAGACAATAGCAACGGAAGGAAGAAAAAAGGAATTTCGTCGTTTATTTTTCCTGTATTACATTTTACTAAACTCGCCTCCAGTGCATTCTGCATTAAATTGTTTGAGACCAGAGTAGTTAAATTAGTACACCTGCCACAAAATAGCAAACCATTGAAGCAGCAACAAATATCTTATTAGCGGTCTGAATTATTTTAGTTAGGAAGCACACAAAAAAACTCTTATAATACTTAAACAAGGGGATGATTTTTTTTTTTAAACCTAAGAGGTGTATATATGTTGTGAAATACTTTTGCCATCAGGATTTTTCATAAGTTGTAAGCAAATAATTTTATGTTCAAGGTAAATATAAATATGGCTGCATTTCCACATGTCTGAAGCAGCTCACCTTACAAGACTGGCCAATGACCATTATTAGAAGAAAGCAGCAAGAAACCAAACAGCAATAAGTTTTGCTATGCACAGTCTTCTCTGTGTTAGATATAATCTCTTTCTTCTTGCTTCAAATTCATCACAAATGGCATTACTTTACATTTACTCTCAGTTTACTGCACACTGTAGCATACCATACACCATATCCAGAAGGGCACCAAATTAAGCAGTGTGGACAACGTTCAGACTGACACCTCCTAACTTATGCAAGTTTGACTTTGCAACCTTTTAGTTCTTAACTTTGTATTTCCTAATATGGGTTTGTTTGAGAGTAGCCATAGCTAACCTTGAAGAAAGGTTTTGTTATTTTGTTGGGGAATTTAAACTGGAACTGAAACAAGAGTATTCAGACCAAACCATGAAAGTGAAATATTCCATATTTTCTAATGTCTTGTAAACCTGATAACATAAAAGAAGTTTATCCAGCTTTATGACAGAACAGGCTATTTACTTTTATAGTCTCATTAGAATGTGGATGAAAATCCATTGAATGTCAAACAATCTTCATGTAATTGTAGAGAATCCAAACTGCAACTCAATATGCTATTTCTTTATTCGTCCAACAAAATCATTTTACTAGTTAGCATGGTTATGTTAAAGGGTTCTTATATTAGGTACAATATAAATTGCCCCCATCTGTATAACCCTTAAAGATTTGCAAACAGATTTCTGACATTACTGTATAGTTACTGTACAGTGCAACTCCCTGATGTTTGTTAAATACACCTTAAATATTTTGCATGATGTTATACGTTGGGGCTGTAGAAAACAACCCTGAAAACATACATTCCCCATCCTTCAATAGACATTGCAGATTTTCAGTGAAAAGAGACAGTATTTTCTAAAGACCATGTTTAGTATTAACATGTAACCATTTAGGGCAGGACTACTGCCTCAGTATGCCAGGTTAGACTAATGCTAATAGCTTCTGGAAATCTTACGTTTGGATCTAAGTGCCCTTTCATTAGCTATAGCAAATCTTGGCAGCAGGGACAGTCGGTGAAGGGGGACACAGAGGGCCACTGGCCATCTGATCACCTCTGCCCCTCTCCCCAGCCTGGGCAAGGGCTGGGACTACTCCCCTCCATCCCAGATCTCTTCTCTCTCCACCCCTGCTCTGCGTCCTCCTCACCCTTGGTCTGCCCCCACCATGCCTCTCCCCCCTACTCTGAGCGATGCAGCCCAGCGGGACAAGTGGGTGGTGACACTCGCAGCATGGGTCACCCCACCATCCTGCACTCACCAACAGCTGAGGAGGAGGCGGAGCAACATGCCTGGGGAAGCAGAGTGAGCTGTGGCTGCATTGTTCCTCTTGCCCTGCTGTTAGCAAATTGCTGCTGGTGAGTGTGGGGTAGGGGACCTTTGCTGAGGGTGCCCCACGCTTCTCCCACTAATCCCCTGGCCAAAAAGTTACTCCTCCAGTCCCTGGCATTTGAGGGGGCATGTGATGCCTTGTCCTCCCCCACACATCACCTATACTTGGCAGAAATTTTTTACCTATAACTTCAATGGACAATACTGATTATTTTCAGGCCTTTTCCCACTTTTTAAACCAACTTAATAATTTTCACAATGGCACAGAATTACAGCTTGTACTCACTGTCCCCAGTTTTAATTTGTTTTCTTTTTTATAGCTGGGGGTGATAACTGGGGGAGGTCAGACAACAGAGTGGATCGGACGATGACGATGATGGTTGATGATAACAGCTTTGACAATCATAATTTATACTAAGAGGTCTCCGCTCAATGCCATGGACCAAATTCAACTGTTGAGAGCTGAGTGAAAATTTGTTTAAAGTTGTATATCAGCTTGCACAACCCCTGGGTCAACAATCGGAAGGGCGGCCGTGTTAGTCTGGATCTGTAACAACAACGAAGGGTCCTGTGGCACCTTATAGACTAACAGAAAAGTTTAGAGCATGAGCTTTCGTGAGCACAGACTCACTTCATCAGATGCTGGCCTTGGAAATCCAAGATTTTCAAGACCAGCATCTGATGAAGTGAGTCTGTGCTCACGAAAGCTCATGCTCAAAACTTTTCTGTGGGTCAGCAAGACAATCTCCAGTGGCAGGTTGGCTGGCTGCAGGTTTATTTTTGCAGTAGATGTCTCTTAGGCCAGTTCCTAGCCTAATGATCCCAGTCCACCCACTCAGAGCCCCATTAGCCAGGGTGTTTCTTAATAAACCCCTGTAGACCTTTTTGGGTACTATACCTTCCCACAGAGTAAAGTTTGCTGCCACCCCTCACCCTACAGGGCAATCTCCTACTGGCCCTGTTTCCACCATCCCACAAAGGAGAGGAGGGATTGGAGACATAGGAGGAAGACGAGACAATTATTTCATGACAGTGGACATGGATTTCAAAAAGTTGAATCTTTAACATTATTAAAAATCAAAACCATCAACATCCCATGTCAAATCATACAAAGTAAATACTCATAAAATCAAACTCTAGTACGTCTTCCAGCAATGTTCTTTTTACTTGGCCTGGCTGTACATTTTTGTCCGCTTGCAAGTGCACTGTGAAATCAATGTTTACTATCAAAAAGAGTCTAATCCTTCCTAGCCTAGATCTAGCTGTTACTTTGATGAACAAACTTATGTCCTGCATAAAATTAGTGGTAAAGAAGTATATTCATCCTTATGAATGCAGCCCAATGAAAAGTCAAAGCTGGCATGTTTATATTAAGTCCAGACAGGGCATGTTGAAATGCAAGAAGAATCTAAGTTAATGGAGAATGTGAGGCAGAGGAGGCAGTGACAGAACTAAAGATTTCTCTGGGATCTGAATGGGATGGGTATTTTCTAGGGGACGTCTACATTGCAAATAGGTGCTGGCACCTCGTCCCTGCCACCCCACTCAAGTTCACAGAGTTGCTTTAAAGAGCTGTTTAATTGCTTGGACTAAAGCTTGAACTCTAGGCCCTTGGTATGTTGGTGAAGCTTCCCTTAGGGAGGTTAGCCCCTGCCCTTACTCTTCCAGCCAAGGTCCTGCCCCTGCTTGCAGCTCTCTGCCTGTGACCCCAGCCATAGCAGGGGAGCCTGAGAGGTTGCTTGGGGTCATGTGGGAGAGGCCTGAAATCCCAGCTCCTCCCCCATTCTGCTTCTTCCAGACACGGCCATACATAATTCGACTTCTTCCCCCATAGCCCTGCCCCGGTCACTCCCCCTGCTTGCTTAGGGCTGCCTGTGGCCTAGATTGGCCTGGAGTTTCCAGGACTTATAGATTGGTCTTTAATTAAAGATTATATCACGTTATGAAATCTTCAGGAATACATCCAATGAAAGCTGGCTACCTAGGTTGCACCTCCTTACCCCCACCTCCCTCCATGAGGGCCCCAAGATTGGGAAAGCTCTGTGGTCCCTGTGGGGAGTGAGAACCCCCCCAGCCTGCAGCATATGGCGGGGGGATATTTTTGCAGGGCCCCTAATCTGCCACTGCTTCCCAGAAGCACAATGATTAGGGAGGAGCAGCCTCCCCTAGCCTCCTTTGTGCAACACCTAGGTCTGGGACTTTCCCCCTTGCAGAGTCCCACAGACCAGGCACAGTTAGCTGCAGAGGCCAGCTGAAAGTTTTTAATTGCACTGTAATGGTCTGGCGATGGTCTGAAGAAGTGGGTCTGTCCCACGAAAGCTCACCTAATAAAATATTTTGCTAGTCTTTGAAGTGCTACTTGACTGCTTTTTGTTTTGTAACCATACCCTTACTGTCTTCAGTTACAGGGCCAGCTCTCACAAAAATAAGACAATTTCTTCAAGGGAACAGAGTGAAATCTTCTTTAGATCTTCAACGCAGTGTTCACAGGTC
This sequence comes from Carettochelys insculpta, assembly GCF_033958435.1. Classification (NCBI taxonomy): domain Eukaryota; kingdom Metazoa; phylum Chordata; order Testudines; family Carettochelyidae; genus Carettochelys; species Carettochelys insculpta. The sequence continues at coordinate 108,703,461 of NC_134139.1, read as the reverse complement.
ATATTCCATGATGCTGTGGCTAAGATTTTTCCAAAATGGGACCCTAAAGATAGGCTCCGAAATAAGGGCTGACTTTTAGAAGTGCTGGAATGCTGCCAGGGACTTAACATTTGAAAACTATGAGCCTAAATATAGACCTAGAAGGTTGTCATTAGGCACCTGTATCTGAGCACACTGGCCGGCCCTTTGCTCTACATTAGTGCAGTGGTAGTTATTTCCAAGTACAGTAATAAAATATGTAGTTGACCCTTTAGGGGCTCAGCACAATAGATAAGTTCTACTCTAACTTCTAAATGACATTTTAAAAAAACCATTATAATACATAGGGGCTCCTCTGTAATTTCTCAGTTTTTACAAGATATCCAGAAGGTCCTAGACCCCATTTATAAGAAATAGCCACACAATAGCCAGGAAAAGGGAACTGTAACGTTGTATTTTATTCTCTTGTACCTCTCTCTGAGGAAAGTGACAATTACTCTTTGAAACCAAATATTGCAACTTACCCCCACGATATCCCCGAAGTAGCAGAACGGGAGCTTCTCCAAGCCCAGTTTGCTTTCATTACAGCCTTTCCTGACACTTCTTTGTAATAACGGTAGGGCCACCTGAGCAAAATCAATACCAAAGGCAGCCATTGCCATGACAACTCAGGCAATAGCGATGCTCTTCCCAGGATGAAAATGAAGAGGGACGGAGAGCTGATTGACGGATTGGGTCTGAGGTCACAATATTACTGCTCAGGCATCAGCAGGGAACAGCAAACTGGCTTCTCCGGTGTTCCGGTTACCCCAAATATCCTAAAACTTTCAACACCATGAAAGCACAACCTACGCCCTGGAGCTCATTCTGCACACATTACTCAATGGCTGAAATTGGTTAAAACTGCTTAAGGCCAGAGATATTCCTCTAAAAAGGGAATGGGTTCAGGGGATGGGGCAAAGAAAAAAGGTGACACACTGATATTCAGAGCTTGTTAAACAGGAAATTCAGATGCAACCTTAACAATGGTCTTGCTGCTGAGAGACCGTCGTCAGACATCTCTCTCTCCCAGCTTTGTATACAGTTTTCCCATTTTCATGATGGCACTGAAAAATGGATTCATGTTAGTGTTTGCTCTCTCCCTTTGTCATGTGCCTGGGTTCCTCCATGCTCATATTTTCTGTAAAGTTAATTAAACCTCAAGTGTCAGGGAGCATTCATCAAACAACATGTTTTAAACTTTAAGGCTAGATATAATGCTCTGTCTGAGCAGGTCTGTGTAGATATATTTCCTGTGCAGTATCTGCTACTGGTCCTAACTATATTATTTGCCAAAGTGTTCCATATAACTAGTGGCCCTCTGGAAAGAGACTGAATGAACTTCTCAATAACAGCTTTGCTTCCCAAAAAAGATAATGCAATACACCTTTGCCTGACTCCCATCCCAGATCCTTTTGTGATTTCCTTTCAGGATCTGTATGCTGAGTTAGACTGTTCCAACCATTTTTGACAGACCCTATAATTGCACATATAGCATTTGGGCTTTGTGCTAAAACCACAATCTACTACACTCACCAATGTTTCTCTTTCTGTGTATTCATCTGCCTATATCCATCTGCCTTATAAGTAGATTGGAAGCCCTGTGAGGCCGTGACAGTCTTTTTTGTTCTGCGTACAGCCCATAGCACAAGGGTGTACATGATTAGGGCTCATTGGTCACGATAATACAAAGCAAGATAAAACAGTCACTCTTCAGCCTCTCCTTTCTATGCCCATGTTCATGCTCTCTCTTCTGTCTGCAGGTTCAGTTTCAGAGCGTCTGGGAGATTATTGCCAGTGTGGGCAATGTGACAAGGCTACAGTTAAACTAATGAATTTTACTGTCAAAAACCCGGTTTTGTTGACAAAACTGGTGGCACATCCACAAACAAAACGTGCTTTATTGACAGTTTGACAGAACTCAGCACTTTCACCAGCAGCGTTCTACCTCTCAGCCATGAGGCATAAAACTGCTGTCGACAGATTCTGCCAGCAAAAAAGCTGTGATCTGGGGGTGCCTTTTCTGTGGGCAGCCCTGTCAGTCCTTCTGGGTGCCTGTTTTGTCAAGGAAGCGTCCAGCTGTTCTGTCAACAGAGTGGACCGCTCTTCCGATTGGCTCTTGTGTGTGGCCACACTGGTGACCAAAGTTTTGTTGGGAACCTCTTCTGACAGTGACTTCTGTTGTCAGAACACTGGAGTGTAACTGCAGCCAAAGTATCTGGAGACCAAAGATATTGGAAATACAATTCACTCATTGCTTTCACATGTTACAGTGCTGTTCAGTTATAAGCGTTCCAGGGCAGAGGCCTTCTCTGTCTCGTGAGTGTATGATGTCTAGCACACCGGGACCCTATTGCCAAGCACAGAATAAGTGCAATGATCAAGATCTTACCAGCCATTGCAAATCACACTTACTATTTAAATCTTGGGAAAGTTAACATAGTGTTTGAAATGTTATGCTGCATGACAGTCAGCCTGGTCCTCAAATGCTATTTCTATATGCGTGCAAATGAAATGTTATTTGAAAGAGGCATGAAAGAAACCCACACACCAATGAGATTACGTCTAAGGACCAGATGTAAGCACTGGAAAAGGCTAAATGCTAGACTGTATTTAGAAAAACACCTAAACAGAAAAGGAAAGAAGAAACTAAGATTATGTCTGCGCCAGAGAAGTTACAGGGGTGCAGCTGTGCCACTGGGTACTCTCTAGCGTAGCTGCTCTGTACTGAAGGGAGCACTTTCCCATCAGCCTGATTACCCCTGCTCCCAGAAGTAGAAGTACCTATGTTGGTGTGAGAAACACTCTTTTTGACATGGCGCTTTTCACAATGGTGCATAATTGACATACATTATGTTGGTGCAAGTGGGTGTTTAATTCACACCCCCAAAGCAACATAGCTTACGCTGACTTCAGCTGTAGTGTAGCCATAGCCTGTCACATGACATGAACTGTGCTGTATCCAAAGTTTAATTCCACAACACAAATCAACTATTAGCTCAAGCAATGATGCACTGAAATTCATCGAACCAAACTTGTACCTGATGGGGCTTAGGAAGAAACTAAACCCCTGTGGGCAGGTTACTCTGCAATAGCCTACCTTCAGCAGTTTTGGCACCTTTCCCAGAAGCAGCTGGTGCTAGCACCTGCCAGACAGAGCACTTTAGACTATATGGCCCACTAGTCTGGTCCATTATGGCAATTCCTCTGTTCATAATTAATCAGAGGTATATTAGCTGTGACAGCTTTGAAAGCATGGAAAAGTTCTTGTTATGCCAAGCCAGAGAGATATTCCATATTTGGGAGTGTATACTTATTGCCTGCTTAGCAATACTGGTGTAAGGCATATATGTGTCCAATTCCCTACATAATTTCCTTTCCTCTCCCCCAGCAATAAATGTTTCCCTTTATTAGATATCATCCACACTAATTGGAGAAAAGTGGACACAGACACGGATTGACTGGCAAAGGGAAAGTAAATTGACGTCTCTTACATGACATACAACTAATGAATAAAGTAATGATCTTAGCACTTGGCCACAGGTACCAGGAGAAACTGGCATAAACCAATGTGGTCACAGGCTCCGATGAAAGACTACCTGGGTGCATCTAGTTTACTATGCTTAGTTAACATATACAAACCATTTTAGGTGAGACATTTCATAAGAGGCTGTAGCCAGACAAAAGTCTCCCCCTTACAAGCCAGCTTGCTCGCCGCCCTCCCCAGTGAGGTGCCTCACAAGCACACAGGGCACGGAAACAGCTGCTGACAGCACAGTCTTTGATGTCTCTCATTGAGGCCCAGATGTGCTAGCTCATCGTGACCCTGAGAAACAGAAAGTACAGATAAAAGGCTAACAGGCCAAACTGTCAACAAGAGAGGGGAGGGGAACCTCAGGAAATCACCGCAGCTGGCATTGATGGATTTGATGCACACACACATATCATCCCAGAAGAGGAAATCTCCGCCCCTGCAAAAGAATGTCCTGTACTCCCAAATTTACAAGCGCAAATTAAGTAAGAATTGCCCTTGTAAAAACTGGCATCACAAAAGACAGAGCAATACGATCTGGCACCATAGATAAGAAAGAGAATACGTAACCCAAGGGGGTATAAAGGTAGGCCCAGCAGAACTCTAACTCTGAGTGCATCTCCACCAACTACCCGCTGGTCGGGTCAGGTGATTGCCTCCCAAGGTCCGCAACTGGGGACGCACAACCTCGTATTCGTCTTTCCGCGGAATTGAGTGACCAATCCGGCTTGGCTACGCTGGTATCGAGAGACTCAAGGAGGGTAAGATATACCCATGCTAAGGTCTCCTTTTTGGTGCGCACAGTTAAAGAATTAGAGCTCTGTAACTAGATGCCATTGTATTAAGATATCATTGTGTTAGATGGTAACAGATCTCTTTGTATTGGATTGTAACGTAACCCATTAACACCTGTACTTTGCTAGCATATAAGAAGTAGACAATAGCCTTTTGTAACCGCACGCTTATAACTGTAGCTTAATAAACTTGTAACTAGTTAAGATCTAAGCCTGACTGCTGTTACTTTTTGTCACTGCAACACAGCCAGCACAATAAAAAGAACTTTAACCATTTGGTAACCACAGCCTGGCCATAGGTGAGAGTGCTAGGAGCTCCCTGCTCTAACAGTAAAAAACTGGGTTGATTAGGACCCAGGGGAATCCGTCAGCCTGGCCTGGCCTGGCTGCCCGCAGCGACGGGCTCCCTGCTCTCGCAGTTTGAGACTCGGATGGTAACAAGGGCATAGCTGGTACCTCACCACACATTACCCGTCCACCGGCTAACAGAGGCTCAACACGTTTTAGAACTTAAGCTGCTGGATACCAGCAAAACCTCAGTTTACAGCTACCTGCCCAAGGGTACCAGTGTGCAACAGCAAATGACAAGGAACACAGTTAAATAGAAATAAGCATTGGCTACCCTAGGCTTGACTGCTGATTAAGATAGATATAATTGCTAATAATCAAGAAGATCTTGGCAATCAAGGGCTGCTATCAGCTCCATTATATTTTATGTGCTGGTTTCTACTAATCAAGAGACCTCCACTCATCTTTTTCTCTCAGCTAGACTAGATTACTTGGGGTCATTTCCTTTATTAGAAAAATACATATTTCAAAAACATATTTAAGAAATTACACAGTGCATAGGACGGGGGCCATTCCAGTGACCAGATGAAGTATAAATACATTCTCTATATAAACAGGGAAACGGTGAATAAGGCAAGTGGTTCAGTATTCTCCAGTCTTGTTAAAATGCAGGTGGGATCACCTTTTGAGGGAAGCATAACTGTTGTGGAAGTTAACTAAATAGTTCAAAATATCTCAGTAATTCAGGCCAGTAAGCTGGATGAGGGGCAGACAAGCATAGTGAAGTTCAGGAGAACCCATCACCATTCGCCATGAGGAAATTATATCGTCCATTCTTCATCGAGTGTCCCCGTGGGTGCTCCACAATAGGTGTCGGGCTTGCCTGGTGCCGCAGGTCAGAATTCTTCCAGCAGTTTCTCCTGGATCATGCATGCGCCGGCGTGTGCCGCTCCCTTGCGTGTCCCCGGCCATGTGCGCAATCTGGTCCCCGCCAGTTCCTTCTCAACCGCCATTGGCTGCAGACGGAATCCGCTCAGGCTACGGCCAGAGTCAGATTAGACAGTGTTTCTACGTGTAAATTGTTGTTTCTTTTTTTCAAAAAAAAAAAAAAAAAAAGAGAGAGAACAAAGAGAATATTGGAAAAAAAAAAAAAAAAGGAGAGAGAGGAGCAGAGAAGAAGAGTGGACGTGAAGGCCAGTAGGCCGCCCGCTGCCCTGCAGGCCGGGGTCTGCGATTCGGGTAAACAGGCATAAATAAGGTGCTAAGTACCCTATTAACAGTAAAAGACTCACCGAGATGGCTTCTTCAGGCTTTAAAAAGTGTGAGTCCTGCCGTGAAGCTATGCCGGCCTCCGATGGGCATAGTGAATGCATCCGATGCTTGGAGGAATCACACATTACCCAGAAGTGTTCCCACTGTGCTAAGCTCACAGCCAGGGCAAGGAAAAACAGAGAAATGTGTCTTAAAATGCTCTTGTTTGATAAGGCCCTCCAGCCAGACGCACCGCAGAGGCAATCAGAAGGGCCCTCTGGGTTCCACAAAAGGAAGGCAGCTTCTCTGACCCCCTCAGTGCAAAAATGGAGGAAGCTCTCCCCAGCTCGATCCCTGCCGGTGGTCTCAGCGAGCGGGACGGGCAGAGCACACAGCCCCCAGCCGCATACTCAGGCAAGCGGCACCGCGGCAGCGCACGTGGCAGAGGCTGAGCCTCCGATTACAAAACAGCCGGCATGCGCAGCGCCTAGAGTGGCAGCCAGGCCAGCGCAGGAACCAGGGGCACTGCCACAGGCGGCACCGACCCCCGCGGCACCAACGGTGCAGGGCCAGCAGGCACGGAGCTCGCAGGCACCGGAGGACGTTATCCGCGTGGCACCACAGCTGAGCGCGGCACTGACAGTGGGGCCGAGATCCCCGGTGTGGAAGGGGGCGGTGCCAGCCCCGCAGGGGAGGGGAAAGGCAAGAGCAAAAACCCGGCACTGCAGCCTGTCTCCGGACAGGGCTGCGCTGCTGCTAACAACAAGCTCTCCCCCTGTGCTACACACGCCGCCCAGAAGGCCTGGGTCTCCACCGGCCTATCCAGAACCTCCTTCTCCGTTCCTCCAACCAATGTCACCATGGCTTGGGCCACCTTCACCCTTTCTGGGATTGGATCCGCTGGAGTACTATCACAAACCAGTGTCACCGCTATCATGCTGGACACAGACACCCCAGGCCTACGCCCAGGGGCAGGTCTCCCCCGGCCAGCCAATACCCCTGTGGACACTCCCGGGCGGGGATGGAAACTCAGTTATCTCAAGGGTAGTTAATTTTAGAACCCCGAGACTTTCCTTCGCAATCCTCCAGCGAGCAGGTATACCATCGGCCGCAGAAACCTGAGAGTTCAAGGGAGGTTTACCCTAGTGGTTCCTCCTCATCCTCCCCAGATAAGGCCATGGCCCCCGGGGATGGTGCTCCCCCGGATGACCTCAAACAGTTTCAGGAGCTGTTTAAAAGGGTGGCTTTCATGCAAGGCATTCAAACGGCAGAAGTGCAGGAGAAACATCACAAACTCCTGAAAAATTTGAGACCCCCAGCTTCATCCAAAATTGCTATCCCGCTGGAATAAGCCATTATGGAGTCAGCCACTATCATATGGCAGACTCCGGCCTCTATCCCGCCTATGAACAAAAGAGCGGATAAGAAGTACTTCGTCTCGGCAAAGGGCATGGAGTTCCTCTTCAGTCACCCACAACTGAACTCACTGGTGGTCGAATCATCCCAGCAGAGGTCAAAGACTTCTCAGTACAAATTGTGAGGATCGGACAAAGATGCCAAGAAGCTAGAGCTGTTTGGCAGGAAAGTATATTCCTCTTCCACCCTGCTATTGAGAATGGCAAATTATGCAGCACACCTAGCGAACCATAACTTCGATAATTACTCCAGGCTTACTTCTCTCATGGATTCACTTCCAGAAGATAAGAAGCCGGTGTTAAAGGCAATTGTGCAAGAGGGCTACGCAGCTTCGAGGACGGGAGTCCAGATCGCCCTGGATGTGGCAGATACGGTGGCACGCTCAACAGCTACAGCAGTGGTCATGCGTAGAGAATCCTGGCTCCAGACATCAGGCATCCCGAGGGATCTACAGGCGAAGATTGTGGATCTTCCCTTTGACACGCAAAAGTTGTTTGCAGACTCAACCGACTCGGTCCTCCACTCCAGTAAGGACTCGAGAGCTACACTTAGAACCCTGGGTACTTATACCCCTCCATATAGGAAGAAAAAATATTACCCTCAGCAAAGACGCTACTCGTACCAACCACAGCGTGCGCAGTATCAACGGGGCTACGACCAAGGGCGACATCAACAGCAGCAACAGTACAGAACTCCCAGGCGACGTTCCCAACAAAGCCGTACACCCTCGGGACAGGCCCAAAGGCAACAAGTTTGACGGGCATGTCGAGGGCTGCACTATCACTACCATCGCGCAATGCCACTCTCATCTCATGTTCCATCATCGCCTCAGACCGTTTCACTCCCAATGGCAAAAGATCACCGCAGACAAATGGGTGCTGGAGATCATAGCCACAGGTTACGCGATCCCCTTCCAGTTGCTCCCACCGACGAAGCCTCCCTCCAGGCCCCACCTCCGGGACATTGCCCACGAGGCGAGGCTCAAACAGGAGGTGGACCACCTTATGTTCATAGGGGCGGTGGAAAGAGTGCCGGAACAATTCCAGGGGAAAGGGTTTTATTCATGCTACTTCCTCACAGAGAAGAAAACAGGAGGCTAGAGGCCCATCTTAGATCTTTGGGGCCTCAACAGCTACTTGCGCAAGCAACGGTTTCAGATGATTACAGTCACCTCCATACTCACAGCACTGGACGATGGAGATTGGTTTGCAGCCCTCGACTTACAAGATGCTTATTTTTACATAACGATCCACCCGGCACACAGGCGCTTCCTCCGCTTCATGGTCGGCAAGGAACACTTCCAGTAAAGGGTTCTTCTGTTCGGCCTCTCCTCGGTCCCCAGAGTCTTTACCAAAACCTTGGCAGTGGTGTCAGCCTACCTGCACAGACAGGGGGTATTCATATTTCCATACCTGGACGACTGCCTACTGAAAGGAGCCTCGAAGGCAGAGGTCCTACGCATAATACGCGTCACAGCGGACACGTTTTCTTCGCTGGTCCTAGTCATCAACCTTGCAAAGTCAAAGGTCGACCCCACACAGGACATAGAGTTCATAGGGGCACGCATAAACTCTATCACAGCAAGGGTATATCTACCCGACGCCCGCTTTCGCGCCATCAGGACGCTGGTGCAAGTCATTACACACAGCCCCACGGTGCCGGTCTTAACGTGCTTACAGCTGCTGGGCCATATGGCGGCAGCAACATTTGTGGTACAGAATGCCAGATTGCACATGCGAAGCCTGCAGCATTGGCTGGCGAGCGTCTACAAGCCGGCATCCCACACTGTTCACAGGGTAGTGTCGCCCACGACAGAGGTGCACAGATCCCTGGCATGGTGGGTAAACCCCAAGAACTTGCTAGCAGGGGTGCCCTTTCACCAACCACAAATTTCTATTTTTCTTACTACCGATGCCTCCCACATAGGATGGGGAGCGCACATTGGCGACAAGGTGATGCAGGGGCTATGGTCCCCTGCGGAACAGTCACTGCACATAAACATACTGGAGCTCAGAGCAGTGTTCAACGCCTGCAAGCATTTCCGAGACCACATATGTGGCAAAGTAGTCGGGATCAATATAGACAATACCTCCACTATGTTTTACATAAATCGACAAGGAGGAGCCCGATCCCGTGCGCGGAAGCAGTCCGACTGTGGAACTGGTGCATCGCCAACAACATGATGTTGAAAGCCTCGTACTTGCCGGGCGCTCACAATGTGAAAGCAGATCAGCTGAGCAGGCGCTTCGCACTCACGCACGAATGGCAGATCCGCGCCGATCTGCTACGACCGATCTTTCATACATGGGGGTTTTCCCCAGATCGATCTGTTTGCCACACAGCACAACAAGAAGTGTCCCCAGTCCTGCTCCAGGGCAGGAGTGGGGCGGGGGTCCCTGGGGGACACATTCATGATTCCATGGAAGGGCCCCCTACTTTACGTGTTCCCCCCCACAGCGCTTATCCACAAGGTCTTGCAGAAAGTCAGAAGGGAGAGAGCTTGCATGATACTAGTAGTCCCAACGTGGGATCGGCAGCAATGATTTCCCTTGCTTCTGCACATGTCGGACCACCCACCGCTCCCCCTACCGGTGGCGCCGGACCTACTCACGCAGGCCCAGGGGTCCATAGTGCACCCGAACCCTCAGAGCCTGCGCCTACAAGCATGGCTAATCCATGGCTCAGCTCCTTAGAAAGTACATGCACGGAGGGAGTACAACAAGTCCTGGAAAGTAGCCGAAGGACCTCCACCAGGAAGACTTATAAGCAGAAATGGACTCGATTCACAGCCTGGTGTTCCGCCAAGCAGTTAGCTCCCCTTGACGTTCCTATACCAGTAATACTTGAATACTTATTGGACCTCAAGAGGGGCGGACTTTCCTTATCCTTGCTAAAAGTCCACCTCGCCGCTATATCAGGCTTTTGGCATACAGAGGAGGGGCCCACAGTATTTGCCCATCCTATCGTTACCAGGTTCTTGAAGGGGTTGGTAAACCTGTACCCCCCTCGGAAACCGCTTCCGCCATCGTGGAACCTGGACCTGGTGCTCAGCACGCTCACGGGTCCACCTTTTGAACCATTAGCCAAGGTTCCCCTACGTCTCCTTACAATAAAAACAACCTTCCTCCTTGCAATTACGTCAGCTCGCAGGGTCAGTGAGCTTGCAGCAGTTATGGCAACGCTGCCCTGCACAGTATTCTCAAAGGAGGCGGTAACCTTATGGCTGCACCCAGCCTTTGTTCCAAAAGCTTCTTCAGAATTCCATCTTAACGAACCAATAGTTTTACCCTCGTTTTACCCGAAGCCTCACAGCTCCAGCAAGGAGGCACGCCTGCATCTCCTGGATGTGAGAAGGGCGTTGGCCTTCTACATAGGCAGAACTAAGTCCTTAAGGAAAACGGACAGGCTTCTAGTCTCTCTCGCTCCCAGGTCAAAAGGAGAAGGTCTCTCTTCACAGAGAATCTCAAAGCACATTGTGTCCTGTATAAAAATGTGCTACGAGCTTCGAAAGACTCCTTTGCTGGCCCCCCTAGGGCTCACTCCACCAGGGTGGTGGCGGCGTCAACAGCCTTCTCTAAGGGCATTGCGTTGAAGGACATCTGTAGAGCGGCGACCTGGTCATCCTATGACACCTTCGCCAAGCATTATGCCCTACATCGGGTATTCCAAGAGGATACCCGCCTCTCGACAGCAGTCCTTTTGGGGGCAAGCTGCACATAAACTGATCACCCGCCTCCTTTCCTGGGTTACTGCTGGGTAGTCACCTATTGTGGAGCACCCACAGGGACACTCGATGAAGAAAGGGAAGTTACTCACCGTAGTAACGATGGTTCTTCAAGATGTGTCCCCGTGGGTGTTCCACCACCCGCCCATCCTCCCCGCTTTGGATCTCTGTCTAGTGTCTTTCAGGAGCATCCGGGATGGTTGGTCAAGGAACTGGTGGGGACCGGATCGCGCACGTGGCCGGGGACGCGCAAGGGAGCGGCGCGCGCTGGCGCATGTGTGATCCAGGAGAAACTGCTGGAAGAATTCCGATCTGCGGTGCCAGGTGAGCCCGACACCTATTGTGGAGCACCCACGGGGACACATCTCGAAGAACCATTGTTACTATGGTGAGTAACTTCCCTTTTTATAAGTTAGTTACTTCCCATTTGCCTCCATATCCATCTAAGATCTGCCTAGTCTTAAATATAAGTTCCTTTCAAAGTAAAGTTTGTGCCTATATGGGCAGGGCACTGAGGAAAAGAGTAGAATTACTCTCTGGAGCTCTAATCTTAAACCTTGAAGGCTTGACAGCTGCTGGGTTTGTTCCCTCAAAATATTCCATTTTCCTGAGACTGTACACAAGTGGCTGGCATAACAGCATATTAAGGCGTAGAAGAGGATCATTTATAGTAGCTGAAAAAATATAGCACTTGTTAACTAACTTGTGTTTGCAGTTTTGTTGATGGAATTAAATGCAGTTAAAATAGCAACAACATTCATTTAGGCCGTGTCTACACTAGCCCAAACTTTGAAATGGCCACGCAAATGGCCATTTCAAAGTTTACTAATGAAATGCTGAAATACATATTCAGTTCCTCATTAGCATGCGGGCAGCTGCGGCACTTCGAAATTGACGTGGCTCACCGCCATGTGGCTCCTTTTCTAAAGGACCCCAGCTACTTCGAAATCCCCTTATTCCTAACAGCAGATAGGAATAAGGAGACTTCGAAGTAGCCGGAGTCCTTTTGAAAAGGAGCCCCATCTGGACAAGCTGCGTCAATTTCAAAGTGCCACGGCCACCCGCATACTAATGAGGCACTGAATATGTATTTCAGCATTTCATTAGTAAACTTCGAAATGGTCATTTGCGTGGCCATTTCGAAGTTTTGGGCTAGTGTAGACGTAGCCTTAATGTCTAATGCACCATGATTACAAATAGATCAATTGACTAAAGGCAATGGGAAAAGATCCTTTTACCATATGAAAGCAGCAAATCTATTTAGATCATGACAAAATACCCTAAGAGTTCCACATTTTGAAACTTATCATCATCTTTAAGGATTAGCCACTCAAACCTCACGCATATAGGCGACAACAACACTAGGAAGTTCTTTCAAAAGATTTTTTCGAAAGAAGGGGGCTTTTTTGAAAGATTCCGTGAAATGTCTACACACAAAAGGTGTTCTTTTGAAACTAAATTGAAAGAATGCAGCACTCCTTTCGAAATCACTCTTCCTTTCCCATTTCTTTTACAACAAAGCATGCGCAGATGTTCCACAGGGCCTCTTTTTCCCCGAAAGACCAGTCCTCATGGGGCCTGATTTTTTGATACCTGGCCCATTCTTTTGAAAGAGTGATGGCTGTACAGATGCTGTCTTTTGAAAGAGCAGACCACTCTTTTGATCCGCTTTTTTATGCGTGGATGCACTCTTTTGAAAGAAGTGCTTTCAGAATAGATCTTCCGGAAGGGCTTCTTTTGAAAGAGCTCTGTAGTGTAGACATAGCTCTAGTGAAACATCATAGGTGCTTCAAAAAAACTCCTCTTCCAACTTGTTTGTAAGTAAAAAACCCCCAAAGACTTCCCTTAAATACAAACTTCTCCCATTTTTCAGCTCACCTTGCCGTTTCTTGGTGGACAAGACTTCCCAGTTTATTATGCTCATTTCTTCTATTCCATCCTCAAATGCAGTTAATGAAAAGTCTTTTCTGTTATTTAATTGACAGAGTGCCACAATTACCTTTGCAGGAAAGGAGATATTAGACAGTTTGCCAGTTTTCAGCATGTTGTGACAAGTAACTAAAAAAACCCCTAAGTGCGTTATATTGTTTGAAATTAAAATATAAGCTAAGGTACCAGTTATTGACGAGTTACATTATCCAGCTTGTGCAAGGTAAGGACTGATCCTTACTCCCTCAATGCCATGTTCTCTGCTACCAATGAGCCCCAAAAGCAGAGGAAATACTCTGGGCCCACAGGGGATAGGTAGGATACTAGTGGGCCTTGGAGTCCCCATGGATAACATTACATCATAGGTGCAGCTCAGGGTATAGTTCTGTTCCACTTCATTGAGAAGAGGCTGCTGTTGGAGGTTGGAGGGCATAGCGCAAAGATAGGTGCCACACCGTTATTCATCATATGAAGTTCGAGCTTTTTGTTACATTCAAAGGCCCTTCAAATCCTCCTATTTCTTATTTTGTTCTTTTAGTGTCGCCACATTGTTGGAGTGCTACAAACATACATAACACTTGGCAGTGGTAGAAGAATTTTCATGGACTTGTGGTGGAAAATGAGATAGATAGGCTGCAAATTTTTTGCAAATCTTTTGCTGACGTCAGGTACCAGCAATAGAAATTCTATGTATATGCCTGCTGGTTTTGCTAGTGAGTGGATAGCACACATTTAGATGCGCAACAGTTATAGAAGCAACAGAGCAAACTGAACCTAGTATGAAAACTCTATTCCATTGTCTAGAGGAGTGAAAAATAACTGCTTTAAGCAGTCCTATAATCCAGAATGTAGTAGATCTTACTCCATGAAAGCAACACATCCATTTGTAGACTAAGGTGCTTCTTAACATATTGAATGGTATACTAAGGTGGCTCTTTGCCAGCAATGGTGAGTTTCTTTACAGAGAGATGGAAATCGGCGTTGTGATACAGAAGCCAATCAGTCAGCGTCAGCAACTTGTCAGGCCTGACAAATGCATTTTACCTATCAAATTGTTGTCTTAATCTCTATTATATGCAAACTGATAACATGTTGGTCTCCAAAAATCATGGCATGGTTGTGCGCACAGGATGTATACAAAGAGTAATGGATATGAGCTAGAATTTTAATATAATTCTAGCTCGTAAACTCAACCTGCCCTACAGAAAGGAATGTGTATTAGCTTGTCTGACCACAAGGCAGAGACAATGAAGGTACATTTCCATGCAAGGTAACAAGCCCATCACAAGCAAGGAGGGCAAAATGACCATTTAATCACCAGAGGAGATGGAGACTGCACCTCCATGAAGTCTTTCTGCCCCTTGTAACAGGGTGAATGAACGTTTGAAGCTATAAGTAGAAAGAGGAAGCTATTCCGGTTCCTATCACCAGGTGGAATTAATGGAGGCTCTCAAGGAACATGGTATCCTTCAATGATTAAATCTCTGGGAATTTACTTCAAATGAGAAACCTGCTTACAGATTTTTACAGAGTAAAATGATTGACAAATTTTTACTTTTGTTTTCTTGTAACCCTTTCTAGCTTTCCTCCTTATACTTGGTATCACTTAATCCTTTGTCTTTTTGTTAAATGAGCATGTCTTTCTCTACTATAAACCAATCCACTGCACTCACTGAAGTAAGAGACTTTGTCAAACCCAAGTTAAAATATTGAGCTCCATTGTACTGTCTCTTAAAAGGAACACTAAACACCTGTGAATGTTCCAGGACATAGCTGAGCACTACAAGGAGTCAAACCTGAGAGATGGAGTTCATTGTTGCTATTTGCAAAGCAAGCCTTGGACTGACAGAGTCTTGAAGAGTTTGCTGGCAAGAGGCAAGCTGGTATATCTAGGAGTTGGCATGCAGCTTAGCAGTTACAGAATTCTCACTTCCTGAGGCTCAGAGGGGTAACACAGAAACTCATTACTCTGGGTATTTCAGCAGGTGGTCACACTGACAGATGATTTGCAGGAGAGGAAAGGGAGAGTCTGGGGGGTCACTTTCCAAAAAGTAACTGGGCAGTAGAAGCCAGAATATGACTTGCATACTTGCTGGCTGTTGGTGTCAGGGCTGTCAGCCACAGCAGCATAGCATTAAAGACACCCAAAGTTGCTGGGCAGGCAGTGATACAACTGCTTACTAGTCTGGGTGTTGCAAAGGTGCCAATTAGGGAAGATATGAAAGTCATTGGGACTATTACAGAAGGAAGAAAAGCCTGGAATATTGAGTAATATGATCTCAAGTCAGAAAGCAATGAAGCTTCAACTAATTACTTTTGAAGCATCCCTACTTTTAAAACCTAATGAGGTCTCAAGAGTTTTAGTTATCTCCCAGTTGGTTTGCTCACTTTAAACCAGCAAGAATCTTCCACATATTTGTGTCCAACTAAATGCCACAAATACTGGGTCTTTTTATATCAAAAAAGGAGAAAAATGGCATGTAGAGAATAAACAAACTTTATTTTATAACAGTATTACGTAAAGCAAAATATCACTTAATACAACTTCAAGCTGCTATAAATCTAATTTGGCATCTTAACTATACATAGAGTCAACAGCAAAGAAATTGACATAGTTAACAGGTTTCTATACAGGTCTCCCTAGCGGCAGCCTCAACAAATGGTGTTGCTTTTTTATTACCTACAAGAATGGATCCACACCTTTCCAGTATTTTAAAAACCTGTACTGATTCTTAAACAAAACTATCTGAAATGTATACCTGCTCAACAACAGAAATGTCATTTCTAACATGTAGACAATGAGGTTTAATAGAAAGCAAGGATTCTGCACATGTATTTGATAGGGAAGTGTTGATGTTTTGAAATGTTAAGAAGAAAGCACTAAGGTTTTAAGCTGCCTGGGTCATCTTTTATTGGAAGAGGAGAAAACTTTTTTTTTTTTTTTTTTTTTTTTTTAAATTTCTTCCTATCCTTTCTTCCTTCTCTGGAATGTTGCAGACAACCAAGTGTCTGTGAAAGAGTCGAGGATTAGCACTGCAGTACAAAAGGTTTCTAAAACACAGTTCTCAGTAAGGAAAAAAATCTTTGTAACTCTTTCTCTTCTATAGACTACCAGCACCTGCTCCCCACAGAAAGGAGGAGACCCCCAGAATAGAAAGAGTTATAAGGTGTTAGTAAAAAAATCTATCCAGTAAAAGCAAAATTCTATTTTTTCCCAAATTGTATGAAATGTTTTGTTCTTACAAAAAATCCTCTTTTTTATGTTATCTAATAAAGTATATTTACTGGACTAATTTGAAAAAAAATCTGTAAATTACTCCAGTAAGAGACTTCACTTGAAATAGCTGGAAAAAACTACATCTAAATTAGTCAAAGATCCTCTTTCTGCACAACTTCACCTGTTCCAGTGAATAGCACCGTCAGATAGTTCATGTTCACTCTCATATGATCAGGAATTCTTTATAAAACGGGCAGGTAGCTGTGCAAATCAATCCCCCCTAATACCTCAAAGAATAAAACAAGAAAATAAAACTGAAGAATGTTAAGAAGTGGTTACAAAAGACAAACAAGCAAGATGTAAGGAACTATATAGACCAGGGTAGTTAAGGTAGTGTTTGGTGTTGGCATTTTCAACCTTGAGCATCTGGTCATTGCTGCTTGGCCTGGTGAATTCAATGGAGTAGTGGTTGTGTCACCAACTTGGAATGGTCAAAGTTCTTCATAGTCACAAAGTGGGTGGCTTTTTTTAAATTCTAAAAAGAGAGAGAGAGAGAGAGAGAGAAAGAAAGGAATATTATATACACATTCATGAAGATGACAGTTCTAGAACACAGTATCACTTATAAGAACATAAGACCATCTTGTCCAGAATCCTTTTTGCTAACAGTTGCCACTGCCAGGTGCTTCAGTGGGAATGAAGATAACAGGCAATCCTGAAGTGAATGATTCCCTGCTGCTCATTTCCAGCTTCTGGCAAACAGAGGCTAGGGAAGCTTTCCCCATGCAGATCTTTCATTTCAGCAAAATCTCTTACAAAAGCTACTTTGTAAGTGATACAAGAGCACCCTCCTCCTCACTCATGAGATAAATTGCTTAGTTTGGTAATACCTTGCTGTACTTGCTGTTTCTTGTAAATCCCTCCCACTAATTCTCTTAAGGTTTAACAATTTGTATCTCAGTCTGTTATGGCTCATGCTATTTTTATCTGTTGAGACATTTAGTGGTTCTTTTCAAACTCTGCAGACATATTTCATTCACAATTTACTGAGCCAAGGTATCATTTCTGTGAATAAGTTCTAGGTATCCAGATGTGGTCTCTTCCATCTCTATCAGTAGGGTCCTACCAATGTCACGGTTCATTTTGGTCAATTTCACAGTCATAGGATTTTAAAAAATAATAAATGCCATGATTTCAGGTAGTTAAATCTGAAATTTCACAATGTTGTAACTGTTGGGATCCTGATGGAAAAAGGAGTGTTGGGGAAGGACCACAAGGTTTCTGTATCAGGGATTGAAGTACTGCTACCTTTACTTCTGTGCTGCTACTCATGGCAGGGCTGCCCTCAGAGCTTGGTGCTTGGCCAACAGCCTACACTCTCTGGATGCCTAATTCTAACACTTTGCTCCTCCACAGAGTGAAGGAAAAAAAACCGAATTCACCTGAGGATACCAGATTTCATGGTCTGAGATGCATTTTTCATGGCAGTGAATTTGGTCGGGTCCTTTCTATCAGCAAATGCAATGGCATACATCAAAGAAACTAGTCAAGGACACAGCCTTGACTAGTCTAGGTGCAAGTAATTAACACTGGATGCCTTTCTGCAGGATTTGGATTTACTTAAACATGAGTCTGTGTGTGTAAAAATATATCGTCAGTGATATCCAAAAGGTCAGAATAGATGATCTAATAGCCACTTTAAGCCTTACAAATCTGTGAACAGACACACTATCAAATGAAAGCTGGGAAGAGGACTCAATTATTTAGAATTCTCTCACACCGGTTCTATCAAATTCCAATATAATCCATTCAGAGCAACAGATGGAATTCCAGAACTCACTCAGTAGCAGGCAAACATCCTCTGAAATGTTGCAACATGCTCCTTTGTAACTACCAGTGACAGTTTTATACAGGCACAAGATAATGTCAGACCTTTCCACAACTCATAGTGATCTTAATAGGAACAAAGGACCCTGCTGATTAGTTGCAGGATTTTCATCTTCTCTATGCTCCACTTTGACAAAAAATGTTAGTACTTTCTCTTCTCAAGGAGAATCAGTTTCTCAGCTGGTCACCACTTCATTTTCCTTTCAATGGATTTGCAGTGCAACCTTTTCATGTCAAGATAATTTCCTCTTCCCACAACACATGCCCAGGAGAGCCTCATAAGGAAAACTGTTATCTTTTTTCTTATATTAGGTTGTTCATTGGCAAGCTATACAATTAGATTTTGGTAACATCCAGAAATCGCTAAAAACTATTCAAACAGCAGTCTTTGCCCCAAAGGCCTTAAAATCTACATGGGAAACACAATACAAACAATAAAATCATTTGATAAACTGGTCAAGGAACTAGAAAAATATTTGTTTCCAAGTGGATCTGATTACTCGGGGAATACATCAGCTTTTCAATTCTGCTTGTGCAATGCAGGAGGTTTTAACACCTGCCACCTCCTGCTACTACAGTAGTTTTCAACCTGCGGCTTGCTTGTACACAGCTGTGGGCCATGTGACCCTCAGTGCCACAGAGGCAGTACATATATTCTATGGCTGAAGCTCACATAACATGGAGAGTTGCATATGCAGCCCACAATGGTAAAAAGGCCTAGAATTAATATTCTGCTCAGATTTAGTTATACTGCTTGGCTGTATCCACACCAAGCCCTAGTGCCAACAGTTTGATGCAAATAAGCACAGCCTTGAAAATGCAAAATGATGACTAATTTGCATATCTGTTTGGCTGTTGTGCATATTCATGAGGTTAATTTGCCTTTTGTGGCAGAATTAAGCCTTGTAGACATGGTTCTGCTGGTAAAAAACCTCTATGTCAGCAGCTCCTTATGCCTGGAAGAAGATCAGGAGTAAGGGGCTGCCGACAAAGGGGGTTTTTGCTGGTAGAACCATGTCTACACTGCTTGATTTCTGCGTGAATATGTACATTAGTCTTATGAAGATGTACATTAGCTGAGCAAATATGCAAATTAGCTACCATTTTGCATTTTTGAGACTGTTTACTTGCATCAAACTGTCAGCACTAAGGCTCAGTGTAGACACAACCCTTGTGTGTAGAAATGTAGCAGTTTCCACCCAGGGGCTGAAGAACACAGGAACAACAACATTTCTTTAAGTTAACTCTGAAGCAAGGGGACAGGATATAATTAAAATCCAGATCATTAAAACTCTATTCCTACAACAAAGAACTGCCACTGCAATTCAAACTAGCATTCTTTCATGCAAATGAAATATGATTAGGCTACACTGGTCTCCCACAACTGCTAAGGGAAATATGCATACAAACGGATATGAATTTTTATATCTGTTTGAGCTGACTTTAAAACTACTGAAAGGTATCAAATGAAAAGCAGCAAAACTGCAGTCCTTTTAGATCAGTAGTTCCCAAACCTTGCAGCATCATGCCCCCGCTTTTCATTTTTGAGAAACCCTCACACCAACCCCGCACCTCTTTTTTTTTTTTTTAAACTAACTGCAGGCCAGCCACCCCAGCCACCTGTCAGCTGCCTGCCTGAGCCCCTCCTCTCCCCTAAAGCCAGGCACCACCAGTCCCTCATCTAAACACATCCTCCTCCTCCCCACACATCCAACCCACACTCACCTTTGCAGGAGGTGGCAAGCTCCATGTGGGCCTTTGCCAGCTGCGTGCTTTATATAGTGGCTGTGTCAGGTCACCCATGTGAAATGGCAGGGGCTGAGAGCTGCAAGCAAGAGCTGGCTCTTTCTTGGGGTGGGGAAAATGATTGGGGGCCTGAGTTGCATTGCTCCCCCCTGGAATTTCTTCATGGCCCCCCGGGGCCCGCCCCCTTTGTTTGAGAAGCCGTGTTTTACATCATCCAGTACGGCAGAAGAAATTCAATCTTCCTGTACCCCAATATGCAACAGAGTCTTAGCCCTGACATAGAACTCATGAACTATCACATTCAACTTAGTGTTCATTCTAGCACCTCTGCTAAAACTGTCAAAGATAACAATAGTTATTAAGATCAGGACATATTTGTATATTAGGAGATGGACTGGCACTGACAAATGAATTGTCTGCCTTTGCAAATATGAACAAAAGTCATCTTCGTAGCAGCGTAACTTCCTGGTTATTTCTCACAACAGAACCTGATTCACTATTAGTAAAGATCATAAAATAGTAGGTTCTTTAAAACATCTGCATATGCGCATACACACCAAGATGAAGGGAGCTGTGTTTCCCATCACCTTCCGTTCACTACAGTTGGTAAAAGGAGCAGATTATTGACATGCAAGACTAAATTCTGTATCTGTGACACGTGAAACAAGAGTAATTCTTGTGATGTTACTTTGGATTTACATTGGTTATATGGGAGAAGGGAATTTTCATCCAGAAAGCTTCTAACATCCGAAATACCTACATTTTTAGTAAAATTAATTATATTAATCTAATATGTATTTGAAATATGTTTAAGAAAAAAGTAGAGATAAATTAACTGAACAGTGCTCCTAAAAATTGAAGAGACCTGGAAGTGCATGTAAATACAGGATTAGAATCACAAACAATTTTGCTGAGGTTCTGTATGAGCAACTAATTGCATATCCTGTCACCTCCTACTCAATGCTGGGAAGCAACAGCTACAATGACAAAATGTCCTTCTCCAGCCTTTAAGCTGGTTATCTCCTGTGCAGATTCTGACCTTGATCAAGACCATTTATGGCCAATTAGTTACTGAGCAGTGTAAATGGCCTTCACCTTTGCCCAGAATTATCAACTAATCCATAAGAATGGCTACATTGGGTCAGACCAAAGATCAATCAAGTGCAGAATCCTGGCTTCTGATAGTAGACAGTTCCATGTGCCCCAGATGAATGAAATAACAAGTAATTATGAAGTGACCCTGCCCTGTCACCCAGCCCCAGCTTCTGACAAACAGAGGCTAGGGACACCATTCCTATCAATCCTGGCTAATGGCCATTGATGGATTTATCTTCCATGAATTTATCTAGCTCTTTTTTGAACTCTATCCAAGTTTTAGTCTTCACAACATCCTCTGGCAAGGGTATTCCACAGATTAACTGTATATTACATGTACACTTCCTTTTGTTTGTTTGAAACCTGGGACCTATGAATTTCATTTGATGACCCCTAGTTCTTGTTATGAGAACAAGTACATTTTCCGTATCTACTTTCTCCACAGCAGTCATGATTTTCTAGACCTGTATCATATCCCCACCCCTTATTCTCTTCTTCTCTAAGATGAAAAGCCTCACTCATTAATTTCTGCTCATATGACAGCCATTCCAAACCCTTAAAATTTTTGTTGCTATTTGCCAAACTTTTTCCAGAAACATCTTTCACCAGAAAATTGGTCCAGTTTTGCCTTTTGCCTACCGGGGGCACTTTGGCGCTAGAGTAGAGCAGTCCAAGGAGAAAATATCTTTACTGGGAAGTTGCTGCAGTTCCACCTTTTGACCACCTAGGGGCACTGTAGCAACAGAAAAGACCAGCCGCTCACAGCCAGCTAGGGAAGAGAAAGAGTCGAGTCTGCCTTCTTCACAGCACCTGTTGGGCCAGCTCAGAAGACAGTGCTCTGGGAAGACAGTGTTGGGCTTCTGGGTGAGAGGTTAGACAGCGACTAGTGGGGAAGGATAGACTGGGACAGGGGCTGAATGGGAGTGGAGGGTGATTGAGTGGAGGCCCAGAGACACATGGGGACAAGAGTGCAGGGTCTCATAGGGATAGGGGTTGTGGTGTCTGAGTGACGGGGGGAGGAACATGTGTGGACAAAAGAGGTGCAAGGTCACAAAGGAGTGGGACAGATGTCACAAACTAAATAAGAGAAACCTGTGGTCAGCCAACTCAGTATGGAGGAAACTTGATCCTTCTCTATCCACAGCAAAAACCTAAACTTCCAAACTTTTCCCACCCATACTCAACAATCCTCACAGTAAGATTCCTTACCAGCAATTACTTTCCTCACCCTCAGTTCCTCTGTTATACTTGGGTCTCTCGAACCTTTGCACTGCTTCTGAGGGATGTGGGAAATTTCCATTTAAACTGCAGTACAGAACTGTAATTTAAAGGAACTGTTATCCAGAGTTCTGTACTAATAAACCTAGTAAGGAATCTATTTGTCAAAAACCATTTCCTGAATCTTTTTGTTGTCTGCATTGTTAGACATACTGACAGGTATTTTGATATAAATGACCAACAAATAACTGAAACTGGTGTGATTATACTGTGTTATATTTTCAAATAAAATATGCAGAATTTTGCAAAATCTGAAATCATTGTGCACAGAATTCTTGTTTTCTGTGCAGAATTACCCCCAAAGTAGCTGTTGGAAGTGTAAATATAGTTAACTGAGTGGCCCATATGGAAAAAGATGGGCTGATGGTGCTGACCCATGTATGAAAAGGTGGACTGGTCTTGCGTATGTCCATGCCAGATGAATAACCTAAGGGCCGTAAAGATCTGAAAAGGCTCCTGGCTTCCTTGATTGCATCCAGTTGAAGAACAGCACACTGTTTGATCTGGGACCAATTCCTGATATGTATCACTTACTTTTCTTTTATCTTTGTCACTAATGGGGTCCATGAAGTTGTAAGTATGACCAATGTAAGAGTCCAAATACGAAGAAAAGTGGTTTCCTATGGAGGAAACCGCTTTTCTGCATTTGGCTTATTTTTAAACTGACATAATTGGAGTTTTCTCTCATTCCAATTATAGTTGTTTGTATTACCTAAAGCTCAAAGTGTCTGGGTTTTACCCATTTCATCTCCTTAATTAACTCTCAACAGCCACCTAAATGAAAAAATCTGTTAGCTATGACAAGTGCATGTTGCAATTATAAACAAATTTATAGAAGTGCAAGAATTGATCTGGCTACAAAACCATTTAATTCTCTCCCAGAAGAGTGGAGGGGGAAAGGTTAAACATTTCAGAATGGCAAGAGGGCAAAATAATCTGACAGCTTCAGATTCAGTAGTAGAGAAATGAATCCCTTCACTGGGCTGCACACAATCTCCATACTAGTACAATAACTATTCCAAACATATGGCAGGTGTGATAACAGTAGAAACCTAAAGATGAGTTGGGAGTATGCTTCATATTTCGTACTTTACAGATTCTGCCTGAGTTGTGTTTCCTGCAATTTACTATGGTATAACGTGATGGGATGTCTAAGTGCCATAATAGGATTTTGTGATAATATCGGTAGACATTTTTATAGGAATATTGAAATTAAAACTGAAAACGGATGTCAAATTGAACTTCAGATAAAACCCCATTGTACACATGGGATGATAAATTACTATGCCATTGTTCCAGTTTTCAGCTACACACACTGTAAGTTAGTGTATGCTTTTTAAAAATCTTCTATTGCAAAATTCAAGTATGGATGTACTGAAGAAAGATGAAGCAACTCTTCAAACAGTAATGTGTTTAAAGGTCAGGTGTGAAGAATAAAGATCAATAAAGATGGCCTTATGTCTCAGGCCTACTTGTACTATTTTGCTTGACGACGCAGGCTTCCTTACCTTGACCTTACTCCTCGCCTTCCTCAGCAAGTTCAGTTTCTTTATGCACCACTACTCTTGTGACAGACATGTCAGGGTGCTGCTCTTTGGCTTCTTTGATTGCCTGTGCCAATGCCTAAAACACATTGAAAAATTTAGTAGAACGGTGGCAGAGTGAAATTAAAAACTGCACTGCAGTGGTGAGCTAATGACAACATATTATGGTACTATGTAATGGCACAGCTCTTCAGAACTAAAGCTTCTGCGCATAAAAGGGCTCAGGAAATTCTGGAAACTAGATACAAGATAACCTTCCATCCATTTAACAACATATTTATATACTGGAGCAGAGAATCATGCAAATGTAGGGCTGTACAGGACCTAGAAAGTTCATCTAAGTCCATCCCTCCCATGCTGAAGAAGAAAAGCAATGCGGAGGGTGGGGCGGGGGGGAAGGAACAAAATTATGGTAGAGCTCTATTACAGACTACTATATGAGGAGGTGGCACTGGATGAGCATTTCTAGAACAAATAAGAGAAACATCTGTTGGCAATGGGGAACGTCAGTTACTCAGAGATCTATTGGAAATGTAATGTGGAAAAACAAAATGTCTAATAAGTTATTTGAATGTGTTGGGGATGACTTTGTTCCGAAGGAGGAGGAAATAGCCATGGCAACAGCCATGTTAGGTTTGAGTCTGACTACTTGAGAGGAATTGTTTAAATCTGAAAGTGAAAGGGAGTTTGGGTGAAAGTGATCATGACACGATGATTTCATGATTCTGAGGAGAGAAAAAGACTGAGAGCAAACTAAGGAAACTGTAAGCCTTTGACCTGCTATAGCTGATCCGTAGACAGCAGATTCATGTTTGCCTAATAGTGCACACAATATGTGACGCTTATTACATACCACTTCCCTACTCATGAAATTTATTATATGATTATGCAGAGTATTCATAAAGACTATAGAGAATAGGCAATAAGGATAAACTTCTGTACTGGCTTCTTTCTGAATTTTCAGGAGTGCAGTTTCGAGTACTGTTCTGTCTGATTTCAGTTCTAATTGCTTAGATTAATTTGTGATTATTTCTTTATTCACTATCATTTAATGGTTATTGCTCTCTTTTTAGGGAGTCCCAAACCATTATATAAAAGGACAATTCAAGTATACCAGATAACAACCGGGTCACTGGCTGAATTCCAAACAGTCTTTAACCAGGGAATACCTTGAATGCAACAAGGCCAAAAAAGGTCTGTGCTTTGCTGTCTTTGGACTCAGCATGGAGCTGGAATTCTGATAGAGATGTCAGAAGCAGGAATTGATCTCTGGACATATAAAATTCTCTCTTTTTCTGCACCAAAGCTAAAAGTATCTTAATTAGTTTAGCTACTGAAAAGTATCATTCTAGATGTTAAGCAAATGGTTTCTTTTTACCCCCTTTTCTCTGTTTCTGGTACATCTTATTTAATTAAGAGCTGTGCTACTGGATACGAGAGTTGCTCAAAGTCTCAGAGAAGATATGTGCTTGCAACTTCAAAGGAAACATACGTGGTACAAAAGAGCTCTTGGAATCTACTTGCCACATGGTATCATCTCAGTCAAAAGTCATGGGTAATGATGTTCTACCTCAGCATACGGTGCTGCTGTGAGGCTGCAAGGAGTGAACACAAAGGAATATGCCAAAGAACCAAGTAGGAGTCAAGAGTCGGAGACAGTGTTTCTTAGCAGTAATAAATCCACGTACTGCTTTAGTGACAAAACAGCCTAAAAACTGTACTGAACCATAAAAAGAACATAGGTTGCAGCAAAATAGGCATTGTAGCTTCGAGCACAGGGTGTTGAAGAGTGCCATTTCTTGAACCAATGGGCTGATAGGGAGAGGAAATAAACAGAGCTGTGAAGGGAGTTTGGAAGGCAAAGGAAGGTTAAAAAGGACATGTACTGATGAAGAATAAAGTGCATGGAGTCTTAAGAAAAGAAGAAATGCTTTGTGCTTATGGTCTTTCCTAAACCTGCCAGTTTTACTACTAGTTTGCATTTTAAGCAGCACCATGCAATAGTTTCTAAAGGGCCAGCCTGGCTAGGCAATTAACAGAGAACCTTGGAAGTACAGTAACTCAGAGTGGATCTCTGGGCTGTAGCTGCTGCGCCCCACCCCACAATTATGTCAATGACATGGTCAATTTGCTTTTTGAGCCTTTCAGAGCAAAAGTCTGTAGTGATACAGGGACAGTATCTGTCACAGAATACTATGTACTTGTTCCTCAGAAGTACAACACAAGCAGAGCACAAGATAAAAACAAAGGCCACCCAACAAGATTTACTTAAACTCCTTACATTTTTTGGCAGTGTTTGTAAGTTCCTCTTAGCCTGGTCTCTGACAAGAAGAGTGTGTCCTGAGGCAGCAGGCTTCCCATCTCTATATAGCCTACCTTATCTTAGATAGCCTCTCACCACTCATTTCATCTTCCTCCTTTTTCTACTGTCTGATCTTTGTGAACCTCTTTGATGCCTGACTCAACCTGGAGAAGGGCCAGAGGGCAGTTATTTCCCTATTTAGAGGCCTGTCTCCACTGGTGCCAGGGACCCTGATGTTTGCCATTGTTTTGTTCCCTGTGGATTTCCAATTTTCCAATTTTCTTTTATTTACGCTCTTGGATACATATACACATACATGTTTCATAAAACTGGAAAGAACCTGAAGAGATCATCAAGTCCAGTCCCCTGCCCTCTTGGCAGGACCAAGACCATCTCTGACAGATTTATTTTTTAAAGCAATGTGCCTCAGGGCCCTAATAAATAGCCTCTTCAAGGATTAAACTCACAACCCTGGGTTTACAAAGCCAATACTCAAACCAGTGAGCTATCCCTCCCTGTTAGGCAATTTAGCACCAAAATAAATAACCAGAGAGCTATAGGATACTTACAAAATATTTTAGATAATTGCCATGGCTATAGGGCCAACTACACCTTAGATCCATTTAGCCCCTCTTGGGTGTACCCTTTAGGGGCAGTGGCTCTCAACCTTTCCGGATTACAGTCTCCTTTCAGAATTCTGATTTGCCTAGTGTACCCCAAGTTTTACCTCACTTAACATTATTTGCTCACAAAATCAAACACACAAAAAGGTGTCACAGCACACAATGACTGAAACATTGCTTACTTTCTCATATTTACTGCAAGTATAAAATCAAGTGGAATATATATATCGTACTGACGTATCAGTGTATAGCATATAGAGCAGTATAAACAACTGTATGAAATTTTAGTTTATACTGACTTTGCGAGGGCTTTCTATGTAGCCTGCTGTATAACTGTACAAAGGACTCTATGTATTGATGTACCCCTGAAAGAACTCTATATACCCGCAGGGTATGCACCTCCATTGTTGAGAGCCACTGCTTTCAGGGGAAGATCTGGTTTCGGTTTCATACACCTCACTGTGGTAGAACACTGAAGTCTATTCACCTAATCATGTTAATTCCTCATTCTCCACAGTAATGATGTACAGTGCCAAAAGGAAAGCATGATTCAATCTCCAAGCTACAGGTTGGGTTTTTTTCTTTTTTTGGTATTATGAACTTCATAGATGCATTGGAGAGTCAATGGTAGAGGATCTATAATTTGTCATAAGCAAAATACCATGGCGAACTGTAGTACAGAAATGTACTGTGTAGTCACTACTTACAACTTATTTTTCTGTTTCACACTGTTTATTTCAGTGTAAGAGGAGGACTTTAAGAACAGTGGAGAGAATAAAGTTTTTTATTAAAGAAAGATATTGTCTGACCTTTCCAGATGTCCCAAATGTATTAAATACGTTGCAGGAGACACATAACCGATGCCTAATGCTAAAGAGCTCTGGCATTTAATTACAAGCTTCAAGGAGAGATTGAACTTGTCATGAGCTACTTACTACATATGCATCAAACGCAAATTAAATTTACTGAGAGCCTTCAGTACATTACAATTAAGAAGTGAAAATTAAATTCCTATTTGTGGATTTGTATACCTGCCATCAGCATAGAAAGTGGCTCAGCTGCAACATCATGTAAATGGCAGACTTTCTTGCCTAAATAACTCAGTGAGAAGCAATTATTTTATGTTGCAGTTTTGTCACCATCAGCTCCAAAATGAAAACTTATATAAATATTCTGAGCAAACATGATAAAAAGGGACAAATAATAGCGTTTTTCTGATTTTCAGTTTTCCACTTTTCAAAGTCTTTTTCCCCCCTGTATGGGAGAGATGAAACAGTATTATGCTCATGAGCATGAAAAAAATTGTGCTTGGTTCTAGGTAGCTAGCACTAATAAAGATTAACTTACCTGTGCAAGGTTCCAAAGGGATCCACAGTTGAGATATACACTCATCCCTCACTCTATGAGCACAATTGGTTCCCAACTTTCTGCTCGTAGGTGAAAACTCATAAGAGGGACACTAAATTCCCATTAAAATACGTGTAAAGTCTCTGGTTCCAACTGCTTGGAGTGACAACAGGTGTTGCTGCTTTTGAAAGGTAAGTAAATCTGGGCTGGGGGGGTTGGGGGGGATTAAAGGCTGGGGGCAGTTTGGGGGTATGAATGGGAGGGAGGGTTAAAACATGGTGGTGGGTTGGGTCTGTGGGGGTCAGGGTTCAGGCTGTTGCAGGTTGCGTCTGTGGGGCTGGCAGGGTGAGGCTGGAGCAGTTTAGGTGTGGGGGGCCAGCGGGGATATTTAGGTTGTGGCTGTTTGGGGTCTGCGGGGCTGGCGAGGGGTTTAGGTTGTGGCAGTTTAGGTCTGTGGGGCTGGTGGGGGGGTTAAGTTGCAGTGGTTTAGGTCTGCAAGGACAGTGGGAAGGGTTGGGCTGTGGCAGTTTGGTGCTGTGGGGCTGGCAGGAGGTCAGGCTGCAGAGGTTTATGACTGTGGGGCCAGTGGTCGGGGGTCAGGATGCGGCGGGTTGGGTCTGCAGGCTGGCAGGGGGGATCAGACTGTGGTGGGTTGAAGCTGCGGGGAGGGAGGAGGTTCGGCTCATATTATCGTGGAGAGTTCACTCGTCCAGTGAACAAAAGGTAAGTATGTGTCCCTCGTTTAAGCGAGTACTCATAAATAAAGTACTTGTTTAATGTATTTCACAGATCTCACAGGACTATGACCAGCATACTGTAAAAGGGAATGTCATATGTACTCACCTGGTCATGATCAATATCTGCATCTCCAGTGATGACAATGCGCTTCTCAATCCTTGTTTCTGATACTCCACCTCTTACTGTCTAGATATGGCACAAAACAAAGAAGTTCTTCTTCAAAATGATTCTATATAGCAAAAGAGCGAGGACAATAGGAGCATGTCTACTTCTACTCTCCAGTACACTATAGCTGCAGCTATACGGCGCCTAAGTTTTTGGAAGGGGCATGCAAATGTGGCTGATCAAAAATGGAAAATAAGTGCAGATTTACAAATCTCACACCTTATTTGCTTACTCATGTGATCGCATTTCCAGAACTGATTTAAAAAAAAAAAAAAAACAGCCATGTAGATGGGATTCCTTTGAAAAAATCTGTTTTCAAACATCCCTTCTCCCTGAAACAAAATAGGAAGGGATCTTTCAAAAACAGGGTTTTCTCCTCAAAGAACCCCATCTACATGGCTGTTTTTATTTTTTATGAAAAAATGACTTCCGGAAACATGATCGCATAAGAGTATGCAAATGAGGTGTGAGATTTGTAAATCCGCACTTCATTCGCATTTTTGATGGGCCACATTTGCATGCCCTGAAGGGAGGGACCATGCAGACACAGCTTGTGAGAACAGAGAGTTGGTACAGAAGGATTGTAGTTAGTGACATGGAGTCTTGGTGCTACACCTATTCATCCTTTCCTGCTTATGGTTAACTGTACAGTAGAGACATCCAAGAAGAGGTTGCCCAAGACGACCAACTCACAGAGAAGGCCTTAAGATAGTATCTGAAGACAGGTTTGCAGAAATATGGAAATGGGGCTGATAGATCAGGGTTCCAGTCTTCGTTGTCATCATTTGAGTCTTAATAAGTGACAAGTTTCTTGAAAGGTCCGTAACTACTGTGTCTCAGACCATCACTTTTCAACACAATCCCACTGCTACTCGTGCGAGGTTTTTGCTCTTCTGCAGTTCTGGCTTTCATGCATGTTTCTGCCTCATATATTAACCATCTAATTTCAAATCTCAGATGAACAATTTATTTTGGTCTCTAATGATCAAAGCATTTTAGGAAACAGTTTGTATGAAGGACACTACAGATGACAAAACTGTATTGTAATTTATATAATTATCTGGCCAGAGATGAGATTAATTGCTTCCTCTGAGAATATTATAAATTGATGTTATTTGAAGACTTATGAAAGGGCTTCCATACACCAAATCAAGAATAATAAATAGATCAAAGGTACAAAATTTTAAGCCACTTTTTTGTATTAAATCAAGAGAAATGATTTATACGATAACCTACAATTATTTCCAGTGTGAGTCCTTTAAGAATTGCAGAAGAACATTCAAATTATCTTGTCGGGTTCTGTATTTCAAAGAAATGAATGAAAAATTCTAGATGCAAAATTACAGCCAACACTTGGAGGTAGCTATAACATTTGGAATCAAGGCGTCAAATTTACTGTACTTACAAAGAAGCTGTTAGTGGTGTTGTGGTGAATTTCCTTTCAGATATATCTCTTCTACACTCTTTGACCTCCTAGTTGTCACACTAACACCTAATTTAATTTTAAAAATATGGCTTCTTTCTAGGAGACAATGTTTTCAGCTCCATGTGTACATATGATAAGAGAATGAATTTTTCTGTTGGACTAGAGGTCACATTTTATTTCACAAAGTCTTTTTCAATGATGCTGAAGAACTCTAATAGCACCAGGAAGTTGGAGGAGCTGTTCATTAAACATTCTGATGAAGCCCCTTTAAAATTTTGAATTGAGAGTGTATTTTTGTTGACTGTCATTGGACAACTTTTTAGCGCCTTTTTCTCCTGACTTCCTCTGCAAATATATTTTGCTCTCTTTAGGTTATTCCATTGTGCACTTACTTCTGTGAGTGCTAAATTACTATCCAATATAATTAAAATACTTGTCTGAAATAAAATTTACTCTGCACCTATCAATTCCTTCCTTTTTATTTTACCATAAACTGGGAGTCCTTCCTTCTAGAACAGAATTAAAACGCCATTAGAATTCAGTTATTCTGTTGTTTGCATGCCTCTTTTAAAGACAAAAACAGTTACCCTAAATGGTGAATAGAAATAACACTTGTCAAGTGGAAGGGGGATGCCAAGAAAAAAAGTGTCTCACAGGACAGAAATGAAAATAGGCCCAACTTCTTGCTGACTTTGAGTTTCTTGACTGTCTCTGCATGCTGAACACTGAGGACATGAGTCAGCCCTGGCAATGCCAGTTTCTAAAGTAATCCAAGGTGAAAAGACTCAGTGAACAGAATGTGCCCTGAAAGGTAACAAAGATTGATC
Organism: Carettochelys insculpta; assembly: GCF_033958435.1. Lineage (NCBI taxonomy): Eukaryota > Metazoa > Chordata > Testudines > Carettochelyidae > Carettochelys > Carettochelys insculpta. The sequence continues at coordinate 108,672,314 of NC_134139.1, read as the reverse complement.
AATGCAGTTCGAAGAGAGGATGAATAAAGAGGACTGAAGCCAGGAGGTAAGTTGTTGCAGCATATCCCCAAGTTAACTCCATCACTGGGGCTTCTACAGAGCTCAGTCATGTTAACTACCCCTTTCCCCTTGCAGAACCCACAGCAAATATTATCAAGTAGTGAGAAGAACAGAGACAGAAAAAAGACTGTGCCAAGCAGCATGTCCAAAACCCACTAAAGCCAGAAGGAACACCAGCTGCTGGTACTGCAAACTCTGATTATATTTCTCTCTCTCTTCCCCAGTTCTTCCTCCTGATTTCATCTGCGGTAATGCATTAAAGGCTTGGTTTAGGGAACTCAAGTTAAGCACAGAACTGGAAAAGGTATGATTCATTTCAAATATTAAATTTATTCAGTGATTTGTGAGGCATAACCATTTTGAAAGAACCAATGCACATTTTGACAGGGTCAGTTTTACCTTAGTGATGTGCGTGGTTGTAGTTGTAGAAATTGATTCTGACGTGATAGTCTGGGCACTCACCAGCACCCCAGCATCACCACCTGCGCTGCCATCAAACTATAAACAGTTGAGAAAGGAAAAACAAAAGTTGCATTTTCATGCCTACATATTTAATGCTACTGTCTTATCATATGACAGTCAATGCAACCTTCACTACAAATACCTATATTCTTCTTCTTTAGCTCAAACAGAAAAGTGTTTTTGGAGCAGAAACCATATGAAGACAAACTGGTTTGATACATAATAGACTGCTCTAAAATAAAAGCTATCTGGTATACTGAATCACATCAACCATTTGAACATTCCAAATCCCTTGTAGACAAAATTGTAATCAGTTATTCTTCCCTTTGGGGAGCTCTGAGGTGAATTTGGCCACATCTAAAATGTGTGCATTTAAAGATAACCATATCAACTTTCAGTGTTAGGATGATACTTGATATTCTATCTACTTAAAGTCATTTAAAAATTGTTGTACTCTAACAAAACAAGAAATGCCACTACAGTGTAGATTTGTTAAAAAAATCATTACTATGTTACCTCTCGAATTTGGAGCTGATCATAAAGGCCAACCTACAAACTGCATTATAAATAATATTTCAAATCATATGGATTCTGTACCTGTGGAGATTCATATGTGATAGTTTTAGTCTCTGTTTGAACAATTGGGACTTCCTTGGTAGAGATTTCTGTTCTCTGTGTGGCATCTGAAATGGTCACCATCTCTGTTTTTACTACTGGAGGCTGTGGTGAAAGAGATAAGATACAATCAACCCAAGGCACAGACAACAAAAATTTGCATAGTGGACTAAGATGGAATAGAACAGAACCACAGAAAACAGTGATAGAATAAATATTAAAAATACCTCCGCCCCTCAAACAACTATGAGAAACATTAATGTACCAGCCCTTTAACATTCTCTTGCAAGGATCATAGGAGATCTACTTTTCATGTCTTAGCCAGTAGCAGACACTGAAATCAGATGATTATCACTTCAAATATTAATTCACATGTGTTTAAGATATGCGAAGGACTATCAGTGGGAGAATCTTTGTTCAGCTACAGTATCTTCCATCAAACCAAAGCTACCAATATTACATAAAATAAGCCTTACTTTAAAAATGAAGAAATTACCACAATATCTGACATATATCCCTAACTGTGGATAAAAACTTGCAACAGTTTCTAAGCATCTCTAAAATTTAATTTAACATTAACAACTTCTGGAATGGACAGAACAACTGTCAATGGATTTCAAATGGCTAAACTTCAAGTCTCAGCTTAAGTATCAAATGTATTCCCCTGAAAACAAACTTTAAAAATCCATTTTAGCCCTTGTCTTAGGAGATATTTTGTCAGTGTTGTGCTTTGCTTGGAAACCCAAGAGCAATGACAAACTAGAACTCCACAAGTCAGTGGAAACTATGACATGTCTTACACCTGTTGGACTAGATTTATAAATGTATTTAGGTGCCTACAGAGGCAAAGAGGCACCTGGTGAGATTTACAAAGGAACCTAGGCACCTAACTCCCATTGAAATCAACGTGAGTTAAATGTCTATGCAGTTGCAAATCTCATTAGGCAACTTAAGTGTCTACATACGCTTATAGATCTGGTCTATTTTGCTTAAATAATTGTCTTGTCTACACTTAGTAGGAGATTGATACTGTGTAGCTCGATCTCGTGGGGGTTGATTTAGCAGGTCTAGAAAAGACGTGCTAAATTGACAGTTGACTGTGCTCCTGTTGTACACTCACCAGCATAAGAGTTAGGCTACAACTACACTACTGTGGAAGATCACCCTGCTCAGGGTTGATCTGCTGGGGTCCGTTTTCACATTTCTGTTATGGATATGCAAAAGTGACCCCTCAGGGGTCGCACTCAACCCCTGTACTCCTTATGAGACTTGAGGAGTAAGTGAGGTTGACAGGAGAAACTCCCGTGTTGACCTTGCTCATTATGTACAGCCAAGTAAGCCAAGTGCAGATAGTTTGATTCTATCTATGCAGTTTACGTAGCTAGAAAGTGCATATCTGTGGTTGACTTACTTTGCCTAGCGTAGACATAGCCTAGGAGAACTTGACTGGAGAGATCCTTTCATTCACACACACACACACACACACACACACACTCTCTCTCTCTCTCTCTCTCTCTCTTTCCCTCCCCGCCCCCCAGGGGGGACACGGTGGTAACTCAAACTAAAGGTATGTCAACTCCAGCTCCTCGACATTCCACTTTACTCTTCCTCCCTCAAAAGGAACATCTAAAAATTAACCTTAATAAACCTATTTCTGTACTAAAAACAGCTGGCCATGATTCCTTGTGGAGCCAATTCATGCTTCCACAGTTATCTTACTGGTATTAGAGGAGGTGGCTATAAAGGAATGGTGGGTATGCCATACCTTTACTGTCCAACCTGCCTTAATTGTAGGCACTCTTAACACTCCTAGCAATGTGTATCAATAGCAATTCTAGGTAGTCCTTTCACAATAATAATAATAATAATGATAATAAAAAAAGACTTGGACAAAGAAAAAAAATCTGTGAACAGTAAGAAAAAATTGAATAAAAATGCTGTGACAAATTGGTTTCAGCAAATATAAAGAAATTTCCCACTATGCTTACAAGTAATGGCTGCGCCAAAAACAATGAACAAAACAGACAAGACAAGACTTGAAAACATTAAAAAAAGTTACAAATAAATGTAATAAGTGGAAAAGGAGATGGTACAGTCATAGGAAGGTTTCCTTTACTGGGAAATTCCTATTCATTCCAACAAAAGAGCCAGAAATCATGACTGAAGTAGGCAGTTTCACGGTTTATCAGTGGTTTTTCCTTTCCATAATATTTGAATCTTGGTGAACACTGAAGAACATGGAGAACAGGAGAAGAAAGGCAGGTATATTTCCACCCCAAGGAACATAACATCTCTAGACAATCTAGTTCTCAAGCTGTGCTACCATTTACCTCAGAACAACAAATTATTTGTGGCACAACATCAGTATCAACATGAGACACATCTCCGTTTATTCTGAGCTGTTCATCTTCTGCTCTCAGGTCTAGCTTCCCCTCTTTCATTACACTCTTCTCTCCAGTTTTTATGACAACTGTATTTTCCTGGGCCAAAGCTTTTGCTGTAACTTGTGTGTGCTCAACTGTTATTTTTATTTTATTGCCTTCTTGTACCATTTCCTCTCTCTCTGTTGCTTTTGCTGCACACTCCTCCTTCCTTTTGGCATCTTCATTTTCTTCTTGTTCTTCTCTTATGGTGTCTTTGGCTACCCTGTGGTGTGGCTGATATTCTCCCACCACTTCATCCTCACTCTCACTACTGCTGCTGCTGCTGCTATTGGATGACAATGAAGAAGAGTCCTTTTTTGACAGATGTTCCACCTTATGGGGCTCCCCAGCATCAGTGACAGCTTGCATTTTCCCTCTGTTGATTTTCTCAATGGCTACTGTCTCTTCTAGCTCAACCTCTGCCTGCTTCTTCTCCTCCACTACCGTCAGAGTCTCATGTGAACTCTGCACAAAAAACATGGATGAGGAAAAACAAAAGCACAGTATATGAATAAATTAAAATGATGAAAACAAAATGAACTGATGGCTGGTTCATGTCATGAAGAGAACAAAGGTGACTGTGATGTTAACTGAAAAAAGGAAAGAAAGAATGAAGATGGATCAGAAATGTCAGACCAGAGTTAACTACAGAAAAAAAATCATTGGAACCTTATCAGCATCGCTGGGTCCAGTGCAAGGCCTTTCTGCTCTGGAAACAAGTTTCTGTGAAGCAAAAAGCAACCAGAGGACACAAATCAATAAGCCTTTAAACACCAGATGACACAAACATTTAACATCTCATAGACAAAACAATACACAGTACTAGCTGCATAAAAAGAGCTCACAGTGAATGCATTCTAAAAACTGTATGGGTATCATTATGTTTGATTTAAGATCCATGCAGAATGTACTGTTTGTCTTCTACAATTTTTAATTTAATTTGTATAACAGCTATGTAGGGTTTTGTACCATAAACTGGAATTATGTAAGATCTTTACCAAAAGATATGGAACAGAAGCATAAACATAAGCCAAAAATGCTTCCTAGTAGGGCCATCAATTATTTTTTACAGAAACAGCTAAAATCAGTCATTAAATCACAAACAAAATTACTGTATATATGAAAAGAAAAAAAAGTCTTCAGATACTCTTCCAATGTCAGTTTATTCTCTCTCTCTCTCTCTCACACACACACACCTTATTTTAAGTACTTTGATGGCTGTATTTTAGGTTGTCTCTAGCTTTAAGACTTTGACAGATCTTTTCATTAATGTTATGTATTTAAATAGAACACTACAATGAGAACTTTTAGAATATTATGATGTGAGACTGTCAAAGGTACCATGATTCAAGACTACTAAGAAGGTCCTATTAAAGCCCCTTTGGGACAGCTCAAAATGTAAGACCAAAGAAATTCTATTAGTGTTTGTGCTATAATAAAAAAGATGTGACAGTATGGCTGTATTGTCATACCATGTCAAAGGAATTTCTATCAGATTTAAAGAGCCATGAATATTAAACAAGACAATATTAAAGCAATGTTCAGGATCAAATGCACAAAAGCAAAAGAATTATTAAAACCAGCACACCATCTGTGACTTAATCCTGTTCTGTATGTATACAGTAAGTATAGTGCCTAATCTTTCATTCCCGGAGAATCAAATATGGGAGATAAGTAATATTTTGTGAATGCAAAGAACAGAGGATTAAGCCTGCAGTATACTGAGCGATAGCCCTGACCTCAAAAGAAATTAGTATTTGCTGAACGGCTTTGACACAATGGGATTGAATAAAAAGTTACTTTCATATAGATTTTTATTTTTGTGGATTTACATCTGAATTTAAACATTAAATTATCTTAGTTTGTATTTGTGGTTAATCTATTTTCTCCTTTATTTTCTTTTCTATAAAATATACATACGTAATTTCTTAGGGACACACTGCATCACACAGGGCATCTTGTTTATTTATTAGATGATAAAAATACATGCCTCAAAATTTATCTGACATGCTAGTGAATACCCATTTCTGTATGTGTGACATTATAGGGAGGAGGAAAAAAAAAAGGCAAACAAGCACCTCAGGCAGTTGTGAGAAGGGTGAGGCAGAAAGCATTTCAGAAGTTACGTTATCTTTCACAACAGTGCCCTCTGCTGTTCTTGCGGTGGATGAACTGAAGATAGATTTCATACTAGTGGAAAAGCCCTCTTTTCTAAATAAAATTGACGTTATTTCCTCTTCTAGGCTCTAGACAAGTTATAAAATGAAGAGCAAAGAATTAACACAGTGAGAGAGAACAATGACCTACAAAAGAAAGGATAGATTAAGCAAGAAAGAGAACAAATAGTACATAGAGAAGGATTCACTTGTGAAATAATTCTACAAGATCAGAAGAAAAAACTAAAGCGTGCCCCTTGAAAGGAAACATATGACAGTATGACAAGCTTTAATGGCAAAACTCTGCTGTGTACCAAAGAAAGGACCATACTTAGCTATGCTAGAATGATACATCTCCACTTCAGTTATTATCTTATATATTTCTGATTGTATGTGTGTATTGTTTTACACACACAACACACACACACACACACACACACACACAATATTTTACATATGTATGTATGCATAAAAAGGAAGGGATTAACAAAACCTTCTCATAACTGTCAGAGGGCACTACACTTTTCTTTTAGATAATTCTAGATTCAATATTACAAATATTTCTTTTAAATCACTCTTAATAACTTCCCTCTATTGCCTGCAGCAAGATCCCTGAACAGAGGGCTAAGCATAAACTGCAGATTTCTTCTTTTCAAGGTGTTCACCACAGCTTTAATCATATTTAAACAGATTTTATTCAGCTTAACTTCAAAAGCCTGTTTTAAAAAGAAGTACTTTAATTAGCAATCAAATGTCTATTTACTCAAGAATTCAGCATAAAAAAATTGAGAGCTGTTCCCATCTACTGGGTAAATACATATTTATTCAAATACTTTTTTTAAAGTACTAAGGGTATTCATACATTGCCTGTTCTTCTTGCCATACAGTGCTATGAGACTTTACTTTAGATGCATAAAAAGTGAATGATCTATTTGAAAAATATTACAATAGATACACAGCAGCCATCTTTTAAAGCTAAATGTTCATTTGTTTCAGTTTTTTCCCCAAAACACAGGATGTTATATCATGTTAAAAGTTCCTTTTAAAAATGTGAGTTTGCGCTTTATAAGCTTGAGAATATAAAAACAGTAAAATTATATTTCATTCTGGTGTAATTTAGGAGCAGACCAAATTTGTTATTTATTGACTACACAGCTGGCATAAGGAAGAAAGGAGCACCAATATACATCCTATAATAAAATCACAGCATACTTTCAAGGTAGTCAAGGCAAATTTAGCTATGAGTTGATTAATTTTCCCCTAATACTGTGCTTGACATTTATAGGGGCAACTACTATTTCTTTTTTCTTTTCTTTTTTACTGGCTAATTCAGGCAAAACTTCATCTACATAACCAATGGCCTTCAGAATTTTTTACTTCAGCCTATGTGCAGTCAAGTGGGCTCACAGTACTCTGGTTAATCCCTCAACTATATTTTTACAGCACACTGTTATTTCAGTAAATCAGAGTTGACAAACATGCTCTGGCTTTAGCACCGTATGCATACACACACATAAACCGCCATTTGTTTGCAGTTTACTGCCACCAACTTTGTAGCGCTTCTGGATAAAACTCTGAACAGCTATGTCTACACTAGCATTACTCTTTCAAAATAGGCATGCAAATGAGGGAAATTGAAAATGCAAATGAGGTGCAGATTTGCAATCTGGCACCTCATTTGCATACTCTCCTTTTGAAAGAGCTTTTTTCAAAAAGGAAGGCAGCATAGATACAGCTCTTTAGAAAATAAACCCCATTTTCAAAGGAACTCATTCCTTTTATTTTTTTCCCCTTTGGAATAAGGGTTCTTTCAAAAATGAGGTTTATTTTTGAAGGAGCTGCACCTACACTGCTTTTCTTCTTTTGAAAGAAGCTATTTGGGGAATATGTAAATGAGGTGCCAGATACGTAATTCTGTGCCTCATTTGCATTTTCGATTCCCCTTATTTGCATGTCTCTTTCGAAAGAGGAATGCTAGCATAGACAGAACTCACATGTCTACATGGCAAAGTTGTGCATGGGCTAACTTACCTGAGCAACCTTGAATCCAGCTAACAGTAACAGTGAAGACTGTGTAACACATACTTCATTACAAGCTAGTGAACCAAATGCGTACTGAAGGCTACACCAGGATTTTAATAGCTGCATGCAGACTACACTGTGTACATTGGTATTACTACCTGTGCTTGCTATATTCAAGCAAGCCTGAGTAGGCTAGCCCAGACAGAGCTTTTGCCGTGCAGCCATCACTTAGAAAAGCAAGTAGGTTGGTATTAGTGTCAGAAGTGTTCTTTTCTCTAGTGTAACCAGTTGGCCAGTGAGAGTGTTGGCAGATTTTACTATTGTCAATATATACCTAAAATCGGAAGACTTCATTAAAATACAAATACTGCTGTATATGCTTTCTATTAGCACCAAATAATCCTTTGAGTTCAGTGCACAAAAACATACACTAATCTGAATTAATGTTTAAAGGCAGGAAGGGATTTCTAATTAATTAATTAAAGTTGAAAGAAAGGGAGTGACTGTAATGGTACTGGAAATTCCATATCTCAAATGGTTATAACAATAATTTTCCTTCATAAATATTAAGTCACAGACGCTGTGCAATACAAAAGGATGATGGTACAAAGTGTTAACCAAATGTAATATATTTCTCTCACACAGGCTATGTCTACAGTACAGAGATCTTTCAAAAGAAGCCCTTCTGGAAGATCTCTTCTGAAAGAACTTCTTTCGAAAGAGTGCGTCCACACACAAAAAAGTATATAAAAAAAGAGTGATCTGCTCTTTCAGAAGAGAGCATCCACACAGCCCCCGGTCTTTCAAACGAACAGGCCAGGGATCAAAAAATCAGGTGCCACGAGGACTGCTCTTTTGAAAGAAGGGCCCTGCAGAGCGTCTCCACATGCTTTCTTTGCAAAAGAATCTTTTGAAAGGGGGAGCTCTTCCTGAAACGTGAAAGGAATAGCAATTTTAAAAGGAGTACCGCATACATTCAACTTACTTTTGAATGAATGCTTTTGTGAGTGTATGCTCCATGAGATCTTGTGATAGAGCCCCCTTCTTTTGAAAATTTTTTCAAAAGAACTTGCTTCTGTAGACGCAGCCACAGAGAATACCAAGCTATCCAGGGGCTCTTAAGAGACTAACAAATTTATTAAGTCACAAGCTTTGAAGTAATTGGCATATATTTTCAACAGAGCAGTGGGCGAGAAGAAGCATGTGCCAATAAGGAAAAGCAGTGCCCTCCTTAGCTTACAAGGATAATTTCACAGGCTTAATGCCATCTTGCTAAATTGCTATGGAAATTTTTCATACCTGGAGCAAGATTAAGTAATCCATCGCCCCCACCCCCTCCAGAACTACAAGGGTGATAAAATGAAAGGAGGAAAGATGTGGTAGAAATGAATATTTGATTCCTCTATAAAATATATTCCACTGTTTGCTTTAATGTCCAAAGCAGGTCCATTATTGTTAGAAAGTTGGAAAGTTTCCTATGCCACAATCCCTGGGTCAGATAATTGACCACCCAGCCACATATTTTATATACTGTATGTTACTGAATCAAGGCTTATAGCATTTATTTGTTTTTAATCAGATTCCAAGTTTCTAGTTGAAAACCAGTCAAAGGTAATCTGATGAGGAGCACTGAAATTGCTACATAATCATCTTCTCCTATACATCATTTTCATCAACATCTTTCAATTCACTTAATGAAGGAAGAATAATTTTTATAATTTAGAGATGGGGGAAAAGGCCGAAAAGAGAACACGCATTTAGATCTAGGGGAGTATTCAGAATTACCTTATTTCCCCAGAATTACTGATCTGCAGAATGGCTGCAGTAGTCACATAACTATTATATATTCCTTGCAGAGTGCTGAACAATTACAGAAAGTGCATTTTGGTATGAAAATGCAAGGTTTTTTGTCAGCCTAAGCAAATAAAGATAGCATGATATTTTCAGTGACAGAACAGGATATATTGAGTGTCTTGTTGCCCTTTTAAAAATATTAATTATTCAGAACTTCAAAACTAGTTTGCCAAGGTCTACACTAGAGTGACCTGTCAACAGAAGAGTCTGTCGGAAGATATCTTCTGATAAAACTGCTGTTGATATATTGTGGACAGGCTGCAAAGCAGACTGAAAGAGCGACAGGCTCTGTTGAGAGCTGCTGGACTGCCTGGCAGCTCTACTGGCAAAACGGTCAACTGGAAGCACAGCAGACAGGGTTGCCCGGTGTCCCAGAAGCCCCGTCTGTCAACAGAAGGCCCCCTGGAACAGCCAGATGGGCATTCTGTTGACAGATCTCTGTCGACAGAGACATTCTGCATCAAGGGGGAGCAGAAGAATGCTGAGGATAAAAGCGCCATGGCCTCTCAATTTATTTTTGACAGAACACCTTGGGAATGTGAACACTCCCTGGTTTTTGTCATAAAAAACCACGAGTTTTGTCAACAAAATGGTGTTTGTACACATACCCTTTGATAGCAGACATCAACACTGATCAATGTGTTAGAATGTCATCTGAAAGTTATTCTCTTGTAATTGGGTTAAACTTTTTTTTTTTTTTTTAAGGGCTCTGCGTACCTCAGGTCACTACAAAGTTTGGAAAACAAAACAAAACCAAAACAAAAAACAGCTGAAGGTTTGAAGGTAGCTGCCTTGTCAGTTTCTTCTGTTTTTGCCTCAGTAATCCATGTAATTCTAGTCCATTGTTTCTCCTTCATAGGCAGCTTTTTTCTTGCAAAAATGTGGTCTCCTTTTTTGTATTAAATTATTTTGAAGTTTTGGTTTTATAAAACCAACATAAATCAACAAATAACAAGACAGACATACACCATGATACAAAAAATGAACACACTGGTCTGAAAGAAGCACAAGCACACCAAGTAACAGGAATGTGCAGATAGAGGAAATGTAATACCTGGAATTTACCTCTTCTTCAATACTAATTAATTTAATACAAAAACACATAAGCACAAAATAAAATAAGCGACACTGATATAGATAGTTCCTTTAGTAGTCCAGCAAGTATATTTACCAGCAAAATACTGACAAAAAATCTATCCACATTTTTGGAATATCACAAAGGAAAACTATGCATTTTCTTTACAAGTATGCTGTGATGGTTGCAAAGTCTGAATAATCACATCCTAGCAGTGGCCACGTAGGCGAACAACTTAAAAAAAATTAAGTCCGCTAATGAGCTGTTGGAGATTTCTTTCTTCCAAGTTAGCCATCAAGGGCCCAATTCTGCAAGATTTTTAAACACAGTCATAGTCCATTGATTTTACGATGGCTTCTCAAAATGCTTTGTACCTTGCTGAGTAGGGGCCTTAATATGGGTGAAAAATAATTTGACAATGTTTAGCAAATCTAGCCTGCAGGAATTTTAAAACATTTTCCATGTCTTATAGCCTCAAAAACCATTAAATTTCCTGGAGCAATAAGGAGGATAGAACACTCATTTATCAGAGGAAAAAATGAGGTCAGGTCCAGAGACAGATTAATACATGCTAAAGCAAATACTCATGAGTAGTAATTCAGTCTTTATAAAACCAGAAGCAGATTTAAGTGTTATAAAAATCACTGACCATTTTTGAACTGTGACAGCAACTTGTGTGTCTAGTTTTTTGGCCAAAACATGTATTAGTTATTGGAAACAATGCTTTCTAAACAGTTAGTTCAAGATATAGTCTGTAAAGACCTATGAAATACTGAAAACCTTAATTTAGCCATAGCCTCTGAGGTATCTTAAAGTGAATATAGCTTAAGAGCTATGCCATACTAACTAACATTATCAAATATTTTATATACCTACCTACTGATGTAAGTTTAAAGGCAAGTTTGATAGACATGTACATGTAACCTCCTAATGTCTCTCTCACAATTTTACAGCTACCGTAAAACCAATTTGTAAGAACAGCACCTCTAAAGAACAAAGCCTAGTTCTCATAACTGTTTTCTTTCTACTGCTTTTGTTCTGACTTACCCTCTTTCTGAAACTCAAACAAGGTATTTAAAGTCTGGACCAAAAGTAAGTAACAAAATGTTAATGGGTATTTAGTATAAAGTAAAACATTACATTTGCACGAAAGAAAAGGTTAATATAGGAAGGCAATGCATATTTATTATATTCTCTACACAGTTATATGGAAATACATGCTAACAAGTGTCTGCCATGACATACCCCTTGTGTCTGTAGAGACAGAGGTGTGATACGCCGCTTTTCCCATTCATTGGGGCGTGGCTCAGGTGTAGATTCCATGAAATTGCGCTTGAGTTCACTAATGCTAGCCTGATGTTTCAGTAAGTCATCCTGGGTTTTATCAAGATCCTAGCAAAGTAGGACAAAACACAACTGCAACAGCAAACTTATCCTCAAAAAAGTCAAAGCAAGAAAAGTACCTTGTGTCTCAAGAGCCATTCTACTGGGGCCCATTTTAAAAAAATTAAGGTAATAAAAGATTCGGATGTTTATTACCTTTCAGGAACAAGGCCACACTATACCATTTGTATTACAACGTTATGTACAGTAAAAACATAATTCTTTTAATGATCAGTAAGCAAAGGACTAATTTTATCTCCTTAGGAAGGCAACAAATTTTTGAAATAGTTCCAAAGTTTGTTGCTTTCTGCTTGAAAGTTAAAGAAATTGAAGTAAGAATCAACACTGGTAACCCTCAATAATCATGGAAGTAAGTAGCACTCCACAGAAGATTTGTCATAGACATGTAAACATGTTTCTTAAATAGAAGCTTAAAACCAAAAACACTTATGAATATGGATGCTGTTTTAGGCCCAAAATCATGCCAACAGCTATGTGTATGCTTCAATTTTACACATGAGTAGTCCCATTAACATCAAGGAGCTACTCGCTGCTTCTAAATTTAAGCAGGAACACAGTTATGTGCAGGATCAGGATTTAAGATTGCTATTTACCCATTTTGTGTTGAAGGGTAGGATCGCAGGTGAAACAAGCATGTAGAAATAGGTTGTGCATGTCTACATACCAAAAAGGTTCTCTGAGCTTAGTCCCATGAAGACTAGCACAGAAGGTAACAATGACAGGTTAAGTAACAGATTCCACTTTTATAAGGATTCATCATTTCCAACACAGTATAACTTGGATCAAAAGGCTATACTATACACTGCCCTTACAGATAACAAGGTGGAGGAACAGGCCTGGAGATTGAGACTACCTCCTCATTGGATTTGGTTTGGGAAGCAGACTTCGGCAACTTGACGTTTCGGAAACCTCACTTGTATACAACTTTAGGCAGGAGGAACAAATTATATACTGCAAGCATAATCTTTTGCTTCACACAATTCCTCATTTTATGGAAAAAAAAACTACTCTGTGTATCCAAAACACAGACATCAGTAGCTGAGTTTACAAGACAGGCAGTTTAACAGCCAGTGGTTAAGTTTAGAGTTGAGAATCAGACAGAAATGTACAGTAAACTCCTTCCTATCTGGCAACCCTGGGACTGGGAGGTTGCTAGACATTAAAAAGCGATGGTTAACAAAGAGGGGGCTGTGGGATCCCTGGTGGGGCAGGGGATCCTCCCCTAGCCCTGCGGCTGGGAGCTGGCTGGGGCTCTGGGATAGGGGGAATTCCAGCAGCTCCAGGGATGGGAGAACTTCATGGGTTTGCAGGACTGTGACAGCGGGCCTGGGGTCCAGAGTTCTGCTGGGGGCCCAGGGCTCTGCCATGGTGTGGAACAACGCCGGTGCACAGGGCTCTGCTGGAGGCCCTGGGCTATGCCAGAACACAGGGCTGTGCTGGTGGCCTCGGGCTCTGCTGGCATGCAGGGCTCTGTTGGCAGCCCTGAGGTGTGGAGGAATGCCACTGGCCCTGAGGGGGGGAACTCTGCTGGGGAGTGGAGCTCTGCTGGCAGCTGGGCCAGGGAGTGGAGCTCTGCTGGGGCCAAAGGAACACCAGCAGTCCAGGGGCTGAGAGCTGGCAGCTCCAACCCCAGGCCAGTGGTGGAGCCAGCAGCGGCTGGCGCCGGTTAATTGAGAGTTCCGGTATAATCAATACCCATAAGAAGAAGTCTCCTGTACTATGAAATTAAACAACCTACACTAACTAAGAAAAGTATTTGGACTTGTGATAATATTAAATAATTTAAGCTCAAGATTTAATTTTCATAAAAAGAGGATTTATATAGCTACATATGAAAGATTTGTCTGAATATTTATTAAGACATTTTGGCTAGGATATGAAAGTGTCCTGTACTATTTATAGAACAAGAGCACAGAACTACACTGGCGCATGAAAATCAGAAAATGATATCGATTAATCATCTTCTACTTTGTTTTATTCTCAATTCTGAAGTAAGTGTACTAAAAATGAAGGTGATACTAAAATTTTAGGCCAGGATCATGGATGCATATGCTTAACTTTACACATTACAAAAAGTCCTACAGAAGTCAGTAGGTCCACTCACAGTCCTCAAGTCTTTGCAGGACAAGGGCCTATGTTTTCCTCTACAATAAACTTTTGGTACAAATATAAAACTTTAAAAAAAATCTCTAAATAGATATTTAAAGAGTTGTTTTGTTTAAACAAAGAGAAATTTTCTTAATTCTTCATGGAATATCAGAAATATAAGATACATCAAAACAATTCCATAGAAGTGAAGTGATATTAAACAATTGAATCCAATCATACATTTGTACGGGTCGTTGTAAATAATTATTGAGGCTTGAGACTAGGCACGTTTCTTGGACTTGTTCAAAGCAAGGTTATGCAGAACATGCTTTTGTTGTTTTAGTAAGTTATGTAAAAGTAAATTTTGAACAGGTATGAAAAGCTGCCAAAAGCAACAACAGATTAGTCAGGTTACTGTAATCTATAACTCTTCATATTACTGTACAAATACAACAGTCATTAAATAAAATCTCTTTTGTGACAGAGGGAATTCCTGATAGCCCCATTTGGCTGCGCAAGGCTAAACAGGCACAGGATATGTTTTTTTCTATGTATTTTGTGCAAGTTGTTAATTTACTATAATTCATTCAACACTATACAAACTACACTGACTACATCAAGAGATACTAGTAAAAAATATTCCAATTTAATAAACTGTAAACTAATTAAAATAAAATGTTTCTACTCCAATAACAAGAATAATTAAATAATATTCCAATTTCAAAGCCATTTACAAACATTCATCATCATTAAAATAATTATTTAGAAAATAAAAATTATTCTAATTTGCAAAATGGGGACACTAAACCAGGAATACTATGGCTCTGGTTACACTACATCACTCTGTTGACAGAAGTTACTGTGAGAAGAGAGTTCCTGACAAAACTTCTGTTGATGGAGTATGGCCACACACAAAAGGCAATCAGACGAGTGTGCCACTCTGTCGACAGAGTGGCCGGACTGCCCAGCTACTCTCTCGACAAAACAGGCACCCAGAAGCACAGCAGACAGGGCTGCCGATTGTTCTGGAAGCCCTGTCTGTCTAGAGAAGACCCCCAGAGCATCTACACAGCCTTTTTTTGTAGGCAGAACCTGTCAACAAAAGGCACACTTCCTCATCTGGGAGGGACAGGAAGCATAACCATAGTCTTTGTGGTTTGCCTAAAGCTGCACAGTGTGTGACTGGTACAGCCAGGATTAGAAATTAAAGGTTATGGGACTTCTATCATTGAGTAAATTTGTATCAGCATTTTACCTTGATCTGTGGTGGACTTTCTATCACTGAAAATTTTAAAATCATGATCAAATATTTTTCTCAAAGAAATGACCTAGAAGCTTTATAGGGAAAGTTCCATGACTGGTGTTAGGCAGGAACTCAGACTAGCTGATCAGAATGGTGCCACCTCACATTGGAGTCAATTAATCTATGTTAATTCCTTGAGAACAGACCATCTTATGTTTCATATGTGTGCACAACAGAAAAGCAAATAAAATATTCAGAGCCTAAAACTACAGCCTTCGTGTGATACTCAAAGTAATAAGTTTGTGGAAAGTAAAAATCCTATTTTAGGGTAGTTAATGGACGGATGAATTTGATTTTTTTACCTAAACAGGGCTATTATTCCCAAATGCCACTTTGAAAACTTCTGGCATATTTACACTTACAAGCTGCTCCTTTACAGAAAAACTAAAGTTTACAACATGCATCTCCAAGTTGCATTTCCCCATGCATTTCATGCACTGTGTCCATAACAGCCTGCAGGTGGCCTCCCATCCCATGCAGCCTGGCAGCACACGAGAATAGAAAGTGTTCCTTTATGTTATACAAACCTCCAACATTAAATTGCTATGTCTGACATAAATATTTTCCCCGTCTACTCTCAAGGAATTGTTCTGTGAAATTAAACCACACACACACAAAAGAAAACAAAATGAACAAAAAAATGTAACAGCAAGTAACTAAAAATGACCTTCAGATTGATAAGTTTAAAAAAAACCAAGAAGATAAAATGGTAAGAACAAAAGCCACTATTCAGACACAACCTACAGAAGCTTCAAAACACTAATAATGGCAGGCAACAATCAATTTAACTGAAAAACAGAATCCACCTTCTGCTGTGTTTCCTCCTCTCTGGTCTCCACCTAGGTGAAGGCACATGGCAAATCATCAAAAGAAAGGAGTTGTTAGTTTGATCTACAGGAGAAACAGAGAGGCTTCCTTTGCTTGTAAAAGCTGCAAACCATGTATTATGTTTATATACCTTTACAGTCTGGGCCACAGATGCTGCTGAATTTATTAAGCCACTTTGGTCTTCCTTCACCTACAGTATTGTAGAAATGGCTGAAGTAATATTTGGCATATGTAAAACGAAAAAAGGAAGTTTCTCACTCTCTCCATCTCTCTGTTGCTGCATTTTTCATGGCTCCCCAAGGATGGATGGAAAATTAAGACAGAGGACAAGGAGAAAAGCAATTTTGCCCCACACCTCAATGTCAAAATCAACTCCTGAGAAACTTTGTAAAGCATTCATAGTGGAGTTTATACTATGAATTGGTTTTAGTAAAGTGGCAAATGATTACTGTTAAATGCTTGCTACTGTGGTGATCTACTTAGATTTTTGCTTTTGTTAAATGCAAAATATGAGATAACTAAAAAAATTACGTTATTCTTATAAGTATTCTGAAAGCATCTTTGAGGAGAGGTATTATTTCCTGAAGCACGAACATCAACTGGCATTTTTTCCAAAGGATCACTGTGAAAGATTTTAAGTACTGACAAATGGTTTACTTTGTGTGTGTATATATATATGTGTATATATATATATATATATATATATATATATTGCTTAATACCAAACTTTGTTTGAAGAAGTGAATCACAAGGTCTGTCTTTTTTCCTGAGCTTATCACATTTTCCTTCACCTCTCACTCATTTGATGTGCTTCATTTGTTGTAAGTTTGTAAGTTCACATAAAAAGTATATTATGGATGGAGAAAATCTTTGGTGGTGTTTGTTTACACAATTTTAGACTTTTTAGTAAATGTATGTATTTTACAGATGTTATGTCACTTAGCTAAGAGCAACTAGTCTGCTGTACACAATGAAGACTCGGTTACACCTGAAATAAAACAAAATCTAAAATAAAGGCAGTACGAGGCTCCCTCATTTCAAGGCTCTCAATTAGAAGGCTGTAGTATTTTGTTTCATATAGATAGTGACACATAGTAAACTCCCCATCCCTTTTTACAGTGCATGGTGTATTTGCTATGACATGCAGCAGCAGCCATATGGAGAGCAGGCACATACTATCAGCCAGATCAGATGATCAGAATACACATACTTAATGAGACCAATGCTTCTGCATAGAAACTTCAAAATTACATACTTAAACATTTCTAAAATGTTCACATATTGATAATTAAAGTCAGATACATAACTAGCAATCCAGCTGAATAAAAGAAATATCTTCATATTAACTATTGCTAAATATGAACAAAACCACTAAAAGCCAGGGAGAACACCGGACAAAGACACTCAATTTTGCAAACACTCAGGTAAAGCAGAAACAGTCATAGCTCTAGGTACCTCTCTGAGGTTTTGAATTACATAAAAAGGAAAATATGACTCACTCTTGTGCAGTAACTGTAATTTCTTGAGATGAGTCCCCATACGGGTGCTTCACTTCAGATGAGCTTGTGCCTCAAGCCCTGGATTAGTGGTTTCTAGCTAGAAATGAAAGTTAAGCTCAGGTGTATGTCTTCTTGTGGCAGACACTGAGACTATATAGGAGTGTGCAGGCAAAATGCCCTCAGTTCCTCCTCTACTTACTTGTCCCCTATGACTTCTGAGGAGAATCCCTAAAAGGAGGGTGGCTTGGAACTGAACACAATGCTGCAGAGCCAAGTGTCATCTCAGATCTGATGGCATGGGGCAGGGCATAATGCTTTGAAAATATATGAATTGAAGTTAGCGTAGCAGCTCTACAAATCTCACACACTAGGATTTTCTTCAAAAATGCAGTAGATGGTGTCTGCAATTTGGTTGAATGCATTCTCACTCCATGAAGAGAGGAGGAAAGAGCACCTGAAGATTGATAACAGGGAGAGATGCAACCCAACGTCGATTTTGAAAGTCTTTAAAACAGTCAGGTCTTTCTGACAGAACTGAAGGATACACCAGATGTCTTCAGAACTGGCAAGTAATCGCGGATGAAGAAAAGGGGAACTGATACCAGATGGAGGTAACGAAAACTCCACCATTGGATGAATCTCTTCCATTCTTGTAGATAAATAATATGGGCTCCTATTGTTTAATAACACCTGCTGCATCTTCACAGTGTAGGAAACATCTGTTCCAGAGAACCATGTATGAGCCACACACCTTGAGGTCTACAACTGCCAGACTTGGGTGAAACACAGAACTCTCCCATCCTGAGGTAGGAGATGAAGAACGATTGGGAGCTTGATTGAGGATTAGACACAGAACTGAAGCAGGTAATGTACCAAGCTTGTCTTGGTTATAGGCACTATGAGAAGAACTCTGGCCTTGTCCTGCCTGATCCTGTTCAGCAGCTTTAGAACGAGGGACACTGGGGGAAAGGCATAAAATAAACTCTTCTTCCATGGTGGAAGGAAGGTTGGGGTGACCAACTCCCTCTGCCTTGAACAGAAGAGAGGACACTTTCCTATTCTTGGAAGCAGAGAAAAGATCAATCTTTGTCAGGTCCTATCTCTGGAATATTCCATGAAGAACCTGAGCATTCAAATTCCTTTTGCAGTCCTGGGAGAAGTGTCTGTTGAGGTCAAGAAGACAGACTGTTGAAATCTGGATATGGTTGACTATGCACCAGTTCCAGAGTTGTATAGCTTCACCCTACAAGGAGGAGGATCTTGCTTCTCCCAGCTTGTTGTAAAACATGCATGACATGTCTGTCAGCACCCTGATTGTTTTGCCTTTGAAGTTCAAGGTGCACAATACTGCCAATAGTTGAGTAGAATGCCGATGGAAGTGCTGAAGCTTCACGGTGTCCTGTGCTCACCTCTTTTACTGGAGAAGGGTACGCATACCCTCACAGAGCTGTGCCTCCTGCTTTTAGAGCTCCAGGGCTTCATGGTTCCCAGGACAGAATCTTTAGCCTCAGTGCTAATATCAGAGACTGAAGACCTTGACAGGGACTTGGTCTTTTTTGATGCTGGCTCGTCTGCGATGAAGACTGAACTCTGCTTCTTGGGAGTCTTCAAGAATGTAAAGATTCCCTTTCCTTATTGGAAGTATGCCTTGAAGCTGAAGAGGTGCTGAATCTGTCTGAGGTCAGATGAAAGGAGCAGCGGGGAGACTCTTCTGATCTGGCTTACGGGATGGTTGCAGGGAATGTTCCATAGCCAACTGTCTTAGCTTTATCTTCCTGTTCTTCCTAGCCCTGGAGTTAAGGGCTAAACAGAAGTAACATCTGGGAGATGTGGGACTCCTTCAGACAAAAGACACCTGGCGAGCCTGTTGCTTGACGAGCCTTGGTGAGCCAGCTGAGTTTCCCAGTATGACAAACCAGGCATACCCCAGAAGGAGAAGACAAATATCTTGATATGAAAGAGAGCGGAAAAAACAGTCTTCTCAGATAAATCTAAGTAGACTGAGCACAAAACAGATACTTACAACTATAGGTAACTGAGAATACGCCGTAGGTGGACAGTGGTCCGTCTTGGGCCTAGGCAGTAGAGGAGATATTCAGGGCAATTCATCTGAGCACCCCATATAGCACGTATGCCATGAGAAAGCATAAGGACATGTGCATGGGCAGAATGGAACAGTGCACACTAGAAATCTTATGATAAAGTGCTCAAAGAGGCACATGTACATCTGAGGTGGAGCATCCACAGAAATACTACTGTAAGGAGTAACTGTTTACAGCTTTCACAATTTGCTGCACTAAAACAAGAGACAAAATTTTATAGATTTCACTTACAGATTTAAACAGATTCAGCCACATTTACATTTTAATGTTAATGGACTGCGAACAGCAATAGTTTATGACTAATTTAACAATTAGCATAGCAGAGGCAGTGTTGCTAAATAAATAAGATTATTTAATTTTATTCCAAAATATGTCTAATAATAATGTCATGAATGTGCTCAAGCCTTTTCAATTACAAAAAATTTCCCTCCTTAGATACAGCAGCCAGGGGATATAATCAAATAATGTATGCTGCAACAGTTATTCATGCAGAAAAACAGACTTTTATTTATTAAGAGAACCTCATTAGGTCAGTGTCAAGTTACCATTAAAGACATTTCTATTCTACACTAGGATGTGTGCAAGGTTGAGTGTTCCTCAATGCGCAGATGCAAAGTCCATGTGCTGGTCGCAGCATTTAAGTGACAAAGTTACACACCTCCTCTTCCTCTGCTTTGTCATTCAGGTCATTGTCATAACAGGCGCTCAATGAAGTCGCCTTAGGCTCCAGGTAGCAGAGGGACAGAGCGAGAGGAAGGGAAAATGTGAGTGAGAAAAGAACAGACTGGAAAGCAGAGAGAAACAGCACAAACATAAGAAGAAAAGAGGGTATGAATGACGGAGAGGTGATAGGAATGTAGTGTTGAAGACCAGGTGGGAGGAAGGAGATGCAGACCTTAGGGAGGCTAGGAAAACTGATGTAACCATCCTCGTCAAGCAGGGAAGGGAAATTAAAAGCAAAGTGTTTGCTGACACTTAATGAAAAACTAAACTCAGAATCTTTGTAGTCTACTGTTTTCTGGAGCTTTCCCTCCATTGCAGGAGGAGAATGGTGACTAACTGGGGGCCTCAGAGGCTTCACAATATCATTAGGCCGTGCCACTTCACTTTCACTGAGAGCTGGTATTTCTCTCCTGGGACTGCACTCCCAGGAGTCCAAGGTGCTACGGACACACTCCTGAAATGGATCTTCCTCCAAAATGTCCAAAAGCATGTCCACCTCAGGGATAGCTTGCAGGTTGGCAGGACAGGATGAAACACAGTGACGGAGCTGTGATGGTAAATGTATGTGAAGGTACTGAACAAAAAAAAAAAAAAGTCCAGCCACAGTTGAATAAGAATACACAACAAAACATAAGTTTGTAGGCAGAAAGAATGCACAAGAAGAGAGGGAGAAAAGAAGTTATTAGTTAGTGAAACTTTTTACTCAGATGTAGAGATAGCACTACCAATGCAATATAAATGCCAAATAACAATTGAAAAGCCCCACACATTTTTAAAAATTAGCTGTCTTGTCCATTTTTAGGAATTCTGAATCTGAACCAATCACTAATTTTTGGCTTTAAGACTGTGACAAACTTTGCCTTTTGGAATGGCAGTAGTGCAGTCACTTACAACAGATGGAAGCAAACAAATATTCAAAGCTTTTGGCAGATAGTTCATGGTACACAGCAGCACGTAAAAAAGACAAGCAGGTACTTTAGGATCTACCACCATTTCCTCTGGAATTTAAAAACAGCAAAACAAAATAATATTCAGAAAATAATGCTATTTGCAGAGCTGGTACAATAGCAGGCTACACTGAACATCTTCCTTAAACATGCAAGCTCTTCCCAAAATGTTGAGGTTTTCCTGCCTATGACTGAAGAACCTTTCTTCATTGACTCGGATAGCCCAGCTTTGTGACTCTGAGGGACCACACTGGCACCTTGCCAAGAGCCAAAATTTGCAAATTAATTTGCTTAAATACAGCCTTCACCAAATGCAGAACTGTGCATGTGTCTTCCTTGACTGACTAGGGCTACGTCTACACGTGCCCCAAACTTCGAAATGGCCACGCAAATGGCCATTTCGAAGTTTACTAATGAAGCGCTGAAATGCATATTCAGCGCTTCATTAGCATGCAGGCGGCCGCGGCGCTTTGAAATTGACATGCCTTGCTGCCGCGCGTCTCGTCCAGATGGGGCTCCTTTTCGAAAGGACCCCGCCTACTTCGAAGTCCCCTTATTCCGATCAGCTCATGGGAATAAAGGGACTTCGAAGTAGGCGGGGTCCTTTCGAAAAGGAGCCCCGTCTGGACGAGATGCGCGGCGGCGAGGCACGTCAATTTCGAAGCGCCGCAGGCGCCCGCATGCTAATGAAGTGCTGAATATGCATTTCAGCGCTTCATTAGTAAACTTCGAAATGGCCATTTGCGTGGCCATTTCGAAGTTTGGGGCTTGTGTAGACACGGCCTAGAAGTTGTCTAAGTTCCCTGGCAATCAAAATATGAAGCTGTTCATATTTTGGTCTCACATTGAAATTATATGATGAAAGGGACTGCAAGCTGCACTAGCAGATTCAACAGCACAAATATTGTCCCCCAGAACATGGTTTCATCACCCTTCACCTAATTCACAAAAATGAAGTTTTTAAAATGCAAAATTCCTCAAGGTTAAAAAAAAATAAACCTCAATAGTAAGGGAGATTTCTGGATGCCTGCCAGAAAAAACAGAAATATATCACACAGAAGATACACAAAATAATATGTCTGGATGCCAAAACTTGAGCTTATATTTTGGAAAGAGGTGCTGCCACAAGTTTTTGATGTGCAAGCATATAAAACAAAATCCATATTAAAGTTCATGATCTGCTTCCTCACTAACTCCAATATATGAGAGAAATAAATTCCCAGTTGCATTAGAATTTTTCCACTATCAACAAACTGAACTTTCCACACACAGCTGTCTATCAGTTCTACATGGAAATATTTTTAATAAGCCACTGTGTTCCTATAACAGATAAATATGTATAAAAGGACAGCTTAAAGTTTTTGCAATTGGTATATAAAGTGTGCACCATGTTAATCACTTAAATTTACTCAAAAAGGCAAAATATATATAACCAAGTAACAGGCTGTACATGACACCAGACAGGCTATCACAATTTTTAGAAGTTTGTTCAGAGTGAAAATTGTATAAACTCACTCTAGCCACATTCATCTAAGAGAAAGTTCAATTGGCACAGTGATATACTGGAAGTGTTTAAGCAGTTTCTAATTATGACAAATTAAATTTAACATGTAGGTAACAAAGGAAAAATTCATAAGACTGATAGTCACACATGCAAATTTGCTACGTGTTTTTCTCTCTTCTCAAATATGCTCTGTGTATCTGATTAAACTGAAAAGGAGGAGTTTGAAATAATTTATGAACAATACCTTCTACTATGCTGTTAATTATTTTTAAAAGACCTACCACTACACCTCAATATTTGTTGACAGTAATGCGTATTATTACAATCCATCATACCTTTCCATCTTGGGTTAATTCCAGTTGTGGGATTTTAGTTGGGCTTCCATCCTCATCTCTACCTTCACCATCTCTTAATTTAGTCTGGTCAACAGCTTCACCATCGGAGACCAAATCACCAGCAGGTCCCACTGTGGCAGCAGAAAAGTCCCTTAGCAGACTTTGGTCTATGACACCCACAGGCGCTATTAGAGAACAGAGAATTTTGGGGGTTTTTTTTGGGTATGTTGGAAAATTTGTTTCAGGACTTCTGAGCATAAAACACTGTTTCACAACGGTGTAGCCACTGAGGGGTAAGAACAATGCCCAGGGAAAACTGCATAACATAACTGAACAGTAAGTGAAGTTATGATAACATCCCACCTGTAAGAGTCTATCTGCATTTATACCTACCTGCAATGGATAACTGTTCCTGATTATGACAATATGTTCAATACCAGGATGACACTATAATCAAATGGCCATTTAATAATTAGCACATTTCTGGTGACAATATAAACCACTAGAACAAAGAAACAAATGGGCTGCATGTTTCCTCATAACCCCATGATAAAAAGTGCCTTGGACAACTCTGATATTAATATTTTCAGTACATCCTGTTTTCAGCTAATACAGAGAAAACATGCATATAATTCTCTCCTAGTATTTCTACTTCTGAACTCAGAAAAATTAGGCACTGTAGAACCAAACAAAGTTCCCATAAAAAAGTTACACTTTTTCAGACTTCAGGTTTTTCTTCTTCTTTTATCCAGTGGGGTTTTCCCATTCTTGTGAGTAAGTCACTGGCAATCATTAATAAGCATATTTGTAGTATGATGTAACAAACACAGAAGACAATTAGACATAGTGGCTATGTTTACACTAGCCCCAAACTTCGAAATGGCCATGTAAATGGCCATTTCAAAGTTTACTAATGAAGTGCTGAAATACATATTGAGCGCCTCATTAGCATGCGGGCGGCCACGGCACTTCGAAATTGACGCAGCTTGCCACCGCGCAGCTCGTCCCGACGGGCTCCTTTTCGAAAGGACCCCGCCTACTTTGAAGTCCCCTTATTCCTATGAGCAGATGGGAATAAGGGGACTTCGAAGTAGCCAGGGTCCTTTTGAAAAGAAGCCCCGTCGGGACGAGCCGCATGGCGGCGAACCACGTCAATTTCGAAGTGCCACGGCCGCTCGCATGCTAATGAGGCACTGAATATGTATTTCAGCACTTCATTAGTAAAACTTCAAAATGGTCATTTGCATGGCCATTTCGAAGTTTGGGACTAGTGTAGACACAGCCATTGAGTCATTTTATTCTGACAGCTAGAATAACCAGTAGGAGGAGCTCTAAGACCAGGTGGCTCAGCCAAAACATGCTAGAATGCAGCAGATATTCAAATCGAAATTAAAAATGGTTAAGTAAGTACACCTTTGAAAAGAGAAGCAAGAAACCAGTGAAAAGTGGCCAGAAGAATAAGTACAGGTGGTTGAAAAATTCTGTTAAGATTACATAAGCCAGGAAAGTTAACAGAAATGGTAGCTGTGAAAGAGTCGGAATTTTTCATAATATTTTGTATGACTATGGGTGTGCCTCAATATTCCCTGTGTGGTGCCTGATTAACAAGTTGGTGAGAGAAGGTTGCTTTTCTTTGTGGAGACCCAGAGATTCAGGTTTGACCAACTCCTAGCTACCTGGCTCCTGGGGCCCATGTCCAGGGGAGTCAAACCCACTCCAATTTGTCAGACATTTGGTACATAGCAACAAATTACCATGGATGGCCCACCTTCCTTAGGAAGCCAATCACACATGACCAGCTGGAAAAAGGCTAAGGAGGGGCCAGATTACAGCACTCTGACAATGTCTGCCTGGGAAGTAAGAACAAAGGAGTTTGGAGGGACCAGATGGAGGGTGTTCAGTGCGGGCTGCTGAAAGCAGGACCTGGTAGAACTGGGATTAACAAGAGGTCACAGGACTCTGCGACTGACCCAGACTGACTATGCTGGAACTTTCCATTTTTCTCCCAGGTGTCCAACTCACATGGACTTGCTGGAGGGAGTCCATGATGTGAAGTAAGGTGCTGAAGGCTCCAAGGTCAGATCTAAGCAGGCAGTGACGCCAAGAGGCTTACTCCAGTGACACAGTGACCCTAAAGTGGGTCTGGCACACTGAAGGGGCCCTCCCTGGGACTGTTCCATAGCAGTGTGAGAACACTAGACCTGTGGATCTGTGATAGTAGAACACCACAGAGAGATGCCCACAGGAAAGCAGTAGAAGAAACTGTATGGGCATGGATGAATCACCCTACCATTACAGTAATCTATAAAGATAACCACACCTTTCCTGGCAAAAACAGAATCTGACTACCCTAGATGGTGGTAGACTACCACCTGAGGGCAGCAGAAGAAGATATTGATTTGATGCTGCACCAAGAACAACGTCTACATGTAAACCTCTGATCTTAACATATCTCAAATGCCAGCACAATCCTGCAACCATTTTGCAAGGTTTTTAGCTTCAGACTCAATGTAGTGTGCTTCACGGAGAAATACAATATCAGCTTTCAAGTTTCCTAAGTGAGAGACCTTCCCCCTGCCTTTTCAAAGGGTGAGCAATTCCAAGGAACACATGTAAGTAAATTAGTTGTAGGTATTCACAAAGGCAAGTGTCCCAGCAAATATTTTATGCCACACCCACCAAAATCAAAGGCTATGGGTAAAGATGAGGGGTATCTAAGTGCATTCATGAGTTTAAACAGAGAAGAGATGGCTTAGCATTCATTGAGGGTTGTTTGGAGGCTAGGGAGCAACAGGCTCTTTCTATGACAAGATCTGCATTAAAGTATAAGGAAAGTATCTTAGATAAAATTGTATTGCCTTGTCCTTTCCTACTTTCTCAGAGTCTTCTGGACTATCCTTCAAGGTCATTGACTTTTATCACGTAACTTCTGAATCAGACACTGTTCCTCTCTAGTGATCCTAACGGAGCCTATCTTAACTTCTAATGTACAGAGTCTTGTGTCTGCCTTTCCAGTGCTGCAGGAGATTCCCTGTAAACTGAGTTGGTGTGGTGCAGTCATGGGTTTCAGAGATATCCCTTATATCTTTTAAAGCTGGGTATGTTCTTTGGATATCTCCTTCCCTGAGTGCTGTCAAGCAGAAAGAGAGCCTCTGTTTCTTTGTGATGTGTGGGACCCTGGGAGAAAGTGCTACTATGATGTTAAAGAATAGAATGATGAACCACCAGAGATTTGGAAAGAGGAAAAAAAACCAAACAAACTGCAGTTTAAATATAGCAGATATGGGTGAGTGTTCGTGGGGCTGATCCAGGAGCTCCCGGTATCCATTTCCCCTTGCTGGCTCCCAGAATTCCTGTGTTTTGGTCCAATACCTTGCTTAACATTTTTTCATTAAGAGGCTGACAGACATACCAATGTTATTTTAAAAATGTCTGTAATAATTACATGTAATGTATGTACTAGCCTTTTAAAAAGTCTGGCTTAGCAAAACTTGTATGTGCTCTATCAAGCTTTTTCAATAAGATTTACAGTTCACAATATTAATGCAACTACAGCGTCATGGCTAAAATAACTATTCTCCCCCTCAACACAACACAAAAAGAGCAACACATCAGGAATTGCAAAAAATGCTTTTACAAGAATTTGGGAATAAGTGCAATAAAGTTGTGCAGCCAGCTAATGCATGAACTTGTAGAAATGAGTTGCAAATTCCATAACGTCTGATAAGTAACATTCTAGCATGCAGATGTTAACATTTTCTGAAGTTTTAAACTGAATTGAGAAAGCAGCAAGATGCAATGAAGCCATCACATAATACATGTCATCTTCTTATCAGAATCTCTTACCCCCATCAAGACTCCTAGAGACACGTTTGCTGGAGGTGCGCTCAAAATATGGAGCTGGTCTGTCTATAAGGTTGCTAGCCTGCCGTGTCTGTGCTTGAGTACGACCACTGTAGCGGAATTTGGAACCCAAGGTCAAGAACTTTGCCTTAGGAGGCTGTTCTGGTGATACAAGTCTAAGAAACAAACATGAGAATAAAAGTAATTTTTCAAGTTGTATTAAATGGTTTACTGCAGTACTTCATAATTACTCAGCATAACATGAGTTAATTTGGAAAGGAAAATTGTTTATGAAAACATTGAAGCTTCAATAAAAATAGCATATAAAACCTGTTAGACGTTTATCTCATCCTTCAAGAAAACTACAAACAAAATTAAGCTACAAATAAGCGATTTTGATAATTCTGCAGTGGATTACACTTTTAAAAAAAATTAATGTAATAGCTAATCATGAAATTGATAAATCTGCTATTGGTCTGCCAGATATCACTGGGAATTAGTAAGATTCTTCTGTGTTTCAACAACAAAATTAGTGAACACTAATATTAATTAATAGTATACTGATCTTGCTAAACAATTAATGCTCTAGAAATTAGAAAATTGGTGTTTTGTTTCCCACACTCATAATTGAAAAAGATTAAAATTCTATTTGAACAAGGCAGAGAAAAAAAGTCAATAATGGCTCAGCAACACCCAAAAAATATCACACTAAGTGCCTGAAAAATTACTCAGAACAACTCAACCAATCTTGCATTGTTTGTTTAGCACCCACAGCTTTGGCATTCAATGCAGATGCCAAATTTAAGGTTTTCAAGTTTCAAACTCTGACAGTTCAAGAACTGTGGTCTACAGAGAACTGGCGGGTCATACGATGCTAACTCTCTTTCTAGCTACTTAAGCTATATCTACACTAGTGAGGGTTTATTTTTTTTCTGAAAAAACTTTTCTAAGAAAACTGGTGGGGGTCCACACCAAAAGCGTGTTCTGTTGAAAATACACCCGCAGAATGTGGAACTTTCTCTGGACCTCTGCCTCTCCCAAATGAGGAAGAGTACCTTATTTGAAAGATTACAAAAAAAAAAAAAAAAGTAGATGCTCTGGGGGCCCTATTTTCCAATGGGGCTTCTGGTTCACCAGGTTGCCATTTTTAACCTCTAAAGACTTCACTACAGCAACATTTGAAACTTTTAGAAGTCCTCTGTGTGTGTAGATAAAAGCATCTAAGCACTTCCTGAGGCTTCTGCAAATTCCTCAGGAAGCATCTGAGTTTAAAATATGTTTTTAAGATCTTCAGTTATCATTGCAAGAATTCACTCTGCTATTTAGTAGGCAACAATGGTGGCCATGTTGTGGAATTTACAAGCAGCACAGACCTCAAGCTTGTCACATCACTTTTAACTCTGAGGCTCTATATATGGTTAAGAATTACAACTAATCACTTTGATGAAAGACTAATTTGTATACTCTCCTATTTCAGGGTTTTTGTACAGCAGAACTACTAAACATCTTAGCTGCGGCTATGCTGCATTCCACTTTCGAAGTGGAATGCAAATTATCAAGAACAGAAATGCAGATGAGGCACAAAATAGGAAGAGGGGTTCTTTTGAAAACAGGGTTTGTTTTCGAAGGACCCCCCTCTACATGGCCATTTTTGCTTCCTGAAAAGAATCTTCCAGAAGCAAGAATGTGTGAGAATACGTAAAGGAGGCACAAGGTATGTTAATCTGTGCCTCATCTGCATTTTTAATCTCAATCATTTGCATTCCACTTCTGAAAGTGGACTGCAGTGCAGCCACAGCCCTTCAATCTTCCTCCTTTGGTTGTGAGAGCAACCTTATGTCACAAATGTGTGAATAATTTTTGTACTAACTGACAATACAGTGTTTTCTAAGGCAAGCCTATTTTGGATTGAGGAGAAAGAAAGCAAAGACTATTCCCAGACTTGTTACTGTTCTTTATTTTTCAGTTCTGGCAAGGCTACAGCATTAACTGACATTTTTATCCTTTACCCTGCTGAGATAAATTTATAATCTTTTAATAAGGAAAAAAACAGAGAACTAATGACTTCCTGATTAAAGGTATTTTAAAGGATAGTTTATATTTCAAGTTTAATTACATCTAATAACTAACAAAGCTATGGTTACATCAGTGCAAGTTCTGGGAAGACACAAAAAAAGAATATTTCATATACTTCAAAAAACAAAATACTATATTACAATAATGTATGTAGGAGTAAGCATAGTCTTAGCACATGGTAAAGTTCAAAGCTGAAGAGTAAGACTGTCTGAGAAGAGCACAGTAGATACCCAGTTTGACCACAGATCTCAAAGTAGATTGCTACTCACTGGAAAAGTAACTGGAATTCTATATGGTTGGAATCTCCATGAAAATTATAAAAGAAGGGCACAGATTGGCTTGTTTTCATATTTAGTAGCGTGCTCAAAATTTGGTCAGTCATCTTTTAAACTAAGAGAGATACTATCTAACATACAACGCTTATGTTAAACAGAAGTCTTACAGTTATTAAAATTATGAAAATAGCTTTACTGAAGGCTGGAAGATGAATTTTGTGTGTGAATTACACACAATTCAATATGAGTTGTGCATAGAACACATGGCAGGAACAAGGAAAATATTTTTGGGGCTACAGTGGTTGGGATGCTTCTTCTTTCTGGGATTCAATGAGAAAAAATGGATCAGGATTTTTTTTTATTTTAAAATTCTGATAAGAGGGTCTTGAGATTTTTCTGTCTGATGACGTTAGTGAAAATACATGATGATGAGAGTATCTGAAGCTTACTACTTGTTATAACATTCTTAACTTTAAAAAAATATTGATTTCTGGTTAGAGTAAAATCCAATTAAATTCTGTTGTGTCAGATTTCTGTGGAAAGATATATTGATAAAAATAAAATGTCACTGAAAACACAGTTGCAAATTAGCTTTTTGAAAAATCTAAACTGATCAGCTACTACTAATTTAGCTCAGTTAAATTAGTATCTCGTATCTATGAAAGAATTCTTAACAGTGACAAAATGTAAATTACCAAGCAAAAAAATCAAAGTAGCTATTGCAACAATATGAATAATTTAGGGACACCAAGTCATCCCAGCTATGCAGCAGAGAAGTCTGTGCCTCATGCCACTTCTGGTCCTGGAATACATTCACCAAATGATCAGATTTTCTTAATTTCACATTTAGTTTGAGAAAAATCACATATTGCATATTGATAGTGCATTTTTATTACTCAGAAAACAGTCTAGGACTTGTATGCCCATCAGTTTTATGGTGTCAAATGCTAAATTTAAGAGAGTGCTTCAGAAATGACACTACAAACAGCTTTCAAAAAGGAATGCTTCCTAAATTATGCATGTAGAGATTCACAGCTGACTCTTAACAGTGAAAATGGCATACCATGATTTTCTTTAAAAATAAAAACTAAATGAGGAGGGTAAGTTTGGGAGAAGGGAAATTTTAATTTCTACTCCTAATTAATATAATGGGTGCAAAACCACACAGACATTTAGAACTGGAAGGGACCTCAATTTGTCATCTACTTCTTGTTCTATGAACTGAGGAAAGATTATCTAGACCATTGTTTATCTAACCTCTGCTTTAAAACCTCCAATGATGGAGTTTCCACAATTTCCCTTAAATAACTTTTTCGAGTGCTTAACTACCTTTACAGTTTAAAAGTTCTTTTCAAATGTCCAACCTAAATCTCCTTTATTGCAACTTAATTGCACTATTTCTTGTCCTGTCTTCAGCAGATAAGGAGAACAAATTATTACTCTCCTCACTACAGCAACCTTTTACATACTGAATATTATTATGCTCCTCCCATAGCCTTCTCCAAACTAAACAAACTCAAGATATTTTTCAGTCTTTGCTCATAAATCATGTTTTCTGACATGTAATTTCTGATTTCTATTGTTTTCATGTGGGTTTTTGCCATTTTTGTCATATCTTCCCCCGAAGCATGGTGCCTAGAACGAGAAGCAGCACTCCAGGTGAAGTCTAATCAGTGTGAAGTAGAGGGGAAGAATTACTTACTGTGTCTTGCTTAGAACATTCCTGCTAATACATGCTAGAATGATGCTTGGATTTTTCTTTTTTTAGAACTGTATTATATTGTTATCTCATATCTAATTTGTGATCCATTATAACCACAGCACCGCCCCCACTTGAAAATATACATCTGCCACAGAAAGCTGTCTAACAAGATGACAATTATTTAA
The DNA here is from genome assembly GCF_033958435.1 of Carettochelys insculpta. NCBI lineage: Eukaryota > Metazoa > Chordata > Testudines > Carettochelyidae > Carettochelys > Carettochelys insculpta. The sequence continues at coordinate 108,640,833 of NC_134139.1, read as the reverse complement.
CTGTTTTTCAGTTCAGTCGAAGGCTCATGAGAGTGAATACTGACAATCTGAGGTAATCTCACAGTACCTACTTTCAAATATTTCAAAAATAGAAAGGGATGAAAACTATTAGAGGAACATGCCTGTTCAAGAGTTACTAACAGAAGACTAAACAATAATTATTCCTCAACTAAATTTGAGAGGTTTCTCTTTTGAAGTACAGCACAGTGAATTGTCAGTGTACATTTTTACTGAAGAAAGCATTTGACAAATGTAACTCGCTCACCCCTTGTAACTAGTAATGCACAAAAATACAGGCTGCATTTTCATTGAATAAATTCTTAGGTATTAGAGAATAAATGCAAATATACAACTAATCATATAAAACAAGGTTTCCTGTTTTCAGGAGAAATGTGATAGTAAATTCGAAAATAAAGCATTCCATGAAATTCTGGAAGGGCAAACAAGATGTCTGAATACAATTAACGGAGGGGTAGCTGTGTTAGTCTGGATCTGTAACAGCAACAAAGGGTCCTGTGGCACCTTACAGACTAACAGAAAAGTTTTGAGCGTGAGCTTTCGTGAGCACAGACTCACTTCATCAGATGTGGCACTATAAGGTGCCACAGGACCCTTCGTTGCTGAATACAATTAGTAAGTTTTAGTATTGCCATAGAAAATGCAGTGGTTCTATTTTTAATTTAAGTTATTTGTGTATTAGCATGCAAACTAGAGCAGAATAAATAATAGACTTTGATTTGCTGGAAATTTTGAAAAAAACTGAAAATGTTACTTTCAGGTAAATCTGAAATTTTTTCAAAATTTCCCCAAAATCAAATAGTAATTTTTCTTAGCTGTATCAAAATGAAATGTTTTGTTGCAACTTAACTAGAAATTTTGCTTCTTTTTTTTTTAAATTTTGGATATTTCTACAAAGGCTGATAAGGACAAGAGTCAAACAAGAAGCAGGAGAGAGGGAGAAAGCTCTTCCCCAATAACCTTTGGCTCCGTGATTTGGGTACTCACCCACAATGTGGGAGACCAAGTTTCAATTCCTCATTCTGTCTCAGGAGGAAAAGGAATTTGAACTCAGGTGCCCTAAACCGCAGAAAAGTAGTCTAGCTACTGGGCTATGGATATTCTGGCATGAGATTCTCTCACTCTCTCCTATTACAACTATTCTACTTTTTATAAATAGTAATTGGAGGAGGGGCTTGAACTTGGGGCTCCAACATTATAGGTGAGTGCTCTAAATAGCCATCTACAAAGCCATTTTCGCTCTCACTTCCTGTTCTAACAACAAATAATTGCCACTATGTATGATAGCTGATAATCACTGGGCAAGGAAAGAGCATCACAATTACTCTATGGCCAGCTAATTATGGCACTCATGTAGGGCAGTCCCTACTGTACACACTGAAAGGTCCACATTGAATAGGTTCCTTCAGTATACACTGTAAAGATGGCAGCATGTGGTCACAACTATAAATGAATATAATACCCAATGAAAGGGGATGTGATGATTAACAGTGCCTCATAGCCAAACAGCAGCTAGGTTCTTGTAAGCCGCAAGTTCAAATTCCCTCTTAGGGTATGTCTATAGTTACTGTACATTCAACACACTGCGATCGATCTTCTGGAATTGAATTTTGCTCTGTGTGTGTGTGTGTGTGTGTGTGTGTGTGTGTGTGCGCGCGCACACACGCACACGCACACATGGTGACACAGCAAAAAAAATTTGATCTCTCTGTTGACCCTGATACTCCACACTATCAAGCAGAATAAGGGATGTCGCCCAAAGAGCCCCAATCTACACTAGAGAACAAAGCCAATTCTAATACGTCAGTTCTAGCTGCGCTAATCAACTCTGTACCCTAGTGTAGACCAGGCCTGAGGTGTTCAACTGCTGCACAAACTGAAATCTGAGAGAGATATTCTCTCTAGGAAGTAGGAACTCAGCTGCAAAGTTGAATTTATTTAACCTATTATCTAAAGGTATTAAACATCAATAGTTCAGAATCAGTGATCTACGTGCATCTTTCGCCTATTTCAAATGAGAGCTAGAACTGGATGCAAAACAATTAGAGAAAATACAGTATCACCCACACACTTTCCAGAGAAGAAATCCAATAGTTTTGGCTTTTAGAAGATTTCCTGAGTATTTACCTGTAGAAAGTATGATGCTCCACACAAACCTTCCATAACCTTTTAGCAGCCCGATGGTTTGGCAATTTGAACCCAATGGTGCTTTCAAACTGTTCCAGCTGGAAAGGAGCCACAAAGTAAATTAACACATTTCCTGAAAGCTGGCTAGGTTAGCAACCTGAGTTCATATATTTCCATTACCACAACAAGCCCTAATTCTCCTTTCTTAAGACTCAAAACATCTCAGAATTTCCATACTTTTAATATAATTACACCAGGTGGACTACTCATGCAGGGTAATAATCACTTTATCACTTCCTATCTCTACTTACTAATGATTTTTCTTTGGGAAAAGTAACAGTGCCTTAGTTTTCTTTGCAAGTTTCACACTTAGCTGCCCTGAGCTGCTGTTTTAAAAAAAAAAACAACTCTGCAAAAATCCAATTGTACTGGTAATTGTAGCACCAGTGATGCATACTTTCTCCCCTTAGCTCACTAAATACTGCTAGGCAGTGTTCAACCTTTCATACGAAGGTTGTTGTAATTTCTGTGCTAAAAATGTTATGTAAATACAAGTACAAGATGTGCATGTGGACAGGCAACATACCCATGTCTAAGAATCACAAGGCATATGAAGAGGGAGAGATGCCTTTTTCCAAATTAAGATTTCATATCAATCACATCACATATTGAAAAAGAGCAATCTCCATCAGCAGATCACAGCATTCCATGTAAAAGCTTCTTGTATTTTTAATTGACTTAACGTAGAGTAAAAAAAGAAGTTTGCTATTTGATAACGATTCATTAATACCACAAGTAAATATCTGGTATGACTGGTTGTGAAGAGGATTCAAAAATTCCCTTTTGCCGAACAGCTGCTAATATAAATCCCACATTTGAACTCTGTCAGAATACCTTGGAAAGTTTGGAAAAACATTATCTTGCTGGTGGGCTGAACCTTAGCTTTCACTATTGAACAGCAGCAGAAAGGTCAACCACTATTATCTATAAAACATTTCAAGAGGTTTATGAACACAACTGTAAGAAATGAACATACCTCTGCTGGCCTGACTTTGATGTAGAAATTACTGCGCTTATAAGAGATTTTCAAAATTTTGGGCCAAGCAAAGCGGTTGATTCGGAGTCTGTCCTTGTAAATGAGTAGCCCATTAGCACAGACACCCAGCATGATGTCCACACCTTCAGAATCCTACCACAAATGAGAAATTTAGACAAAATTTAAATAGTATGACATGGAGTGAATTATATTAATACACTTGGGAGGAAGGATGTTGATTACACTGGTTTCATGTTGAAATTAGAGTAATGCCAAATGGGTTGCAAGGGTGTGCAACAGAGGGGAAAACATGCATTTATTAATCTTAGAAACAAGGTTGGCACTCCTGCAATGGTCCAGTATTCATCAGCCCAGCTCACAGTGACAAAACACATCTGGGCATACATGGTACAATTTTAGAAACCACATCAATATTATGGGGAGGGGGCCAGATACAAACGTAAAGAAAAAATTCATCAGCAATAGAAACATGATGGATATTACCCAACATTTCACCAAGCATTAAAGAGAGAAGAAAAACTTCACAAATTTTACAAACTTTACAGATTTTTATTTTATTTATTTTTAAAAAAAAATACAGCAGGTTGGTTATATCACATTGTGCAGTTATATATAACTATTACTATTAAGATGGAGAAGGCAGTGGATATTTGGCTGACAGTGTTAGGAGAAGGCAGTGGATATTTGGCTGACAGTTCGCCACTTCAGTCAAGGTACTGGCAGATAGTGTTTCACACAGAATAATTATTTTAGCCCAATGACAATGCCTGATCTCAGCTTACCAGTTTACAGAAGCAAACGCTTACTGATGCGACATGTATGCAATGCAAGTCTTGAGAAAAGATTTCCCCATGTTATAGCACAATGAATACTAACCTCTTCCCAACCAACCAGCAATAAAAGTGCTGACACCCAGCTATAACTAAATTCTAGATAGAATGCCAGAATTATAAGGCCTGCAAACTGATCTTGGGTGGTGGGGAGGGGAGAGTTTTCGCAGATGTTTTGCTTGCCATGAGAAATTGCTGTGGAGTAACTGCAAGCATTAGAACCCCTGAAAGAGTGAAAATTCTTAAAGACATTCAAAACAGGAATGAGCTGGCATCATGAACTTCTACTAGTGGTGAAAACAAGGCTGCCGATGTATTTATCACACATGTCCAGTAAATACAAGTGTACCTACATCAAATGTTTCCAAGAGAGTCTGAAAGGCCATTAATAAACTTAGAAAAACATTTTACAAGAGCCAGACAGCCTCCTTTTCAAATTCTATAGCATAAACCAGAATGCTTCTCTATTATTTTTACACTATATAAAAAAATCTGGTTTTTAGCTTCTCTTTTAAAATATTGAATTTATGTAATAGTCAGTCCATTAAAGGAATCTTGTTAATGATTTTCTGAGGATGTTGAATTTTTATATTGGATTATATTACTTTTGTTTACTTTTAAAAATTAAAACATCAAACCAAATAGGAGTTCACTTTCAACTATCTCAAGTGAAAGGCTGTACTTAACTCCCAGTGGTATTAAAAACCTAATATAGACATTTTACGCTCCACTTTGTGTCTCCAAGCAAACTGCTGGAATATATACATTTGACGCTTAAAAAAAACACAACTTAGTTGCTCCTAACAATAAAGGATATTTTTTCCCCAACATGTATGTATGGAGTCATGTGGGCTAAATAATCCTAGACTAAAGATAAACTCTCATGGTCCCACCTGTAAGACGAATAATTAATATGACTGCCAGGCAGTATAGTAGGAGAAGGGCTTGCGTTTAAGTACCCTTAAGTGTTCATGTATCTTCAGGTTGAGTCTGACATATTGAATAGTGAGAAACAGTTCAATACCTTGGCGTGATGTAAATCCACTCCATACATGGAAAGCCTCTTGGCATTTTCTAAGAAATGAGAATCTGCCTGTGCTGGAGTCAAGCCCCTGGAACCATTAAAAGATGCATTCAGTTTACTGGCAAAAATAAATGTCAAGGTCATAAAAGCTAGTGAAAATAGCTGCATTTAAGTTATGTTAAATATCTCAGATCAGAAGACTCTAAATCATGAGTGCTTTCTCACTTATCTGTATTTCTCTCCTCAATAGCGTAGATATGTATAGTCCCATTCATGAAATATTGCATTCACTCAGTAATGTTTGCTACCTTTAGAGTTGTAAAACAATTTAAATGATAACCTAGGCAAACACTCCCCCACACCCAACCCACAAACACTTTTTCTACTTCAAAGAATTGGCTTCCACTTTTCCCTCACTTCCTCTCCCCTAAACACAATCAAGAAACTCTCCCATGATCCAGTATTACTCAAACCACTAATTTTTTATTAAATTATGAGACTGAAAAGTCACTTTGGACCATGTTAAACAGTCATCTGTTGAGTTTGCCTAGCCTTCCACAAGACACTTAGGAGTAGATGTTCTCTCGAAATGCCCTGATGGAAGAAGCACTGTTTTCAATTACAAAGGCCTTAAAAAAATGCATGTACCAATTTCCTAAAAACACATTCACTAATTTTACCAGAAAAAAAGAAAGCCATAAGCATGACTATTACGGACGTCAGGGCTCGTCTACATTACCACCTTCCTTTGAAGGAAGGATGGTAATTAGGGTGTTGGGAGTTTACTAATAAAAGTGCTGCCATGCACAGGCAACACTTCATTAAGCAAATTCCCCCCATGGCAACTTCAAAGTTTTAAACTTCGAAGTACCAGCACGCATCTAGCCACGGCTCACCCACCAGTACTTCCAAGTGCCGGGGTGACTTCGAAGTTCCCTTACTCCTCAGGAGATGCCCCAGCACTTCGAAGTACTGGCGGGTGAGTCGTGGCTAGTAAACTCCCAACACCCTAATTACCATCCTTCCTTCGAAGGAAGGTGGTAGTGCAGACAAGCCCTCAGTGATTTAGGGATGCTACAGAGTTTCCATTGCATTTGGGAATATTCCATATTCTGCTCTCTCATTTAAAAAATGTTGATCCTCTTCAGCTGTCAAGACAAATCCACAAACAATGAAAACGGTTTGCTTTCCTGGTAAGCCATGCTTGCAGTAAACTATGGCCTGGTGGAACAGTAAAAAGGTCAAAACATACCAGAGACAGGAATTTACCCTTTCCCACATGTCAATGTGTATGAATGTTATTGGTATCCTTTAAAATACCAAGATCAGAAATAAGGTATGCTTATTTTCTTAAATATCCAACACAGAAAGGTTAACCTTTTCTGACTTATACTGCATGCTTTACTACAAACTTTACAGTATTTAGAGAGCAATATATGCCTAATTTATGGCTCAATTGAGGGGAGAGAGAGAGAAAGAGAGTGAGTGAGCGAGTGAGTGTGAACACACACACATGCGTGGGTAAGGAGAGAGATTTTGGTAATGCCTAGCCAGGGACCAGGACTCCAGTTGTGCTCGATGCAGTACCAACAAAACAAAAAGTTGGTTCCTGCCCCAAGGAGCTTACAATCTATGTTCGTAACATAGCATTTATTTGATAAAAGGAGACCGTTCTTTCATCAGTATAAAGTAACAAGAATAATTTTTCCTATTGTCAACAAAATTAAGAGTAACAATTGTTTATTTAAGGTAAAAAAGCAAACATCTACAGAGTGTATAATTCAGGGCATTGTGCTCTGGCTGTCAAACAACACAAAGAAATGCATCATCTATTTTGCTGACAGAAAACAATTGCCAACGCACATATATTCTTCATGTAATGAGACTTTGGGATTTTAATTCCATTTGCACATAAGTCATGAAATGGCTCCCGATCATCTGATTACAATGTATTTTTAATAAACAAAAGGCAGCTAGTTTAGAGATGGAAAAATTGTGGCTCTTAAATTGAAAAAATTAGATTCTGAATGTTTTATTTATATTGTTCAAAACTTCTTTGACTGAAGCTAATTCAGACAATTGGCCTTATAAATCAACTAAAAAGCATGTATTATGAAATATAGCTTTAACAAGTGAACTCTTAAGTTATGTCAAGGCTAGCTTATCATCTACTGTATTTTCAGTCTAAGTACAAATTCTTCAAATAAGAAAAACTTTCTCAGCTGAAATGTTTATTGCTGTTTTTACTGGCGACTACAAGAGATCAACCATAAATGACTTTTTTTTTCCAGTGGAAAGCCTACTAAGGGGCTTTAATAAACAGAAGAAAAAATGGAATGCCAAATTAAAGACAAATTTTATGGACATGCATATAAGAAAAATGTTGTGGCTATGCAACTGATGTAAGATTGCTACACTGGTGCTAAATACACATGTATACATCTCTAAGATCTAGATAAAGGGCAGATGTGATCAATAGCACATCAACATATTTTACTCCCACCGGATCTGACACACCTGTGTGTTTTGTGCAGCTCTACTACTTTCTCCTCCATCTCTTTTGTTTGATTGGGTGCAAATTGGAATTCACTGATGTAATCATTATTGTGTTCCTCTGGATCATAGTCACCTAGCTCAGCCTGCAGAGTATATGAACCAAGGAGGGCATGAGTCACAAAAGAACATGGCAGTCGGCCAGAAGCAATATCCTGACGAAGCTGCAGGCACAGGAAATATCTGCAAAAAGAAAAAAAGTTCATATGACAAATATTCCTGCAGTATATTTCTGAGCAAACACATGAAAAAGCTGAGTAAAATTTGACCAATATCATTCCAATAGCTCTTTCGAAAAATTAATGCACTGCAAGAACCAATACACAGAAACAAAAGAAAGGCTACTCACCCTGAGCAGTAACTGGAGTTCTTCCAGATTAGTGTCCCTGTGGGTGCTCCACTTCAGTTGGCAGTGCATCCCAGTGCCATTGATCAGAGATTTATATCATCTGTGTCCACATGGGTTGCATGTGCACAAAAGATGTCTCTCAGTGCCATTGGTGCCACACACAATGCATGCATGACCTGAGCCCTCCAGTTCCTTTTCTACTGCCGAGTTCATACTGTGAACTCCGAAGTAGAGGGGAGATGAGTGGGCAGGGGAGCACCCACAGGGGGACACATCAAGAAGAACTCCAGTTACTGCACCAGGTGAGTAACTTCTTCTTCAAGCATTGTTCCCTGTGGTACTCCATTTCAGGTAACTGTAGAGCTGTGCCCCTCTGAGGGCTGGGGGTGGGGGAGAGGGACTTCAGGCTCGTCTGAGTCACTGAGGTTAAGTCACTTCCCTCTAAATTGTACCAGAACAATTCAAATTCTACAAGTTCATGTTTATGCTCTGAAAAAAGTTTAGAACACTGACCCCTATATGAGCTCCAGGGTTCCCAACTGCACTGAGAAGGTCAGAACGGTGTGCATTCATGCCAGTCTTCAACATGATTGGCTTATCTGGTGTGTTGAATACTTACGGCTTGATTATGGGCAGTGGCCTTTAGGTGAGGAGTGGTGTGGAGATAAGGTATCTCTGCATCTCCACCGCTTCACCATCAAGTATCGATGAACATGGTGCCAATGATTTCTCTAAGACTCTTTGATGCGGTATAGAATATGGTGGTGCCAATGTTTAGGCAGTCAGTGCTGGGGAATCTATTCTCTTCATTGATGGAGTTAGTGTCAACCAGCATTGTAGCTGTTTAGTTCCTTTGGTCAGTGCTTAGTAGTATCCACTGGTGCTGACAGAGTTGGCAGTACCAGGAATGGTGGCATGGTGCTGGATGAAGCTGTCTGTACTGGTGAACTCTGTGCCATGGAGGAGGCATGTTTTTATCAGTGATTCAACTCCATCTCCTTTGTTCTGACCTTGGAAGTACAAGAGGTGTCTGGAACATCATGGGTACTTACCTGAGAATAAGATGGCATTGAAATTGTGACCTTGCAGGACACTGCCTTTGTTTCTGCAGTGTTCTCTGCAGAAATGTTTGAGCCCTCCTTTTTGATTTTCCAGAGGCTAAGTCTTCTATTCCATTTTGAGGAGCGCCTATTCGTCTGTCTCCGACTGAAGGAGCATCAAAATCATTTTCGGCCATAAAACCCTGTCTGGTCAGGCTCTGTCTATTAAACTGCTGCAGCGGGGGTATTTTGCAGTGAAACACCCCTCACCCAGGCAGCATACACACAATGAATGCCCACCTGAAATAGGCAGGAGCTGCAACATATGCAGTGTGGAGAATAGGCATCTTAACATGTAACTGCCCCAAAGAAGTGCTAGATAAATTTATGGAGGTTAGGTCCATAAAAGGCTATTAAGCCAGCGGGCACAAATGGTGTCCCTGGCCTCTGTTTGTTAGAGGCTGGAGATGGATGGCAGGAGACAAGTCAGTTGATCATTGTCTTCGGTCCACGCCCCGCCTCCCCCGGGGCACCTGGCACTGGCCACTGTAGGCAGACGGGATGCTGGACCTTTGGTCTGACCCACTAATAGCCATTCTTACGTTCTAACAATTTTTGTGACTAACTCAAATATTCTACATAACTACTTATCTAAACAACTAAGTAACTGTTTTCAAACAATTTTAGAGAAGAGTGCTGACACTTCCACTGAGCTGTCTTCAGCAGGGGACGGTTGAGAAAGAATTGAAATGCTCAGGCCACATGCCGCAAGATGCCAACTACACACACATGACCCATGTGGACATCATTATCATAAAGCTCCAAAAATCGACAGCACTGGGATGACCACCACCTGAAATGGAGTATACACAAGGACACAATCAAAGAATTCCATTTCTGATAGAGCTTGTCAGGGAAATACAAAAGATTTGTTTGGAGTTACAATTTTAATACAAGAATAAATATATCTTTCATAAACACTAGAAATGGGAGGGACCTTGAGAGGTTATCCAGTCCAATCCCCTGCCCTCATGGCAGGACCCAGTACCATCTAGACCATTACTGATAAAGTTCTATCTAATCTGCTCTTAAATATCTCCAGTGATGGAGATTCCACAACTTCGCTAGGCAATTCATTCCAACGTTTAACCACCCTGACAGTTAGGGAGCTTTTCCTAGCATCCAACCTAAACCTCCCTTGCTGCAGTTTAAGCCCATTGCTTCTTGTCCTATCCTCAGAGGCTAAGAAGAACAATTTTTCTCCCTCCTCCTTGTTACACTCTTCTAGGTACTTGTAAATGACTGTCATGTCCCCTCTCAGTCTTCTCTTTTCTAAACTAAACAAGCCCAGTTCTTCCAGTCTTTCCTCACACCTCATGTTCACTAGACCTTTAATCATTCTTGCTGCTCTTTTCTGGACCATCTCCGATTTCTCTACATCCCTCTCGAAATGTGGTACCCAAAACTAGACACAATATTCCAATTGAGGTCTAATCAGTGCACAGCAGAGCAGAAGAATGACTTCATGTCTTGCTCACAACACTCCTGTTCATAAGATACTAAACTAAAGTAAAAATTTTTACTAGTATATTTTGAATTTATGATGCTCAAATTATTGTGGATTTATAAAATTTCAAAAGTTAATTAGGGTAAAAACTACTTATATTAATTACATTAACTGAACACAATTTCAAAGCCCAACTTAATTTCATGAAAATCATTTTATTGCAAGTGTGGACAGAAGCTTGCTTTAAATTAGCTGAACACCAATACAATTTGCTATACTACTACAAGTAGAATGAGAGACAATTATAGCCTGTATATGATACCTGTGCATATCATATGTTTTAAGTGGCCACTTTTTCTCACAAATGATGAAGCTACTGAGTAGCCTGTAATATAATAATTCATCTTAAATAATCACCAATATATCCTTTAGATATCACTAACACTGTCTGTGTTTGCTACATACTGTATTTAACAAATTCTATTTTATAAATGTTTGACAATTAAAATGCTCTAGGCTATTTCTTATCCTTCCTGAAAACACAACTGTTATTTCTAACTTGTATAACTATTTAATACTATAACAATAAATCCTGACAATTCTACTTCTCTCTGTTCCCAGACAGCTCCTTACTGGTCATCTGGAAAGCATGTAGCACATAAGAGAAGCTACCATAAAGAAACAATAAAAGATAATGCCACTGAACTATCAGCTTTATATGTTTGTTACCCCATCTATAATACCTATGAAAATGTGCTTTCAACAATTCCGTTTATGTTTAATACACACTTAACTAAAACACCTTAACACCTTTGCACTCACTATTCCTATCAGTACAAGTTACTCTACTGCTTATATGCTGAAATAGTGGCAGCTCCTCAATATGCACTAGCTCCAAGCCCCTGACTCTTAAGGGGCTCATTTCCTTTTCTACTCTCCCTCCTACCATCACACTGCTCCACTCTATCCCACTTCTGTCCTCATCTTTCCTTCAGTCTCTTACTACAATTTGGGAGCTTTATGGAAGCCTAATCAGACCCATTGAATCCTAGTTCTCATCCCAGCTCAGGACTGCTTACGCTGTGAACTAGCGGTAAGAAATGCTAGGTGATGTCATCATATAAAGCCTCGAACTCCTACGTACTCCTTACTGGCAACAAAGAGTAACAACACTGCAGCATATTGTACTGTAGCAACAGAAACCATATTTAAAAGTCCAGGCCATCCTGAAGTCTGTGCGTAGGGTAACTATCCCCTGATTTCTCCCCAGTGCCTTAAGGCCTCTGTACCCTTATTCTACAAGGAGCTTCAGAGAAAATAATCTGCAATATTGATTTCAAAATACAGGAAGTAATTGTTGACTTGCAGAGTGTACAATATAACAAAAACACTGATTTTCAAGTTTTATATTAAACTGTGCATACCTGGTAATGTCTTCAGTCAACTGTGAAGGATCAGGAGGATAAAATTTCACATTAAATGTGAATAGCCAAGGTAAGCCTACAAATGGGAAATGTCTGATTATAACTCCATGGAACGTTAAACAGACAGCAAAAATTTCTTCCTGGAAAATTTAGAACACTAGTGAACATCTTAATTGCTGAACTGCTAGTCATATCAAAGAACATCAAATTTTAAATGTAAGAAATTTAGAAATTATACGGTAAATAGAAAGTTAACACACAAGTCCATTCTCTTCAATGCTAGGTAGTTGCATTTGTAAACAGAAAGATCATACTAAAAGGTGAAGATTTTTTTTTAATACCTGAAATATCTGTTACAATGGTTTTCTTACCAGTTTATGAAAATATCTAAAAAAGTATTTGGAGTTTTGAATTCTCAAGCAACCATAAATAATTTAACTGATTTAAAAGTATCTTTTTTCAAACAAACATTTTAGAGCGCTTCACCCTTGAGCAATTGATTGTGAGCTAATATAACCGATGTTTTCCAGCTTCTTTACGTAAGTCTCTCTTCCCTGTTGAGATGAATTTATAAGACAGCAAATTCCATTTAATTTGCGAGACTGTAGAATCATTCATAGGGAAGAAAAGATTGAAAGAACTGAGCTGAGGTTTGTGATGCATACACTACAGCAGGAAGTAGAAATTGAGCAGCTGTAAAGCACTTCATTTTCTGGCATATACTGGAGCCAATATGGTTGGTTTCATTAAACACATAAAACCATATACAGATTGCATTTTCTCCCATATTACAAATAGAATCATAGACTTGTAGGACTGGAAGGGCCTTAAGAGGTCATCAAGTCCAAACACTTATGTGCAGGCAAGACCAAGTTAACCCAGACCTTAGACCCAGACTTTTTCCAACTTTTGAAAAACTTCCAATTATGAGGATTTCATAAGCTCCCTGGAACTCTACTCCAATATTTACTTTCCTTTCTTTGTAGCTTGAAAGCTTTCCCTAATATTTCACTTAAATCTCCTCTGGCGAAGATTAAGCCCATTACTTCTTGCCCTACCTTCAGCAGACATTGTTGGTGTATCATTAAAAACAACTATCCAGTCCCTAAATTGAGATGTCCTTCAAAATGCATCCACAGAAAAATTTCCAGCAAAGCTGCTTCGTAATGACTCTCAAATAAAACTGGACTTGGAATAAAGTATTCTTGTTTCAAGAAGGTAGAAAATGTTGGCATTAAAAGAAGCGTGTTTTCCACCGTTCCCCCTTATACACTGATGTAGAATATTGACATATAAAATGAATTGTAAATAGTGTGATTATGCATTTTAAGAGCTACAGTTTTAATGATAATTTTATAATTATTTTGTACAGGGAAAACTTAGGTGTGGTTTGATAGCTGTAGTTTCAATGATTTATAAGTGTGTACAGTGAATGCGTCAGTGAATATGCTGCCTTAAGTTTGGCTTTGCCAATTCTTTCACGCTGAATTGTTAATCTGCTTAAAATGTTATTGGTGTCAGCACAAAGGTAACATGTCATGTTGGAGGGTGTGGAAACATTAATATCACCCTAAGTTCTGTTCCATTAATTTGTTAAGTTTTTAATGTTCTTGTTTTTAACTTGCATAGAATTTTAAAGTAAATTTTAAATTTTAATAAGTTTCCATTACTAAATAAAACAATATTGTTTGGAAAATAACTCATCTTTATTAGTTCCCAACATATGCTATTGAACGCTTGGCAGTACTGAAAGTACCCACTTACGTGTTATTGAACACTGAAGCAATTCACTGGATTTCTGACAAATATGGTTATAATCATAGATCATATGGCAAGCACTACAAACATAATGAACACATTGTCAGCATTCTAGTCATAAATTTGCACCAAGCACCTACAATTCCTAACAGATCCCAAACTGCAGGGCCAGACAGCACAGCACATACCAAAACACACTATTATGGCTTGCTATTAAAATACTTTTTCAAAGCCTTTCTGAGCCATACAGCTCTTAGTTCCGACAATCCTTATGCTTGGCTGCTCTAACTCAGCAGACAGACGTTAGCCCTTTACCCTCCACCTAGAAGCAACTTTTCAACATTTGCCTCACAGATACTGTGCAGGACACTGCAGGCAGCTATGATCAATGGGATATTTTTCTCTCATTCAGATCCTGTGCTATGAATAAACATGAGTACCCCTTCAAATGACCAAAAGCATACTCAACTATCATTCTGTACCTGATGAACTGATGGAATTAAATCATTCTTTGATTCCGCTGAAGTCATCAATGTACAACTTCAGGAGCTCCAGTACAGGTGGTAGGTTGGGTCTCCCAGATCATTACTGGCATTTTGCCATTGGCAATGGCAATCAATTGGTCTAGATAAAAAACTCTCTGCTTGTAGCTTTTTGAGCAGCACTGTATTCTTAAGGGTGCGAGTGTCATGCACTTTCCATGACATCAGCTGAAGCATCTCCACTGATCCACTGGCACTTGTATAACCACAGAAAAATAGTCCTTTCTTCTGATGCACTCTGGTGTCAAAATAGGGATGTGTCTCTACAGGGGTAACTATCATTTCACTGTAGTCCAATAACCCCACAGCTAGAAAAACATTGTAGTGTAGTGTTGAAGCAAAGGCCACCATTTTATGTCACTGCCATTTTGTGTTAAGGTCAAAGCATGTGGTTTATTAGCATTAAGGTGGAGAACAACTCCACATATGGTAGCCCGTTGGCTTGCCCTATCAAGTGCACGTTACTGTGCAGGGTACAAGCATGGAACCAGCTGATTGTTTGTTTTGTATCTCTTGTGTGCGAACTATATAAGCATGGATACATTCTGTTGGGGGGGGGGGTGCAGAACTCACTGCACAGCCTGGCAGAGCCCACTTTTAGGCCTGTCTGTCTGTGTGTGTGACTTCTCTTTCTCTGCAATGTTGCTGGGAAATAAAACTTGTTTACTTTCTTCAGTGGTCTCCTAAAATCATTGAAGCTGCAGTTTTGCTTCGACAGTAGACATGCCCTAGATCAGCTGAAAGAAATCAGAACGTCTAAGACAGACAAATTGCAACAGATAGCTAAGTGGAAAGGGCACTATATTATAGGAAACTGCCTAAGATGGCTTGGGCAACAAAGGTCAAATTGTTATGTAAGAGATTTGAAGCAGACATTTAAGGATTAGCTAGAAAATGTGTCACACACTGCAGCAATGAGCTATGAACCTAGTATCAGAGGGGTAGCCGAGTTAGTCTGTATCTTCAAAAACAACAAGAAGTCCTGCGGCACCTTACAGACTAACATATTTCAGAGCATAAGCTTTCAAGGACAAAGACCCACTTCATCAGATGCGTGAGTGGCACTCATGCATCTGACGAAGTGGGTCTTTGCCCCCAAAATCTTATGCTCCAAAATATCTATGAAACTATGGAACTAGTGTCTCTGTTAAGTCAATGGTTTCTATGTGTCTAGCAGTATTAAGAATGTAAGGACCAAGGCTAATCTTTTGAAGTTCTTATGCAGGGTTCTTTTGAGGAAGGGTATTGGAAGATCAGATACATGGTGGTCATTTTGTAAAAAAGGGTGCACCCATGGCTGATAGTTTTAACTTTTACTTTCTCTGTGAGAGTTCATTTGAGAACACAGTGACTGTGATTTCACACACATAGTTCTCATTCAGGCATCTGATTCATTGGCTGTGGTATACCACATGTAATACACAAGTGTAGAAGCCATAAACCTTGAAAAGTACACTGTGGAGGTATTTATCATTGTAGCAGAGGAACTGTGTCTGAAGATTTTGTATCTGTTCTTCCAGGAAGGTCTAGTGCCACTTTCAGTTGACATGTCTCTGTAGGTATGGAGCTTGCTTCTGATGACTAGCTTGGCTAGGTTTAAGGGTTGATTTAAGGCCACAAGAGGAGGATGTGGGAAAGATTTTTTTGAGAATGCTGTCCCCAACAAATATGAATCGTAACTATCTGATGATACCCCAAAGGATTCCTGTGTGATGTGGCAAGTGACAGACCAAGGTGCATGCTACCAGTGTTTTTTGCCCTCTCCCCACATACCGAAGTAAATTCTTCCAGGTATTTGGTTTGCCCTTTCCATGATACAATCTATTCTAGTAGAGTGTCCTCAATTAATAAAGGTGGTTTTAAGTGTGTACCCTGGACTTGTTCTTCACAGCAAATTTTGTGGTATC
Source organism: Carettochelys insculpta (assembly GCF_033958435.1). NCBI lineage: Eukaryota > Metazoa > Chordata > Testudines > Carettochelyidae > Carettochelys > Carettochelys insculpta. The sequence goes on along the minus strand of NC_134139.1, from coordinate 108,624,697 downwards.
TTGGTTGTAAGTCCTTGGCTGTACAGAACAGATTTCTTGGTGTGTTTGGGGTGGTTGCTGTATATGTGGAGGTAAACCTGACAATCCAGGAGTTTGAAAAACAATCATTTTAGTAGTCCACTGCTGAAACTAACTGTGGCATCCAGGGAGTTGATGTTGGCGTGAGAACAGTGTAGAGAGAGTCTGATGGATAAATGATGGTTGTTGAAGCTGTGATAATCTATGAGAGGTTTTGTCTTCCATCCAGTAGATGAAAATATAATCAGCACATAAAACCCAGTAACCCTTACTGACCTACTCCAAATATTTTTTTACAGAACACTGTAATCCTTATTGTTCCCTCATACAACACGTAATACTCCTTGACTGCATCTACACATGCCAGAGCAGCCCTGAAGATGCTAATGAGGCATGGATATAAACTTCCCACTCCTCATTAGCACATGGCCATGTGATTCGGAGTCTGGAAGAAGCTCTTCCAGACTTCAAAATACACGTGCAGACACATGGTCCATGGGGATCTTCCTAAAGGAAACCCTCCTTCTGGAACCCCCCACTTATTCAAAATTTTGAGGGTTTCTTTCCAGAAGATCCATGCAGGCCGCAAGTCTGCATATGTGCTTTGGAGTCCAGAAGAGCTTCTTTCAGACTCCAAATCATGTGCCCATATGCTAATGAAGTGTGGGGAATTTACCTCCGTGCCTCATTAGCATCTTCCGGGCTGCTCATTACCATGCCGCTTCAGGAAGAAGCGGCATGCATCGACGCAGCCCTTATGTTTATCTGTCCCAACTTATATTTAGCTCAGACACAGATTTCTCTTTCCAGATTGGAAGAATAAGGAGTAGTCCAAATGCTTGTATCTTCCACCAACAGATGATATGCCAATAAACAATATTACCTGGATCATTTTATGATTATCTGTTCTGTTCACTCCTTCTGAAGCACATGGTACTGGCCACTTGTGGAAGACCAGATACGGGGCTAGAAAAACCTTTGGTTTGCGCCAGTATGGCTGTTCTTATGTACTTACATACCTTACCTACCTTGTATCACTATAAATAACGAATTTCTGTTCTGAGAATTATACTATTTATTAGATTTGTGGGCCAAGAAATTATACCTTTTAAATATAACAAAAATTCAGCACTGTCTTCAACTCTTAAAAATACCCCCAAATAGTTGTGCGACAAACAGCACTGGATAGTAGTACTAAAATACACATGCACTTTAACATACAAAACCACCTGAAGCTGCTAATTTAGAGGAGCAAAATATTATTTTAAAATGCTGAATATAACTTCTCTACTTAGATACAGACACGGTGTTTGTGGAGAAAAGAAAAACAAAGTATCAGAAGGAAAAATATGTATTTTAAAACGACAAAAATTAGACAAGTCAAATGGCTCAGGTTTTGTTGGAGCACCTACAAAGGCAGATGAAGTCTCCTTGCTGGTCTCAAAACTACAGTACAGGCATTCCTAGTACATTCCCTGAAATCCTACACTCTCATCTAATAGTTAAACTGGAGAAAACTGGGAATACAGAAGAAAAGGAACTAAATCTTGGTGTAGTCCGTTTTAAAGAAACGTTATTCAATCCCTTTTTCACATCTTGCCAGGTATAAGGATGGCAACTGAGTAAAGTGTGTTAGTTTAAAAAAAAAATGAAAGGAAAAAAATCGCAATATAATTTCTCTTTTCTATTTGACATTGTTCGAAAAAGACCAATTTTGCCCCTCCAAATCGTTAATCAAAATAGTTACTGGCATCTTTATTTACTTCAAAATGTTTTTTTGTAAATGATTAACTGAAAAAAATCTCTGGATTTCAGGGCAAACAAAAATGGTAATGATTTCAGTAATGTTTCACATAAAAATTCATTCTAAAAAATTAAAATTGGAAACCCTCCCATTTTTTATAAAACTCATTTTTGGAAATATATGTTTTTCAGACAACAGCCGTATTTATAATTCTGGAATGATGCCAAAAATTTAAAAGATGAATAATTTACAAAAAACAAAACAAAACAAAAACAAATGGAAGAAAGAAAGAATTTAAGTTAATGAACTATATGCCAAATAAACAATTATTTAATGTTTCAACATGAACATTTTCAAAATTTTCAATTTCTCTTTATGTTAAAATCTTCTGTTGAGATTTTTAAAAGGCCCAGTGATTGGTGGTGCTTCAATTGTTGAGCGTCAAGCTTGAAGTCTGATATCTGAGGTGTTGAACAGAGCTAGCCGAAATCACTTCATCATTTGTTAAATTTATGGTCCCTTGTATCTCACAAGGTATTAGTCTTCTCATAACAACTTTTTCAAACTACATATGGGCAATAAAACTGATATACTATATATCAGAAAAGCAGAAAGTGAATCTTCTAGGATATGCCAAGTAGAGGATTTCTGAAGTGTCTGAAGTGATACAAACATTATCACAAGGTAGGATCAAGTCCAAATGGTGTCACTGGAGAAAAAAAAATGTCTAATGGTAATTAATGGGTCAAATGCACATACAATTTGAACACAATATTAAAGTAGCACTACTGAAAAGCCATAACTAACATTAACAAGTTAATCAATTCTCTCCCTGGGGACAAGCATCAATTAAAAATACTTAATGTTTAATTTTAGCAACAGGAAAAAATCTATCAGCATGAACACATAGAAAAATAAATATAAACATTTCACTCCATGCATGAGAAGATGCACATACACTTGTAACTCAAATATACCTGCCTTCTGATGTGTTTTTGTAAAAAAAAAAAAAAAAAAAAAATCAATAATGGGTACTAATGAAAAAAATGCTAATTTTCTGTAAGCAAAAAAACGTATTATAATAAATATTAGGACTCAAATTCAGCTATTAAGAGAAGTGAAAAAGTTCTTGTCTTCAGTACATCTGCTAAACTACCACAATTTATTACGACTTATTACAGCCACAAACGAAATTCAGTAAAGCTGTCTGAAATGGACAAATTAGCACTTTCGCATTCAATGAAGTATGAATTGCTGGCATTTGTATATTTTAAATAATAATGAGAATCTGTTTCTCCTCTGAACACAAACTGAACGCATTAAACTGCTCCTGTACTATCTGTTCCTGTACTTCTGACTTAGTCTAATGGTACAGCTCATGTGTACAGTAATGTCACAAAAACCAGATTGTATAAAACCCTATACTGTGATTCTGACATTATAAACTGCTAGCCGAGGTAAAAATGTTGATATTTAAATGATATTTAGAATTTTGTCTGTACTAGTGCTCTCTGTTAATTGGTGTTTTATAGTATGGGCTATTGAAATGTCAAGAATTTGTCTAGCCAACTTGCCACCTCAAAAATGCTTCAGAAGCAACATTGGAACACATTCTTCGAAGAAAAGAATGTAATAGCCAACAGTGCACAATTAAAATGATTCATCCCATCTATACTGGAGAATCAGTGTTTTAGCCCAATAAAGGCATTCTTGTATCTGTCACAGTTGGTGTATTTGCTATTTTTATGGCTCAACTAATAGTTCTGTGGTAGAGCGGAAAGAACAAATAAATTAATAGCATCCAAGCAACCGTAAAAATGACATTTGAAATTAAGGAAGTTATTTTCCCCCTGAAATATATTGTCCCTGAAATTGATCTAAGGAATCAAGATTATCTATATCAAATCCTTTTCTTAAAATCCTGCATTTACTTAAGTGCAGCCTACCTCAAGGACCCTCTCGCCTCCTACCCCCCACCACCTCTGATCATACAGAATTATCACAACTGATAAAAGAAATATCTCTTTAGTAACTTCTGCCTTTTGCATAAGCTTATCTGCCATGCCATCTGCAAATTTCAAATGCAGCAGTTTTCCTTTGTCTAACCCTCTTAAAATCTTCTTTTCCTCTTCACCCCAGTTCATTTTGATTTCATTTAACATCGCAAAACCTTTGAGAAAGAGGTTATATAAAGCAAAATTTCTTTGTACACATCTTGATGCACAGGCCTTTAGCCATACAGTTCTCATCATTAAATGAACATGAGCTACAGCTGATTTTACAATGAAACCTTGAATTATCAGCAACACTTTAAGTAATATAAAGTCTTGCAAAATTCCCAACTCATGGACTACATATTATGTTAGCATTACTTAGGATTTTTTTGTGAAGTAAATGTCATTTGATCTAATATTTGATTTGATTTGTAATTTAACCTAACTAATTCTTCCATATCTATCTTTCTGAACAGCAAGGAGAATAGCCTACAATACACTATGCTTTCTAACACTATTGTAACTCACCTTCAGAGAACAACGGTTGAATTTTTCCATATTCATATTGCTCTTGCAAATGAATAAACACATTTTTAGGTCCCCATCCAGCCACTCCATGTAACAAAAGAAAGAAAGGCAGGCTGTCCATAACCTTTATTCCTTTTACAATTCTGAACCTGCATCTAGTTACTTGGTATAAATTTAAATCCTGTCCCAGCACAACCAAAGGACAAAAGTTCTGGGGACTCTCAAAAGGCTAAGATGTCAAGGGCTGCCACTTCTTGCCTCTTAGTGGCCAGTGGATTTCTGAAGGAGAGAAAGGAACACTGAAACAGCAGTGCAGAAGGAAAGCTTCCAAATTTCCTCCTCTGCCACAGAAAATTCCTGTAACTGTGGTAGGGAGGGGAGGAAAGAGAAGGATATTAGCTTGTTGTCAGTCCCTACTCTCAGTTCCTGAGATGATTCCTGATCCATTTTGTCACTACCAGTTCAGATGCTTGAACCCATGAGCACAGGCCTCAACACAGCAAAACATTTAAACTCATGTCAAACATGAAGCATGTGATTAAGTTTCATTGAATAGGACTACAGACATTTTTAAAGAACAAAGATTGACCAAAGGATAAGGCAGGAAGGAGATCATCTAGTCGAGTTCCCTGCACTGAAGGTAGGAAAAAGTAATAATTAGACCTTTCTTACAGATCTATGTCATAACTAGGCCACTCCTGGCAGGTCTAGTCCATTCCCTGAACAATCTAACCTGCTCTCAACAACCAGCAGTAAAAGAGATTCTGCAACTGCCCCAGGCAATTTGTTTCAGAGCTTAAATACTCTGACACTTAGGAGAAACTTCCTAACATGTTGGACTGCGACTTGAGTGTTCATCACCTTGCATAATCAAATCCAAGTGCACTAAGATGTGGGAAGTTAGTGGTTTTAAGAGCCGCCAAATCACCAGTGTCATCTGCTCTGCTTTCTCTCCCTAACACCAGAAAAGTGCTTTTGAGCAGTCTCTCTCTTCTACCAATTACCAGGCTGAAACTGAGTCAAGAACAGCTAGCAGGGTGGTAAGACACACTGATATAGGCTTAAGGTCACAGAACTTTTCAAGAGGTAGGCATGAGTTTGCACCACACAAGAATCTTATTTGTCAAAAAACCCTCTTCTTCTCCTGCATTAGCTCCAGTTCCCTTCAACTTCTCTTCCACCATGACCATATGTACACTAGCACCCCACTTTTGAAAGAGGGATGCTAATGAGACACATTGGGATATGCTAATGAGGCAATGCAATGAATATGCAGTGCCTCATTAGCATAACGTTGGCTGCAGCACTTCAAAAGTGCCGTTCTCGATTGCGCGTGGCTCATCTGCCCGGGGTCCTTTTCTAAAGGACCCTGAAGACGTCCAAGTCCCCTTATTCCTATTTGGTTATAGGAATAAGGGGATTTCGACGTCTGCAGGGTCCTTTAGAAAAGGACCCCGTGTAGATGAGCTGCATGCAATCGAAAGCACTTTTGAAGTGCCGTGGCTGACACTATGTTAATAAGGCGCTGCATATTCATTTCAATGCCTCATTAGCATATCCTGATGTGTCTCATTAGCATCCCCCTTTTGAAGGGGGGATGCTAGTGTAAACATAGCCCATATGTGAGAATTACATCTGCTCCCAGGTATTAGCACAATGGCTGAGCACAATCTATTTTATTAAGAAAGCAGCACCTTTTAGTCTTTTCAATACTCACCCCGTCCTTCGGGTTATCATCTGCTGAGGTATATAAATAAGATATTAAAAATGAAGATCTCAGACTTCAAGTATCTTTCCAACAATATGCCTTTGCCCTCCCACCAGAAAAGAATTAAAAAATATCTAGTTATTTCTGAAGTTACTGGAATACCTAGACAGCATCCTACCTGATATTCAATAATTAATAACTACAAAAATGATCCACTTCATGCTGCTTTCTTAAATGTTCAAAGCTCCTCAACTATCTGCTAGATATAGGTGCCTGCCACAAAACTCAAAGCATGTCCTTTTCTGTTTTGCTAAAAACTCGATCTAGATCAGGGTGATCAAACTTTTTACATTGGGCCCCACTTTTTGTCCCTGCAGTTAACAATCCCCCTCAACCTATATAACGTAATCCAAACTGATGAAAATTTCAGTTATGTTCATATGCAAAAAAACTTTTTGGCATGGGTCAGAAAACACGTCTGTAGAATGTATAAACTTAATTATTGTAGATAAACGTGACTACACAACCATAAAAACAGTAATGCACTTCAATATTTGCAATGCGACTGATGAGCATGAGACCCAACACCCAATTGTGCTGTGCCACCTTATGAAATTTCATGTCCCCTGCCACAGGGGGCCCACCCACCGACCCTTGTGCACCCCTGATCTAGACTACACTGAAAGATAGATATGTTAAACCTATTTGTTAATTTGGCTGTTAACTGTCTCCCAGAGCCTAAATCAAATGAAAACTTCAATAGGGTTATTTGCTTTAATGATGTGCATGTATACTGACTGCCCTTGAAAAAACAGTCTCAACGCTTATGTGAAGATTGTCGAGAATCTGGCCCATAATTAGACTTTGTGGGTTTTCCATATATATGGGGAAGAAATTCAAGACCAGGGGCTTTGGCTCCCTAAATTCACATCACTGGAGGCCTTATACCTCCATACATCTGCAATCTTATCGGCCATCTATAACTGTAAGTTGATAATGAAACTGAGGATCAAAGTACAAAAGTGAACTTCTTTCCATTGTTATTAATACTGAAAGGCACTGACTGAACATTGTGTGCCCAATTTTATTCTCTGTTACATTCAGACAAAGACTTGCGCACAGATCTGTAGAAAAAGCCAGGCCCTATAACAACCAGTTCATAAAAATGAGAAGTCCAGTGGCACCTTATAGACTAACAGATTTTTGGAAGCATAAGTTTTCATAGGCAAAGACGCACTTGGTCAGATGCATGTATCTTGGCCCACAAAAGCTCTTGCTCCAAAAAAATCTGTTAGTCTATAAGATGCCACAAAACTTCTTATTTTTGCAGATAGAGACTAATATGGCTACCCCTCTGACACTTGCAGCCAGTTCATAGTAGCTGTTTTAAAATTAGTTGGGCATATGTATTTTTATATGTATAAAAATTCTCACACAGTTAATTTTCCAAGTCAAGCTGAGATGTGTTCCAGTCAGAACACCCTAGTAGAGTCAGGAGGTCACTATTATGTGAATACAAACACTTCAACACACTATTGAATTAAATGCATCTAAAAGAAACTATGTTCAAATCACATTCCACAAAAATAAAAATAAAAATAAAAATAAAAATAAAAAATAAAAATAACATACTCTTAAAGGAAAACAGAACCCTCAATCTGTTCTAGTTGGTGGACAATGTACTCTTTCTTTCGAGTAACCACACCCTGAATGCGACAGTCTCTTCAAAATAAAAATCTGATTCTCTGCATTCAGCCACTGGGAGGAATTAGATAATATACAACTAGAGTGAGACCTCTGACAATGGAAGATATAAGATGAGATATGAAGGGATACTCAAGGTATCATATGAACGCTGGATTTTTGAAATGTACCTTTATATGAGATCAAAATTTCAAATGAGTTTCAGAAAAAGTTGGATGCTTGTTTCCATGACAAAGTGTTTTTCATCATGGCCATTTTCTCTTGTGTCAACATTCTTCTCAGATGAGACCTTGTACCTGATAGTATTCACCTTTATTCCAAGACTATGGCTGACTTTCTCAGCACTACATGTTTGTGTTTGTCCTAAGTTCCACAACTGTATCACCATCAGCTTTTTATCTGCACTGAAAGTTAACAAGAAAATTGTCTGTAAAGAGAAGTAATTTGCTTTGTTTCCTAAAGCCACTATTATTGCTGCCTCCTGGGGAGCCTATGAAAACATGAAATGGTAATGACTAAACAAGAGAAAACAAAACAGAGGCTAGCCGTTTGCAGAACATAAGCATTGTCCGAGGACAATAAAATGGGAATGTTTTGAAGGCAAGCTTCTTTTAAGAAGCTTATTTAGGTATTTCAGACAGTGCCCTGTGCTGTGTTTATCCAAGATTCTCTGGAAGAAGAACTAAGATAGGGAGCAGGCTGTAATATTCCAAAACTGAAAGAGAAATACATCACTTGATCAACGAGTTAATTCTTACCAGGACCTTTCACAAGGTTGTTGATTTAATTCATGACATGGCCTTTCACAAGGCTGCTGAAATGGGACAATGCTGTTTCATGAATTCTTGCACAATTCTACAGGGTACTCTCTGTAGACAATTTCATTAAAGCTAGAGATAGCCTGCTTACTGCCAAACTGAAAGAACCCGGCACCAGGAAAAGGGCTCATTGTGAACCAACCAATGAGGCAAACCAGCTGGAATTCCAGTTCCAAATAAGACTGGGAGAACTGCAGATATCAGAAGCAAAAGAAGGTAATGACTGACCCTGAATTTGTTCTAGGCACTACCTCTAAAAGAAGCAAGATTTTTTGCTGTACTTCACAGGCTTCTTGATCTTGTTGCATGACTACCTTCCTGTCAAAAGCCAGGATTGTTAAAATGCCTTTTCTGAAGACTTTGAACAGCAACAGCTTCTCAAAGTTTCCAATTGTATCACTGGTAATTAATTTATATGCTCATCTGATTCCAGTCTCATAAATATGTACGAACTGATTTGAATCACATTTTAAAAATCAACTGCTAGCCTACAAACATGAAAAAGTTCAGAATTTTACTCAGAAAAGCTCTGGAGCAGGGAGGTCTAGTGGAGGCAGATAAAAAAAATCTAGAGGAATTTCAGGAAGCCAGATCTTCCCCTGCTGAAGCAGGGTGGTTCTGGCCCCAGTCTGCATAGCAAACTGAAGTATTTGTTGACCTTAGCCTGAAGAAGAAAACAATAGCTAAGAACATTGGGAGGCTTTAAAGGCACCCTTGGTGGAAAAAAAAGTGTCTTTTAAAGACTGATGTAAACAAAGTAAAGCTCACAATGACCATATTTGATACATACGATGCTTGTAAGAGAGATTTCATTTAGGCTATGTCTACACTTGCCCCCTTCTTCAAAGGGGGAATGGTAATCAGGGTGATGGGAGATTACTAATGAAGTGCTGCAATAAATATGCAGCACTTCCTTATGCAAATTGTCCCCCTTGGCAACTTCCAAGTGTCAGACTTCGAACCGCCAGCATGCAGTATAGCAGCGGGAACTTCGAAGTGCCCGCACTACTTTAGAGCGCCTTTACTCCTCAAACCAAGCTCCAGGTGCCACTACTGCCTCTTCCTACCCAAACAAACCTCTCCTCTCAAGCATTCCTGGGCAGCAGATGAAATGATGTCATTCTGTCGCCTGGGAGGAAAAACATATGAATAAAATCAGAGAGAGAGAGAGAGAGAGAGGGGGAGACTCTAGGATTCCCTTGTACTTCTCCATAAATATTATGAGAAACACCCTGAATACTGCAAACACCACAGTTACCTGATTGGTAACAAAGTCAATTAGCAAGTTAAGCATCATTAGCTTTCTGGTAAACTGTCCAAACCCATCCAATAACCAGACAAAATGTTTAACCATGATAGCACAATTCTTCACCATAGTATAGGATTACATGTTAAAAAACATTTATTGCCAGTGTAACCAGAACACACTATTGACTAACTATGTTACTGATGGATGTTTTAATGCAGGCCTAAAATATTTACAAAACTGTACTATCCTATTCACACTGCTAATAAAAATACCATGGATACCACTAACCGTTGCAGACAACTGTGTGTTCACACTGTGCCTCAACTACATGTAGTTAGGCCTGTGGAGTCAGCAGACAATGTTTTAAAAGCTTCCTGCCACATTCAAGCTTTTCACTTTAAAAAGTGTAACTTAAATTTCTGAATAAGAAAAATAAGGTAAATAATTTAACATTAGTAGAGGAGTACTTACTTCGAATTTGCCTCTTGATTTCCTTTGACGAATCTAACCAGTTCTTAAAAAAAAAAAAAAAGGAAGAACATCAGTACAATAATTCAAATGAAAGAATTCAGATGGTATAATTTCTTGAATTTCAAATAAATGTTTGTACAGCACATTCTTCTGATATTGCACTTTGAAGGCACCCTGTAGAATTTTTGAGTTAGCTTGTAACTCACCATCAAGAACTGTACTTTGATTTTCCTCACCCTCTGCCCCACTCCAGCTTAGTCTGCAACATGTCTTAGACTAGACCTGTTAATTCTGGAAATTAAATGATATTCTATAGTCTTCCTTAAAAATACTCACTGGAAATTACACCTCACGACTCAGACAATTTCCTTTCATTTATTTGTTTCACTGACAGAAAGCAGACTCCTGCATGCAATTTCTACATACCCCTGCCTTCAAACCAATACAAAGTCCTGAATGAAAGACTGTCTCCCATTTCTACGAAGTAAAATATTCTTTTTCTTCTTCTTTCAGCTTCACATACACACACACACACTCTCTCTCTCTCTCTCTGGCAACAGCAGGAAGTGTTGGGAAAGATCCATTCACAGAGTTTACTTTTTCCACATTTTCGCCCTTCAAAAAGCTCATTGTGAACCTACTATGGCATTAAAATCACTGGCCAAATGTTCAAACACAAGGCTCCCTAACTATAGTTCGGTGCCACAATGAAAACTGTTCACCCTTCAGAATTAGGAGTCTAACTAGAAATATATATACTACTTTTAAAAGAGAAAGCATCCCAGTACAATTGGCGTAACCTATGCTTCGGTTACATGCGAAATTGGTGTCACTAGGCATTTAATCCTGTGGCTGATCATTCAGAAGTATTTCCAGAAGGGGGGGAGGGGATTAGGAAAGACATAAAATGTAACTATTAGTAACTGGAATTAGCCAGACTGTGAAGCTTATTCACGGATGTTATATAAGAGAGGCCTGCACAGTTTAAGGGACTTGAAACACAGAACCTTTTGTTTATTGGCACAAATCAAGTCAAAGTTATTTGGAACAACTAAATTCAAATATCACGGTAATGAATTTTGTATTAAAACATTTTCTAAATTCTGCATGCGTACTCTGTACATTCCATTTAATTCTTTTTAAGAGAAGGGATAAGGAAAGAGATAGAGACTTAACCTTTCAGGACAAGACAGGCAATAATTTCACCTCCCTCACCCACCCCTAAAATATTGGGGAGTAAAGGCACTTCAAGTAGCACAGGCACTTCAAAGTTACTGCATCTACACGCATGCTAGCACTTCAAAGTTTGACACTTCGAAGATGTCAAGGAGGAGAATTAGCCGAACGAAGTGCTGTTTATTCACCGCAGCACTTTATTAGTAATCTCCTGTCACCCTGATTAACATGCTCCCTTTGAACTTGGGGGCAAGTGTAGACAAGCCCAGTCAAAATTATGCAAAACACAATGTTATACATGTACCTCTTGTATATAATATTTTGGCATTACCTTTACAGAATACTATGATACAGTAGTACTGTATATTTAACAGTGATAACAGTTTATTGAAAGCAACATTCATAACTTTAAATTGATATTGGTGGAAGATAACATAAAAAGTTTAAAATGAAAAGGGCAGCCTTTCCTTCTGTAAAACATACTTGGTTCACTTATTCTAATTATTTCTGCTTCATAGCTTGATCAACAATTTCCTAAATGTACCTTTATGCTGTGTAACTGTCCTGTTTTGCCATTGATTTCAGAGCAGCTCTGCCAGATAATTGGTCCTTGCTGCATAAGGCAGATATAATGATATATGGGATGCGAATATAATATGTATGAGTGGTTTTGTAAATTAATTTATATTTTACATGCATGCAAGAATGTTTTTCTCTGCCCTTAATTTTGGTTAGACTACTGTAAATCTATCTAAATACTCTACAGTGATATTTTGCCAATGCATGTGCGTTAACTTTGATACAATCAGTAAAACAGGATCATTCTTTTTCACTTGTAAATAGAAGGGTTAGAGACGTACACAGAGTAATGAATTGTCAGAGAATATTAAAATATTCTCCACTATTGCAAAAACACAAAAAGTGTTTTTGTACAAATCCAGAAAAGCAGCATTTCCAGCTGTGATGCAGATCATAAGAACACAAAACAAAGTATTAATGGAGCATTCATGAACTCCCTGTTGATTTCATTATGCTACATGCCATCTAAACTTTTAGCAGACAACTTTGTTTCCATAAACTAAAATTTCAGAGAAAACTGCAAATTTTAGTTTATAACAGCTTTTTTTTTTTTTAAAAGAAAGTTTAATGAATGCTTCAGCAGTCTAGTTTTAAGTTACAGTACATCTCTCCCAGCTGCACAGAACACTGACATGGAAAAATCAATGGGATCCCCTCTGTTTGTACTCCTGATGTTGCAATAGGGAGCAGCTCTAATTCTCCACTCAAAAGAGTGCCTGGCATTCAGTTTCCACACCCCACAGCTGCAGTCTAGCACAACAGCTGGCTCATAAATGAGCGGCTGTGATGAGTGCACAAGAATGAGAAAAACACATCATTCAGCATTTAACACTGACTGGGCTGGAGGTCAGAGATTTGTGGCATTTTAATCTAAGGAGGCAACAGCCACAGCAGGAGAAAATGGATCAGAAAGAGCTGGTGCCAAGTTGAGGAAACAATCCAATCTTCAGAATCTTAGTACAGAAAGAGAAGCATAGAAAAAGAAGACCAGCCCATTAAATTTGTGGTGCCTCCAACTCTTTGTATTTAGCTGTGAATTACAGTGTTTTTTGTTCGGTTGAGGATTTTTGTTTGTTTGTTTGTTTTTTCTGGATCCATTAATTCAAGAAGTGACATGACCATTTTGAAACACAAAGAAATAGAGTTGTGCAAAGACTAGAAGTTAGGAACATAATAGAAGATGGTGAATTTCAAGCATATGGTCTTTCCCTAAAACTCAGATAGGTGCAAAAGACCTGAAGTTTTACAAAGCAAAGAGGAACATACAGTTTTTACCATTCTGAAAAAACAGTACAAATATGAATGATTTCCACATATGCATAAGGTAAAGCTGTCTACAGGAGAGAAAACTTCTAAACTAGTACAAGTCTGAGTGTGCCTATTGTATGTAGTCCCACCATCCCAACCATCAAGTATTTTGTGAACATACACCATGGATGCAAGTCTGGGGGAGGAAAAATGCCACTACATGGGACTGGCTGTGTTGCCATGATAAAAAAGAATTAAATAAATGCACCTGTCTCAGATAATGGAAGAAAATGCATTCAAAGTCACAGCACGTGCCCAGCCATCCGGCCATCCTCCTCTAGAAAGGACACAATTATTCAGAAATACCATTTAATGTTATTTTACTAGATATATAGATTCAGGATGGGCCAGTCACTATCAGCAAGGAGACCAGGATATGCATGGAATTAAAAAAACACCTTTCCACTCCTGCTTGGTGGCTTGAGTGCAGTGGCATTCTTTGCTAGAAGGGACTGGAGTTCCTGTAGCTCTTTAGGTTGATAAGCTTTAAAAGTACACTCATTATGGGGGACTATGGAGAGGTATTTAGAGCAGTTTATTTAAAGCTGACTATATAGACCCTCTGTTATGGACTGATGTACACAGCAAATCAGGGACCAGCAAACATGAAAATATTTGAATCTCTCAAACATACTGGTCTTTGAAGGTGAATATTGGCAAGTTAGGTGCTCACTCTAGAGCAACTCAAACAACCAGATATTACTGCTGATGAAAAATCAGCGGCTCAAAGCAGCTTTTGTTTCTGCAGGAAGGGATGCCAAACACTCTTGCTCCAGTCATATTGAACAGTTAATGTCAAACTATCAAGGCACCATGAGATGGCTGAAGGCATCATGTGTGTCTTGTTTCAGACTTTACTGTAAAAGAACAGTTGTCAATTACTTAGCTGGCCTCAGCTGGATTCGTTTACATCTTTTACTTTGTTCTATGAGACAAAAACAAAAGCCTGTTTCTCTTCCTCACATTTATATTCTTGCTTTACTGCATTAATTTTATTCTGGCTCTCATAAAAGTAATGTATTTAAAATAGTGGTAAGATCCACCTAAAAAACAAACAAACAAACAAACAAACAAAATATCAAGCTTTCACACACAGAGGGCTTGTCTACACTACCTCCCTACGTCGAAGGGAAGATGGTAAGCAGGGTGTCGGGAGATTATTAATGGAGTGCTGCACTGCATACGCAGCACTTCATTAAGCTAATTCTCCCCCACGGCAACTCCAAAGTTTTAAACTTTGAAGCGCCAGCTTGCATGTAGCTGTGGCTAACCCACTGGTACTTTGAAGTTGCCCAGGCACTTCGAAGTACCGGCAGGTTAGCCGTGGCTACACACAAGCTGGCACTTCAAAGTTTAAAACTTTAAAATTAGCTTAATGAATTGCTGCATATGCACTGCAGCACTTCATGAGTAATCTGACACCCTACTTACCATCCTCCCTTCGAAGTAGGGAGGTAGCGTAAACAAGCCCAGATATGTTGAAGCACCTTAAAACTGATCTGAGGACCTTTCTTAATTCCAAGTTAGATCACGTTTTTCTTTCTTAAAACTTGTATTTCGTATTAAGTACTGCAATATTTTTTTCTGTTTGGCAGGGAGTGTACGAATACGAAAATATGTGTACGAATTTTAGGGAAGTGGGAGACAGGCAGTAGCAAACGTGGGAAAGCCAGACGGTTAACAGTTGGAGTTCCTGCAGGGATTAGGGATAAGGGACTGGCAACAGCATGGTTTAGCCTGCAGAGGCACGTCCACACGGCCTGATTACTGCCAGCAGCCCCCTCTGCCAAAAGCAAAATCTTGCATGGCTGTGCTAATCAGCTGCAAAATTATGCTAATGAGCAGTCATTTGCAGTTGTGAGACTGCTCATTAACATGGAGCTGCTGGGAGTACAGCTCCATGTAGATGTGGCCTACATGGCATAAGGTTCCAGGGACCAAAGACAAAGCCAATTGAAATCTCCATAGAGAAGCAGTGGGCCAACAGCTCTAAGACAGATATTGCAAGAGCAGTAGAAGAACTACGTAGGAAGGTTGCAAAACTGCAAGGAAGGTGGGATGACAATGAGGACAGATGATACAAAAAAAAAAAACAGTAGAAAGGTAAAGGAAAAATACACACAAATGTAAATAACAGCACAAAGAAACCCATATGAACGTTAAGAGCAGCTATCTTAGTAATTATTCAACTTTGAAGGCAATACTGCATGCAACTATCCACTTATGTAAGTGTTAGTTAAAATACAGTGAGTCCCATTAGAAACTGCAATAACTCTAGTTTCCTCTATAGCAGGAGACCTGACAGGGAAGCAATCACAGAGGAGAACTAAGCACTGAGTATTTCATGGTGACCACTTTAAAATATATGCAGACTATGGGCCAATTCAAAATCCATTCATTTTTATTAAAGTTTCTTAATAATAAAAGTTTTAGAAACTTGTCATGAGTTGACATTCCGTCTTCAGAACAATATTATCTCACTAGAGTTGTTTTTATGCCCGGTTCTGGTGGTATTAAAACGGTTCTCACACGTAAACTTGCCAAGAATGTCTGGAGAATCCAAGGCACTCAATTAACACATTAGAATTTGCTAACAATGGAAAACTCTGACCTACACTCACCTTGTTAGCCTAATAATAGCAATATGACTGCATAAAAAACCTATTAAATCTCAGAAATCCTACAAATGGCAAGCATAAATAGGTGAGTAAAGCAATGCCCTTAACGTAGAAAATACAAATGTATTTAGAATTAAGTCATCACTATATTATTTTAATGTAGTTTTTTTGCATTTAATTCTAAACAAAATGAGTATTTAGTAACAAGATGCATAGGGCACAGGCAATCATAAAGAAATTATGCTTGCATCTTTAAAAAAAAAAAAATCAAATATTCTCTCTTATAGGCTACGATTACACTGACCCAAACTGCCCACAGCAGTATGCAAATAGGCGGACTCGAAAATGCAAATGGATGCTCATTTGCATATTTGCTTGTCTGGCAGAAAAAAAAAAAAGGCAGCGTAAACATGGTCCTGCTGGCAAAACCGCCCCCTCTGTCGGCAGCCTTTTATGCCTGATTTTCCAGACACAAGAGGCTGCTGACAAGCGGGGCTGGTTCACTGGCAGAACCACATGTACACTGCTTTTTTCCTACCGGCAACAGCCTCTGACGACAAGCAAATATGCAAACAAGTATCCATTTGCATTTTCAAGACATACTATTTGCATACTGCTGCCAGCAGTTTGGGTCAGTGTAACCAGAGCCAGTGACAGCAGGTTGCTGCCCTTAGCTTGAGTGGATAGGAAAAAAATGCCTATGAAGATTAATAAAGGGCAATCAAGCCGGTATTCTATTTAACTATGCCAAATAGCACCTAAGATCTTAACAGTTACAAGTTAGTGTGTCCTTCTAGGTATTACAATGTGAAGTGTTTGCACTTTGTAATACACATGAAACTTTAGTCTAACCCTGTTGAAACTGTCTTCTTATGGCTTTGACTGGCACCATTTCAAGCAGCCGGTAGCCACTCAGACGCTGTCTGTGAGTGCTAGCCTTCCTTAGATCGCTGTAGCTCAAATAAATTGATATATCAAAGAACAATTGCCTGTAGCCTAGAACAATAACATTCAATATTTCAAATTAATTGGCAGAGGAGCATACATACAAACTATATGAAGACAATCTCCTCATCAAATATTTACAATCTAAGAAGACAAATGGATGAAGCATAGAAGTAAGGGAATACACTTCCCATTTTGCAGATGGAAAGCTTTAGAAAAGGGGGATAAATTAATTTGCCCAGTATTATTACATAGGAAGTCTGCTGCAGAGCATGTCTTCTGAATATTAACAATCTCTGACAATAAGACCATCCTTATTCACTTGGTTGGGGCACTGAAACTGTTGCAGCCAAAATTTTATCTAGTGCCAGTATTTTATTGGAACCTTATTTTAATGGAACTGCAGAACTTTCTCTATTACTATTTGAAACAAATCTGACTATGTTTCAGTGGTGGGGTGGGGAGTAGACTGAAGGGAGTAGGGGACAGAAGAGATGTTATGTAAACCTAGCTATAATACTCTCTTGTAATATTATCTGCTAAGTTCCCCCTAAGTTGTGTAGCTGTAGCTGTGTGGCTTCCTATTAAGCTCCATGCAGGGGCTCAGGGCTACAGCGGGGTGAGATATCTCACCCCAAGCCCTGAAGTTGGGGCAGCCAGTGGGGTTGGGGCGGAGGGGGAAAAAGGTTGCCTCTCACCATCGACCTCAGCAAAAAGTGGCCAGAGGAGGAGAACCTCTTCTCATCTGCCCCAAAACAGAACTTCTGTGGCCCAGGGAAAGGGAACCAGCTGCATTCTCATCTTTACAAGTGGTAAGGTGTCCTCAAGCTTGAGGCTTGGGACTGAAAAAATGCATTTTAGGAAGTGTTATAATTCGTTACATTTGGAAACCATAGTTAAAGTGCTAGGCCTGAAGCAATTTGAAAATGGGGAATAAAACTCTGATTTGGCTGGGAGATGAGAGAAATACAGAAGATGCAGGAAAGAGACTCCAAGACTGACTAAACATGCCAGCTTTGGCAGCTCATCCAAAGTTTGCTAATGTTTTCCTACCACTATGCCGTATGTGCCTTTACAGAAAGAAATTACATACTTACGTACTAAAATAATCACCTCCATATACAGGTTTGTATACAAATAAAGATTAAAAAACCTCTCTAAATCCAAAGCAACAGAACATTCCACACAACTTGTCACCCTTTGAGCCAATATGTCAAAATAGAACATTTAGCCAATTTCTAGCATTCATAACAAGATTATTCCCAGCATGAATTATGTCTGCTAGTTTAGACTCACTGACCTTAAGGCCAGAGAGACTGTCATGATCATCCAGTCTGACCTCCTGCATTTCACAGGCCACAGAAGCTCATTCACCCACGCCTGTAATAAACAGACCCTTAACCTCAGGCTGAGCTACTGATGTTCTCAAACATGATTTAAAGATTTCAAGTTACAGAGAATCCATCATTTACATTAGTTCAAACCTGGAAGTAAATTGTACCGTCTCGTGCAGAGGAAGGTGAACCCTCCCCCACTCAAGGTCTCTGTCAATCTGATCCCAAATAATCAGTTGAATGCTGAGCATTTTAGCAACACCTACCAGTCAGGTGCTTATGAAAGAATTCTTTGCAGTAAATCACAGCCCTTCCGTGGCCACTTGGGATATTTGCTACTAATAGTCCCAGATTGGCGACAGTCACTGTAGGCAATATCATCCTAACACCTCCTCCATAGACTTAAACTCAAACATGAAGCCATTTAGACTTTTGGCCCTTTCTGTCTCCATGAAAGGCTGTTTTAGAACTTCATTCCTCTGATGATTAGAAACTTTCACCTAATTTCAAGTGTAAGCTTGCTGATGGCCAGTTTATATCCATTTGTTCTTGAGTTCACATTGGTGCTTAAATAGGTCCTCTGCCTTCCTGGTATTTATCCCTCTGATAAAGAGCAACCAGATCCCCCTCACTCTTCTTTTGGTTAGGGTAAACAAGCCAAGCTTTCAGTCTGTTTGTGAAATCATGCCAAAAAACCAAAGAATTTAACAACATTCTAGTAACATGAAACTAATCTTAGTACTTACCTTCTGATCTGAGTTCTCTCGAAACAACAAGCCAAAATAGTCCTTTTCCAGTAAATTGAGCTGTTCACACACCTTGTCAAATAGCACCTGGCCTTTAGCTCTTTTCTGAAAAATTAAACAACAACAAAAAAAAATCAAATAGCCGATTAGCTTAACAAAAGCATTTAATTATTAGAATTCTGGGTTATTCATTCGTTACAAATTCTAGCTAGGAGGATTTCAAATATACTGTATTTGTTTCTAAACACAATCACAACACAATCACAGGCCATTAGTATTTCAAATGCAATGATAAAATACTGAAAATATTTTTCACTTCTAAATATTTCACCATGAAAGCATTGCAGACAAGATGAACAAAACCAGCCACTTAAAAATGGGCATGATACATAGCAATAAAAGCTAGCTGGTTTTCATTTAACTTACTTGACAGTCAACTCCTGAATGATGTGTGTTCAGAAATAATGGTAGATGTCAAGGCCACTTTATAAAGTACCAGAGGACACAAAGACTACATAAGAGTGTAAGAGTATTAAGAACAGCCTTCTTATTCTTTTACCAGAAAGCGAGTTTCAATCTGTTCATGTGGAAACCTTCACAAACTGAAAATAGGTTCTTCTCTCTCTTTCAAAGGTACTATTCAAAGTGATCATGAATAGGCAAAATGACTGCTACAATCTTACTGGATTTTAAATTTTATGGTGCTATTGTTGCATCATACTATGATACAATTACATCTACAGCTGCACCTCTTTACCCAACATCTGATTTCTCTTATTCCACCCAGAAAGCATTGGAAGACTTTCTTTGCAAACTAATAATTTTAATAAACTTTTTTCCCATTATTACTTTAAATTCAGTAAATGAGGCAGAAATGCAGTTGATCCACAGAGCAAGGCAGTACTCTGCTTAGCATAATTTCATCTATATTTTTAAAGTAACCAAAGCCTACTTGATACTCCGCCCATGCGTTTTATGTTGATAACAGACTTTCATACAGCGTTCCCACCTGTCAGGCTGCTACCTTCATAATAACTTCTGTTCTGAGGGAAACAAACATATTTTGTATACAATATCTGGCAATGATGTAAGGGAAAAGCAGCCCACCTGGAACAACACGTAATCCAACTGCTAACTCAGACTGCACTAGGTGTAAATACTGGGAAATACAGCCTATTCATAGTACTCTCACAATCTAATGGGCTGGAATTCATACTCCAGAATCATTCCATGGGCCCTGTCAAGGTTACAAGAAGGTTCTATAGACTGTTTAATTGGTAAGAATTTTCTTGACAAACCCTTATTCCATATTCTCCCTGCTCTTTATAATGGGACAGACATGGTGCTCTTTCCTTGAAGGGACTGTGGAAATCATGCTCCAGGAAGGAAATAGCAAGAGGACTTCTGGCCTTCTTCTTGATCTTCTCTTCTTCTGGAACAGTCTGCTTAATTGCCTCTTCTAACACTGTGGCTATCCCTTTGACTCTCTTATCTAGGTCATTCTCTGTGCCCACATACCTAATCTTTGAGGTGCTGCTCTGGACACATTCCCAATTTCTTCATCGCCTAGCCTTGCCATGTCTCTTCTTTTCTTAAACTGTGTCTTATACTTTCTCTTGAGTTTCATCTTAACCTTTGCAATCACTAAACTGTGGTTCAAGCCTATATCTGATCCTTGGAAAGTTTGGCACTGCTGTACTGATGTTACCCATCTTCTTCTTATCAAGATCCTATATCATATTCTTGGAATTCCCATCATTTGATCACCATGTCCACTTCCTACAGTCCTTTTGTTGGAATCTCGTGTTGCAGATCACCATCTCATGCCCCATAGCAAACTCTAGTAGTTTCTCCCCTCATTCTTTTCTTTCTCCATACCCAAACCTTCCCATGACTCTCTCCCAATTTTTGTTGTCCGTTCCAACCGTTGTATTCCAATATCTTCCAATGATCAATACATCTCTTTGGTATCTCCTCCAGCGCCTTTATAGAATAGCTCTCTCTCTTTCCCTGTACTGGCCAACCTGGGTGCATACATCTGAATGACAGAGATAAACAGTTTTGCTTTGAATCTCGCTACTATCATTCTTACACTCACCAGTTTGTATCTTGACAATAGAAGTGGATTACGTAGGAGACACTGAAGTTGGTCCAAGAGAAGAGAGCGTTGAAGATCAGAAGAGATATTTCCAAGAGTGTGGAATAGCGATACAAAGTTAAATGCAATGAGGTAAGGAAAGTGGCCTAAAAGGATAAGGCGAAAAGTTTAGAGAGGCAGTATGAAAATTTAGAGGGGTATTACGGTGAGTATAAGACCAAGATGTATAAAAATGATTAGGAATATTAATAGGAAGCAGCAGCCGAAGTAGATGCAACGATGAGGTGCTCATGAACAAAGAGAAGGTTGTGCCACAGTGCATGAGACATTGCACTGATCTGTACAAAGCACAGTTGGATCCGAGCATCTCTGAGGGACTGATCGAAGAACTGAAAGAATTCTCTCTGCCAAGCATCGAAAGTGAGACTGATATTTCGAAGGAGGAAGGAGAAAGAGCAGCAAAACGACTAAAGAACAACAAGAGCCCTAGAAATAAGATAATGGGAGAGATGATCAAATATGGAGAAGAACGTATGATTCAGGAAATACACCAACTATGTAATATAGCATGGAAAGAAGGGAAGGCACCTAAGGAATGGAAAAGATCCATGCTAGTGATAATACACAAGAAAGGAAGAGCATTGGAGTGAAAGAACTACAGAACGATTGCCCTAACAAGTCATCTAGGCAAGGTACTGATGATGATACTGATGGAGAGACTGAGATCACAAATAGAAGAACATACAGTGGACAAGCAAGTGGAATCCAGGAAAGATAGAAGTACCATACAGCAGATATTGGCACTCAGATTGATAGCGGAGAAAGCTCAACCAAAGTACATCTACAATTCCTACACTGATTTTGAGAAAGCATTTGACAGTATTGACCAGAAAGTCACTTGGGCAATGTTGGAGTCACATGGAGTGGATAGCAGACTGATACGGTTCTTGAAGGAGATCAGTGACAACACAGTGGCAGCGGTAAGAATATGTGGAGAGTTGGAAAGTGGTTTAGAACAAGTAGAGGTACAAGACAAGGAGATCAGATATTGCCGAGTATCCTCATCACGCACCTAGAGAGAGAGATGGACAAGATCAAGGAAGAGGTAGAAGGGATATCTGTGCATGGGATGAGAAAATCGGCAACTTGAGGTTTGCGGATGATATAGTTATCACTGAAGATGAGGAGAAGCTACCGAGAATGGTGCAGATGCTAAAAAAGGAAGAGAAGCGATATGAACTGATTATGAATGCTGAATTTGGAGATAAGGAAATAGGAAGGAAGATCAGCGTAGATGTGATTGAACTAGAAAACATACAGAAGTTCACATACCTGGGGTGCAACATAACATATAAGCAAGACTGTAAGAAGGAAGCAGCAACTAGAATAGTGAAAGCAAGAGGTAGTTTGAAGGCAATGGATAAGATCTGAAAAAGCAAAGCGATTAGCTTAGAAACAAAGCTGAGTGTCTTGAAAATGTGTGCCTTCAGCAGCATGTTGTACGGATGTGAGACAAGGGTGATGATAAAAGATTCAAAGACAAGGATATTGTCATTTGAGAGGAGTTGTTATAGAAAGATCCTGAGAATAGGGTGGATGCAGAAGGTCACCAATGAGGAATTATATAGGCAGATACAGCCGAAAGAGAACCTGCTGCAGAAGGTAATACAACAGAAGTTACAGCTATTTGGGCCTATCTGCAGAATGAATGACAAACAAAAAATCAAGACCCTGGTATTCAGCGTAATGGACGATTCAAATAGGAGAGGCAGACCCCAAAGAGAATGGGTCGATGATACAGTAGACTGGTGTGGAGTTAGTCTACAAAAAGTAAGCCACTGGACACAGAGAGATGGAAGAAAATAGTGACGGAGGCATTGGACACCAATGGGTGCCGAGCCCATGGTGGTGGTGATTGTTGTTGTTGTTGACGACGACAACCTGTGGCCTTTCCCTAAGGATGGATCACACCAAAGTTGCCCATGAACTAGTAACTGTGTTGCCACAGGACTCCTTGTTATTTTTGCTGACCTCTCTGAAACACATAGTATACAAGCTGATAGTAAAATATAACTTTACTCAATTTATCTGTGCCGTGATACGGGACCAATAAATGCACAAAAATCAAGTATATAGGTAATTTTTCTTTGGTCATCCACCTGTGAGAGAGAACGTCAGGGAATGTGAGTCTTGTACTGTGGTCCACAGGATTCTAGAAAGGCACTAGCAAATTCCACTCTGCTACCTAGCGATCTACTAACAGGTGCCAAAAAAGAAGATTAACTCCAAGAGGAGATTTTAGTCCTCAGAGCCGATTGTCAGAACACCCAGGGTCCTGACTAGTTCACAAAAAATTCTATATAAATCTGATACAGGAAGATGCCCAGGCAACTGGGATCTCCTTGCTTAGGGCTTCAGTACTTGCTGCTGATTTCCTGGTAACTTGAGCCTGTCTCCTGCCACCTTTTAGTTTTGTCCCCAGCTTGCCTCACACTCTGACTTCTTGGTATCTGAGGCCTGCCTGCTGCTCTGACCAGTAGGTCATATTGCCCACATCCCAGTTGTTTATAGAAGAGCAGGTCTATGAAAATAAGCCATTGCAAATTATCTACTAAATTTAAATTATTTTTAAGCTGGAAGAATATCCATAGCAAGAGTCAGTCTCCTGCATATGAATACTGACTGACATTGGGGAAATAACCTTGGTAAATCTGACACAAATGTAGTACAACATTGCTAAAAATCACAGTACCTAGATAGCACACCTGATGAACACAGGTTTGTGCGCTTTACTTTGACAAGAGAACTTCAAAGCCATGAGTAACAAAACTAAAAACTCTGAATAAACATGTAGTATGAATTACACGACAAAACAAGAACCTCAAAATTTCCTCAACCAATTTCGTAACAGTTCTCTCTTCTCCTCCTTTTTTTCTAGAATGTACTGTACAATTCCATTTATCCAAAATGGATAAAAAAGGGTCTGAGAGGTTTAGATTAAATGGTTAATTTTTCAAGTAACACATGCTCATTAAAGGACAAAACCTAAATTAAGATATTATGGGTTTTCTGATAAGGGTTCTAGGTAAATTTCTACATATTGCTTACCATGGAATTATACTCAGTTCTGCTAGATATAGATTATGCTATCCAGTGTTTTTTGGATTGGGAGTTCTTGCCTTTTGGATGACTACCCAGTCAGGTTGTAACTAAAGGGTGGTTCCTTTTTGTAAAAGCAGAGGAGCTGGTACTCAGCCCTCTCCCTGCCTGCAGCCCTGTCATTCCCTGGTTTCGCGTCGCTGTGCCACAGAGTACGAGCACAAAAAACACCCTGATGACATTGCTCCAAGTTCCAGTTTCTCAGGCAGCCACCCTTTAGTTACAACCTGACTGGGTAGTCATCCAAAAGGCAAGAACTCCCAAGTAGCTCTCTCTTTCAGTTTTGTATCATTTTATAGTGTCCGAGAACTGATTTGTTTATGTCTTCAGAATCTATATGGCATTTGGCATGAGGATTGTCATCAGATGCTCCAGAAGACCAGCCTCTAGTAAAGTTTTTTTAAATAATACCACTATGACAGTGATGCGCAATCTGTGCCCCGCAAGCAGCCCATTGGGGTTCTTTGTGCTTCCCAGGCAGTCCCTCTCTGTCCCTTTCTCCCATACCCATGGGACACTGGGGGCCCCACACTTACCTACTCCTCCCACTTCCTTCCAGCACTTCCAGAGTGCCACAAATCAGCTGATTCGAACCCTATCACAACTCCTCCTCTGCCTTCCCAGAGCTTGAACACTATGAATCAGCTCATTTGCAGCATTCAAGTTCTGGAGCGGAAGGGGATGAGTGTACTAATACATTTAATACAGTTAATCTTATTCTTGGGGTCATAGTTAGTGCACATAACTGACTTTCAACTTGCAGGCCGCTGAGACAAAAAGTAGGATGACTCATGCACACACTTACTAGCCTTAGTTTCTCATTGTTTACCTATGTCCTATGTCATTTAAAACCATCTTTTCATCAGAAGATGGCTGTGTCATGTATCTTCATGCACTGAAGTGTTAAATGATACCAAAATATCACTACTCTATTCTACAGACACTTACACTGTCCTCATAATGATAGCGCCGGGCATCTTCTAATACTGCATTATGTCTCATCCTCCCTGTGAGAAAGGTGTGTGTGGTCCATCACTGTGTCTTAGTTTGGGTATTTATATTGGGGAAGACAAGAATGAAGTGTGCCTTGATTCTGGAGTGCAAGGTGCTGAGCTTTGTGAGGACCCTTAGCGTGTGTCTACACTTCCAAATTTTACCAACAAAGCTTAGGTGGACACCAGTGTATCCTCTAACTTTTTCCATCCACATGTGGAATAAATTTTATGTGCACTGAGGCTTGTGCAAATGTGTACCACCAGTAGAAATACACACTGACTGCTATGGGTGCTCTGCTAATTAGCTAGGCAGCATTTGAATCTCTCCTGGATGGCCACCCAAGCACTCAGCTTACAGGGAACATGGGTCAAACACCCTAAAGTTGACAAAACAAGAATCATCAGAGGGGGTTCACGCTTGCTCCCTCTGTGTACAGATCATGTCCACACTGGTGGCACCATCATCAACAGTTTGAGCAATGCCCTGTGGGTATGTATCCCACAGTGCAGTGCTGGGGAATGCAGAACTGATCACTGCACATCTCAGGATTTCCTACAAGTTCTCCCACGTCCTTCTCAACTGCAAATAGTAGCAGCACAAGTAGCTCAAAGCAGCACAGACACTTGTCCCCCTTTCCCTGCAGCAGCAGTGCAGGGCAGAACAGGAGCAATCCAAAAGATCTGCCCTTTCTTTGTTCCCCAAATAGAGAAGCACATTGAGCTGTCAGATACTTCCCAGAGCTTTGAAAGGGGAGAAGTGGTTCTTGAAAAGCTTGATCTCCTGTAAAGATGAGCTTTACCCTTGTGCCAGCAACTTCCCTTTGTGCCTCAGATGCAGCGCTATTGACCACAATCTTCATCCCAGAGCTTCAGAGGATATTTTGACTATGCTGACCCCAGGTTATGGTGCATTTTGAAGGCTGGAACAGAGTTGATAGTCTGTGGAAACCCACCATAGATGGTGGAAAAGTTTGATGTGCTTACAGAAACCTATATTGCTGAAGAGACATGGTATAGTCTTTTGTATTAGCTGGAGTTTCCAAAGGGCTGATGACTTAATGAGCAAGTATACTGTAATCCAGATGATGGTGGCATGTTGTGACACCAGCAGACCAGCTAACTATGAATGATCCATAACAATTTAACAAGAGGCACTGTAATTGTAACCAAGAGAATCCACTTATGTATGGGTAGGAAAAATGTTAATTAGGCTAGCAATCGCCATTTCATTCACTTTGTACTAATAAGAATCAAATAATAGCTGCTAAACGTTTTTGTCTATATTTACATATATCTTGTTAGAAATGTTAAGTTTACCAACGCAACCCAATTAGATTTTAGATACTATATCATTTATGTCTTAATTGCCTTATGTTATGCATGTCACTGCATTCACTTAACTTTAAGATCAAAGGTGTCAGCCACTGCAGAAATCTAATAGCAATATCATCTACATTGTCTGGGCTTAACTCTCTGTTATGAGGGACTTGCTAATTGCCTTGTGTAAATAACTAGTTTACGGCTGCGTCCCCAGCCTCCCTCCCCGTGGACTCCAAAAACAGAAGACTAACTTCAAAGCAAAGGTCTACAAACCATCTTCTTCAGAGGAAAACCCTGCGGTGACAATTTCTGTGAAGAGGCTGATCTGCCTGTTAGAGAGCTATAAATACTGGACCTTGGGCATGATCCTTTCATCTCTAGTCTGCTGAG
This sequence comes from Carettochelys insculpta, assembly GCF_033958435.1. Lineage (NCBI taxonomy): Eukaryota > Metazoa > Chordata > Testudines > Carettochelyidae > Carettochelys > Carettochelys insculpta. The sequence continues at coordinate 108,597,795 of NC_134139.1, read as the reverse complement.
CTTTAAACAGGGAAAGGTTAAGCCATGGGCTGAAGCTCTTTCAAGTCGTTATTTAGAATAGCCTTCAGGTTACACCTCTCAAATCCGGTACTCTTTTGTCCGCCTACATCCAGGGTCCAGGAGGACCACCGATGTTCCAGGAGGGAGAGTACTGGGCTACAGCTGCGTCCCCTGCAGTAGCCCCTCCCATGCCCTGTGGCAGTGTGCGGCCAGTATCCAGAGCACTCCAACTGCCCACAGCAGCCAGGGAGGAGCAGGAGCCGCCCCACCTGTCCTATAGGTCCAGGGAGCAGAGCTGGAGCCCCCTGGTAGCCCCCAAGCAGCTGGGGCGGCAGGAGCTGGAGCCCTATGGCAGTCCTGGGGAACCCTGGACCTCCCCTCATCCAGCAAATTCTCTAGTTCAAGACCCATCAGGTACCAACCATCCTAGACAAGGGAGGTGCAACCTAAAGGAAATGCACGGGAAAACTACAACAGATTCTATAGCTAAATGCATTTGGGCCCTTCTAAACTGTTGGGATAACTCAGATGAGATTTTGTTCAAGACAGCAGATACAGCATCACTGATATTAAGATCTATGCACACTGAATCACTTTATGATTCGTTAATAATTCAATGATTCTTTAAACATCTTTAAAGTTTATTAAGGATTGGCTGACAGTGCGATATCTGGGTAACAATGAAAATTTATATTTATATAGAGAGCTGAGGATCTCTGGTCCCTCTGGGATTGGTAGAATTTTTAAGAATAGTGAAAATTGTTTTCAGTGACCTATCACTGCATTAGACCCGTTTGCTTAGATGAGAGCCAAGGGCTGGAATGTCTAAAGGAGCTATGTCTGGATTCTCGTTAACCACTGTGGTATTACAGAAGCTCTTTTGATGCTGATTGGGTGACTGCATGATAGATTAGACCACCCATTTTGGGAGACCACCTTCCCTCTTTCTTGCAGCCTGCCTGGGCTGTAGCACTCTCAGAGAGGCCCACCGAGGCACCCCAGTCACTTAACTGATGGCAGGTCACCCATCCACCACCACAGATGACAAGTCTTTTGTGTGGCTGGAGATGGTAGAAAACATTACCTGGAGATGCCACTATGTGAGTGAGGAATCTAGAAGCACTCTAAAATTAGAGACTAACTGAATATATACCCTCAATTAAAAGAAGTTGCCCCATAGTGACAAATTTCTCAAATATTTTCCTTTGGCCATCAGCATAATCTGTTCTCCTCAGATTCATCTTCAGTAACTTACTCTTCATCCAGCTCATTCACACACACAACCATCTTGGTGGCAGCAGCACTGTTCTGTGTAAGTAGAGTCGTGCATTATTTGCATATTGCTGTCACCTGAGTCCATATCATTTTACCAGTTCACCTAAATGACTACACGCAGATGCAGAAAAGGAATGGACAAAGAATTGTTCCTTGTGTGACTTCACAAGTGAAAAGTCTATTGACAAAGATAAAGTTTCCCTTTACTACTCTTGATCTGCAATCTACACTATCAAGATCTTTTGAAAATTTTTCAAAAGCCAGGGCTCTTTCAAAAGATCCTGAGAGCATTTACACACAAAACGCATTCTTTTGAAAGTAAATCAAAAGAACACAGTGCTTCTTTCAGATGTGCTCTTCCACTCCAAGATCAGGAGGACCGCCTTCTTTCGAAAGAAAGCATATGTAGACCCTCTGCAGGCCCTTCTTTCAAAAGAAGGGCCCCTCCATGGTGCCAGCCTGCTGGGTCACAAAGACAGCCTGGCCAGTGCTTACAACAGGGAGCTCTATGCTCCTTGTTTCTGGCTGCCTTACATGCACAGGGAGCCCCAGAGACCTCATGGCAGGAAGCTGAGAGTGTGGTGGCAGGAAGCACACAAGCTGCTGACACTCACACCCTCTCAACCATCCCTGCAGTGACCAGAGCCAGCATGCCCAAGAGCCAGCTACCACGTGACCTCCAGGGGTGCCGCCTTCAAGCCAGCAGAGGGGTCCCAGGAGACAGCCCCAGTCCCAAAAGAAGGGCGCCCTCCTAGACTGAGCCAGAGTTCAGTGATGTGTGGAGCCTCTGGCAGGAGGAAAGCATCCTCTGGACAACTGGTGGGAAGAGGTGCAACTCCCCTGCCTATGGCTGGATGACCCATGGACTGAGCACCTGTGGACACCCTGGCCACACCTTGGAACAGGTACGCGCCAAGATTAAGGAGCTGCGCCAGGGATACATTCAGGTTGGGGATGCAGCCAAGTGCTTGCGAACAGGGCTGGTCACCTGCCCCTACTACAGGGAGCTCTACGCCCTCCTTGGGAGAGAGAGTAGCGCCTCTCACCTCTGCCAGAATTGTCGACACCATGGTAGAGGAGCCCCTTGCAGCAGCTGAGAAGGAGCCAGGGCCAGCCCCAGAAGAGCCGGGACCCCATTCCCCATGCAGACCAGCCACCCGGACCCAGAGACCAAGGCCCTTTGAGAAAACAATGAGTCAACAGACAGGACCTTGGTTGTCACCATCCCATCATGGTCCTCGAGCCAGGCAACCTCCAGCTGGGCATCCCCCAACATCACCCTGAGACTCTCCGGTAAGTGCTTGGTGCATCGCACCCCTGCGCTGGGGGAAGCAGGAGGGTGTCCACCCCACCAACGCTGGAAGTGGACCAGCCGCTTGGGCAACAGTGCTACCCTAGATGTTGCACCACGGAGTGTGCTCCCAGCAGGCGGGAACACCTGCGGGCAACACTCAGCACCCATCCCTGTGGATAGCGCTGCAGTCTGCACGCATGTGACAGGTGACTCAAGAGGGGCCAGGCTGCACCCAAATCACCTTCCAGCCATACAGGAACCCCTTCGTGGCCAGCCACCCACCCTTGGCTGCCTGCCCATTTCCCTTGGCGGGGTGCAGAGGGGCCCACAAAGGTCAGCCCCACCCATAAGGTATCTCAGGATTCATGTGCTGCAGGGTCTGCTGTGCAAGGCACACAAGCCACCACTCCCAGTGCGTCCCTGTCCCTCAGCACGGGGCTAGGGGATGCTGTCCCCATGGCCCTCAGGGCTGGGCTGCAGAACTGATGTGCCACCTCTCTGTCCTCTTCCATCCCTACAGGCGTGCTGTTCAAGGGCCAGGAGAGCCCCGCCTCATCCCTGGGGCTGGCCAGCCTTGTCCCTGATGTCAGGCTAGGAAGCCCAGGATCAGCAGCTGGGAGGGCTGAGGCACCACCAACATCATTGCCTGGGTAGGCCTGGGGCCAGAAGAACCATCGTTGTGGCCAGGACAGGGAGGATGGGGCATACACTTCCACCTTCCATAAGTAGAACCTGATGCAGCGGAAGCATCTGGCGTCAGACTATCCAACCTGGCCTGGCAGCGGGAGGCATAGGGAGAGGCTGTGCTGATCCTGTGCAGCATCAGCAGGGCCCTCAGTGACTAGCCACCACCTGCTGCCACTCTCTCTGTTACCCCTGCTGCCATCTGCCTCCTGCTCTCCTACCACCCCGTGCCCTTGCTGCCGTCCTCCCGCCCAACCTCCCCAATGCCATCATAGGGGACCTGGACAAGTGACTCCTGGACAAGGCTGGCCCTGCCCCCCACCCACCAAGCCTAAGTCCACTGCCCCCCCCACTTCCCTAACTCCTCATGATCCCTGCCCCACCCCTGCCCTGATGAAGAACCTCACTTAGGGTGGGAGGGGCTCCGGCAATCACCGTGTCTCATAGCCCCCCACCCCCTTGGATGACTGAGGTCCCCAGCTCCCTCCCCAGGTTCAGGTACCCTCAACCCCTGTCACAAGCCACCCTCCCACTGCATATAGTCCCCCCGCCGTAAATAGTTTTGAGGTTGTTTTACATGGTTTTCAAGATTTGTATTTATTGTAGGAAAAAGGTTATTCTTCCACCATCCCTCAGTCTACATTATTGTTGGGAGGGGGGACAGGATGAGGGGTGGATGGGTGGGAGGAGTCATGGGGGTATGGGGCAGGGAATAGGTCACTGGGGCTCGTGGGTGAATGCCTCCCAAGCAGGCCTCCCAAATGTGGAGCCCATTGTGGTGGGTGTGACAGCTGGGGGCCGCAATGGGCTGGTAGTAGCCAGGGCCAGCCTCAACTGCCCACCCCTGGAGGAAGGTCTCCCTCTTCACCTCAACCAGGTTGTGAAGGGCACAGCATGCCCCTACAACCTGAGGGACATTCTGCAGCTAGACAGCAAGGCACATGAGGAGGCACCTGAATCTTGCCTTCAAGTGCCTGAATGCATGCTCAAGTGGGAGTGCGCCTGGGTGAGATGGCTGTTGAACAGCTGCTGGTAGGTGGTGGGTTGGCCTGTGTATGCTGCATGATCCAGATCTGCAAGGGTAGATCGAATCACCCACCATATATAGGGGCATGGTGACACCAAATGCAAGCTCTTGCTGGGTGATATAGGTCCCCACCTCCGGCAGAGTCAGGGTTGTGGAAGTTGTGGAACACCTGTGCATCATGGGCTCAGCCCGACCAGCCCATGTAGATGTTCATGAACCATTCACAATGGTCCACCAGGGCCTGCAGCACCTCCAAATTATAGTCCTTGTGGTTGACGTATCGGCCAGCATGGTGCATGACACTGATCGCACTGAAACAATGGGAGACGCTGAGGGTGGCAAACCCCCAACTGCCACGTCTAGGTCCCTGACACACATGAGCCTCTGAAGCAGCACCTGGTTGATCGCTGTCATGACCTGCAGGGGATGGAGAGTAGGCACACTTGTGAGTGTGTAAAGGGGTGCCTCTACCTAATTTTAAGTTCCCCCTGTCCCCTGCTCCCTCCCAGGTCCCCCTCCTCTCTGCAAGGCCACCCCACCAGCACTGGGCCTATGTAAAGGTGTGGTATCATGGCCCCCTGAAGCTAGCTCTCCCTGTCCCCTCACACCCTGGCCCACAAGGGTCCCCCTTGCCTGGTAGCCCCTCCCCACTCCCAATACCAGGCCAGCAAGTGGCACGTGCCTTCCATCCATGAGGATGGCCCTGACGGTGGACTTGCCCACACCAAACTACTGCCCCATGCAGTGGTAGCTGTCCGGGGTGGCAAGCTTACAGATCATGATGGCCACGCATTTCTCCAGGGTCAGGGCTGGCCACATCTGGGTGTCCTGGCATCAGAGATTGGAGGTAAGCCAGCTGCAGATCTCCATGGAAGTGTCTTTCTTCATGCAAAAGTTCTGCAGCCAGTGTATGTTGTTCCACTTGGCCAGGACTAGTCAATCCCACCAACTGGAGCCAGTGAAGTAGCTGCAGAGGCACTCAGTGGCCCCAAGGGTGAGTGTGGCTGGGGCTGTGGTGGGTTGGAGGCCCCAAGGACACAGATCGACCACTGGAACAGGTAGACGGTGGCTGCAAGGAGGGTGGCCAGCAGCCCAGCTAGGGTGTCCAGGCAACTGCAGGTCTGCTCTAGGTCCATGGCTCTGACGGCTGAGCTTCAGGACCATGCACAGGCTCTGCAAAGCTGCGTGCAGCAAGGCAGAACCTCAGCATGTGCAGGGAAATGGTGTTGGGGATGGCCCGGAAGAGCTCGCCAGTCCTGTGACCCCATCCGCAGTGTTTCCTACACCATTCTTTCAAAAGCACGGCTGGCGTCGTGTGGCCACTCTTTCAAAAGAGCGGAGTGAACTTTTGAAAGAGCAGATTGTTCTTTTGATCCATTTTTTGTGTGCCAGATGTGCTTTTTGAAAGACAAAAGCTCCCTGTAGTGTAGACATAGCCTTTGGGTGCATTCTCTATCAGATGTGATGCTATGGAAATATGGACCATTCCAAGGCAACAACGCTGAACTACAACTGATGTTATGGTATCAGGGAATATTCAAAGACTGCATCCTTAATTTTATAAATATTCTATGTACTTTTATGGGCTGATTATTGATTTTATTCCTGGGTAACTGAGTAAAATAAAAGTGTTTTCTGCACAAATTAGAGTCAATGGAGGGTAACTAATGTAAACTACCCCAATGTAGAAACAATCCAAGTAATAAGACCTCTTGAAGCTCGCTTCATGTTGGAACTAGCACACAAATTGGGGTAAGGTATGCAGAGAATTAACATTTTAGTCAGTTCTGGATCTCTGTGCCTCTGTGATTCAGGATAGTGGTATCTAATAGTGTTGATGCTGACTAAAAATCCAGGAAAGCTGATGTCCTTTACCCATTGACATCCTTCTACGCCCTTAAGGTGCTTTCCCTTCCCAAATGACAGAACAAATCTCTGGCTAGTTAGCCTGTATAGAACGTAAGAATGTAGATAATTTCATTACGACTTCTGGCAGATGCTGCGTGTACAGTAATTGGAGGTGTGTCAGTCGGACAAGCACTCTTAAAAATAGTTTCTTCTCACAGAATCAAAATACTACAATCTGTGCAAATGACTCCAGTTTTATCAGTTTTTCCCTGCACCAGCGACTGGCAGTACAAACAAGACACTTCCATATGTTCTTACAGTTGATAATTAAAAGCAGACCTATCCTCTATTTGCTGGGTAGCAGATTTTTGGCACAGGATTCACTGCACTGGAGACTGAAGCAGACAGAAGACAAAAACCAAGAGGTTCAGACTAGTCTGCTTACAATATATAATTGGGGGTGGGAAGATTCAGCCTTTGGGAACTCAAAAGCTAAATACAATCTGTTGCTGGCACAATTGTACATAAGCAGCATGTAGCTGCATTCTGAATTGAGTCCTACATGCCTGTTCTGCTATTTGTGGCATTTATCTATGGGGCCAAAAACCTAGCATTTTTGGAAGCTTGAAGGTTAAAGGAATTTTTGCATTTGCTTATGCTGCAGACACCATACACTACTGTGATTTCACAGAAACGCCATCAACTCTATATGTGTAGGTTCTTGTGACACTGAAGTTATTGTGCCTAACAGACAGTGACAGAGAGCTCACAGTATAGGGCTCTCCCTGAGCTATGTATTTCACTACAGTTTCTGTACAATTACACTGTACAAATACAAATGCCAATGAAAGAAAGGTATGCAGAGCACAAACGAAAATAGTGAAGGCATTGTTTTTGCCCACCCAAAGAAATCAAAGCATACTAATTGAGAACTGCTGTGTTCAGTTAACATCACGGACTTTAAACTTGGTTAGAGTAAAAACTTTTAAAAGCACAATATGAGCTTAAGATCCATTTTCAAATATGCTTCAGTTCCAATCAACTCAAGAGACGTGGGTGCCACAAACACTGCTAAGGCCAAATATCCACTGATTAAATATGGCAAGAGTTTGTCAGGAGTAGTGTTCTCCATAAGCTGAGCACTTGGGCAGCCATTCAGGAGAAATTAACATGCTGCCCAGTTGATTAGCGGAGTGCCCACAGCTGGCAGCATTGTATTTTGTTATGTACACACCCTCACATATCTCAGTGCACATCCCAAAATGAATTCTCCACATTAATGGCAAAAATAGAGGAAACATTGTGCATGATGTGTTATCTCTTCATAAGACATTGTGATGCAGCTGGTGACCCATTTCAAGAATCTCATTATTGAGACTGGTTAAGCTCTGATATGCTCAGCATGAGAGATAAAAATCTGGAAAGGAACTTGTATAGGCTTCTCCGTCTTTAGAAGCCTCTGACTTTTGCTGGGAGGATCCTCTGTGCTGCACTCTGGCTCTAGAGACTACAACTCCCTGATGCTTTGAGAAGAGAAAGGATGGAAAGTGTGCCTTTTTGGCCAGGCTGGGACAAAGAAAATGGTGGGCTCTCTGTTTTTGGGTAGTTAAGGCTGCTGTGGACAATAGAGGGGATTCTGATACCAATATAAGGGCAGTGTGAATGCACATATAATGGAAATGTTTGCTCTCAATCGTCTTTATTCTGGTTTTGAAACCAAAACATATGGAGTACCTACCTCTAATACGACCTTCACCCAAGTGTGTGAGACAGCATAAATGGAAGTCACTTATGGGCATAGGTTCTCAGAAGCTGGAACTAGTTTTGAAAGATGAGGGTGTCCCCACTGCCATGAGGGGCCACAGGCCCTGATGAATGTCCAAAGAGTAAAGTTTGAAATAAAATAAAAATTAAAGCAACAAAATAAAGATGTTTAAAACACCAAGTAATGCAAAGACTATTATTAGGCACAACCATGTCGATAATATGTTTTTGTTCACAGGGAACACAAACACAAGGAGCACTGATGGTAACAAGAAAAGGAAAGGTAATTTCAGCCTTTGTACCGTTCGTCTGGAACACAAGGAGTTTATCCCTACACATATCGCTAGGGAAAACTCTACAGCGCTTGCAAACAAGAGGCATGTGTCTATTGCACAGTAAGTAACCAAAATTTAAGCTTTATGTTAAATTCATTTTAGATATTTTTTTCAGGTGGATTCAGATTTTTTCTTTTTTTTAATTTTGACGTTGCCAGGGCAGAGAGAGAAAAAAAACACACTGTTACTTTACCTTAGCAAACTGTAAGTAACCATTAAACACTTATATCAAATCCAATACTTTTCAGTTGTTCATACGTCCATAAAATATGGCCATGCAGGCATCCTTTAAATGCCTTTTGTCATACAAAATTAATTAGAAAAGTGCCTTAGTGTATGAAAAAAAAGTCCAACAATCTTTATTTGCTTTAAACTAACAGTTATTATATAGACAACATTATAGCATATTGAAATTATTCTATCATCTAGCACATGGACAAAGTACACTTAAAACAAATAAAATCTTGCAGTATTATTTACATCTGCAGTAAAGCATTGCCTTCTCTCACCCTAATGACAGAAATACTACAAGGAGCAAGCTTTCTATTCTCAGAGCAAGAACATTTGCATCATCCTAAAAAAAGAGCATGCATTTACACTTGAGCTCACACAATTCAATTACCAAGAAGGCTGCTGTCAAAACATGATAGTTTTCATAATGCTTCAAAAGAAACAGTTTCAGTGCTGATTCACAGACATTACCTCATGCATCTTAACATTCCTCTCCCACATTTATATCCCCCAAAACTACTGACCCCACTGGCTGCACATTCATATCTCCCAAGTATTACAAATACTTGACCACAAAACTGTTTTTTTCATTCCTTTAATATTTTTCATGACACATGTAAGCATATGGTTTCAATCATCGCTGCTTAAGATACATAGAAAGGGCTACTAAAAATCTTTCACCATACTATTTTGCAGAATTTCTCTTTTTTAAATTTTACATTGTGTTATTTTTATAAATGACCTTACATCACTTTAGATGAAATTATGTGTCCATTTTAAAGTTTATAATATTTGAAATTTGTTTCAAGTCCTGTTTCTCTGGAAGTTGAACTATTAGCAGTCAGCTTTTTCTCCCTCCCCATATAGTATAACTGTGAGGTGTTTAAGAACGTATGGATATTGCCATTACCAGCTACAAAAGTTTTAAGGTTACCACACAGCACTAAGATTTTCCCTGTTATGCATATTTTGTATGTATACTCCATCCCCTGTTGACCTCTTATCAAATTCTTCGAATGGCCCCCCCCAATCAATAATTATTGTCCGTCTCTGTGATCGTGTATATAACACTGTGTATATAGCAAACACAACAGGAAGTCCTGTGACACCTTATAAATTAACGGATATATCGTAAGCATAAGCTTTCGTGGGCAAAGACCCACTTTATCAGAAGCTCATGCTCCTATATATTTGTTAGCCTATGAAGTGCCACAGGATTTCCTGTGGTCTTTGCTATACACATAACACTATATACAGGATCACAGGGATGGGCAATAAGGTGCCATAGAACTTCTTGTTGTTTTTGCAGATACAGACTAACATGACAGGCTACATACTAACTAACCCTAACCCTCTGATACTATGTATATAGGTCATTCTGAGCTGAGTGCTCTCACTATCTCCTGTGCTGTTCCACTGGCATAAAAATATCTTCATTCGCTCAAAGAGAGAAATTTTAAGAATGACAATAGCTTGGTGATTAAGGCACTCAACTGTGAGGCAGGACATGTACATTCAAATCCCTCCTATGAATCAGGCAAGGAGATTTTTTCAAATCCATATCTATTTCCTAAGTGAGTTAGAAGAAATCTGAGTTCAAGTCTTTTCTCCAGAGTAGGGTTTCAAACCTGGGTTTCCTACAACCTGGATAGTGTTTTAACACTATAACAAGGCCTATATTTTCTTTTACACAGAGGATGGTCATACCGACTGCAGCAAATTATGTTCACTAGTTTAGAACTGAGTATATATATTGTAGTCCCTCATTTAATAATTCTGTTACTGCTTGTTTGCAAGTATTTCACTGACTGCATCCCTAATATTAGGAATGCTTCCAACAGGTTAACTCTTAGGCTATGTCTACAGTGGAGGGTTTTGTCAACAAAACTGGTGGCAGGGCCTGCTGTGCAGGTCACACATGCCTGTGCTCCTGGGACATTCCTGTCCCACAGCCCAGAGGGTGTTGGCCATAGCTGTCCACCTCCTCCATGGACTGAGGCCCCCTCACCCTGTGTCCCATGCCCTCCACATCCACTGTAAATAGTTCACTGCACTTCACTATCTTGCAAATAGTTTTGTACTGGAGCTTCTTTGGTACTAGTTTTGGTTCAGTAAAACACAGTTATTTGTTCACCACACCCACATCCCTCTTCAATCTGCAAGGGTCAGGAACGGGTGAGTGGGCAAAGGGAGAGGTTGTGTTGGGGGACTGGGTAGGGCTGCAGGCTTGAGGCCCCCCACTGGGGGGTGGCTTGGGGAGCATCACTGGGGCACAAGAGAAACTATCCCTCAGGGCCTCACAGATCCACAGCCTGTCCTGATGTGCCTGGCGGATCAGAGCTGCGCCCAGTTGCTCATAGCCATGGTGGCAGTCCACCACCCATCCTGGGAAGGAAGGCCTCCACCTACCTCTCCACTATATTGTGGAGGGCACAACATGAAGCCACAACTTGAGGGATGTTGTGCTCCCTCACATCCAGACAGGTGAGCAGGAACCAAAAGCGTGCCTTCAGGCAGCCAAAGGCACACACAGCCTGCATCTGGGCCCAGCTGAGTTGGGCATTAAAGTGTTCCTGGCTTGGGTCCAGCTGGCTGGTGTACAGCTTCATAAGCCAGGGCATGAGGGACTAGGCCATGTCCCCCATGATGCACTGGCATATGCACATCCCCTGACCACCTTTAAGGCCATGTCTCGCTGGGGCTCCCACAAAGGGATTGCCTGCCACATGACCCTGTCTGACCATGTTCCTGGGCCAATCTGTCAATAGAGCAGATCAAAAGATCGATCTGCTTTGGTGTCTGGCCTCAATCTGTTGACAGAGATTTTATGAGAAGATCCATTCTGACAAACTCATGTTGACATATTACTCTAGTCCAGACGTAGGATAAGACAAAAGATTCCCCAGACTCAGTAGCACCAAATACAGTGTATTGAATGCTTCCTACTAATAAAAATCAAGAAAGGAACAGCGTACTTCAAAGGATTGGGGAAAATTCAGATAAACCTGATATTTTAAAATATCTAATTTAGTTCCTCATCCAACTAGATGAAGCTTCAAAGAGGCAGATACAGAAAACAGAATAATCAACACTATCTTAACATGAAAGAGCTGTCTGAAAAGTAAACAAAAAAGAGGTTAATATACAAAATCTCACACCAAATTTATGTTGAAAGAATCCAAGAGTTAGACCCCAATGTGCTGGGCACTGTAGAAAGTAGACAGTTCCGTTCTCAATCAGTTATAATCAAAATATAAAATAACAGATGACAGCTTGATAAAAAACAGACCAATAAGGGAGTACAAGGAAACAATGAGACAATATTGGTCAGAATGTTACATAGTAGTCCAGAACACCAGCAGCTGAACAATTGTCAAGCATTTTGTAGGTTTCAGGAGAGAGTTTAAGGGAGGAATCTGAACAAGAACAATGATTTGAAGAAGTTGTCCTTCTGATACTGAATGAGAGATGGTAGGATAGACCTAGGCTGTGAAGAGCACTGAAAGGGAAGACAAGTAACTCCTGACTAATGTGACACAAACTAGAGAGACAGTGGAGGCATGCAAACAGAGTGGTGACATGGTCAAAGCAATGGGCTAGGAACACGATCTGTGAAGCAGCATTCAGAAGAGCTATAAATAGGAAAAGATTGCATTTGTTGAGTGTTGCAGTAATTTACACATGAGATGATGGGACAGATTAGATGAGACTTTTAGCTCATGGACAGACAGTAAAGGCCATATCTTAGAGATCACATGCAGAAAGAATCTTCAAAACTTAGCTGTAGCCTGCATGGCAGAGAAAGTTGGGGAGTGGTTCGGGTAATATACAGAGATTGATGAACTTGACCCCTTCCCTGTGCACTGTATGTTTGAGCACTGTTCTTGACATGTTTCAGGGGATGTGTGCTGTGCAGGCTCCTTGCTTTCTGTGTGCATTCACCAGGGGGTCCTGTTAGAAGTTTTGCCCAGCCACCACCATTTATGGCTTATCAAAGTGTTCTAAAATCCACATGCAGACTAGTTTTTCTTACAAAGCATTGTCAAATAAATTTGCATTAAACAAAATTGAGGGAAAATGAAAGAATAAGCACTGATGGTAATGCAATCACCTCAACAATTTCCTAATTAACAGGAATGAGACTGATGAAAAGAAAAGCAAGTTCCTGGCTCAACTGGTCAAGGAAAATTCAAGACTCAACCCTCCCTAATGTGAGCTACTCAGAACACTTTCAAAATTATGATAACTTTTTTGACGGAGTCATAATGAATATCAGTATTTACAGCAAAGAGTGGAAATAGTGGGGCTGCTGAAACTATACAAGGGGATGAGATGGTTTTAAAGGTGCAAGATCTGCCTCTTTTGGCCTGAGCTCTCACATTACAGTTGCGAGGCCACACACTCCTAGATGGTGATTCTTACTAGTGTAAAGGATCATCCAAATACCGTATTTTTGAAGGGGAAAAAAAAAAAACAGTTCAGTAACTAGATTTTTGCAATTAAAAACTGGATTTCCAAAAAATGTAGTTTTGCTATGATCCCTCAACAAATAGGGGATTAGCCCCAAAAGGCACCTTTGCTCTCTGTCTGCAGAGAAGGGCTGACCATAAGCCAGGGAAGTCAGGTACCTTTTCCTCCACTAACATTCCTGGAAGAAGAAAAGTACATCAATAATTCCTGCCTGTAATACCTCCCCACAAGCAGGCCAAAGAGAGAGACCCAGGACTCCCCTTACATCCACTTCTCCCTAAGCAGGCTCAGGAATATGGAACTCCCTCCCTAGATGCTGCTTACTTCTTCCAGCACAGGGGAAGGGCTCCTGGCTCAACATTTCCCCCTGCCCCCAATGCAGCTGGTTTGAGGACAGAAAAGGGTATCAGAGCAGTACAGGAGAACATGGGGAAAAAGGAGCAGCTCAAACCTGTACAGTCAGGAGAGGGCATACAATGGTTTCAGCATAGACACTCCCTGCCCCAATACTTCCCTCCTACTGCAGTTTCATTTTCATTGCTCTTTCAAAACACATTCCCCACAGTACTGAGCCCAGGATGGGGTACTGGGAATGACCCTGGCACAGACAGGCTGAGGAACTGAGAATGTGCATATACTTTGTGAGACGCAGTCACATTAGGTAATAAAGCCATCAGAGTGGGGATGAAAACACCCACTGAGAATAATGGAGCAGGTCACACCTTTCAGAGCTACTATTTCAGGTTATATTCAAATTAATGAGGTCTCATCATTCAGTACAGAACATACCACTGCAATGAATGTCTCCCCACTTCAAACCTTGCTGGACTTCCTACATTGCATACTGATGTTGCATAGAGGGCCTTTACCATACGCTATAGTAAGATAGAGACTCTGAAATTCTGCACTCCTGCCTGCAATGAGAACATGCATTTCTCACTGCTCCACAACTTTCTCTCCTCAAGTTTCATAGGGACATGGAGAATGTTGGGGCTGTTTATCTGTGATAAGTTGGTGGAGGTGGATTGCCTTCTGTTGTAGAAGGTGCTTGTGAGAGGGGTCTCTGAAGAGGAAGGGAGTAGGATGTTAGGAATGAAAAGGATGGTTATTGCCTATCCTGACTGTACAATTTCCAGTACCCGCCATTCCATTGTTATGATCATCCAAGTATGACAGTATGAGCACAAACTGTGACCAAAGATCTGCTGTTACTATAACAGCACTTTGTACTGAGGGGGTGGGACTCATGCAGGCCCTTGAGCAAACCTTCAAAACTGCAGTTTGGGCAGTTGATCAGATGACAGGTGGTTTTGAGGTGAACTCCTTTTTTGTGATCTTTGTTTGGATCTGTTAGAGTCAAAGTACTTCCAGTGCTGGAAAATAGGTTCCCCGCGTCTCTGGTACAGTGTGTAGCATTTACGCTTGGTTGGTTGGTTGTGTGTGCACACACACAAGTCAGACTCTCAGGCCCCTATGTATTTCATTAAGGATCTTGTCTATTTTGCAAACAACCATGGATTTGTAGTTCCATTGGGATCCCTGAGGTTGAAGCCTGGATATCCTGCTCATCGCTACTGAGGTTGCGGGAACTCAAAAGGAGCTATGTCTTCAATGTCTATGGTTGACAGCAGTGCCATCCACGCTATTGTCTGTTCCTCCTGTATGATGGCCTTTAGTAAGGAAAAAAGCAAAACAGCAGTCATGTAGCACTTTGAAGACTAACAAAATGATTTACAAGGTGATGAGCTTTCATGGGACAGACCCATTTCTTCAGATCAATGAGAGATGTTTCTGCTCCTGGAGATTATCTATGAGTTCTTTGAGCTTGGTGCAGTTTTCAGAGTCATAGTTTGCTAATAAAGCTGAGTAATTGGCTACTCTAAGTTGCAGACTGGAGGATGGGTATATTCTGTGGACAAATGAGTCTAGTTTCTTGTGTTTTTCTTCCTATGGGGCCGCTCAGAATCGTGGCCATGTATTGTGGTGGTTCATGCCACCTATGACTCAGACTGTGGACAGGAGAACAGAAAGTCCATATAATCTGCTGGCACAAAATATTTCCTATCAAATCTTTTGCTGGTTGGTGGTGTGGAGGCTGGCATTTGCCATATGTTGTTTGTGGTTTCCGTTATGCCTTCATCTATAGGAAGCAGTTTTGGTTGCAACCATAAGTTGTAGAAAATAGAGTACTTCATGCTGCTTCTCCTGGACCGGTATCTACAGGCTTGAAGCCATCCTCTTAAACAATTCCTCGAATTGTTTAAGGTCATCCATGAGTAAGGGTGTCAGTGGTATCATTGCCTCAGCAGGAGACATGGAGGAATTGTGTGGAAGAGAGGCTTCTTCTCCAGGTGTCACTGAAGCATCATCCTGGTCACAAAGGTATTTCCAAGGGTGGCTGGCTCAGTGTTGATGGAGGTGATCATGAACAGTATACTGGCAGTACACTGGCTTCTATAATTGGCATGAGTTCACAACAAGCGTCACATTTCTTGACTACAGTGGATCCAGGCATTGTTAATGGAATTTTTCTTCTCTTCTTTTTCTTTATTTTGAATTGGTTGAGTGCCCAAAAAAACAAGTGGGGGAGAGGAGGAACAACAATTATTTACTACTTAACTATTCACTACAAGGGGAAGTAACTGGGATGAAGCCTGAGGGAGGGAGGTGTGTTTTTTGTTTTTGTGAAAACAATGTGTTAGTTAAACATTACCTATTTACAGAATTTCCAATGACTAAACCAAGTAGAAATTCTTAATTTTGTCTTATAGAGACCCAAGGAGGACAGTGATGTAGAGCACCATCTGCAGATGAGGACAGTAGGGAAGGTACTGAGGAGGGTCAGGCTGTGCACATGATATGTTAAGATAAGACCACCATGAGACAGCTACGGTATGTGTACAGCCCAAATAAATACTACTGGAAAAATCTTTCATCTGTGGCACTGGGAAGACCTGATGCTTACAGTGGAGCATCCACAAAAAGACACTACTCAAAGAAGAACTGCACTGCATGAGGGAGACTTGACACGAGTCGAGAGTTCTTGCTAGAAGATCATTTAATCCAGCTTTGAAAATTAATGACTATATATTAGCTTGGTCATCAGTGCTTAAAATAATCCCCCTCAAACTCCTGCCACAGCTCCACGGTGCCCAGAGGATAACACTGTGGAGGAACTGATGCATGGCCACTAGAGAAGTGCTTAAAAGAAAAACAACACTGGGAACCCCCTTCCTTTCACACCACATCAGTCTTCTAAAGTGATAAATCAACAGGAATTAGGTGCCTGTTGCTATTCTAGGTATGGAAGGTGTCAATCCAGTTTAATTGGCCAATGAAATCCATCTACACTGGGCTGCTGGAATACAAGTAAATTAGTTTTGAATAATTATGTTCTAGAAAGGGCTAAGGTACTACTGTTTCTGTTATAGTGTAACAACAGCTGCATCTCCTCCTCTGTGATTCCTCAAGAGCATCCATTCTAGGTTTCTGACTCCCAGACATCACCTCTTCTGAATGGAGATCCACATCTCATTGCTTTCTGAACAGGACCTTTAAAGATACACAGCTCTCTGCTTACACTGCAATATCCCTCAGCTAACTTGACTACCTAACTGGTCAGCATCTTCGCTTTGTTTTCTCTGAAAGGACTATGCCCAATGAATCACAACTAATCACAAAGCTCCTTCTAAGCAACCACATTTATTCTTAAGGTAAAACCATTATGGAGAAGACAAATTAAAAAGAACCCAAGCACATACTGCAAAGCTTATCAGAGGTCACCTCCCTACTCTAACCTCAAGCTCTGGTAGTCTTCAGTCCTTCAAAACCCACAAGGGTTTTATCTGTGGTTACAAGTTCATCCAACCTTCACCCAGAACCAGAACTAAGGGCAAATCAGCCATGTCTTTACACAGGCTGGGCCATTAATCTTAGCCTTTTGTAATAAGTAATTGGCAGGCACTGACCCTCACCTCAGGGAGTATCTTCAAAAGTCAGTACTGTTGCATAATAGGAGTTGGAGCATTTTCATTAAACTCTAAGGAGTAAATATCCTTCACATTTATTGTCCCAGAAGGCCATCCTAATTTAGGTCATTTTCATTATAGTCTTTTGAACTATCAGGTTTCATGTCTATTGCATCTCCCCCTTACACAGATCACATATAAGCTCAGACCACAATAATACATACATTTAATACAAGGCCTTCCACAGATATTGCAGGAAACTACCATATCTGTCACAACTACTACTTATTTTCAAATAATTAAAAATAAATATCACACAGTAGTACTCTGAATATTTTATTTAGTATGACATTTAATAATTCTAAAACACAAGAAAATTCCAAAAAACACAGCTTTCCAATTCTTTCCCCCAAACACTTAAAAAAAAAAGTAGTTTTACCCACTGAGGCTCAGAAAAATGTCTCTAAAGTTTTAGCACTAATCCAATGAGACATTGAAAAGTTACTGTATTACATACAGTGAAAAGCCCATGAATGAACTGGAAAGGCCTGGCAAGCTCGACCCATCGTAACTCCATTGTTTTTTTAGCATAGCATTTACTACAAATCAGCCCTGAGTTTTACAGCATTCTGTTGATGCGGAATGGAAATTCTATAGCAGACGTATTTAAATTTAAATGCTTTTATATTTAATTCATTTAAGAAAAGTGAGAGTTTGCCTGAAATAAGACTTTCTATATTAAATTCAGTTCTATAGACAGTTCTCAATATAATACAGTAAACCTCCACTTTATACAATTTTGACATATTTGTTAATCGTATTAACACAAATGTCGAAATCCCAGGCTCCAGCTGCCCACTTCCCCCAGCTAGGGGAAGTGGGTGGCTAGAGCCTGAGAGGGGTATGGCTTCTGCTGGCTTCCCCCAGCTGGAGCTGCCAGCAGAGCTCTGAAAGAAGCAGACCTGCAGCTCCCCGCTAGCTTCCTCTAGCTGGGGGAGACCAGGGGATGCCGTTGCTGGGAAGAAGAGGGGAGAGGCAGAGGAAAGCCCCCCTCGCCTCTCTCCACTCCCGCTCAGAGCCCCTGGGAAGCCAGGAGCCAGTTTCCCAGCTCCTGCAAACAGCGGGGAGCCAGGAAACTGACCAGGTGCTGCTGCACCTGACTCCCAGCTCCAAGTGGCTGAACAAGAGCCTGGAAAGTGACCAGACACTGCTGCACCTGGCTTCAGGCTCCCAGAGGCTCGGAGGAGGAGGGAAGGGTTCCCCTTCCCCCAACTTAAGCAAAATTTGAGTTACATAGGTGTTGCGAGGAATGCAACCCCCGCATAACTCAGGGTTTTACAGTATTTATCCTTACGTAAATGCCAACTGTACAACAGCATAATGAGACCATTTTGAATTTTGCCCCTCAAACTCAATTCTTTCCCAAGTTTATAAAAATATAAACTCACATTTTCAAATTAACTAGTTTTTAATATTTTAAATTAACTGGTTACTTAGAAGTAGTATGAATTCTTTGAGTTAGTACTATTACCAACTCATATGGCAATAAATGGTCAGTACTTTTAAAACTATTGGCACATGCTGTCCCATTTCATCATTTATAGTAATTTGGTAACCCATCCAGAGAGTAATCCAATTTAGAATCATTCATATGAATGAAAGTAAATGGTTGCAGCTTTATTCTACAACGCTGTTTCTATGCTTTCCTCTAACCCACATCCCCAGGCTTTTCTCATGATAGAGCAAACAGATTACACAAACCATTCACTGATGAGCACTGGATCAAGATGAGAAAGTAAAAAAGTTTTATGGTTACAAAAGGGCTAATTTATCTAATTTATTTATTTTTACTTAACTCAGAAACTATATACATCAACCACTACAGAATGCTACAGCTGACTTTTAGCCACAATTCCAACAATAAAAATAGCACATGATAACTGAACCCACATTTCTAATGTTCTTTGTGATTGTGCATCTCTATCAACTAAACAATGCTGTCAGAGAACAGGATACCAGAAGCCACACATTAGCAAGCAGACAGTTGCTGTCAGCAAGCAAATAAACTCTTCTTTCAGTTTTGTCTTCTGGTTATGGTGGTGATAATTAGCTAATGGAAGAGGGGAGGAAGAAATTATCCGCATCATTAAAACAAATGAAGCTTGAATGTAATTAATTTTATGAACCTCTGATCATTATTGTTCTCCCTCTTGTTTCATGCAAAGGAACACAAACCCAGATTATTTTATTTCAACAAGGTAAAATTGTTCTTTTATTTCAAACCAAGGAAAGGGCACAAAAAGTAATGTACTACGTGTACTAATAAAGAAACACCTTGCATCTGTAGAGTGTTTTTATTTTAAATTGCATGTGAGAGTTAAAAACCCATGTTCAAAAAAGAGATAGTTATTGTCTTTATTACAATATTTAATTTCACAAATTACTGCTCATCTTTATTTCTCTAAGGAATATTAACTCAAACAGTTGCTTAATGTAAACAAAACATTACAATAGTGTTGCTAACTGTGTACGGAAGAACTGCAAAGAACAGTAGTTTCCAATAATTCAGTCGTGAAAATCTGCTCCAGGCTAAAACTTGGCATAGCATCTCAGCAGAAGGAAGTTGGTTTTGTGTATCTTTTTGAACAACTGTGTTTAAAATCCATTTAGCTGGATTTGGGGAGTTATTTGGTTTCTTTAAAAACAAGTAAATTTAAGAACATCTATGTTTTCCAGCTATCATACAGTATTTTATAAAGTAGAATTCAGAGCATAACTCAGCCAAATATGAAATCTTAGAGGACTCAGAACTAGTACCTGGAGTATGAAAACCATTTGAAAATATCTGCTTCTTAAATGTCACTTGCCTTGTGAAGTAGCTTTCTAAAGGCATTTACCCCACCATCCTGGTTGTAATAGTACAGTATACAGAATATTATGTATACTTTAAAATGCAAAAATCAGAGGACATTATAGACTGAAATAACTAGTATAAACTCATGTCCCACATTTCTATAGATGTGGGAGTGTCAGATATTGCTAAAGTAATTGACATTCTTATTTAAATATCTATGTTGATCTCGGATATCATTCTGTTCTCAGTAATTTCTGCTTTTATTCCTCAAGGGGTGCGTCTACATTAGCCAGCTACTTCGAAATAGCCGGCACAACGTCGAAATAGCACGCGTCACATCTACATGCACCGTGCGCTATTTGGACGTTGAAAGCGATGTTAGGCGGTGAGACGTTGAAATCGCTATTCCCACCTAAAGATGGGAATAGTGCCCTACTTCAACGTTCAACGTCGAAGTAGGGCATGTGTAGACGATCCGCATCCCGCTACTTCGAATAGGGGGGTCCGCCATGCCGGCCATTGGCTGAGGGGTTGAGAGATGCTCTGTCCAGCCCCTGCGGGGCTCTATGGTCACCGCATGCAGCAGCCCTTAGCCCAGGGCTTCTGGCTGCTGCTGCAGCTGGGGGTCCATGCTGCGTGCACAGGGTCTGCAACCAGCTGTCAGCTCTGTGGATCTTGTGCTGTGCAGGGCAAGTGTGTCTGGGAGGGGCCCTTTAAGGGAGCAGTTTGGGGCTTTGCTGGCCCCTTATTTCAACAGAGAGTGCTTGTGTGTGTGGACACTCCACACTTCCTTCCGGGGTGGCTCCTTTCGATGTTCCCCGTCGCTACTTCGACATGGAACGTTGACAGCACCAGCCCTGGAGGACGTGTAGGCGATATGCATCTAAGTAGCCTATTTCGATGTCCTTACTTTGAAATAGGCTATTTTGACATAGTGTGCTAGTGTAGACTTAGCCAAGGTGGCTCTTAATTCACTATAACTGCAATTATATAAAATTGTCATAGCAGTTATAGTTAATATTTTAAATAAAATATTAATTTGGTTCTGTTCAAGCTTTAAACAGTTCTAATGCAATTGTGTTAGGATGAAGAGGTTGCAGATACAAAAATCCCAACAGCAAATGCATGTCCAGCCCAACTTCCAAAAGCAAGACATCTTAATTAACACAATTACAGAGCTAATTCATTTATTCACTGAAAGCTAGTTACTGAGCATTACAGTTTATCTTAATGACATTTACGTACCCATACATCTTTAGATTTCAATGGACAGTGCCTATGAGAAAATAACATTCTGCTTAAGTGCAGTTCCATTCATGTATTTTTCATGGTTCTAATATTTTGACAAAAATCACCAAAAGGCACGGTTGTTGGTCTTCATCACATAATCGTGTAAAATCTTATTACAATGTATTTTTGTAAAGCTATTCATGACATTTTGTACCAAAGGAAACTCCATGCAGCAAATTCATAGTAAGTATATTTTAACGAACTTGGCCATGAAGCCTCTACAAGCTCAATGCCAGTCCCGAGCCTGGATGGAGGAGGAGGGTTGGCCAGAGAAGTGTCAATATGCTGACCGTGAAACAGCAATATGAATGAAATTTGATGCCAATATGACTAAATGATAAAAGATGCCGGCTCGGACGTCGCCCGGACAAACAAGGTCCGTGACACCAATCGAGTGATCGGGGTTGGTTCAATAAGTTGGCTACCGAAAGAAAATTACAATTAACACATATGCTATCAATTGGAACATGGAACGTCTGAACACTGTGGGCAACTGGAAAATTAGAGCTGCTTCGGAAGGCGATGGAGAGATACCAATGCAATATACTTGGATGGGCAGAGATGCGTTGGATGCGATCAGGAGAGATATGTGGTTGCGAAGTCATTTGGTCAGGAAACGAAACATGAAGCAGGAGTTGGACTCCTTAGCAAAACAGCTAGAAGAGCATTATTAGGATACAAACCGGTGAGTGCAAGAATGATGGTAGCAAAATTCGAAGCAAAACTGTTCAATATCTCAGTCATTCAGGTGTATGCACCCATGTCGGCAAGTACAAAGGAAAAGATTGGGCTATTTTGTAAAGACTTGACAAAGACGCTGGAGGAGATACCGAAGAAAGATGTGCTGATCATCGGAGGAGATTGGAATGTGAAGGTTGGAACAGATAACAAAGGTTGGGAGAGTGTCATGGGAAGGCTTGGATATGGAGAAATTAATGAATCAGGGGAGAAGCTGTTAGAGTTTGCTGTGGAGCACAAGATGGTGATCTGCAACACAAGACTCCAACAAAAGGACTTCAGGAAGTGGAGATGGCGATCGAATGATGGGAAGTCCAAGAACATGATAGATAGGATTTTGATAAGAAGATGGGTAACATCAGTACAGCAGTGCCAGACTTTTCAAGGAGCGGATATAGACTCAGACCACAGTCTAGTGATCACAAACATCAAAATAAAACTCAAATGAAGGTGTAAGACACAGCTTAAGAAGAGATGTGGTGAGGCTAGGTGAGGAAGAAACAGGGAATGCATACAGAGCAGTGTTCTAAGAGAAGATTAAGAATATCACCACAGACAAAGACTTTGATAAGAGAGTCACAGAGATAGCCACTGCGACAGAAGATGCAATTGACCACACTGTTTCAGAAGAAGAGAAGATCAATAAGAAGTGGATTACTCAGGAGACATGGAAGTTGGTTCAAGAGAAGAGAGCACTGAAGATCAGAAGAGATGTTTCTGAGATGGCAGAACAGCAATATAGGGTGAAATGCAATGAGGTAAGGAAAGCAGCCAGAAAGGATAAGGAGAAATTATTAGAGGAGCAATGTGAAACTATAGAGCGGTATTACGGTGAATGTAAGATCATTGAGGTGTATAAGACGATTAGGAATATTAATAGGAAATGACAACTGAAGCAGATGACAATCAAAGATGAGAACGAAGAAGTGCTCATGAACAGGGAGAAGATTGTGTAGCGAC
Organism: Carettochelys insculpta; assembly: GCF_033958435.1. Lineage (NCBI taxonomy): Eukaryota > Metazoa > Chordata > Testudines > Carettochelyidae > Carettochelys > Carettochelys insculpta. The sequence goes on along the minus strand of NC_134139.1, from coordinate 108,575,057 downwards.
AGACGAGATATTGCACCACTATATACAAAGCACAGCTGGACTCGAGTGTCTCAAGAGAGACTGGCAGAAGAACTGAAAGATATCTCCACTGAGAATCGAGACTGAGATTGATACTTTGAAGGAAGAAGTAGAAAAAGCAGTGAAAAGGCTAAAGAACAAGATCATGGAAGATATGATCAAATATGGTGGAGAAAGCATGATTCAGGAAATACACCAACTACGTAATATAGCATGGAAAGAAGGGAAGGCACCTACGGAATGGACAAGATCTGCGCTAGTGACAATACACAAGAAGAAGCGCAAGAACTACAGAACGATTGCCCTAACGAGTCATCTAGGCAAGGTGCTGATGATGATACTGACAGAGAGACTAAGACTGCAGATGGAAGAACATACAGCAGACGAGCAAGAGGGGTTCAGAAAAGATAGAAGTACCATACAACAGATATTGGCACTAAGACTGATAGCAGAAAAAGCGCGACGAAAGAACAAGAACATATACACTTGCTTCGTCGATTTTCTAAAGGCATCTGACAGTATAGATCAGAAAGTGACTTGCGCCGTGCTGGAGTCGTATCGAGTGGATAGCAGACTGACGCAGTTGTTGAAGGATATCAGTGCCAATGTGGCAGCAGTGGTGAGAACATGCAGCGAATTGGGAAGTTGGTTTAAAGCAAGTACAGGTATGAGACAGGGAGATCCAATATTGCCAAGTACCTTTGTCGTTTATCTGGAGAGAGCGATGAACAAGATCAAGGAAGAGGCAGAAGGGATATCTGTGCACGGGAAAGGAATTAAAAACTTGAGGTTCGCGGATGATAGTTATAATTGAGGAAGATGAGGAGAAGCTAGTGAAAACAGTGCAGGTGCTAAATGAAGAAGGGAAGAATTACACACTGATTGTGAACATCAGTAAAATAAAAACAATAGTATTTGGAGATAAGGAAATCGGAAGGAAGATTAGCGCAGATGGTATTGAACTAGAAAATGCAGAGAAGTTCACATCTGGGGAGAAACAGAACATATGATCTAGACTGCAAGAAGGAAATAGTGACTAGAATAGCGAAAGCAAGAGCGAGTTTGAAGGAGATAGATAAGACCTGGAAAAGCAAAGCGATTAGCTTAGGAACGAAGCTGAGCATCTTGAAAACGTGTATTCAGCAGCATGTTGTACAGATGTTAGACATGGGGCATAACGAAAGATTCAAAACGAATAGTGGCATTCAAAAGGAGTTGTTATAGAAAGATTCTGAGAATAGGATGAATGCAGCACGTCACCAATGACGAATTATATAGAAAGATACAGCTGAAAGAGAACCTGCTGCAGAAGGTTATAAAACAGAAGTTACAGCTATTTGGACATATTTGCAGAATGAACGACAAACAAAAAATGAAGGCCCTGACATCCAGCATAATGGACTTTTCGAACAGGACAGGCAGACCCCACAGAGAATGGGTAGATGATATAGTAGATTGGTGCGGAGCTAGTCTACAGAAACTAAGCCACTCCACACTGGACAGGGAAAGAAGGAAAGAAATAGTGAGAGAGGCATCACACATTAATGGGCGCTGAGCCCAAGGTTATTGACGATGATGATATCTTCACATATGTTGCAGGGAAGGCCTTAAGCACTTCTTTAAAAAATATTTTAAGAGTTATTTTTATGTCCAAATCCTTGCCATTTTGGAAACATCTTACTCTGCCCCATAGTACTTTTCTGTATATTAAGCACATGCATGTATGGGGTGAAACAGAGAGCAAATCCCAAGCTTTATCACTTTCCTCTGAAATCAGGAGATTTATAGAGGACAAGAGAAAGGTTAAAAAGCCTTCCTGTTTAGGCATTTTCTTAAACTATTTATGAAAGCCTTCTCAAGTATTTAAGGAGCCTGCCACCCTAGTATTTAAGCACCAGCGTACACTGGCCCTGAACAGTATGCTTTGGAAGGCTAAAAGTATGCTATGTCCCTTCATGGGACATTTCTTCTGTAAATGCTTCTACCCACATTGCTAAAAAAATGGTTTCTGTGAAGCTTTAACCTACATTGTGTGGAAACTTGATGATACATCTACATACCTGAACTAATTCTATATGCTTTCATACCTAAACATGAGATTGACACTAGCAGAAAAGGCACTTGAGATTTCACATCTAACAAACTTTTTATCTTTTTAACAAGCAAATGGCAGGTGCAACACAAGGTCCAGCATGCTTCAGGAGCAGCCCTGGGAACTATAAGTTGTGGGCTACAAACTGCATATTGGAAGCACTTCCTGGTTCCTGCCAGGATGTACCTTCTGCCCCACCGCTGGGTCTCAGAACTGACTGAGCTGGGAGCACGCAGGCTGCAGAGAGGGGGTTCCTGAACTGTAATCCTGATCTGTGTTGTATGCACATAGGACCAAAAAGGACACTAAAGCAGACAGAGTGACACAAAAGGGAACATAGGCTTGTTTGTTCGGGGATTTAGTTATTGTGGGAGTTCAGAGCACATTTGTAAGAGCGGGGTCGTGATGTACAATGTAACCTCTGCTCTCTCAGCAGGGTTTCAGAACTGACTGAGCTGAGAGCAGGTAAGCTATGAGCAGAGATGAGGCTGCTTCTATGTTCTTTCTCTGAGTGGGTCTGGTCTGAGGTGCACAAAACACTAACAGAGCACACAAAAGATGACTCAACTTCCTATCTCCCAAACTTGTGTAAGAGGTCACAAGCCTTCCCATGTGTTGAACAACATCCTAAGCCAGTGGTTCCCAACCTTTTCGAGACGGGCACCCATTCTGACAATTCAGGAAGACCTTGTGACCCAAGGCAATTCAAAACTGGGAGGGTGGGGAGAGGAGGTTCTCAGCTGGGAAAAATTCACCCCTCCACCCCCAACTTAAACCCCTCTCAGCCGCCCCCCTCAACTGCCCCCAGGTTTAGACCCCTGTCCGCTAAGGTTGCCAGATTTTTGGAAAACTTATGTGGGCAGGCAGCTGCTAACCCCCGCCACACCTTTGATGGCCTGCTTCCTTTTCTGCCCGGCTCCCCCCAGTCCTGCTACGCCCTTCCCCCACCTAGGCTTGAATGGTAGTCAGTTTAGTTGATTTCAGGGTGGGATCCCTCCTGCTAGCTGTTAAACCAATTAAATTGAGTTCCATTTCAGCACCACAGGGCAGGGACTGGGAGCCACAGAGGAGTTACATGGCTGCAAATGGGTCCTTAAGAGCCCAGATGGTGACCCTTGGAAAATCTAATCTCAACCCATGTTTGGTTCCCGACCCATAGACTGGGAATCCCTGTCCTAAGCTATGTCTACATGAGAAGCCTCTATCAACACAAGTCATTGTCAGAAGGGATTTTGCAGTAAAACTTCCGCCAACAGATTGCGCCTATACATAAAAGCAGATCAAAAGACCAATCTGCTCTGTCAACAGAGAGCAGCCAGACTGCCCAACCCTCTCTCAACAGAATGGTTGACTGGAAGCTCTGCAAAGAAGTCTGCCTAGGGAACTGGAAGCCCTGTCTGTGGACAAAAGGGCCCCAGAGCATCTACGGGGCCGTCTTGTCATCAGAACGCTGTCAAGAGAGGCATTATACCTGAAGGGGGAAGGTATAACGCTGCTGGCAGATGTCAAAGACATTTTGCATGCAGATACTCTGCATTCTTTTCTGACAAAAGCCCAGTTTTTCTGGAAAAAGCCTCTTGTGTAGACATAGCCCTACTGGGCTAGTGAACTGGATGGGCTACAATTTAATAAACTAATTTAGTTACAGAATAAAAATATTGAAAACTCAATAGCCATAGCCGCTTATCTAAGGAAGAGTCAGCTCTCTGGTATTTAAATTAGAATAAGTATTTGCTGACATTGTATATAAGCAATACCTCAGATATTGTTCTAATGGAAATCTGAAGTAAAATGTCACTAGACCTCCTCTCTGAGCTAACAGAGAGCACCCTGCAAAAAATTCTCCAACTCAGAGGTGTAGAAGGAAGAGGTGTTGATTTTTGCTGCTCCACATCATTTCTGAACTCCAAGGACTGTCATAGTTGTCAGTTTTGCAGAAAGCTGACAATCTTATTCTTTCAGGAGCGCACACAGAGAAATGAAACTAAATATTAATTGAAGGGAGAAATCCACACAATTGCACCAAGACTGGCCTAATACTGTCAGTTCCTTGGAGGTGATTGCTCCCTTGGCATGTATCCTGAACTAGAAAAGAATAAATAAAGCTTTCCCAGATGTTGGTTGAACAACTCCTCTTAAAAATACAACTAGCAGAAAACTCCAAATTGTACGGAATATGGCCTTTTGTTTTGCAAAAAAGAGGAGGCACAATAAAATAAAAGTTTCCTATCAGTATTTTGTTTACAAAAATTGCTGCTGTTGCAGCTTGTCTAGCACAGGCATGGAAATCAAAAAACATTGCAGAATGCAGACAAACAGAAGTTATGCCTCCAAGCCAGACACTTTGGGGACAGAGCCACTCGAGAAACTAGATATTATTCTTTAGAAAGGATTTCTGCATTCCATTTCCCTGTAGGCAGGAGAGAATCAGTGATTATTTTTCCATTATGAAGAGAGAAATAGACATGAAGGAAGACTCCACAGTGATAGACAATGGGTAAGAATGTGCAACTGTGGTCAAGAAAAAACAAGGTGTATTTAGAAGGTAGACGTTATAAAACAAACTGAAATTAAAAAAAAAAGAGACTGTTAAATTGTAAAGTATGTGATGAAACTTGTTAAAGTGGTCAAGATGGATATTTTAAATTTGTAACTTTATAGCTACATGTACACGTGAAGCCTACATCGAAGTAGCTTATTTCGATGTAGCGACATCGAAATAGGCTATTTCGATGAATAAAGTCTACACGTCCTCCAGGGCTGGCAACGTCAACGTTCAACATCGACATTGCGCAGCACCACATCGAAATAGGCGCAGCAAGGGAACGTCTACACACCAAAGTAGCACACATCGAAATAAGGGTGCCAGGAACAGCTGCAGACAGGGTCACGGGGCGGACTCAACAGCAAGCCGCTCCCTTAAAGGGCCCCTCCCAGACACAGTTGCACTAAACAACACAAGATCCACAGAGCCGACAACTGGTTGCAGACCCTGTGCATGCAGCATGGATCCCCAGCTGCAGCAGCAGCAGCCAGAAGCCCTGGGCTAAGGGGCTGCTGCACACGGTGACCACAGAGCCCCGCCGGGGCTGGAGAGAGAACGTCTCTCAACCCCTCAGCTGATGGCTGCCATGGCGGACCCCGCTATTTCGATGCTGCGGGACGCGGATCGTCTACACGTGCCCTACTTCGACGTTCAACTTCGAAGTAGGGCACTATTCCCATCCCCTCAGGGGGTTAGCGGCTTCGACGTCTCGCCACCTAACGTCGATGTTAACGTCGAAATAGCGCCCAACACGTGTAGCCGTGACGGGCGCTATTTCGAAGTTAGTGCCGCTACTTCGAAGTAGCGTGCACGTGTAGATACGGCTTATATGTCTTATCCCAGCCCCAAAAGATATCAAAGAAGGACCAGGAAAGTATTGTAGAAAGTATCCAGCACCAGAAGACTATGGAACACGTACACAACCATATGTACAGTAGACCACTGACTTACATGGGGACTGTGTTCTCACAACCCCCTAAGTCAAGTTTCCAATGCAACTCGGGGGAGCCAGGAAACTGACAAGGGCACCAACCCTAGTCAGTTTCCTGGCTCCAGCGAGTGGAGGGGAGCCGGGGACCAGGCAGCAGGGAAAACCTCTCCTGTTAGTGGCAGCAGCCCAGTCACTGATGCTCCAAAAGGAGGTGTTTCCCCTCTCCTACCAGGGTTGGCAGTTGCTTTAATCTGAGACACGCAATCTCAGGGGTTTACTGTAATAAAATAAAAATATAAAGAAGACAAAAAAAGTGGTAAAATGTCATTGTGGACAGAAACACTTGGAATAAACCAAGGTGTCCAATTTGTACAAATATCAGTTACTTTTTAAACGTGAAATTATACTTCATCATAGGAAGAGTATCTTTACCCACAGCTCATTCAAAGCAGAATTATGAAAAGAAAAACAGAAAATACGTCTACTCATAATGTGCTATCTTTGCTTAAGTGTTTAAACACAACAAAGCTCCAGGATTTCCAGCAAATAGATAGATTTAGTGAACCTATTGCAAAGCAAAACAGTTTGGATCCTAATTTTGTAAAGTTAAATTCAAATTATATTCTCACTAGTATTGCTCGGGCCCTTAACTTTTGGGGGGGAGTGTGGGCTGGGTTGGGGTGGGTGGGATATGTACGGTCTGATAATCAAGCTTGTACTGTAGTAGATTAAAGAAGAAAAAAGCTTAGTAGCTTTTTAAAAGGATTAGTCTGTGCACAACTTTAGCTTCATATGCATTGCTTCTGTATTTTGAATTTCACGATAGATATATTATTTCCATTCATTTGGCAGTGCAATGAGACAAAAAAAGGAATCTCTCTTAGAGCCATAAAGATCATCCAGTATGAGATTCTAACCAGTGTTTTGAGAACCAATTATTTTAACAGGGTGATCAAAGCAGTAGTTGTGTTGCAGGGGTTTGGGGGGGTGCTAAACTGAACACATACTTAAATGTATGTTTGTATATTCCATTGTTGGACAATATTTTTCCCCAGAGTAACATAGGCCAATAATCTTCCAGTGGTTTTACAGAGAAAATTCAACTTTAATGGAAAATTCATAGTGTATCTTAGAGTGCTGCCTAATGTGTGGGAGCATATTCACTCCAGTTGAACAAGATGCTTTCAAGAAGAGCTCTCTAGGGAACAATTTTCATTATAGTTAGTTAAAACTTCTTTTTCTTTTGGAGGAAGTGTCAGGTACTGCAGCTGGATCCTGCAGTAGCAAACACCTGGTCCCCATCTGGGAAGGCCCATCTGTTCCCTTCCCCCAAAACACATTTTCAAGTTGGCAATGAATATTATTTCTAAAACTAGAGACTTAATACCTAAGAGACTTGGTAAACCCGTCTGCTCAAAGATAAAGTTTACATATTATTCTGAAGGTGGACGTGGTTGCACAGGTAGAAGTACCTTAAAAAAAAAATCTGTCCTTGTCCTCTACTTTAAGAGCCCTGGGAATAGTATACTAAAAGAGCCCTGTAAGTTTCAGGATGTGGTCTAAAACCTCTCATTGGGCAGGAATTTCTTATGAGAGAAAAAGAACTGGAGCCTTGAAAAAAATAAGAGGTCCTAAAAACAGAATGGGGGAAGAGTATTACATACTTCATTTTTCTTTACATATGAGAAATATCTACAAAATGTGCCCAAACAGGATTTTGACTGGCTCAGAATGTTTGCATAAAAACAAGAAGATTTTAATGCCCAAAAATCACACTGGCCAGAGAGGTTTAACTTATGCTTGGTGAACTGTTAGGCACATAAAAGTATTGGAAGTTTCTAAACAGAATTTATTTCTTGGACCATGATTCTGACAGAATGAATTTGGATTTAACTGAGCAACTGGGTCTTAATTAGGAGAGGCTTACTCCCAGGTATGTCACAAAATACCTATCTCCATGTAACAGAAAGTTGCTTTGACACCATTCTTTTTGTTCGGCTTGGTGCATGCTCACATGTTATATCAGCAATTCTGTATCAGGATGAATATCAGCTGGGATTACTTTTTCTAACAAACTACCTGGAAATGTTTTCCACTCCAAGATGCAGGAAACTACTCCTTTTATTAAAGTTTTTTAAGAAATACTTTCATTGGGTTATTTCTTTCCTCTTTCCTACTGCTTCTTTGATAGCCATGGACTTGATTTTTATCCATATAAAATACCATTCACTACAAAACCCACAGCTACACAATGATGCTTTAAAATAATCAACATTTTTCAAAATGTTTCCTGTTTAAAGAGAGTCAGAGATTAGTGCTGCTTTGGCTAATTCCATGATATGCTGACTGTACCAATGCCAGTAAGTACTGCAAGTCTACCAAGCTGTTCATTCTGTTTCTCTTTACTATGTGGGAAACAGTAACAAAAGTGCTGAACAGCTGATGTTTTGATGATGGTGCACTACAGATGAAGCATGCAGTGCTATTGTAATTTTCCACCAAAACATATCAAAAACATGGAAGCAGAAAAGAAGCTCGCTAAGAGGAACGGAAGCAAAGGCATACAAGGAATGTGAGCATTAGACACAACAGGCTGACAAATAGCAACACAGTAAAGTGGAGATGAATCTAAAATAACTGCCCTGCAGAGCTGGACTACAGCAAATTTAGCATTGTTTTGAACATGAAGTTGAATTAAAACTAAATGTTTCATTTTAATCAGTCTAACCAGAGTGTAGGTGCTGACTCCAAACAGCAACAAAACTTCAAATATAAAATTACCAACCTAATGTAGCTTTCATATTGCATGGTTTATAAACTGGCAATTCAGCTTTGGAATGGACAGCAGTAATTATTTTGCAATTTATTAATTTAATAATTTATTATATCAATAGTAATTTATAAATTTAGTAATTTATTATATCAATACTCTTACATTTAAAGAGGGAAATAATTTTAACTGAGAGCTACGAGACACATTTCATGTAGGTAGACTATAACTAGTTTAAACTGGCCAGCTTTGTACACTCGATTCAGACGCCAGTTCTGTACAGCAGACCCCCGAGTTATGCAAGGGTTGTGCTCCTGCGCACCCTCACATAACTCAAATTTCATGCAAGACAGAGGGAGCTGGGAACCAGGCAGCAGCTTGGCTCCCGGCTCACCTGAGCTTTCCCAAGCCAGGAAACTGACCAGTGCACCAGCGCTAGTCAGTTCCCTGGCTCCCATATAGTGGCAGGGGGCCAGGAAAGAGGTGGCAGCTGCACAGCTCATGGCTGGTCAGTTTCCCAGGTCCCGCAAGCGGCAAGGCAAAGGGAACCAGTTTCCCCACTCCCCCATGGCACTGTCCCCGCAACATCCCTCTCTCGCACAAACACAAGATATGTGCATTTGAAATGTGTGTATCTTGGGGATTATTGTAATGTAAATGTATATTTGACTGTAGCTGAAAATCTAAATTGATTTCTGCTGTATTTAATGTAGACGCCATTTTTACTCAGCCTAGCAGTAAATATGCAAAAGAATGCCCAAGTATTAAAAAAATTAGTATGTACTTTTCCTTTTTTACAATTTCATGCTTTTGTAAGTTTCTTAAGGCCAATTTTTAATATGGAAATAAGCATAACACTTGTAAAAAGTAATCTACACCACAGATTTAGAATATAAAACAAAAGAAAAAATGAAGAAGTCTGAGTGTATAAGAGGATTATTTGGCACAAAAAATCAAATCAGTAGTGATCTGCATTAAAACACACAATTAAACCAATTAACATGCTGTCTTGAGTTCTTCATTACATCCATGAAATAATTCTAAAAATAAAATTAAGCAAAGCAAGAAAGTCTAACCACAAATCCTTCTTTTAAAATAAAATACTGTTTCAAGTACAAATAACTAAAGACAGTGTCTTGAAGAAAATCTTTAATCTTTTGAGGAAGGGGGAGGTTCAGTTACCAAAAAGAGATCAATTTACCCAAAGAAAGCTACTGCTGTTGCTGAATTTACATCATATTTGTGAAATTGCTGCTCAAAGTACTTTTTATGGCTTAAATGAGAAGTCTGGAAGACAGGGGTTTAAAACAGAAGTATTAACTGACCCTTAACTATACCAATGTGAATGTGACATTGTAATGAACTCACTTCATTTACCAAAAACAAACATGCATTCGTTGACTCATGCTGCAATGAAAGCATACTGTACTCCTTGCTGCCTTTCTACAGAGAAAGATCTCTTTATACAAGGCTCGCTGCCTTACCTCTATGTCGCAGCTGTATTCGGTGCCATCCAGGAGCATCACTTTGCATGGCACAGTTTTAATCTTCTTGGTAGCTTTCTGAGGCACTATTTCCATTTTGATTTCTGCTGTCTGTACCTCCTTGGTCTCTCTCGTGTCCTCTGCTTTTTGTTTTTCTTCCTCTTCATCAGCAACTTTATCTGCTTCAATCTCTTTATTGTCTTCTTTCGCAGGCTATAAGAAAGATGTAGTTTAATACATTAACAAGTCAAAAACCCTTTTGGGATGGCACTGAAAGAAAATTCTTTTTTTTTTCCCTGTACATCAGTAATAAATTATTGTTATAGGTACCCATTAAGATTGTACTCCCAGTTGGTGCAGTTGGAGATGTACCATATAGTTTTAAGGTTTCCCCTCTGGGAAAAGATACTGAAAAATATTTTTTTCATCCTGAAGGTCACTACCTTGCTGTTAATATTTTAGCACAGACAACCAATGTCCTGACTGAAATCAAAATAAGTTAAGCAACTCAATACAGAATGAGAAACTGCATAAAACCAGGACAACATTTAAGAAAAACCTTCAGCCAGAAGTGATAAAGACTTGAATTTAAGGACCGATGTTTGACACATCTGAAGGCAAGACTTTGGAGCACTGCAGAGGAGAGGCACACAAACAACATAGGATTTGCCTTGTATTTATACACGAGAACTATAGGTGATGCATAGGGGGTGTTAACAGGAGGCCACACTCACCCATCCCTCAGTGTTGCCTGTTCCCCCCACACTCATCATCGCTGCCATACTGTGCCGCTTCCAATGAGTGCAGGGGCATCCCAGGGAGCAACTGAGCATGAGAGCAGCATGAGCTTCCCACCTTGTGCTACTCCTAGATCAGACTGTTTGGGACAGGGGGGGAGGGGAAGGACTGCCACACACGCACCAGAAGTGGCAGGCAGGGGTGGGGCAGGGGTGAAGCCTGAGCAGAGTAGAGGCAGGAGAATGGGGCTGGTGCTCTTCTTGCAATCCCCGCAGTGGTTGTCTCTGACCAGAGCCATCAGCCTTTTTTATATCAACAACCAGGCAGCAAGAGATAAAAAGACAGCATCCATAATGCGTAGCCTTGAGAGAAAGAAAGCAGGACATAGAACAACTGAGAGCCTGAGGACTCAGAAATAAGATAAGGAATGGGTTGTTTCAGTCACTAAGGGTACATCTGCACAGAAAAACAAAAACAAAGGAACTTCACAGCAGTGAGTCTCAGAGCCCAGGTCAACAGACAGTCTCACAGCACTTGTATTCCAGGGCTAAAAATAGCTGTATGTGTACACTGAATCTTAGACTCTAGCCCAGTGGTGTCCAATAGCAATTCGAGGATCGCCACACTTGTGGTTGTCGTCTTTAAAAGTTTGTCATTTCTCACTTTGCCATGGGATGCTCAACCCTTTCCTCTGCTGCACATCCTGCCCCACTCCACCTCTTCCCTCAAACCTCTACCCCAGCCCTCCCCGGACTGTCCCCTTCCCTTCGCCTCCCCTCTCCCTTGCAGCATTTCAAGTGTGTCATGAACTGGCTGCTTTGCACCTTATTCCTGCCCCGCTCCGTGCCTCCCACTGCCTGAATGCTACAAATCAGCTGTTTCATAGTACTCCATAAATCCTGGGAGAGAGGAGGAAGAGTAGATAAAAGTGCCCTCCAAGAGGCACGGGGAGAGGGGAGATAGAGGGTTTGTGTGGGCCACAAACAGAACCTTGATGCACTGCATGTGACCTGTGGGCCACAGGCTGCCCGCCCATGGCTCTAACCTGACCCAGAATATCCTTGTGCAAGTACTATGAACCCTGTCTGAAGAACTGGTCTCTGAGACTTACTGCTTTTCTTTTTTTGGGGGGCAGGCAGGGGAGGGAATGCTGTGTAAACATCCCTCAGTAGCACTAAAGTCAGCTCAAGCAGAAAAACTATATGAAAGTACAAACAGTGAGCCATATAAGTCCCGTGTACTATTTAAATAAACACCATGGACTTCAGAGGAGTTACATAAGCAATAAATCTGATCCACTGATATTCATTAATTTATTATCTTTCCACACAGACCTGTGTGTCGGCACTGCTCACAGAATGCTTCTCCTCCTCCTTGTCATCTGATTTAGCCTCCTGTTGACTCTCAACTGTTGCTTCTTCCAAGTTTCCTCTGGGCTGAGCCATCTCCTCTGGAAGCTGACATTCCTTCTCCTCCACTATCTGTCCTTCTACAGGTTTTTTCTTCGCTTCATCTTTGGGCTCTGCCAAGCTATATGATTTTTGTTTCTTAAGCCATGGGGGGATAAAGCGAGAGATTCCCTTGCTTTGAGATAGATCTTTTTCCTTCTTCTGACTACTTGGGCTGCTTTGGGTAGCTAGCACTGGAGAAGGAGAACTTTGTGGCTCTTCAGAGGGTGTCTTTTCAGACTTTTGATTTTCATGACTTTCTGTTGCTTCCTCGTGTTTTTCCTTGGCTGCATCCACCTCAATCTGCTCAGATTCCTTTTTTACTTCAGTCTCTGGGCCCACTTCAGTCGTCATTGTCACGGGTTATGCTAAAAGTGCAACAATAAAATATTATTAAACATCATCTCAACATTACAAATTCTGGTTTTCAACACAATCAAGAGAAATGATCTGAAAATTAAGGTACCATAGATCAGTACTCTTATGGTAAAAGACTGCTTTAATCCATCCTATTTAAAATCTTCAACCAAAAATAAAAATAGTAACAAACTAAAATCTAGTGCCACATTAGACATCAAGGCCACATCTACACGGCCTGATCTTCAGCTCCACTGCCAGCAGAGCTATGCTAAGCAGGTTTCTGGATACTCACACATCTAATTAGCATAGCCACAAGAGATTTCACTCTTGCCAGAGGGGTCTGCGGGCAGCAGAGAGACTATGTGGATGTGCCTCTGCCAGCTAAACCCGCCTCTGTTGCCAGTTCCTTATCGCTGAATTTTTTTTAGGCATAAGAGACTGGTGACAGAGCAGGGGGTTAGCTGTCAGAGGCACATCCACACGTACCGTTTACCACTGGCAGACCCCTCTGCCGAGAGCGAAATCTCGCATGACTATGCTAATTAGCCACTTGAGTACGCAAATTGGAAGCCATTTGCAATTTCCAGAAACCATACCCAGCATAGCTCTGCTGGCTGCAGAGCTGAAGAGTGGGCTGTGTAGACCTGGCACAAGAGATATTCAATGCTTGGAAAAGTGGCAGGAGTGCTCCATGGGTCATGGAAGAAACAGTGAAATACACTTGCTACAATATAGTTAATAGATTATGTAGATTAAAGATAGGAGATTGAAAGTTGCTTGATGCCCACTCTTTTCCTGCAGGCTTTTCAAAGCAGTCTAATGAGGTTCAAATTTCAGGAGAAGTTCGGAATCTACCTCTCCTGGGCTTGTTTGTAAATCCCAGCCACACACTGACATCCTGGCCTCATTTAAGTCAATTGAAGAAGTTTTGCCCTTGACTTGAGTGGAAAAGGGTTTTATCCTACAGTGCTTAAACCATTTTTGTGCATTTTTAACCTAATAAAAACAGTATTTATGGAAAATTAAAGTGAAGAGTTCTCTCTATTCTTTTGTGCTTTTCGGATGTAAATTACCAACCCCATCACTGTTCACACGCTGCATTCTAATTAACTTAAAGGAAAATATTAAAGGGTATTTTAACTGGAAGAGCTGCATCATCTCTTTATTAAAAATTAGTTTCATTACTTGTACAAAAGAAGGCACATGCAGAATGCTAGCAATGAAAACCATGTGCTTAACAGCTGCATACTAATAGCTATTAGTGGACAGGCAACTTTCGTAAATTACGTATTTTAATCTGAAAAACAAACTTGAACTTGGCAGGATAGTAATAAAAAATTCCTGACTTCCTGAAACAAATTGAACACAGGAGCAGAAAAAGTGAAGTTCACCCGTACTTAGCAGTATTTCGAATTTATGAGCTATTTTTTGAAGTACCTAAGGCGTCATAAAAATGTCTTCAATCAATGTTGAATCAAGTCTGGTCTCTGAAGCACACATGTACAGAAAGCCCAGAACAGGATACTTTAAATCTTCACATTTATATTTTCCCAGCCCAACCCCCTCTTAAAACCATAGGAGAAATATTGGCATAGCTCGATGGCCCGAAGGTCTTCAGAATGCAACAGAATTAATTCTAACCACGGGCTTCAGAAGGGCATCCCACCAAGAACTGGATGCCCTCATCTGCCTTTTTTAAAAACAGTGGACTGTTCGTTCAAACCCCTGACTGATCTGCACAAATGCTAACCACACAAAAAGTGTAGAAGTCTCCACACTAATTAAAATGTAGCAACATTGAAGTCATGCATGCCATCTTAAATTGCATAAATGCCATCTTACATTGCACTCAGAGACTAGCTGGAAACCAGCGCAGATGACAAAGAACTAAGGTATTTTAGTCTTGGCACAGAGAACCAAGTGAGCTGCCACTTTCTGCAGCAGCTGAAGTTTCCAAATAGAATTTGTCTAACCCCAAATGGAGCGAATACAGTCCCCCAGACTGAGGTGACAAAGATAGAGATAACAAATGAGAGCTGTATCTACCTTAGAGATCATAAATCTTCTTATCAAATGCAGACAGCCACTGCTGGTACTTGGGTATCCAAAAGCAGCACTTGACACCCTTATTTAACACAGTTAACATAACTCATTTTCACTGACAGGCTCCAAGGATACACAGGGTTCAGTTTTAAATAAGCTACTCATTACTACAATCATGCTGAGAGACCAGGCACGACTAGTGGCAAGAGAATGGAGGTCAGTCAAAGCACTATATGTTTGGAGCTGAGATCCACCCCGCCATCAAAAGTAGAACCAAATAAGCCAAGGACTCCTCCTGCAATAAGAAACTGAGTAAGTGAGACGTTAAGAATGTTAACTGATAATATCAGACCTAGAGTTACATAAAGACGACTTTTGATTTAAGGTCAGTTTTACACTTATTTTCACCAGTTACAAAAATTAAAGGAAAAAAATGTCATATTTAACCGATATCTACTGGCACTGAATGCTGCTTTTAAGTAACTGTCTCATTTCAAAATCAATGCAGAATTTAATTTGTGATGGAAAATATGGGCAATATTTTTCCTGAAACTAGTTTCTAAACAAACCTATGACTTGAGGAAACGCCTGGATTTAAAGTAAATTATGTCAAATATGAAATGCTAGCTATACATGTGCTACAATCTGAGAAATCAATCCTTTGGGAAACATTTGGGTACAAATAGGCAACAAATTTCTATATGATTGCCAATAATTAAATACTGGTATAGATAAATCAAAGTTGCCTTCTACTCTGAGAGCACAGATCACACACATGAATTCAGCATGACTGAGTCATGAGCTTTCACATTGGGGATTCATGACTAAGACAATGCTTATAATCAGGAATTTCTCTGTACAGGGATATATCAGCAGCAGAAGCAGCACAAGAGGCTCTGGACAGCAGGATTTCAATGCCAAGAGGGGAGCCAGACATGGGATCTGCAACTGGTAAAGAGACCCAGAAGTCAGAACAGCATTCATTCCCACCCAGAGCCAAGGGGCTCAGCAGCAGATGGGATTCAGTTGCTGAATTTCCTCAAACAGACTGTTGTCCATTCAGAGCACAGGACCAGACCAGAGTGCATAAGTTGTCTTTTCAATCGCCACCCCCGTCACCCCGCAAAATAAGCATAAGGAGGCTTACTATCATTACCACAACTCCCACTCCTATAACAGCATTGGTCATGGCTCATCAGTGATTGTCCCCAATCAACCAGTTATCTCCACCCCATTGATCATGTGCAGATGCTTCAGTCTACAGAAAGCCCTGTCCAGTCCAATCTTATGTTGTCAATGCATCTTCTCTTGTTTACCTCTTCTCCTCTTCCCCTGTACCGTCGCTGGAACAATGACCTTGGATAGGCCAGATGAGCTTGTTATATGGCCATATCACTTCAGCTTGCACTTCTCCGGTCGTCAAGAGGTCTTTATATGACCCAGTACATTGGATGATAATGTTGTAGACCTCTTCATTACTGACAAGGCCGGAATATATACACTTTACGATACAAGCCTCCAGAATAAACAAACAAACAAACAAATAAATAAAATTCAGTCAAAAAGAAGATTAACCCTTTAGGGAAGATAAACTAACTACATATTCAGACATTGACTGTTTCTTTCACCAAAATATCCAGGTACTGTAAGGGGGCCCCGAAAAAAACTGTTGCCCTGGGAGAAATGTATTGGGTAGCCATGACATTAATTTTTTGTGTGGTAACTTTTGAAGTGTTCTTTCTTCCAGCATTGCTAGAATGGAAGCCAGATTTTTTTTTAAAAGAAATAAAAAGGACCCCTTTTTGTTTTCAAGTTCAGTATGCCACTTTTTCCACTGTATACTGTATATCTTTGTCATTCAACCTTTGCCCAGTTAGACTGTCTTTTTTCAAGGGCCTACTGCAAATCATTGCGCTTCCTTTGATCCTGTATCTGAGCTCATAATTGTAGGAGAAAGGATACTACAGTACCCTATGAGAGAGGCGGAGCTGAGATGCAGAAGAATCTACTTCCCAAGGGTGATTTTGGGACTGCTCTACTACATATAGAGGAAGAAAAGCACTACTTCTATGCTTACGTATACATTTCTGTTTTTCAACTAATAAGGTCCACAGGTCCATTTTCCTGGGTATTTCAGCCTGCTTGCAGTTTGGAGAGGAGGCAGTTATTGGCAGCAGAGGACCATCTGATCTCCCAAGCACCTTGTCTCTCAAAGGTAACTTCCACAGCCATAAGAATCCAAATCTGATTGCATTATATATAATTTGACGGAAAAGCCCATCTACTGCAGAGAATATAAATTCTACCAAACAAGGAACCCAAAACACTGAATGACAAGTTACACCCACTGGAGCTGCTCCAGTGGCACCAGGTGGCTTAAACTTGATTAAAGGAAGTTTTCAGGGTATTTTTAGGTCCACGGATCCACTGCAATGAGATTTTCAAGGAAGTGTAAATCCAGGTTGGCAAGCATTAACATTCTTTAAATAAGGACATCCAAAATGAGGTATATTCTGTCAAAATGTCTCCTCCATCTTCCATTATGCGCTAAAGTCTGAAGACGACTCATGAAAAACAGAAAGAAAGTGGCATTCACAAAATCTGGATAACCAATACTAAGATCTTGAAGTAAAGACAGTCTAGCAGATCTCAATACAGGGCACATGATTATTCTGCCCTGAGATTGATGCGAAGGTGAAGGAGGAATATGTCTTCAATTTACTTGAAGGGATGAATGCTATGATAGTACTTGGCTGAATTAAAAGCACATTAATGGGTCTTATTATAGAAAATTCTAAAATTTCAAATAAATTAATTCTGATTGGAGATAATAGCCATTGGGAGGCCTACTTTAATGGACGAAGTGTACCAATGCCTTGTGCAGGAGGTCAATTTGGGCATGCTCTAACAAGCAGCCCAAGATACTAAGATTGCGATCTACAATCTCACAGAGCTGGAATAATGTTTCTGCTTTAAAGCAGTTTTTCCCAATGTGTGGTATGCGTATCACCAGTGGCACACAAAAGGATTTCAAGGGATACATGGCAGAAAATAAATTCAGAAGATAAGCACTGGGACGGCACTGGGAAAAGGGGTACGCCAATAAGGCCAAAGTCCCGAAAGGGGTACGCAAATGCTTTAAGTTTGGGAAATACTGCCTTAAAGAAACATTTACGTTGGATCTGTACTACTTTTACTTAAATTGCAAACTCTTTAGGGTATGTCTTTTTGCTTTGAGCATTGCTGAGTACAATGGGGTCCTAATCCTGCACTGTGGTTCCTAGGCTCTTTACAAATAGTAGTAAAACATTGGAGCCAGTTCTTGGAAACATGTACTTGAGAATATAAGACTAACAATGATTGATAATATGGAGTAACTATATTAGGAATTTAGATAACATGAAACTAGTGACTTCTGTACTGGGTAAAATCTAGTTTTATTGTCCCAAAGCCAGTAAGTCAAACAAAATCAACCTGTACAATGTATTATTTAAATTCTTTTGCCAATTGTATGTAATTTCAAATGGATAGCAGAATCAGTAATTTGTCTTCAAAGGCACTAGGCACATGAAGATGGATTCGTTTAATTAAGTCAGTTTCCTTTTGAAGGATTAGTTGAAACTCCCATTAGTTCACAAAATGCTATCGAGTCAACAGTTTAAATGCAAAATTGTGAACAGCATGAGATAATACTGCAGACTAATTAATGAAAATTACTCTTACTTAGAAAGATTTTGTACTCAGTTTTGCTTTTAAATGTTCATTTTTATGTTTGACAATGGCCTCATTCACAGGATGAGTAATTGAAACATGGTCATATAAACTTCAGCTACATCTACACCGGCAGCCTCTGTTGACAAAACTAGCTGAGCTTCTACATGGTTAAACAGCTCTGTTGAGAGTTTGTCGACAACACTCAGCTGTTCAGCCAGCAGCATTACACCTCTCCGCAAACAGGTTTAATGCCTTTGTTGACAGAGGGAGCTTCCAGTTCCCCAGGCAACCCTGTTTGCAGAACTTCCAATCAGCTGTTTTGTCGAAGGACGGCACGACAGTCCAGCTCTTCAGTCGACAGAGCAGCTTACTCTTTCGAGCCACTTTTATGTGTAGACACGATCTGTCTACAGAGGTACTGCTGAGGTTTCTCTGTTGACAGAGGCTGCCAATGTAGACCTAGCCTTTGTGTTTTAAGTGCTCATTTGTAAGCAACTATCTTATGCTTTTATAGTGAAAAAAATAAAGCATCTTCTGTAATTTCTTTTATGATTACCAACTGAAAAATAATTTACCTGAACACAGAAAATTGACTTGCTTGCACACCATCTGCTAACCACACAGTTGCAGAATTCACCACAGATCTACCCAAAAAAGCAGTTATATTTCGGCAGTCACAAAAGTAATCTCCTCCTTTGAAACGTCAGCAGTTCATACACTGTGAAAATACTTACTTTAACCGCCAAGCAATAACTGTGAGGTCCTGATGCTTCTCTCACACACAGATTTTTCACTAGCATAACTCCACTGACTTCAGTAGAGTTGCACCAGAAGAATGAAGACTATCAGAATCAGAATGAGTAAGTAATCTAGCAAATAGTCCTGTCTATAGTTTTTGCTATTAAATCAAATTCTACCTTTGTATGAGGAAAAAAGGAAAAGAAAAAAGGTAAATTCCTTCTACAGTAAACTCTTTCATATCCAGCATTCTATCATCCAGAACTCTCAAATAACTGGCATTTTAATCTAAGAACGGCCATACTGAGTCAAACCAAAGGTCCATCCAGCCACTATCCTGTCTGCTGACAGTGGCCAGTATCAGGAGTGGACTGAACATGTATTGGTCAAACAACCTCTCTCCTGTCATCCATCTCCAGCTTCTGACAAACTGAGGCTATGGACACCTTTCCTCACCCATCCTGGCTAACAGCCATTAATAGATCTAACCTCTATGAATTTATCTAGTTCTTTTTTAAACTGTGTTATAGCCCCACCCTTCACAGCCTTCTCCTGCAAGGAGTTCCACAGGTTGACTGTGTGCTGTGTGAAGAACTTTCTTTTATTTGTTTTAAATCTGATGCCCATTAATTTCATTTGGTGTCCCCTAGCTCTTATGTTAAGGGAACAAGTAAATAATTTCTCCGTGTTCACTTTCTCCACACCACTCACAATTTCATATACCTCTATCATACCCCCCTCTTAGTCTCCTCTTTTCCAAGCTGAAGAGTCCGTCTTTTTAATCTCTCTTCCAATGGGACCGTTTCCAAACCCCTAATTATTTTAGTTGTCCTTTTTTGAACCTTTTCTAATGCCAATGTATCTTTTTTGAGATGAGGAGTCCACAGCTGTACGCCGTATTCCAGATGTAGCTGTACCATGGTTTTATATAAGGGCAGTAAGATATTCTCCGCCTTATTCTCTGTCCCTTTTAAAATGATTCCTAACATTCCGTTTGCTTTTTAGACAGCTGCTGCACACCTCGTGGATGTTCTCAGAGGACTATCTATGGTGACTCTAAGATCTCTTTACTGATGAGTTACAGCTAAATCAGCCTCCATCATGTATGTATGTATGTATGTATGTATGTATAGTTGGGGTTATTTTTTCCAATGTGCATTACTTTACATTTATCCACATTAAATTTAATTTGCCATTTTGTTGCCCAGTTACTCAGTATTGCGAGATTCTTTTGAAGTTCTTCACAGTCTGCTTTGGTCTTAACTATACTGAGCAGTTTAGTGTCATCTGCAAACTTTGCCACCTCACAGTTTACTCCTTTCTCCAGATCATTTATGAATAAGTTGAATAGGACTGGTCCTAGGACTGACCCTTGGGGAATACCACTAGTTACTCTTTTCCATTCTGAAAATTTACCATTAATTCCTGCCCTCTGTTTCCCGTCTCTTACCCAGTTCTCAATCCATGAAAGGATCTTCCCTTTTACCAAGGCAACTTAATTTACATAAGACCCTTCGGTGAGGGACCCTGTCAAAGGCTTTCTGGAAATCCAGGTACACTATATCTGCTGGATCCCCTTTATCCATGTTTGTTGAGCCTTTCAAAGAATTTTAATAGATTAGTAAGACATGATTTCCCTTTACAAAAACCATGCTGACTTTCGCCCAACAAATTATGTTCTTCTATGTATCTGATAATTTTTTTCTTGACAATGGTTTCAACTAACTTGCCTGGTACCGACCTTAGACTTACTGGTTTGTAATTGCTGAGATTGTCTCTAGAGCCCTTTTTAAATATTGGCATTACATCAGCTATCTTCCAGTCACTGGGTACAGAAGCTGATTGAAAGGATAGGTTACAAAACACAGTTAACAGTTCTGCAATTTCACATCTGAGTGCTTTCAGAACTCTTGAGTGAATGCAATCCGGTCCCGGTGACTCGGTACTGTTAAGTTTATCAATCAGTTTCAAAACCTCCTCTAATGATACCTAAATCCTGGGCAATTCCTCAGATTTGTCACCTACAAAGGACGGTTCAGGTTTGGGAATCTCCCTAATATCCTTAGTTGTGAAGACCGAAGCAGAGAATTCATCACGTTTCTCCGCAATGACTTTGCCATCGTTAAGTGCCCCTTTTGAATCTCAATTGTCTAGGGGCCCCACTGGTTGTTTAGCAGGCTTCCTGCTTTTGATATACTTAAAATCATTTTGGTATTGCTTTTTGAGTTTTTGGGTGAGCTGTTCTTCAAACTCCTTTTCGGCTTTTCTTATTGAATTTTTACATTTAATTTGGCAGCGTTTATGCTCCTTTCCATTTTCCTCACTAGGATTTGACTTTTTAGTGGCTTTTTAGTTACGTTTTCCTTAAGCACAGTATAGTGAAAGTAAAGATAAATAAATACAGCAAATACAGTATAACTTTACAGTGTACAGTACTACTTTTGTTTGCCAATAAAGGTCTCTACAAACATTGTTTAATAGCTTTTTTGCCCCCACTTTTTTTTTTTTTTTTTTTTAAAAAGGTATACCTCTTTATTATCCAGAATATTTGAATATAAGGCAACCTCCTGGTCCCAGGGCTGCTAGATAGGAAAAAATTTGACCATATGGCCATGGCCACACTAGCCTCTCCTTTCGGAAGGGCTATGGTAATATGGAACTTTGGAATACACTAAATGAGGCCCTGCTATGAATATGCAGCACCTCATTAGCATAATGGTGGCTGCGCATGCTTCAAAATTGCTGGTTTCAAAACACACGCCACCCATGTAGCCAGGGGCCTTATGAAACGACCCACCTGATTTCAAAAGCCTCTTCTTCCCATCTGGTTTTGGGAAGAAGGGGCTTTCAAAAATCAGGTGGCCACTTTGAAAGGCCCCGGGCTACATAGGCAGTGTGTATTTTGAAACTGACAGTTTCGAAGTGTGCGTGGACGCCCTTTTGCTAATGAGGTGCTGCATACTCATAGCAGGGCCTCATTAGCATATTCTGAAGCCCTTCTGAAAGGAGGGGCTAGTATGGCCATAACCTATATGGTCTTGCATAGCAGAGATCATTTGCTGAAGAGGCATGCTGGAGAGTATTACAAACATAAAAAGAGCTGGTTCAAAAATACTGAAGATGCTATTAGTTTACAGCACACTGAGGACTTGTATACACTACCTCCCTACTTCGAAGGGAGGATGGTAAGTAGAGAGTTGGGAGATTATTAATGAAGTGCTGCACGCCATATGCAGCACTTCATTCAGCTAATTCTACCTCATGGCAACTCCGAAGTGTTAAACTTCGAAGTGCCAGCTCATGTGTAGCCACAGCTAACCCACTGGTACTTCGAAGTGTCTGGGTAACTTCCAAGTCCCTTTACTCCTCATAATTTGCCCAGACACTTTGAAGTACTGGCAAGTTAGCCACGGCTACACACAAGCCAGCACTTCGAAGTTTAACAATTCAGAGTTGCCATGAGGGACAATTAGCTTAATAAAGTGCTGCATATGCAGCTCAACCCTTCATCAATAACCTCCCGACACCCTACTTACCATCCTCCCTTCGAAGTAGGGAGGTAGTGTAGACAAGCACTGAACATCTTATTAGCAAACTAAGTGGACAAGAAATCCAAATTCGCTCTTCAGTTGTGAAAGATGACAATCTACAGCTGGAATTAGAGAGGCTTTTCACACCCTTGGGAAACAAATTATTAACACAATAGATGTGGTTTCCAATTTCAGAATCCTTTAGATACAAGCCAAGAAAGAAGATTTTAAAAAACAAACAAACAAACAAAAACCACACACCTTTGCAAATTAGGTTAATTCAGTACAATTAAAGTCAGCCAGCTGGACTTTATTTTTTAACTGTATGACTACCAGTTTACTGGTTTGTTTCCCAGCAATAGTTCTAAAATTAGATCCAAACTGGGAACAATATTTGATTTTTAAAAAATTTAGCTCCCAGTACTCAGTAGAAATTGACTATACTTGCACTGGCCCCAATTATTATTTTAACAACTTGATAGACTCTAAGAATCAAAGAGAAACTGTATTTTAACCTTACCGTGGTAGTTCAGTGAAATTTTAAAACAAAAATGTTAGTTAAGACACATCCGTAAAGTACTTCTCTGCTTAGAAAGCTGTGTTAATTTACATTAACAATTATTCAAACAAACAGGGCAGCTAATTAACTAATTAATTATTCTAATTATCTAATGTAACTGTTAATAAATATTCAGAAACCCAAATCTGAATACTTATACACTAAAGCTGTTAAACACTGTTGGCTCCTTTTTCCAACATAATCATACTAAATACCACTCAAGGGCTACGTCTACACGTGCAGCCAACATCGAAATAGCTTATTTCGATGTTGAGACATCGAAATAGTCTATTTCGATGAATAACGTCTACACGTCCTCCAGGGCCGGCAACGTCGATGTTCAACTTCGACGTTGCTCAGCCCAACATCGAAATAGGCACAGCAAGGGAACGTCTACACGTCAAAGTAGCACACATCGAAATAGGGATGCCAGGCACAGCTGCAGACAGGGTCACAGGGCGGACTCAACAGCCAGCCGCTCCCTTAAATGGCCCCTCCCAGACACAGTTGCACTAAACAACACAAGATACACAGAGCTGACAACTGGTTGCAGACCCTGTGCCTGCAGCATAGATCCCCAGCTGCCGCAGCAGCAGCCAGAAGCCCTGGGCTAAGGGCTGCTGCCCACGGTGACCATACAGCCCCGCAGGGGCTGGAGAGAGAGCATCTCTCAACCCCCCCAGCTGATGGCCGCCATGGAGGACCCAGCAATTTCGACGTTGCGGGACGTGGATCGTCTACACGGTCCCTACTTTGACGTTGAACGTCGAAGTAGGGCGCTATTCCTATCTCCTCATGAGGTTAGCGACTTCGACGTCTCGCTGCCTAACGTCGAAGTTAACTTCGAAATAGCGCCCGACGCGTGTAGACGCGATGGGCGCTATTTCGAAGTTGGTGCCGCTACTTCGAAGTAGCGTGCACGTGTAGACGCAGCTAAGGTGCACAGACTACATAGGAAGACTGCAGACTCATCTTTTGTTTGAAAAACAATATGACAAAAGCTTGTTACAGCCTATCAGCTTTCCATGCTATGACAATCCTATCAGATCTAGAGCCTGAACTGACTTCATGCTGTCAGGTACTTCTCCACAGTACAGATGTGCACAAATATAGTGATCCAGCACATTGAACCAAATCAACAAAATGTAGTTTCTTTTAAAACTCTGCAGCTGTATCTGAGTTTTCAGCGATGGCCCAAGAGACTGGACAACTCAAACCACACTTCCATCTTGTCAAAATCTCATTTCCAAACACTTAAAAACTGATTAGCCTATCGCTCTACTTCTTGTTTTTTGATGCTAAACTTGAAGTGTAATCACAACTAAGAAAACATACAAGCATATCGATCTGTCATTGCCATGCCACTACTTGGTCAGCAGATGGTGCTAGAATAGTGCTACATTAGTAGCACATTACACAGACCAAACTCATTACAGTAATGATTTCCCCAGCTAAACGGTATGGCAAAAGTAAGATCTTCCCAGTTGTATGATTACATGCCATTTTATTTTAAATGAAAACATTTCTGAAAGATTTTTTAGTTAGAACTAGGCATGTACTGAAATACTTTACATTCAGAAGCAACATTAAATCTGGCCTCAAAATACTCAGTGTGCACTTGGTTGGCTGGATATTTTCTTGCATTACAGCACTGTGTCTACAAAAACAGCATTTCCAACAGAACAACTGTTCCAAAAACAGATACAGCATACAAGCTGCCAAATTAATCCAGGTGCAATGCTTTTGAGTTACAGTACTTCTAGGCATCAATCCTTCCCAAATGGTGAAAGTCATTAATTAAATGAGTTATCCTTTGTTATCATATTTAACTTCTTGCTACCCAGCAACCAGCTGAGTGATCTGAAGAACACACTATTCCCGCCCCCGCACCCCACCCGACAATAAAATCACCTCCAGTTCCAGTTATGTTTCTTTAATGATCTAAGGAAATATGTGTGTAACATTAATCCTGTGAAACCGAATTCCCTGCTTGTTTATTAAATCAGCATGCACACACAACATTTTACACTTCCTAAAACACAAGTGTTATCACTCATTTGAGCTGACAAGTTCCTATGGAAAAAGGTGAAGCCCAAATGGGAGAACACCAGCTCTGCTCCTCCAGCACACATATCTAAAGGTGATCACTACAGTAGTGCTGAAGATCAAGACAGAGACAACAAATACCTAAGAGCCCAAGTGGTAGTAAAAATGCTGTCTCATGAACAAAAAGGCTGTTTCTGAATAAAACTGGGAAAAGAATTGGTGCATCAAAACAGGACGACATCACAACAAAGCTAAATTCTCTGAAAGTTACCTATAATACAACTATAGAAAGCAGTATTCATTCATAGTAAGGTCAAAATGATCTGCAAATATGACACATTAAAAAACTACATCTGAACATGCATTCTGTGTTATCCAAGTGCCCTGAGCACACTTGTTTTTAAAAGAACTATTACTTGTAAAGTCGGTCACTCTGCAAATCCATATGTTTTGGCTATAAAATGACTCAGCCACAGCTGTTCAGATATTATTAAGATGTACAAAAGTGTTAATTTTCTCTTTTCAAATATCCTTTGTGTACTTTATATATATAATTTCAAAGAGGCATTATCAAAAACCATTAGGTTAAAAAAGTTTGAATAAATTAAGATTTCTTGAAACTTATTCTTAAATGCTTTAATGTATGCTGAAGCTGTCAATATACTATAAAACACATTTTAATATAATTTGAAACTGTGAAACAAGTACATTTAAATTAAAGCTCTCTTAAAAAGAAACTGATTGGTATCAAAGCAACTCTCTGATTAAAAATATCAAAAATATTAAAACCCATGCATTTAAAAAAAAATTGTAAGTTCAGATTGCAAAAACAAACAAACAAAAGGTATCTTTTAAGTGTTATACATTACCAGGTGCCATTCTCTTCCAAATCCAGATTTCTCAGAATATCCTTCTAGCTGAGATGAATTTTAAGCAAAATATACATCTTTCAACAACCTAACAACATGCTAATTCCCTTGCCAGAGACAACAGGAATGTAGCTTGCATTTTGTTTACAAGCTACTGAGTACCTGCCCTGTTAGTGCAAAATCTCAAGTGCAGCAACTTAAAGTCTATAGAACAATTTAAGAAATTTTTCCCAAAATACATACATATGTAATTTTTATTTTGTACAATCAAGCCAGTTCTCTGGTGTTCCTTTCCATTAAATAAATCTGACCAGCTGATGAAAATCCAGCCGTGTTTGTAAAGCTTAATGAACAAGAGTGACCCCACCCAAGCCCTGACATTGCTGGAGGAGGACATGCTCAGTGCAAAACCAGGCTGCAGATCCACAACGCATTTCATTCCAGCAGCCAGAAACTGCACATGGGTCAAACAACAACTCCGTTTTCCTGTTATCTCTCCAACAAGCCAAGAGATGAACAATTTGTGTGGGAAAATCCTTACAGAATCTTTTCAAAGAAGAAATCTGTGCCAGTAGATGATTTTTGTTTGTTTTGGGCTGGATTTTTGGCTCTTCAAATCAAGCCTTCATGGAAGCCACAAAGATAAACACAAATGAGCTAGAACTAAGCCATCTATTCTGTCCTTTGAGCAACTCCTCTCCCATGAAACCCCCCTCCCCCTCCCACACTTGGCTTTGTGTATGAACTACGGCTAACATTCTACATATAATCCAACTGGAACAACAGGGAAACATTTCACTTCTGATTCTGATTAAAGAAACCTAAACAAAGCACTGATCTGGTCTGTAATATATTTAACATGTAAGCATCTCAGATGATTTTATGGTGATTTCCTTCACTACTTCCACAATTTGAAATAAGCAAGGGATTTTTTAATTTTATATCTCCATAAAACAAAAAAGCAGTCCTGTAGCACTTTAAAGGCAAACAAAATAATTTTAGGTGATCAGCTTTCATGGAACAGACCATTAGGCTCATCACATAATAAATTATTTTGTTAGCCTTTAAAGTGCTACAGGACTATTTTTTGTTTGTTTTTGAAGATACAGACTAACATGGCTGCTTATCCGTGACTATCTCCATGAACTTGCACCTTCCAAAGCAACCCTCTATTGACAGTTTATTATGAATCAACTTAGTACTTGTGGAGTCTTCAGCTGTCCTAATAAGAACTACTAATGTTAACTCTTCTTTCATATTCCACTGCCCTTAATGAAGTTACTGGGGCTACATCTACCCTGGAGAATTTTGTTGACAAATCTTGCGGCGCATCTACACACAAAATACTTTTTGTCGCTAACCTGTTGACAAAACTTGTCACTTGCAAAAACAGTGTTCTGCCTATCTGAGATGAAGAATAATAAAGTCTTGACAAAAATGATGCGTATATGGTCCTGGGGGTCCTTTGCCTTCAGTCAGGGCTTCCAGCTCACGGGGCAGCACCGTTTGCTGAGCTTCTGGATGGTTGTTCTGTTGAGAGAGCAGCCAGGCAGTCTGGCCCAACAGAGCGGATTGCTCTTTTGAGCCACTTTCATGTGTGGACATCATCTGTAGACAGAAGTTTTGCTGGAAAATCTCTTTCAACAGTAACTTCTGCCAGCAGCTCGCAGTAGTATAGATGCAGCCTAAGAGCATGGTCACTACCACAGTCTTGTCTAGCAGAGACTGAAGAAAAATGCATTCACAATTTAAATTAACAAACCCAAGTTGAATGAAATTTACCTGAAATGACAACCAAGTATGATTTCATCATTGTTTTGCTTGGCACAATTAAATTTTTATAATTGACAGATATTAATGTTTATTTTGAATGTTTCCTTTCAGCGCACGCGTGCGCGCACACACGCACACACACACAGAGTTTTCTGTTGTGCAAAATTATGGATTTTAAATATTTTTATTTATTTAAATTTTCATATTTGAGGGACATGAGGGGAGGGCCTCAAAATAATTATATGATGTAGGCTGAACTTCTGAAAGTTGAGGCTTTATAACCATTGAACACAAATCTTCAGAATCACATGTCAAATAATACAAGCTAAGTATCCTTAAATCAAATTCTAGTAAGTGCTCAGGCAACATCTCTCTTACTTTCCCTATCTGTGAACTTCTACTACTATTGATGGAAATCATTTTGACGGTTTGTTTGTGCATGGTGAAATCAACGTTTACTGACATTTACCAATATAAATTTAATTTTCCCATGCCTCACTTTTATAAATGAATTATATATGCCAATTACTATAATTAGTAGAAAAATCTACAGGAGCCTGAAAAATAAGAAAATAAAAGGCTATTCAAGAGTTCAAGGTCAGAGAGAATTGGGAAATAACTGATCTTCCCCCTTTACCCTTGGTATAATCAGCATGCTAGATTCCAACAAGCAGGACTTTGTAATGTCTGTTTGTGATGCGTCCAACCTTCCAAATATATTTTAGTTCATCAACACATCACAAGTGAGTGTTGTACTACTGCAGAGCCAATTTTTGGACACATTCGCAGTAACCACCTGCTGTAGTTTCTAGTGCTTTCTCAAATTTATCAAAAGTTATCAGATACCATCCTGAAAAATGCATAACTGCTTATCCCAAAGAACGAAGAAGCAAGGAATAGAAAGCTAAAGTTTACAGACAAAACAATTTTTAAAAAGCTCTGGGGCTATGCTATGCATGCCTATAAAAGCAAAGAAAATCGTGTATTCTGATACTCTGACACAAAAAATGTAAAAAAAGACATGGCCAATTTGAAATAGGCATATAAAAAGTTAGAAAGTTGAGTAGTTGCATGTCCCACACCTCCTGTCTCTCTCGCCCATTTCCGTGGCTTTATAAATCACTTTTCTACCAGGGTTTTTTTTACATTTACTTTTTGAGATTAAAATTTTCTTCTTCCCTCTTGCTGTGTGAAAGATTCCACATTTATGCCTAACCCCGTCCATCAATAAACGCTGACTCAGAACAGAGTCAAGCACCACAGCCACACAAGAAACTTATGGTCAAGCAACTATTTTGAGAAGGCAAACTACTGAAACTTTTTCAAAGTCTTACTTGAAAAGTGAAAACTCAGCAACATAAAACCACAAAGGAGATGCACTCCATAACAACAAATACAAAATTCACAGTTCCTATGGAACTCTACTGAACCTTGCCATTTATTCTGCAGGGCTGAGAGCAAAAGGCATGTCTAAACTGCGACTTCATTGTGCTGTAACTTTCTCACTCATGAGTGTAAAAAGACACCCATCTCCAACCACAGCAAGTTACAGTGCTATGAAGTGCTAGTGTAAACAGCATCACTGTGCTCTTCCACACCTGTGGGCTTTCCACCAGCCCCTCATTTAACATAATCCTCTATAACTCTTTGAATTATACTTTCCAGCAATCTACCTCTAGCTACATTACTCAGTCCCTAACAACCTAAATCCCTCCTCCCTAACTATCATTTCATCCATATATGTTATGTTCTTATATGGAGTTCCTGCAATTTTGCCTCTCTTTGGGTAGGTCTATGCTGTAATTAAAAACTTACAGATGTTCCATGCCCACTGCCACAGGCTTGTGAGGCTCAGATCGAGGGGCTTTTTAACTGTAGCACAGACATTCAGGCTCAGCCAGAGCGTCTACATGACAATTAAAACACCACTTAGCCCAGGCCACACGAACCCAAGTCTGCTGGCAAAGGCCAGTCTTAAGCTTCTAATTGCAATGTAGACATTCCCTTTTTGACCCCACACATAGAACTGGAACCATGTCATTGAATGCTACTATGGAGATCCTTGACTTTAATTTTTTACCTAGCAAACTACGTTTGGCCTCTGGAGCTCTAGCTTATCACCCTTCAGCAACTGATGCTTGACAGCAATGCCTACATCTTCTCATTAAACTGTAACTGAATTTGAAATAATTTACAGCACAACTTGTTAGCACACAGAAGTTATCTAAACTATGATTTTTTTAAAAGAGGGGCAATTTGGAGATCAAATGGAAAGAGATAGACCAAGGATTTCTTAATTCAGTTACTCGTGTGCTAAAATAACTGAAGAAAGCCAAAATCCAAGCAGATTAATGTCATTCATTTTTTCCCACCCTCTCCCCTCCTTGCCAAGGTTGACTGAAGTCTAGCAGAATGCGTTGTACTTTTCAGGATTTATAACATAATCAGTCAGAAATTTACGTCAACCATAAACCACAGTTTAAGTTTAATCCCTGTTGCTATTAAAAGCCTGTAACTTCCTAAATATATTCATGTAATTAAAGTCAAACAAAAATTAGCAAAATTATTCAGATAAGTACATATAACTCCCAAATGGTGTCCTGCTATACTATTAACAAATTTCTGTAGCAACAAGTTCCTGGCTAGCTGCAGACAACTAAGATGTTTCTATATCATCAAGCACTCATCATGACTTTCAGTCTGAGTAAACTGACTCTGAAGCCAGCATTTTACTATAGACTGCACCTTGTTTGCACCTCATGCCTTTTTAGTTTCAGCTTTTTTATCCTTTCACAAATCCAGCATAAAGGTGGAG
Organism: Carettochelys insculpta; assembly: GCF_033958435.1. NCBI lineage: Eukaryota > Metazoa > Chordata > Testudines > Carettochelyidae > Carettochelys > Carettochelys insculpta. The sequence continues at coordinate 108,544,584 of NC_134139.1, read as the reverse complement.
GCAAACCATATCTATTACATCAGTACTTAAATATGACATGTTTTCAAGACCTTAGTCAACTAAGGCCAAATCAAAGTACTTAAGCTCATGCTTAACTTACCTACATTCTGACTGAAGAAAGCACTTTTAGCACATGCTTAATTATATGCATCTACTGAAAGTGCTTTGCTCAATCAAAATGTACAGAAGTGATATTCAGATTGAGGCTTGCAAGCTATGAATGTGCCTTTGATGGGTCTTCTGAAGCTCATGATATTAAAACACCGTGTGATTAACAATCAGGATGTTTTTACCACATTACCCAAGTGTAGTTAATAAAATAATAGTAATAATGCTTGATCTTTCTGTGACAATATAAACTAAATAGCTCCCCGTGTTACTCTTTAAATATGAAGATATGGCACTATTATAAATGAAACAATGAAGTCACACTATTGTGGCTCTTTTGGATACATTCTTGGGAAAATAAAGATATTACTTTAACTATGAGACCCTTAACTTCAAAGTAGCACACATGCCACTAAGTATTTTCACATCAACACACTCCAAACTTGTGACACATCTCATTAGGCTAGGAGGAAGATGTGAACAGATTAAATATGAATTCTTGGACTGCATATATGAAAGCTGATGTTTATTAACTGTGGTAGGAGTCATGTTAACTTACATACCGAAAACAATATATAAATACTTCCTTAAACAAATTCAGAATAATTGAATACTACTTCAGTGTCTATTTAAGACGACCAACAGTACTCATAACAACAGGGCTACTACAGCAGTGGCCGTGGCTGTTGCAGCAGCTCCAGGCCCCCCTAAGTATACCAGGCCCCAATGCAATTGTCCCCTCTGTGAGTGGGCTGCCTCTACTCAACATGCCAACCCTATGTGTGAACAGAGCTTGGACAGCCTACTTGTCACTAGCAAAAACAGTGTAACAGGCACCCTGCACTGAAGAGTGACAAGGTGATCTTTCTCACTCATCCTTCTACTCCCAAATCATCCACAAGAAAAATCCTTTATTGGTCCATAATAATGCTTACAAGGGTACACACTGGCAGAATAAAGTTATTTCCACTGTACCTCTGAATGGAAGTAATCGTGTGATGTACAATAGGTTTTAGGGAAATACATACTTTCTTACACAGAACACAGTACTTCGTTAATCCTACCTCCTGATTTTCATAAACCCTCCTCCAAATGGCATCTGCCACACTGATGGTCTTTCCAGCCTCGCATTTCCCATGGAAATAGCCAATCTTCCTATTTTCATTACATACAGTAGAGTCTTAACATTTGTGACCATAAGGTTCGCAAATTCAATTATTCGGGAGTGGCTGTTTACCTGGGGCATGGAACGCCAGCGGCTGCCGCTTCCCAGCGGGACACCAGGCAGGGAGCTCCGGCAGCTGCTGCTTCCCGTCGAGACCCCAGGCAGGGAGTGCCAGCATCTGGGCTCCAGGAGAGAGAGGCTGTCATACAGTATTTGCGAAATTCAACATTTGTGAGGGTTCCCAACACATACTGTATTATACACATTATAGCTATGTCTGATAGCACTTACTTATAATTAAGGAGATAGCTTAATGTTTTCATTCTTTATCAGAAACACAAAGCCTTTTAGGTGTTCACTATGAACTGGATCTACTATGTTGATATATCGCATTTAAGAGAAATTGTGAAAATGGAAGAGTGTCTGGACCGGTGGTGGTGTTTTCAGACTAATAAAATGAACTGAAGCAGTGACACTGGAACTACCTATATGTGCAATTAATGGCAGACTGGCTCATCCTGGGTTCATGTGTAGGGACGCAGGGTGTTTCTCACCTCCCTTTGCATCAGCTGTACTTATTACCATGGTTGACAGTGGTCAAGAAAACGCTGTCTCTGTGGGATTTCTAAATATCCTCCACACATGCTGTAGACTATAAATCAGTGGAAACTGCTTCTGCCTTTGCAACATACAGGTAAGCCAGAATAACAATACCCTAGCTATATGTATGATCTGCTAGGTGTCAAGGACCTTGCACCTCCAACTCCTAAAGACAGATTGTGACAGTCCAGTACCTCTTATACACACCCAATGACAAAGCCACTACTGACCCACCCTCCCCTGCCCCCACTTAGAATGAGCACAGTTACTGTTGCAAACACAGCAAATTTCTATTTATGATCATGAAGTATGGAAAATTTTTGCATACACACCACAATTTCTGCCTTTACAAAAGTGTAATAACTAGCATTCATTAACCCACTGAAAGATATAAAAACCAGCAGTAGCAGGAGTGCATCTTCCTGATAGAAATTTATCTGCATTTAATGGTGCAACCCACTGCCTTCAGATATACCCGTTGAATCAGAGACTGAAAAATCCATCCACCTACGCCAAGTCGGAAAATTTCACAGGTAAATGACACCAATTATCTGCTGAATCTAAGCTTTCATTTATATTTTCATTTTCATAAAGACTGCAGTCCTATCAGTTGAAACATTCATGGTTGGAAGAATAATACTTACTTTGTAAAAGTGCAGAGAGCTTATGCTACCACTTTGTTTAACTGCAGTAGAATAAAACCAGCCAGCCAATCTTACTTTTTCACTGTTGCCACCGAGACCCATATGGGCACATGTGAAAATGAAATCACAACTACCAGGTCAGCTTCACAATTCTGCCGTCGAGAGGATGGGAAGGCAGGCAGAGTAGTATGACCAGAAACAGATTCACAGGCCTACAAGACAGTTGTTTGTTTATGCTTGGATTTTTGATGGGTAAAACAGCAGTGACATCACCATGCACAACCCACACATGCAGGCACACAGCTAAAGGATGGCCCAAGATACCAGAGCATATTTTCTCCATTCCGGTAACCAACAAGAGGTTGAAAACAGTGGGCTCAGATTTAAAATCAGAAATTTATTAATCAGATGTTGATAATCAAGATGAAGCCTCTAAAGGACAGCGCTTTTTGGAGGAATTCTAAAACCTTCCCCTTCCCAGCAGCTACAGTGGAGGGCTGATTTCTAAGAGCAGTGGACGTGAACAGTAGGACTCCCGTGCTTTCCATCACTCACCAAACTAGTCCTTTTTAAATTTCTGGCTATTGGGTGTGATAACATTTCCAAGCTCCACATGAATAAATGGGCTATGTAGGCCAGGAATATTGGCTAAGATAAGACTGCAGAGAAGTACATGTTCTAATGAACAATTTTAGATGGTGATGCAAGAACAGAAGATGTAAGACAAGAGGTTGTGAACCTAATGTAGAGAAAGAAAGGAAACAGGAAACAGACAATGAATATAAAACAGGAAGAGCTAGGCCACAACCATGATCTGCATAAGAAAGATTGTAATAAAGCCAAGAAGGGAAACAAAGATAACAGGAAAGCTGATAAAAGCAAGAAGAGTAAGTTACACTGAATGTTATTAGAGAAAGTTGATGTTATAATTAATGTTGTGCATAAAATACACAAAACTTACATTCCTTTAAATTTTAGGGAAATAGCTTTGGGAAGCATGGCCATGAAAAATTATTTCAGCCTGGATCTTTGAGTTTAATCCTTGGACCAGCATGAATCCAATAAGCCCTGAATCCAGCAGCATTCACAGTCACTAAAAGAAAATCTTTAGTTATTTAAATTAATATGTTTAATTAAGAGGCCTGAGACAGACATTGAAACATGACTTCATAAAACACCCTGAACAGCTTACAAAAGCCAACTGTCATAACCCCTAAGGCCGTGTCTACACTGGCCCCAAACTTTGAAATGGCCATGTAAATGGCCATTTTGAAGTTTACTAATGAAGCGCTGAAATACATATTCAGCACTTCATTAGCATGCGGGCGGCCGTGGCACTTCGAAATTGACGCGCCTCGCCACCGCGCGGCCCATCCTGACAGGGCTCCTTTTCGAAAGGACCCCGCCTACTTTGAAGTCCCCTTATTCCCATCTGCTCATAGGAATAAGGGGACTTCAAAGTAGGCGGGGTCCTTTCGAAAAGGAGCCCCGTCGGGACGAGCCGTGCGGCGGCGAGCTGCATCAATTTCGAAGTGCCGCAGCTGCCCGCATGCTAATGAGGCGCTGAATATGTATTTCAGCGCTTCATTAGTAAACTTCAAAATGGCCATTTACATAGCCTAAATAATACATGTCAACCTGCAGAAGAATTGAAAGGGAGGGCCTGAAACAGCGAACCTGGATGATCAAATGCCTCACAGGCTATGTCTAGATTATAGGGATTTGTCAACAGAAGTTTTTGTTGGGAAATATCAAACAAAACTTCTGTTGACAGATCATGGTGAAATTGCCAAGCGGATTGCAAGAGCAATCTGCTCTGTCGACAGAGAGAGGCAAGAATACCTGGCAGCTCTCTCAACAAATCAGCCAACCAGAAGCACAGCAGACAGGGCTGCCTGGTGTCCCATAAGTTCCATCTGTCAGAGGATACCCTCCTGGAACATCCAGACTAGCTTTCCAGATCTGTCAACAAAGGCATTAGTCTTTGTGGGGAGCAGCATACAGCTGTTGACAAAAGTGCTGTGTTCTGCCAACTTACTGTTGATAGAACGCCTTGGGAATCTGGATGCACCCTGGCTTTTGTTAACAAAACGCCAATTTTGCTGACAAAACCCTCTAGTTTAGATATAGCCACATTGCCTGCACTACAAATGAAGAGTATCTCTGCCACTTGCATGTGCAATCAAACTCTTAAGGTTTTGTAACTGAACTTTTAACTAAGGTTGTCTAATGGACTTAGGCCCTGAAGAGAACTATTTCAAGACATATTTGAGCTATGGTTCAAAACATTAAATGACATTAGCCAAAAATTTAAGGTAGTTTTGTTTTGCTTTTTATATGTTTCAATATCCTCCTCCTACTAATTTTTAAATTTTAACTCCAAATCACCGAGATTAGACTCCCAGTATTTCTTGGATTTGGCTTCATCTGTAAACTAGCACTCTGGTTCTTGACTGATTAATTCAAATATCAATTCGACTTGAAAGAGTATCAACAATTGTTACTTTGGAAAGAAGTGTGTGTGTGCGCGCACACACACACACACACACACACACACGACCATGTGTGTCAGATAACTTGCAGAATATCCAAAGCAAGTTTAAATACCCCTTAGTTTAAAATAAATGGAAGTTTTTCAATTATTTCTTTTTCAGATAATGGTGACTCACTTAGGAGACAGTAAGAGGGATAAAGAAAGGGATTCATTTTTTAGGATTATTTCCAAAGCTTTTTTACAGGTTTAAGATTATTTCTCTTCTATTTGATACAGAAAATATGAGGTTTCACAGCAGAAGACACTAAGGTAATGAGGAGATTTTCTCTTTCTAGATTACTTTATTTTCCTTACACTAGAATTCTCCACTGGAAACACTGACAAAATGCCCACAGTATATTATGTGAAATGGGAACACTGAGCAGCATTGCACGTGTAGTAATTAGAACAGAACATCAAAATTCAAGATCATGGACGTCATCTCAGCATAAAGAACAATCCCCAAAAGTTAAGATATAGTTTTTAAAAGGTTTATGCTCATAGGATGATGATCAAGCCAAGTTTAATAAATATTTATATCTGGTAACATCTGAGGTCAAATTTAGGACAGACTTTGCTATCTAACTACACAGCTCACTAGAAATATGCATACATGAACTGAAATCCCATCTGCATCAGATCAAGAGAGAATTTTCTTAGCTATTAAGTTCATTGTATGAGCAACAAAACTGTCAGGAACTGATTCCCTGCAACTTCATTAAGATACTGTGCCCATAACTTACATGCACTCTTGCATTCAATCTCATCCCCTCACCCCACATTAACCATCAACAACAATATATTGACAGCTATATTTTTCAGGTATACAAGATCCAGGCGCACCAACAGGGGGTGGAAAAGGGGGCAGTCACCCAGGTCTCAACATTTCAAGTGCTGGTAGTGCTGTTCCACTGCTCCATGCAGTTGTGGGAGACCCAGCACCACAGCTGCACAAGGAACTCAGTGCAACTACCCTTGGCCTTGTCCATTTCTGGGGCACAGAGCTGGGGGGCTGCCTTCCACTTAGCTCCAGGGCCTGCAGTAGCTGTTGGCCTCATTGACAAAATTTCAAGTGCAGTGTTTCTTATACCAATTGCAAAACAACATCTTTGACTCCCTTAACAGCAAAAATTATGATGAAAATCATCTAGCCATCTATACAAAACAATCCAGCCTTTCCAACAGATTTAAAATTAAAACAAGCATCTTCAGTGAAAAAAAGTATAAGGTATGCCTTTTAAAAATATGTGCAGGAATACAATACAGCACAGTTGATGTTTTTCAAACTTGAAATCTAATATTTGCATAACGAGGCAAACTAATTTTTAATTTCCAAGATTTATAGGAAGTGAAAATCCTTTTCTCTCAATTACTTATAGCAGACAGCTGAAAAATAAAGAAAAATTAAACATTAAAAAAAAAAAAAACACACAAAAAACCCTCCTTGAAAAATACTGCCGAAGTGCAACAATATTGTTTTAATAGTGTGCTATTCATGTTTTACCCTTTTGCAGTCATGTATACTTTCAGAGCTCATGGCATGTCACATGCAATTATATGAACCACTTTCAGCCCTTGCTTTTCTTCCCCTACCACCTCTACATTGTGCCTTTACCTAACCTCATTTACATTTTTAGACCCTCTCTCATTATCAATTAAGTAGTGTGCCATCCACTCTACTGCTAGAAAGCCAGCATGCCAAACTGTGCCAAAAGCCTTACTTATGTCCAAGCACATTAGCGTATCATTTGGCTTTAAAAAAAAAAAAAAAAAAAAAAAACAATGATTTTATATTTAGGATAGTTTGTTTTCAATAGCATCCACAGGAATATGTGTCAAATGAGTTGTTCGCAAAATGATAGGAACACACCTTTAGTCACCACTTTGAATTTGCCAGAAAAGACTATTTAAGTTATTAATTATTGAACCATAATTAAATTTCTAAGAGCACATGAAGCCTGCTTCAGAAATAGCTGATTTAGAGGCAGGCCATTTTATTTGGAGAAGCAAGAGGAGTCAGCAGGCCTGTACCACAAGAAAACTAGTGGGAGAAGGGATGTGGCTTAATTCTAGATGAGTTTGTTCTTGATCTTGGACATGTATACCATGCCAAGATCAGTTCTGCATTATCGTGCATTAACTAATCCTTCATTGATCCTAATTCTGTCAGTTTAAATTAAGTAGGAATAAGAATGTTCGTGAATAGAAAAATAATTGCAGCACCACGCCTGCCTTTTTTTTCCCCCCCTTAAGTGCTAACATTATAAATCTGAGGAAGAGAAAGGACACTTCACCATGCCTATTGGTATGAATGAGTAATACCTTCAGGAAGTAAAGTGAAGAATAAGCAAAGCTAAGAAGAAACAAACTGTGTTGGAGATCAATGGTTTCATTGCACTCTTGCTCACCCGTTTGATTATCCAGAAAAAAAAAAGACGACCTTAAGGGGAAAAAAATACTCATCAGATGGATTTTGCAGAACAATGCTAATATAAAGATAGGTGAAATCTACTTAATAAAATATTGTATAATTTATTTCTGAACAGGATTTCTTAATTTCTACTTCTGTCTCTTATTCTAAACAAGCACGAGAGACAAGAGCTATTAAATTTTTAAAAGTTTGAAGGCTACTAAGTTTAACTTTAAGCTACATCAGCTGTAAGATTTACCATCAGGTGGCAAGAGATACATCTATTTCTTATTTCATGGACAGTTTTAAAGCAATAAAATCTGATACTGTTTTAAGAAGTTATTCCAAGCATTCCCTACAACTTCCTTCTGAGAACCTTTAAAGATTTGCTATAATTTGGGAAACTGTTTCCTAAACAGTCAGTCAATCTTACATCTTTGGAGGAATTAAACTTCTCTAGAATAACCTGTAAGTCGTTAAAATAAAGCCCAATGTGTTGCAAGCTAACACAATAAGCAATGTTGCAAGCTGCTGATGTTAGTTTCCAAGATTTATTTATGACTGCCACTAAGATTGGAAAATTTACAGTCTTCAGTAAAATTACAGTAGTGTTTTCAACTCTAAGCACATAGAATATTACAAGTACTGCATCACAGTGCAGCAAACAGGCATATTTTAAATGGAAATCACTGTAGTCAAGACTAGACTCCAGGATTCATTCCCCAAGAGTTTTGGCAGAGATACATCCTTAAAATTCCCCTTTCCCCACCTACCCGATTTCAGTCATTGTCCATGAGAACATGAGAAATAAGAAACTGGTAATTCAGAGGAATGACTATACATGCAGTCAGTCGGTCAGGCACAGAACACTATATATAATGTGCTGTACGGTTAGATAGTTGGATAAGAAAAAGGAGGATGCATGTGGTACGCAGAGAACTATGGATACTCCATTAAGAACAGATTATGTGTATTGGTAACAAATTTGTGTGTTACATTATGTTCAAAATAAAGCAGTCAGTAAGATTTTTGTGCTTAGGATATCTGAGGTATAATTTTGCCGAATACTGTAAGTGTGTGTGTGGTGGAAAATCTGCCAGGATTAGCCACCAGAGAATGTTACTCTAAAAATGAACACTTTTGCTAGAGTGTACATCCACTGAAAATAAGATATGGAGATCCTGCAATTGGGTAAATAAATTTAACTTTTCTATGTAAAAAAAAAATTAATGTATATCCAGGCAAGCAAAATCTGGCCCACCAAACATTCAGATCTGGCTGGCCACAATACTCTGGGCCACCAACATCCTGTGGCACAGTGGGACCCTGGGGAAGGCTCCCTCTTTGCAGTACCCCAACATGCCGACTGCTGGGGCCTGCACGTGTGTCTCTGCGTGATGTGCCCATTGGTAAGGGGTGTCTCTGTGCACTGTCACTCACCCCCAACACAATCCTCGCAGTTCCCATTGGCGAGAAACCCACCCACAGGATCTGCCTGGGGTCCAATTCTTGTGGGCATATGCAGCACACAGAAACCCGTTGCCCCCTTCCCACCAAGAGGTGTGTCATGCCAAGATGCACATGCTGGCTCAAGCAGCTGGCTGCTTTGAGTGGCATGTGGAGGCATAGCAGGCAGGGACCCTGCACAAGGATTGTGCTGGGCTGCTGGCTGTTAACTGTGTAGAATGAAAAACTCTTGGCCAGACCCTGCACTGCAACCCACCTCCTCCCACATCCCAACTCCCTGGTGCAAGTCACAACCCAGACCTTCTGCCCTCACATACTCCTGTCCGAGGTCACAATCCAAACCCGCTGCAGCCAGACCCTCACCCCCACCCCCAGGTCACAACCCCTCCTGCACCCAGATCCTTCACCACAGCTCCCTGCCCCAGGTCACAACCCAAACCTTCTACACCCCATTCTGCTGCCCTGCCCCAGGGCAGAATCCTCTCCTGCACCCAAACATCCTCCGTTAATATCATAGGAAAGTGTGACCTTTGACCACTTACCAAATTCTTGCAATGCCCCCCCCCCGCATCAAAAATTATTGCCCACCCTAATGAATGCAAAAATATGTTTCTATTCATAAAAATGTATATATGTAGGTTTCAGGGGGAATTTTTTTGGTGCAGGATAGGTGTTTGGTTTGTTTTATAAATTAAAAACCACACAGCTAGTGTCAATGCAGGCAGAAATGGAATTTAAACAGACTGACCATGGTCCTCCTTTTCTGTGATCTGAATGAACAGAAAAAAAAAAAAAAATCAGACAATTCAAATGTTCTACATAGTAAGAACTGAAATTTTGTGCATAAGCTGTGTGTGATATTATGCATTTAATTAAGCTAAATCACCAACAAATGCAATGGTCCTGCCATGAGGGCAGGGGACTGGACTTGATGACCTCTCAAGGTCCCTCCATTTCTGAGATAGGTATATCTCCATATTTTTTTTTTAAGATAGGATAGATATAAAAAAATGTATTATCTCATTTGTGGTATTGGGGCTCTCTCCATATTATTAAGATTGCTTGGCATTTCCCATTATCAGACCCTGTTTTTAGTTGATTGTAACTAACCAAAGTGATTATTTAGGCTGAAATCCTCTGTACTGTCTGTCTGCCTCAGGCTGACAGTTTCGTTGTTGTTTTCTTTGTTTTAGAAAGTCTCAACTAAAATCAGTTCAGATGATTCCAAGAATGTGGGAGAACATTATTTTGTCAATGTCTGGGCAAATTCTGGTGGCCTTTTCTTTGTCAAGCTCTAGTCCCCCCATGCTTTGGAGCAAAATTTCACAGGGGGGGGGGTAGCCTGCCAGTAATTGGTCCTTTATTGTACTCTTAAAAATCCACCCAAATTTGGCAAAATTACATATGAGAAAAAACTCAGTTTGTACATGCTGAGTGGAGACTTGTCTGAGCTTCACAACTAAATTCTCTGAAAATTCTGTCCTTACTGAGTTTGCCCTGATCCAGGGCTGCAAGTGGCTGAGAAGGAGTTTTCCTGCAGCTGCTGGAATATTGGTGCTTCAGCAGAATCCCACCCAAAATATCTATATTGGTGTTATAATACTGACTCATTGTATTCCTGTACAAGTTTATACCAAGAAAGCACCAAATATGCTCTTCCAGCAAATGACAGATAAGCAAGCTACTGAACTACCAGCATCAATATTGGTAGAATGAATGGGTTGTACTTCCCCATGATCCTAGCACTTCCACGGCTTATGTCTACACATGTACCATATTGCCATGGCAGAAGCTCTTGGTACTTTTATCATGGTGCTATCACTTCTACATTCTGCACCAAAACAACTTTAACTGAAGCTATTTTGAAAAACTCAGGCATTTTATCCGACATTCATTAAGCAAAGTACACAGACCTTGATGTGGATTACTGAATCCTTACCTAGTATTGACAGTTCACGCAAATCATTAATGCCACTGTTTAAACTCGTCATGTGCCAGGACTCAGGAAATAGTGATGTTCAAACAAATAAAACCATTTAAAAGCCCCACAGAGAGAACAAACTCACAGTGTAGAAATAAGTAATATATTTTCACAAATATCTTTGCTCAATTATACTGTCAGGGATTTTTATCCCTAGGACATTATCGCCCCCATGTGTCAGGAGAAACAAGCCTCTGGCACTGTAAAAATCAATGCAGGTACATGGAAAATCTAAAGTCTCATAGGCTGCCATTTAGCAGCCCCCACCCCCCCATGGTCACTCTGAGGCAGTTGGTTTCCCTGGTAACCTGAACTCATGAATAATTCATAATCTAGGATTTAAAATCCAGGCTTCTGATTGGGCGCAGGTGGGAGTTTCTAGTAACTTCCACCGCCCGGAGGACCTGGTTGAGAACCACAGGTAGAATCATGAATATTCAAATTGTCTAATGAATTATGTATAAGAACACAGAATAAAAGCAGGCGCAGCACAGCATTCTGCGGCCCTTGGGACAGACAGGATTCTGTCACCCATACAGGGAGGTGCTGGCCACTTGTGGCGTCCACCAGCCCTCAGGCCAGCTGCTCAGGCGGTGAAGCCTTTTCGAAGAGCCCCTGAGGGAACGCCGGCAGCGCCTGTTGGCACCGTGAACCCTTTGCGAAGAGCTCCTGAGGCAACGCCAGCGGCGCCTACCTGCTGCTGCGGCGCCAGCGCCGCTTGATACACCAGCGCCTGCGTCGAGGGAGCAGCAAGCTGGCCCTGTGGTGGAGCGGCCAGGGGGCGAACTGGCCCCGCCCTAGTGGCAGGGTACTGCGTGCCTGGCTGCGCAGCCCAGGGTCCGCCGCCAAGCGGCATCTGCACTCCCGCCACCTCCGCCATCTTGCAGCTTCGACACCTTCAGTGCCTACCTGTCTGGACACCATAACCAAACAAGACCTACCTACCGGATTGGACTGCTGTCTTCAGGACACGTAACTTACCTATAGGCCTGTGGTGGAGCCCGAGGCCTCATCCACCACTGAACTAGACACACACACACACACACACACACACACACACACACTTTATTTAAAGACATTTTATATTTCTGTGGGTACCAGGACCCCTAATAGGGGAACAGGGGGTCGTGACCTCCATTGTGCCGTCCTTCGGCAGGGGGAGGGCAGAGCCTGGGGGCCTGACCCCTTAGGGCCAGGCCTAAAAAGCCCACTCCAAATTAGACACACTTGATTAAATTTGATGGTTATAGTTAGTTGTAATTACAATAGTCATAGATAGATAAACACACTTACAAGATAAGGTAATTAGTTTAGTGCCGTAAGGCCTCATTACTACTACCCTATTCCCTTTTTCCTTACCTCATATTCTTCTCCCGAGTGGGTCAGAGACCCCGGGAAAGGGCTGGGGTTAAAAGGGGGCTGACTTCGTCTGAGACCCGGCAGTCCCTACCACCAGCCACTTGGGCCAGGTGTAGCGTCCCAGACCAGATCCCCTTACCTTCCCTCTTCCCTTTATCCGCTAATCAAATTTTTCCTTTCCGGTAAAATAAAAACAAGTGTATAGGACAGCGTCATGAAGTATAATTTAATAATTGTAAGTTAGAGTATAGTTATAGTCAATATAGTAATTAATATGAGTAGATTAATGTGTATGTTTTATTGTTGTTGCTGTGTGTTTGCTTGTTGTCTTTTCTGTTAATAAATTATTTATTAGTAGTACCCTTTATTCTGTGCCTGAGTCTCCCTCCTGCTGTCTGGACCTCTACCTGCCAGGGAAATAGAGTGTAAACCTCAGCACTTATATTGCTCCAGGAGTGACTGCATTCTCCTGCCGCTTGGTGGGATTGGTGGGATCTTCCCCTTCCGCGGACTTTGGGTTCTGACGCCGGTTCACCTGCATTAATTTGGACATCTCTCGCGGGAAGTAACCACCGGGTGTTGTCATATACCAATAAATATCGGGCTTTTACAAAGGACTGGGAATTCCTAAATTGTTTAAAAGTGGATAACGAATCCTTCATCACAGCTAATGTGGACACCCACAAAAGAGATCTTACTGTACAAATATCACTTTAGTTCCCACCCAACCTAAAACCTGGGAACATTATTACTGTAAATTCTTTACATGAGAAATTCAGAGCATCTAAAACTGAATCCAATTTTTCTTACAAACTATTTGCATTATAGTCTTGAAAATATTGTAATACAAAAACACTTTATATTCCATATATTTAAATTAGAAAAAATGCCAACCAGAAATACTGCAACAAGGATGTTTCCATTTTATTTTTTGCAAATGCATACGCACACAAAGTTACAGCAAGTACTGATCAAACATACAAGAGCCACTAAAAGTCTGCATGCAAGCTAACCTAGAGTTTAAGAGAACTACACACTGTCTTATCTTATTGATGACAAATCACTCTGTCAACTTTCTCTTTAGTACTAACACCTGTTTTTACTGCTTTAACCACTTTCCCATTCCTAGTGGAGAGATCTGATAAAAAGTATTCAAAAAGTTTCAAACCAGATTCTTGGTGTTGACAGTCTTTCTAGACCAGAATAAAAGTACTTTTATCTGATTTTTTTTCCACATGCAGTGCTTTTCACCTTTATTCTCTAGCACAGAACATTCTTGGGGGGGGGGGGGCGGTAGGGAGAAGTTATTTAAAATTCATACATTGAAGTTTTAGTACCAAATGAAAAACTAAATTCGTGTTTTGCCACTAATCCTTGCCTTACCTCCCCAAAATATTTTAAAGCTTTTTCTAAAAATATATTTGAATGGCATAGGAGCAGATTTGGCAGTGAGAGAGCACAATCACATCATTCTGTCTAGAAGCATCTCAGAATGTCTTAGGGTTAGATCCAATAAGGGACTTGGACACTTTGCAGTGCCTGATATTTAGATGCCTGGCCACTCAGGCTGCGTCTACACTAGCGAGTTCTTCTGACAGATTTTTCAAAAAAAGGGGGCTCTTTCAAAAGATCCTGTGGAGCGTCTACATACAAAAGTGTTCTTTTCAAAGAAAACGGAAAGAATGCAGTGCTCCTTTCAAAAATCACTCTTCCTTTCCTGTTTCAGGAAGAGCACCCTCCTTTGAAAGCTTCTTTTGAAAGAAAACGTATGCAGGCCCCTTTTTTCAAAAGAGCCCTCCTCATGGGGCCTGATTTTTCGATCCTTATCCTGTTCTTTTGAAAAAGCGGGGTCTGTGTAAAACTCTTTCAAAAGAATAGATCACTCTTTTGATCTGGTATTTTGTGTGTGGACACACTCTTTCAAGAGAAGTTCTTTTGGAAGAGACCTTCCAGAAGGGCTTCTTTTGGAAGATCTCTGTAGTGTAGACATCGCCCCAGTGAAATACACAACCATAAATTCCCCAGTCAGAAAGGAGAATAACGATCATCTGGTCTGACCTCCTTTTCAGCCACAGGCCCAGGACTTCCCAATACTTGGGAATTATTTTAGAAAAGAGTATACTGTCTTGTGGGAAGCTATTTTTCTGTTGTCCTCATTGGCTTTACTGTCTGCATAGCTCAGCATAAACACACTAGTTCTTGAGCAAAGGTTGCATCAGTTACGTAAGTCATGTGGTCATCTTTCATCATATTGTTTATTTTAGAAAAGAACCTTTGGTGATTCACTGTGCCATCGGCTGCTGATAGCTCAACAAACAGCACCTGAGTGATATTCAGCATTCAACCAGTGCATTATTTGCCTGGAGGAACCCAGCTTGCTCTGAGATTAAATGCTTTTCAACAAGAGCTGATAAGCAGTTTAGAATGAGATGTTCACAGAGGTGGCAGAGGAGCAATAGAAACCTGAAGTCCCTTGGCTTCATTGCATCCTTCTCCAGCTTCAGGACCATAACAGAACTGGGCAATGATGTAAAAGTATCACAACCTCTGCAGGTGCATAACCTGCTATACACTTATCACTACAACATAAAGCAAATAGCTGACTCCTATCCGGTGTTTGAACTACAAAGCAATATTAAATGAAAGGAAATAAAAACCCAGAGTGCTTTTACATTTCTTTCAGTCATTCATGAGGAAAATGGATGGAAGACAAATGATAAACCACTAATCAGAAACCCTAACAGGCCTAACAATGAATTGCAACCTTCTCATCTGCAAATAAAGATATTAATGTCAACTTTTATTGCTGTTAATAGCGTGCGCTGTCTTCTGGATGTATCATTTTCCTCCTTTAGAAGAGCACCATACAAAGCGTAGAAACTGTAATGCTTTAAAATGGGACACTCCCCTTGTAGTCACTCAAAAGAATGTGTTTCACAATTCTCTATAATTTAATCAGTGTCAATCATAACCATCTATTGTCAAAATATAATTCACTCATTTGTTTTAGCATCAGATCACTCAAGCATGTTAAATTTACAAGCAACACTGTCACATGTCATGGCCATGAGAGAGACCCATTCCAAAGCTGTTGGAAGGTTTTGCTCACAAACAAGCTGTTTTTCTCATGGCTATCTGTAGGATGACTCTAGGAATCGAACAGCCATTCATGTTACTTCCATGAAGAAAACAAAGCAAAAGCATTTAAAAGTTCTGAGCTTACTATAACATACGTCTGCACAACTAGTTGACTACTCACCATTAGAGAGGGTTTTTTGAGTCGTGGACTATTAAAATCTCTTGTTTCAAATCAAGAGATGACTGAAGAAAACATAGTCTGTTTCACTTTTCCTGCCCCATCTTTGAACTCAAAGGCGCATGAGTAACATAAAAAAGCATGGTTCTTGTCAAAAGGGTTGACAGTAATGCAGTCACTGGAGGATGGAAGAGGGCCAGAACTGTATACAGAAACTCAGAGCTTTAAAATACAAGGAAATGCAATGGAGGGAGAATCAGTTCATGCTCAAATGTAATAAAAACACAGTTAACAGTTAAAGCACCAGTGTGGTACATAACATAGGCTACCTATGCAATCATCTTGCTAGCAGATTATATTCACAGAAAGAACAGCAGGGACGGCTATGAGTTAAAACTGAGGGAACTGGTCAAGACCCAGGAGTCATGCCTGAGTTGGGTGCGTGGAGAAAAATTAGAGTAACCGCGTAAACAGCCATTATTGCAGGCTAAAGGACTCAAACACCAAGATTGAAGGAGAGACATAAAATAATAAAGTCTAAAACAGAGGGAGACACTATATCACTTCATGAGAATTTTGGTAACCAAAAACCCAGTTAAAAACATGTGACCCAAATTAAGCCCACCACAAAGATTAACTGAGAGCATAACAGTGGTACAAAAGACTCAAAGCACAAAGTAGATATATAGGATGAAAGCATGCTGGTCAACAGCACTTAACCTTACAGTCCACTATGTGAAAAGTCGTAGTTCATGCTGTGAAGGGATTATAGAAATAAAGGGATCAAGACAGTTTTAATTGTGTACGCCCAGATCTGTCTTCACTGGGACCCTAAAAAATGTATATCAACGTTTGTACACTGATTGCATAGGTAATCCTGTTTCCTCACCCAATTCTATGTTTGACAAAAATCATCTCTTTCAAGTTTTACAGGGGTGAAAAAGATAACTTGTCCATGGGTTGGAGGGAGGTAACTACTTCCTACACAAACAGAAATGAACTGAATCTGAAACATTTCAAATTTCAGAGTGGCATATTGATAGAACAGGAGGAAGACGACCCTTTATTTATTAAAAAAAAAAAAAAAATAGTGCTGCTACAGGACATCCCTTCTGCGCACACTTAGTGCACACAGGATTTTGGCAGAAGCTAAGGAAGCCTCCATCACCCATCTTTCCATGGCATCTTGTTGCATGCTTTTTGTTCAGTTAATGTCCATATAATATGCATTGGACAGAGAGCATGTCTCATTGTACCATTCCAAGTTCTGCCAAAACTTATACATTCATTTCTTAGTTCCATGTAAAATATTACATCGCAAAAGAACTGTGGATGCTAACAATTCAAAGGTCTCTGCAATTGGTGCTAATTTATATTCTGCAAGCTGCAAGTTTTCATACACAAATTAAACTCCCATCCCTTTCTATTACTCAGATAAAGCCACCACAACATACAAAAGACAAACACTGCTCTATTAGCCCTACTTTGTAGAAAGTCATTTCTAGTCAAGTCATTGTCCCAGCAAGGAATGGAACTGCTTTTATTAACTGCAGTGTAGTACGAAGTTACAGTATTATTAATAAGCAACACCATCTACATAGCAGTAGCACCCAGACATACATCAGCTTATGGTCCCATTTTGGTTGGTTATATATAGCCACGTGGAATAACATGGCCCTGCTTGAAGGTACACCACAAAACGTCTCATGCATCTGATGAAGCAGGTCTTTACCCACGAAAGCTTATGCTCCAAAATATCTGTTAGTCTATAAAGGTCCACAGGACTTTTTGTTGTTCTCAAAAAGTTGTCACTCTTTTGAAAATACTCATTAACAACTGAAAGTCTGCAAAGGCCTTAAGAGGGCAGCATCAAAGTACATTGGTACAATCACATAAGGAAGCTTTTGTATGATATCAATAATTACAGAACACCATAATTTAATCAAAATCACCTTCATCTTTTTACAGAGTCTATGTAGTTTCTCACAATAAAATGTGTTCATTTTATAAAAAATAGTGACATTTTGCACTTAGCTGAAGTTTCCACAGATGAGTCATTTACAAATAAAAAAAAAGACTACTATAACAAAAGACCTTTATAGTTACCCAGCAAGCTACAAACTGCCAGACTCCACAGATTTCAGATGCCAAAGCTTTAATCCAATGAAGCAGCACCTCAACAATCTGATAAAAGGAAGTGATGTATCGTTAATCAAGCCAATATTTTACAGCGAACCTTTTCAGTCTCCAAAGGTTACTGAGGATTCCTGAACAAGATCCAATAATGACACAGAGGTAATTTCTCAAGCAGTATTCAATTTTGAAAGCTGTCCAGATTTTAAAGACGATGAGTATAAAAGTGGAACTTACTGTCCAATTAGGTCACACATCATAGTACACCAATAACTAAATGCTGTCAAATAAAGTATTCTTTTGTCAGTGTCAGTACTGCATTATTTTGAAATAAACATATTTGGGAGGCGTCCAAAATAATGTACATTGAGAATAGCAGGATTAAGCTTTCACGGAGCAAAAACCCCAAGTCGTCAAGACAGAGAAGGCTGACATATTATTAAAGAACAGCAGTGACCACAAAATTACAAATGAATTTCTATTTTAAAACCCTTTGGAGCAGTCCACCTCAGGGATTTTCTGGTAACATGGAACAGATTCAAGTTCCAAAGACACTGAGGTACAAGCCCCACGTTGCATGTTTTCTAAAATTTTTCAGAAGCTCCATGGCATTGCTGCTGGAGAAGCATCAGGTGTCAGAAAGGAGAAATTAAGTATTCAGTTGCAAGGATGTTCAACAGGGAAGTTTACCTGAGCTCCTTTGAAAGTTTCCCTTTCTTACACAGATCCATTATGATGAATACTTCAGCCTGCTTGCAGTTTGGAGGCAGAAACAGACCAATTAGTCATTGACAGCAGGTGAATGCCCAAAACTTGAAGTTGTAGGAAATTCCCATAGCCATGGTAATTCCATCCTACCTCACTGAATTTTGTTTAGTAAATTCAAGACTGATAAAAAGTCTCTTTGGCCAAAACAGAATGGACATTCTCACCTCCATGTCCCTGAGAGCAGTGGAGAGAGTGGAAAGACCTATTATGACAGAGAATTTGGTCAGCTTTGAAAGTGTCACTCTGCATGCCAGGCCTTGAAACAGTGAGAGACCATGAGGTCTTTTGTTGTTGTTTATGAATACAAAGAACTTAACCCACCAAACAGTCAACCAAATTTATTAAATCACAAGTGACAAGACAGTTCTGAAGGCATGCACCATTCTACTTAAAACTTCTGTCAGAAAAGCCAGTGTACATTTCTCCTTACACTCATCCCTTGCTATATGAGTGCAATTGGTTCCTAACTTTCTGCTTGTAGGTGAAAAGTCATAAGAGGGTCACTAAATTACACGTATTTTAATAGGAAAAGTCTCTGATTGGTTCCCAGTGCTCAGAGTGGCAGTAAGTGGTGCTACTTCTGAAAGGTAAGTGAATCTGGGATGGGGGGGTTAAAGGCTGGGGACAGTTTGGGGACATGAATGGTAGGGAGTATTAAATGTGGTGGTGGGTTGGGTCTGCGGGGCGGGGTTGGGGTTCAGGCTGCTGCAGGTTGGGTCTGTGGGGCTGGTGGGGTGGGGTTAAGACTGTGACGGTTTTGGTCTGTGGGACTGGCAGGGTTAGGCTGCAGCAGTTTTGGTGCGCGGGGGCCTACAGGGAGGGGGTTAAGTTGTGGTGGTTTGGCTGTGCAGGGGGGTTTAGGTTGCAGCGGTTTAGGTCTGTGGGGCTGGGGGTCAGGCTGCAGCTGGTTGGAGCTGCAGGCCAGCGCGGGGGTGGTCAGGCTGCGGCGGGTTGGACCCACAGGAAGGGGGTTAGGCTTGTATTAGCAGGGGCAGTTCACTCGTCCAGTGAACAAAAGGTAAGTATGTGTGTCCCTCTTTGAAGCAAGTACTCGTAAATAAAGTACTCATTTAACGTGGGCTGAGTGTACCTTCTTCTTGATATAATGCACACTGAATAGAAGAAAAAACTTTGCTCTGTCTTTTGCATAAAGCAGATTATACCCTTCCTAGCTTATTAAAGAGTTAGATTTATCAATCACAACCAGATGAAGCATGTAACTGATGAAACAGTTCTCCAAGATCAAGTTTCCAGATACTGGATGCTGTATTTTTATGGTAATGATTCCCTACCTTGCATCAGGACCTGAATTAGAATTCTACATCTCATTAATCCCTATCTGGCACCTGTAAATTATTGTGCTACCTGGTTCACTAATGGGGATAGGAGGAATGTTTACAAAAGCCTGTTGCTTGTAAATAGTGGTTACAGAAGTAGAGATCAGACAATAAGATCTTAACCACTTGATCGTGCCCAGATTGGGCTGACAGGGAAAAACAACTTTCTGACGGAGAGAAAGCGGAATTCTCAAGGATACACTCAAAGGGCTGGAGCTGGTGAGAGATCTGCCCTTGTGTCTTTGAGGTTCCATTTCGCTTTCTACAGGATGTCTGCAGGGGCACCAATCTCTGCAGTGTCTCATACCAGGGAGGAGAGTCAAATGGAAGAATTCTTTAAAGAAAACCAGACTTGGGAAATATGACTGGGATTATGATATATGATTGAAATGAATGGTTAGTTATCCCTTTAAAAAAAATCTCAGCAGCAAAAGAGGCTAAGTCTGAATGAGCAAGCCCTGTGGAGACACAAGGAAAAAACAGTAGGAACCTGTGGAAGGCAATGACTGGATTCACCCTCCCAGGATACAAGCAGGCTGAAAGGAAAACATAGTAATACATCAGTTGATAGTAACGTGATGAAAATAGGTTCTAGTCACTTATTTAAAGCAGCTGAGTCATCTCCATTTGTTCTTGATTGCCATAAAAGTACAAGTTTAACAAATTTTTCTAACACCATTTTCACTGCTAATTTCAGACAATGAAGAAAAATTCAATTTTTTGTTGGATGCAAGGTCAATGAAAGATTCTTGGAATTATATTTCTGAGATGTATTACCTTAAAAGTTAAGAAAGGCTGTTTAATCTATATAGCAGAGAATGAAAAAAAGACAAACCTTCTCCACTTTCAGATTTCATGCCCTAGCACAATACAGCAAGATGTTCCTGATTCCCTGCAGAGTAAAGTCCAAAATTTTTTTCCACTGGAACTCATAATAATGTAATGCAAGTATTTATACCACCTTAGATTTTATACAAGCCTACTGCTACAAAACACATTTTGGGACAAGTTCAAATGACAGGTTCCCTTTAAATACTTGTAAATTCTCAATCTCATTACAGAAACTAAGACAAATACCAAAACCAAGAAAGACCTGTAAATCTCTTTTTGTAATGCATCTACTAGAAACCGTAACAATGATATATTATACTATTTTATAATTCATTATCCCAGAAACAATGTATGATTGATGTCCAAAGTAATAAATAGTGAGCAAAGCAGGTATGAATGAGCGTAACTCTTATCTTCACAGCCAGTTGTATGAGGGATATGGATGGTTTTAAAATAAACATTAAATCCTTCATAGACAACTGAAGAGTAAGCAAGTAGCTAACCTTTTCAAATGAAATTGTTTATTTTTTGCTGAAAAAGCTTTTGCAGGTGTTACTGATATCTTTTGGACCAGACTCATTGTTATATATTCACTTGCATTAGGTATCAAAAACGTACTTTAAATATGGTCACAGTTTTCACCAATTCCATCTTTTCAAATCCAGGTAAATCTCATACTCCCACCACGCCAATGAAAATGTTTTGCTCTGGTTCTTTGCCGCAATGTAACAACTTCAAACATCTAGCTTTCATTCTTAATAAATGTTTTGATTTAACTCACATTATTTAACCAGTGTCTTCTCAGTTATTCACTGAAGGGAGAATTTCATTCTAAATAATACTAGTTATGACAGCGTAAATTTATCAGCTTGGACTAATCTAGTCAATTTACCAAGGTAGCAGTGTTGGTCTGGTTCAGCAAAAACAAAGAGGCGTCCCATGTCGCCAGAATTCTGACAGCCACCGCAGTGCCTGAGGCAAGGTGGGAGCAGGGCCAGGCTCCCCAGCCCAGAAGGGGCAGGACAAAGGGTGGAAGGGGAGGGGCCTAGGCCATCCGGCTCTCACTGCTGCCTGGAATGTGGCACTGGGCCCCTCCCCACATACTCCCTCACAGTCACTTGCAGTAGCACTGCTGTGACAATTCAAAGGGGTGCAGATCTCCAGCTGCCGCCACTGCTACTTTGGCAGCACCGTAGCTAGAGCACCAGGATCCTTTGAAATGCTGAGCCCAGGGGCCTCTCCCTCTCCCAGTGGCAAGCCTGCATGTCACCTCAAAGACTAACAAATTTAGTTGGATATGACAGTGCAAATAAGTGATGGTCACAACCACCACTTGATACTGAAACCTACTAACGATAACATTTACATACATGCCTCCTGGCTCTCATCAAGAACGCTTCATATGATCCATTGTCTACACCCAAGCCTAAAATATACCCGCATTTGCTTCAATCCCTCAGAACAGCGGCGAACACCTCCAGGATCTCTATCAAACCTACAGTACATACGTGGAAGTGAAGAAACAGATTGATATAGCCAGGCAGCTACCCAGAAGTCACCAACTACAGGACAGGCTCAACAAAGAAAGCAACAGTACAGTACTGGCCATTACCTATAGCCGTCTGCTAAAACTGCTCCATATCATCATCATCATCATCATCAAGGTTTTATTCTAGATGATGATCCCACTCTCACAGACATTGAGATGCAGGCCAGTTCTCACTTACAGGCAGCCTCAGAAATCCAGGAACAAATCCCAGCAACAAACTCTGTTGCTGACTCTGTCTACATACCTGCCCTTGCGATACCATCATAAGGCCTAAATACATTAGCCATGCCATGAGGAGCGCGTTCACCTGCTCATCTACTAAATGTGCCAGCAATGCCCATCTGCCATGAACTCTGACCAAACTCTCTCTACACAAGAGAATAAATGGACACAAATGAGACATCAAGAGCTCAGAAGACCGTGGCCTTCGCTTCTTCTGGTTCCTGTTGTCCAGGAACTGCAAACCATGGTCAATGGGACCTACAAGCAGCTGTCCCTGTAGATGTGTAGATAAATCATCCAGTGACCCACCGGGTCTAGCCCTGGCAAACCGAGTCCGGCCTCACAGGCCATTTATTGCCCATCCCTGAAGTGGTTGCTTGGGAAACAATGAGGTGCCTTTGAGAAGGCACAGCTTCACCCAAAGTCTGTAGCTGGGTTGTGCCCCAATCTGTGGTGCTTATTTTCTTCCCAGTTATATTATTTTACTTTATCACAAATATTAACTTTGGGGGGGTGGGGGACAAAAAAACAAAACCCACCACTGCTGACAGACCTTCCCACCAGGACCGACAGCAGTTTTAAAATAGGTATTTAAAATTAACTTAAAACAGTTCATTATAAAGTTACGGTACAGATACTGCTTTCTTCTCACTCTGCTTCAACAGCATCTTATTTCCTGTTACAATTAGATTCATTAAAAAGTATGTATTTTAATAAAGCTATCGGGGTGTGCCTCAGGATATTTTCTTCTTTAGTTAAGCTTATTATTAGTATAAAAATATTCTGGAAAACATTCCCTTCTCTTTAATATTGCCACTCCCTTTAGAGCTACACTCAATCATAATTTAGTAGAACCCATTCCATTAATTATCTGCATTCTACATAGCCTCAGGCTAGTTAACATATGTTGCTAAAAACTCTTGTCTAACACCTATGCTCTTCAGACACAATGTAACAGCCTCACATTTTTCTTGAAAGATATTGGTCATCTGCACTTCTCCACATGAAACTCAAATCTACTAAGGCCAGTCTCTATACTTTAGCAGTCAAGGAGTGCAAAGTACACTCTCACACTACATCAACTTTATTCAGATATCATTTAAAGCAACACATTGTTGACAGTACCAAGCAAGACAGGGAGAAACATGTGCCAAACAATACACGTACTTGAGAAAGTGAGTCCTACCAACAATTTACAGACTCCTTCCCTTAATCTTTGATATTCGCATAGAAAACCATCTTTCAATCAGCCACAGGAGAGCACTAATGGAGCCATATAAAATATTTTTAACTATCCCACCACAGCATTACATAACAAATGCTCTTCCATCACCTCATGACATCTGGGCCCCTTCCAATCACCAGGCCTCCTGGCAACTGGCCCATTTTGCCACCTCTGACAGGCTTGCCAATTAACGCTGTTCGAAAACTAATAATCTTTAGGCACCATTATGGGTAGTCTTGCCTACTACTACACACATCCTTCCCCATAGTCATTCCACAGCCTCAGTAAACAGATAAGAAACCAGGAAACAATGAATCCAGAACAAAATTATATTCTTTTTCAAGGCATATAGTCTCAAGAGTGAAAAGGCTCAGAAAATGCTCATTAGCCAAAGAATGGAAGAGAAATTGTGAAATGGTGTTTCTCTTTTTCTTGTCTGCATTTTTGTCTAGGCATCTATCATGCTGCCAACATGTCAGCTGAACTTTATTTACAACTTACAATTTACAACAGATGAACTCCAGTTACCAGGTGATTCTGTGAATAACCTGGTTAGGTCCAGTTAGCAGAGGAGCTGACAGCTTCTGTGGTCCCCTAGGGAAGGTGTGTGGGGAGCCCCAGCTCTGCACCACTAGAAGGGGTGGATGTGGGGCAGCCAACCCTCAGCACGGACTGGACCATAAAGCTAGGCCCCTCCTCATGGCTCCAAAGCAACATGGAGGGGCACCTGGGTGGCAGTATAAAGGGGCCTGAAGCTCTGCCCTCTTTCCCACACTTTGACAGGCAATACTCAAAAACCAAACATTAACCTACTGAAATTGGAACTCTTTAAAAGAAAAAAAAAAACAAACACGCAATGAGAAACTAAGCCTGAAGTTCCTGTTAGTGAGGGTTGTCTAGATGTAGTCTGCAGCCTATGCATCAAGGACCAGGACTTCCGATCATTCGGAAATAAATAGGGAAAAAAAAATACTTGACTTTGCATTACCAATTTCTTTTCCAAACAATACACATGCCTACAAGACCCTCCAAAATTACCTGCTGCAGCTTGATAGAGGGGCAGCCATAGTTTACAATTACACCTCTCCTGGGTTTTGTAACCATGTGGTCCAAAATATGTGGCAGGTGAGGGAAATCAGTATATATTAAAGCCATTTTCTCTTTAAGATTTTGCAATATTCCTCAAATGTATAAAAACGTAGCACAAGGAAAAGTAGAGATCTTATGCTCCTGATCAGAACACGTCCAACATTGTTTATTGTTACCATGTCATAAAAATTCCTTCACGTGTTTATAGCCTGCCATATGCCAATTAGCTGTTTAGCCTACTGTACAGATGGCCTTTTGTTATTTATTAAAGAGCCATTCTGAGAATATTAAGCAAGTTAATTCGAAGCATTTTGGATTCTTGAAAATACCATAGTCTTCATCTTACCATGTGGTCTTATTTAAAGCTTCTTGTTTTAAAGAGCTAGAGATATATTTTAAAAAGTATAACCGTGGTGTCCAATATACTCCTCATTCACCACATGCAGTGAACAGGGCAGCAGAGTATCACCAAATGCAACTCAGGAGAGCTATATGTGGGAAGCGCCCCTCCGGCCACTCTGCACACATGTTCTATCACATGGAGGGACAAGTGCATGGAAGCAGCAACGGAGGTGGCTCCTCCAGGCCTGGTGGGCTTCAGCCCCAGGGAGGCTCAGGCGGCTCCGGTGACTAATATCTCGGGGGGGGTGATAGGTCCTGCGGCAAATCAGTTAAATTTCTTTCGGACACCACTGAACTAGAACAAGACAACAGCTTCTCCCAATTGTCAGTTCCTTTTTTGTAAAAAGAGGTGCTGGTACTCAGACTGCTAGCCGCCTCCTGCCCCCAGCCAATCCATGACTAGGGCTGCTGAGGTGCCAGTACTCAGTACCAACAAGTACCAGCACAAGAAAAGCACTGGTCACAACCAAAGATATTTGGAAACCCTTCCTGAAAGAGCTTACAAAAATTAAGTTACTCTTTTTCTAATACATTACACCTAAGGCATTAGATATAGAGACTCCAAGAATGGCATTTTAAACAAGTTGAAAGGCAACTGAAAATGACTAGCAACATACACCAGTGAAAAAATTAGGCTCCCACTGAAATATTACAAGTAGATTCTCAACTGCCTGTTGGCTAGGAGATAAATACCTCCTGCCTGTTCTTCTCCACCCATTACCGCAACTCCACAGAGACAAAATGTTTGGCAAATAAAGATGCTCCAACAATGAAAGCAGCTATTTAACAGTGCTTTAATAATGCCTTAATCTGCCAAGAGTCATGGTCAAAGGGTTGGCCTGGTTTTGAATGTGGAACTATATCAGCAGCAAAAGAAGGGTCACATATTTTAGCTATTACTACAAAAATTAAACTAAAAGTCTTGCTAGAGGAACAAGAATTATGAATCCTGTTGGAAAGATTAATCTTAAATTTACCATGTACTTAATTTTAACTCTGCTGTCCGGTTGATTAAACCAGCCCTCAACTGTCATATTAAAATGTTTTTTTACGTATTACATATATCATTCTCATTCAAAATCATTTATAAGGGTATAATGGTTTGACAGTTTTTCAGTGCAGTGCACTGAATATGAATTTCACTGCATTTTTAAAAATGGTCAAGTAATGATTAAATGGCAAGGAAATAACATGAATCCTTTGTGTTAACAGAAAATACAAGCAATTAGGTTATTACCTATTCCATCCAGATCACAGTAGCTATTTTTATAAAAGTCATTCATGACTACAAACACGCTGTACAGTCACTAGTGAAATTACACAAGGTCTCTGGAATAAAACCCAGGACCTTTGCTTCCAACAGAGATACACAATTTGGGATAAAGGAGAATCTTCTTTAGCTGCTGTATTTTGGCTGACCTTCGCAATCCAGGCTGTGGAAGGTCGCTGCATACACTGAAGTGCCTCAGTTTACGCAAGGGTTGCATTCCCATGCACCCTTGCGTAACTGGAATTTAGCGTAAGTCAGAAGGTGGCTTTTTTCCCCCAACGGAATGTACTTCTGTAGCCAAAGAAGCAGCAAGAGCACCTACAGCTCCTTTTGAAAGGTAAGTCCTGGGCTGCGGGGCAGTTGGGGAAGATTAAGCCTGGAGGTGGGTTGGGGCCATGGGAGGGGGCAGCGGGTGGAGTAGATCCAAAGCTGCACATGGGGGTTGGGGGGGCAGTTGAACCAGAGCGATGCTTGGGTGGTAAACCAGGCTGAACTGGGGCCAGGGGTTTGAACTGGAGCTGCGCATGGAGGTGGTGAAAGGGAGCCATGTGCAGGTGGGGAAGTTTGAGCTGGAGCTGTGCTCAAGTGGTGAGTCAGGCTGTGGGGATTTGAACCAGGGCTGTGGGGGAGAGGGGGGCGAGGAGGGGGACGAGCTGGAGCCATGCATGAGAGGTGGGGAGCTGGAACCAGCACCATGCACGGGGGGTGTGGGGGGAGCCGGAGCTGTGCGTGGGTTTGTTAGCGGGGCTGCGGGGGTTGAACTGGGGCCACGCAGGGCTGGGGGCACTGAGCCATGGCCTGGGGGAGCAAGAATGTGAGTTGCACTTAACTTGCGTTAATGTGAGTTAAGCGCAACTCAAACTCGTGCATTTCAAGGGTTTACTGTACGTCGCTTTTGGTGATGTAATAGTCTACATCTCTGGTTACTATATTACCACTGAGATGAGAGAATACCTCGTCTTTAAAGAATGCATTACAACGCCACTTGCCCCCTCCAAAAACTCTCACAGAGCTATCAGAGTACTGATGTTATTCACAACTCTTTGTTGCTAAAAGTCTCATGGCCTACAATTGAGGCATAGCAAGTGAATAACTATTCTAAAATCCCTTCATCCTAAATCCTAATAGATACATTTTATTCATTCTTTCAAGACATCAAATGCCTTATGTATCTGTTAAATGATATTTTTTAGGACCCTCTGCAGAGTGGTTGAACTACTGAACTCTTCTCTTGGCACAACTTCAGTTGCCTTCTGCAATGCAATATAATGATTTGTCCCTCTAGTTCACTTTTTAAGATGATTTTTATATACACAATTAAAGCCATTCCTCCTTCATTGCAGCAAAATGAAAGACGAACATTTGAGACGAGATTTCAGATACCATATTCCAGACTAGGAGAAATCTGATTATGTTTACAAAGAAAACAAAAAGACAGCAATTATCAGCATGCCCTCTAGCCAACTAATTAAAACAGAAGTTGGTGACATTAGCTCAAAGAGCTAGAAAACACCACCAGGATGCAAAGCTAATAGAAGGAATACACAGAAGGTCCTACTGCATTTCAGGCAGAATCTTTAATTTCTTTAGCATTGTACTAACAAAAGTAGTCCTGGATTACAGTAGAATGAAACACAAAACAAAATATTTTCAGATAAAATGAGTCAATGTATTATAGAACATTTTAAGGGTTGCTACATATCAATCAGTGTACTAAAACAAAACACCATCCAGTAGCTCATCCTTCAAAACTCTCAGAAGCGGTTCAATATCCAAGAATCGACATAATTATTTCACAATCTGAAGCCAACAAATGTCTCCTCAAAGCATGTATCACGAAAGTTTAATTAACAAGGGGAAAAAGTCTTCTTTAGTTTTTACATCAAGGATAATCTGACAGTTAAAAATCAAATCCACTATACGTTATATTCAGATTCAAAATTAAAAAGGTCAAAGAGGCTTCCTCTTTGTTAGTATTTTAATTTGTTTTTATTAGCTTTCAAAATATTGTTTAATCTGTAATCCAGCACATTTTAGAGTACAATTAGCATATGCTAAATCAACACTGGAATTAAGGTTTTGAAGAAAGCATTTTAGACAAGTCTATTATCTAATTCTCCCCTGTATGCACCACAGAGTCTCTTTGGAAGACTACATCTTGTACATATTTGCATATATACTTTGGGTGTTTATCAGAACTGTTTAAGCTTTTACTTAAATTTTAAAATACAAGTTTTATTTAAACTCTCTCATTTACAGCATTCCAAGTGTCCAAGTCTTATTACTAGCCTCACTGGTATTAAAGAAATCATTTAAAAAAGGAGATTTTCAAAGGCACCCAGAAATCTTAGGTACGCAACTCCTGTTTAAAGCTATTACAAGTAGAGCACTAACTCACCTCAAAAAGTCCTTCAGTCTTTATCTACATTACTGAGCTTTTGCCATTATAACTATTAGCAGACTCTGCTGGCATAAAGATACATAGTAAGGCTGCAACTACACTACGAGATAAGAAATCGATTTTAACAAAATAGATTTTAATGCTGCGTTTTATCCATTTGATTTTGAGCATCTTCACCTTCCCCCCCACTCTCCACAAAATCAACTTACTGCTGCTACACACAAGTAGCTTAAATAGAGTGCTGCTGCAGTATATTGTGGGAACCTATCCCACAGTTCCCTGAGCCCTGTTGCATTCTGGCCCCACAAGCAGATGTGGGTATATGTTGCCATCTTTCCAAATTTCATTCCCTTCTTTTCCCTGCCATGTTAAATATGTTTAAGTAGATAAGGGTGACACATTGAAACAGCATGCCTAGGCTTTATCTTGGCCTTGGATATTGATTTGTGCCTCCTTGGAAAGAGGAATCTGAGCAGACACGAGTGCTACACTGAAACTCAAATGAATCATCAGTAAGGGCCCAGGGCAGCTAAAAGACAGTACACGTTTGACAGCCACGAAAATTGTGACCACCCACTGAGGCCCTTTCAGGAACTTTTATCTGAATTTAGGCTCCTACAAAAGAAAACCCTTATGTCTAAGTAGACACGGCGGCTACACTGAAACTTGAATGATTCATTAGGCTAAAAGACCCCAGACTTCAGGCAGGTTTGCACCTAGAAAAGAAGACACTTAGGACAAGAATATTCCCCACTGCAAGCCTTACTTCAACAACTGTGGTAACTGTATAGCTAATACATTGCCTTCATTGAAGCATGTATGGCTCAGGGTGCCTAAAAGACCCCCAGCTATAGCCAGTTCCAAAAATTGCTACAGCAGAGGAAGAAGTCCCCCAGGCGGCTAAATGAACCCCTGCTAAAGCTATCCCCAAAATTGTGACCGCCGAGAGAGACAGCCACCGAGCAGCTAAAAAGCCCCCACCTACAGCCAGCCTCCAAAAATTGTGACCCTCACTGTGCACAATCTGCCTAGCACCTTGTGCAACACATCCTTCTATTGGTTCAAGATCAAGCCACAGCATGTGGCTGGACGCAGGAATGTTCCAGATTGTGTGGCACCTCTGGGGGGAGGGAAGGGAGGGGATGTGGGGGTCAGGACAACAAGCAACAACTGAAAAGAAGTTTCTCATACTACCAGAAAAGCACAACCCCCACCTACAGCCTCGCTGACGCAATGGTGCAGGGGTCAGTGGCTGGCGCCAGGCAGAGCAGAAAAAAAGGCAGCTAGCAGGGGTATGCACAGCACGACAGACCCCCACCGCTAGGCTAATAGCAAAGAAAAAAGAAGATTTTTCAGCCTCTCATGACCCTACAGCCACAGGCTTGCAGGTGCCAAACTGTAATGGTCTTCCTGTTGCCTAATTCTTCTACAGTTGAGAGTTGCAGAGATGTAAGAGGCCAGAGCAGAGAACTGTGGTGCACTGCACAGCACATACAGGACATCTGTGGAGGCTAATGAATTTGATTTAAAAGACATGCTGCATCCTCACCACCCTTCATTCAGAATTTTAAATGTGAACTGAATACTACACCCATCAGATTACTACGATTTTAGGATTTTGATATCATGTTGACTTTAGGGGTCCGTAAATAGAGCTAATGGACTTTACAATGAGGACAGGCACTGGGGGGCGGGGGGGGGAAAAAGTCGAGCCATCTTAAAATCCATTCTATCTCATAGCGTAGACACAGCCTAAGACACCGGAAGGAATTCTTCTGCAGGTATAACTAGGCAACTTCCCAGAACATCATCAATCAACAAAAGCACTCTGACAGCATCATAACATCTAAACCAGGAGTTCTGTCACCATAGCTATTTTGGCTGATGATGTGGTTCCCTTCCCACTCCCTTCCCATGCACACATCTATTCAACAGTTATGTTGGCAAAAAACTTTGCAGCATAAATGAAGATTTAATTATTTCTTTGTATATAAAGAGTGTAAGTTTTCCTATTTTCTAGGACCTGACCTATACAAATATATAATATATAGGTAGTGGGATCTCTATTCTTTTTTCCATAGAGTAGATACTTGTCTGAATACCAAATGACGCAAGACTGAAGTGGTTTCATTCTGAGGCTCATGAAAGGTGTTATACAATTACAAGAGGTCTTGGGGCCTAACAGTTATAGAAAGACTCACCAAATTTCAATGCATCTGATGAAGCAGGTTTTACCCATGAAAGCTTATACCCATATAAATCTGTTAGTTTTTAAAGGTGTCATTGGATTCCTAATTGTTTTTGGAGATACAGATTAACATAGCTACCCCTCAGACGAATTTTAAGGATAAGCCTTCAAGTATGAAATTAAGTGGTGGATGCTAACTAACCTCCCTTGAGGATGAAAGGCTCCTGGTGGTTTGGAGTCCAGAGAACATCCAATGAATTTGATAGTCTGGGACAGAACTAGACTTGACTTTTTTTTTTAAACTGACAATTATTCCTAAATCTTTTCTTCACATTGGTAATTCAGACAATACCAAAGTTCTGCACACCAAACAGTTGTTGAAATAAGGACATACATACATGCTCTGATGACAAATAGCAACACCAACAGACATTGTGACCTCGTAGGTCAGCTAAATATAAGAAAGAAGAGCAGAAGGATCCATTCCTGAGTGTGGAGTCATCTCTAATCATGGTTCCTATTCATGTATCCTGCCTGAGTGTATCCTGTGTCCCTCTCACCGTGTGTCATCACTCCCCGTCAGCCATTTTGACTGTGGTACAGTGTGGGAAGGGATTAGGGAAGTGTTAGGGATAATACTTACCTGGGTTTGTGTATATAGTTTTGACAACTGAAATTTTAAAAATGTTGATGGTTTAACCTGGTGTTTAATAAATTTGCTGTTATTTGTTCATCTGTAGTTGTGTGACTTGATCATTGCCCTGTGAATACGATATGGAGGGTGGATATTGGACTTGTAAATTGCAGTGGAATTAATTACTATCTCTTGCTGTTTGGGTAAAAACTTCCACTGTTTACTGGGCTCTAAGACATTTAAGTGTAAATTACAGCTAAACAACAGCACAGAACACTGAAAGCCAGAACTGGTGGCTGTAAACAAACTTTATGGGAGCACAGGAAACTTGGCCACACCCATGATAAGTAGTCATCTGGCTAACGAAAATTACGCCAGATTATGGAGTTTGCCAGATGAGAGTTCCAGATTAGAGAGGTACAGCCTGTACTGAATCTCCAAGCACTGACCAATTAGTTGAAATTGGATGTTGCCACTGCTCAGTTAACATGGTTGATGGCACTGTTCATGACAGGCTGCAAGGATCATCAACCACTAAATCTTCCTAATGCTGCAGCCACCAGCAGCAATGAAACTGACAAGGACACTAGCCAATAGAGTGCTCCAGTGAAATTTACAAGGGTTCCCAGTAAGAAGCATGCTTCCTCTCGATAAAGACTCCCTTAGAATCTACTTACCTGACTTCTCAGCCACTACCAGAGATAGTGAAGAGTACTGTGCTGAATTCCAGAGTATTGCATTTCTCCCACAGGCAGCAAGGGTCTCTGACTGCTCTATCGAGATCTCAGTCTGTTGCAGCAGACTCTTTTGTGATTTAGGAGGTCTCGTAACACAGTCTCCCTCATCTCCCGTGCACTGAGGGCATGAAGGGGGCAGGGTGGCAAGGAGGACAGACATCTCCTGTTGCCTAAAAGCTGTGCATATGACATTTCTCTCAAGGTCCAGTCCATGAGAAAGAATTTGCCTTGATTCTTTAACCTTCTGTGCACATTTTGAAAAGCTTTGCAAATCATTCATATCACTGTTAAATGACTCTTCCTAAGGCAGTATATGCAGTTGTCTTCTAAAAGGATCACTCTTCCACAGCAGTCATGATCAAAAGCTGAGAAGTGAGGCTGAGGCATATCACAGACAGCCCAGTGAATTAAAGAACACCAACAAGTAACCTATTCTGTCTTTTATTTTTCATGTAAATAGGCCAAACAAAAAGGGGGGTGTGTGCACATGTGCACAAAATCTGAACAATTCTAGTTTTTACCTATGTATCCTCATCTAAAACTGATTAAAAGAAAGGACCCTGAAAAGATTCAACTCTGACAGGGCAATCAGAATGAACTGATTGATAGTTGAGGGTAGCTCCTCCCCTTATGCACTTGGGAACAGGTAGCACAAGAGCCCGAGAAATGAAGTTGCAACCCTAGCAGGCACTATTAGAAGGAAAAGAATCCAGTCTCTCAGGAGTAGGAACAACATGCACAGGAGCTCAAATAATCTAGGATGTGTCTCTGTTCTTCATCAAATGTTGCCTGCTTTAACAGAAATTTAGTCTGTCTTGAACGAAGAGCTGCTTGAGAGTTAAGACTATGGTAAGAAAAGGGTGCGTCCTCCTGACGAGCAGCTGCCAAAGGAAAGCTAAGAACTCTTCAAAAAAGAATCTGAATCCTCCCCAATTAACTGACGCATTGCTCTCTGATGTTGTATTTTCTGTTCTAGTGTGTTTCCATTTATACCCCACAGTCAAAGAATTCCAGGAAAACTGCAACTACATGTGACAGTCATTTTTTCCCCAACTATTGCAGTGTATGTTAAAGCAGGCTCCAGATTGCTCAACACCAGGGCAAAGTACAAGAAACCAGAAATGAATATGGGCAGTTAACTCCTGCACTCCCAAGTCTGGGCAAGTGTTACCAGACCTAAAATATGCAGAAAATTCTTTACAATATATGTGTTTCCCCGTAAATAAGACAGTCATTTCTAAACTGAAGTACTGGACAGCACCAGGCACTCAACAAAATAAGCACCATCTTTTTGATAGTTTAGCAGTCACTGGTGAGGAGAAGAAGGTGAGAACTAGCTATGGCTTTACAATGAAATCTGGAGGGAGGTGAACATACCAAGCCATGAGAATTTTGCTTTTAGCCTTATGACTACAACAACATGAACAGATATTTATACCTCTTTTAGTGTTTCTCATTTTTAAAAAGTTGTGCTTAGACCTGACTCTCCAAAGTAAACAATATAACCAATGGTAATAGAGAGGAAGCCGTGCTAGTCTATACACTATCAAAACAAAAAGCTGTCAAGTAGCACTTTAAAGACTAGCAAAATGGTTTAAAGTGCTACTTGACAGCTTTTTGTTTTGATAATATAACTAATGCAGTGACATCTGCCAGAATTTGCAAATAATCTATAACAAGAGAGCAAACACCACAATCATCTGTTATTCTGATTGGTGCATTAAACTTGCAGATGTCATCACTAGAATTTAAACGTGAATATTATTTATTTAATCAGATGTGTTAGTGGATGAACCAGGGTTCGTGGTCAGTGTGAAGCACATTACATTGGCACCTACAATAGTTTTTTCTGAAGAGAATGATGAGTGAATTGGAGCTATAAAACAGTAATTGCTATATTCCTCATCGGCAAAACCATTCTGCAAGTAGAAGAAACAAAAAAGTAGTACTTCATATGCAACAAAACATGAGGAAACAAAAAACTGTTAAGTCATCTAGTACTGTCTGACACAGATTTTAATTGCTTAATGAAAAACACTCACCAAAATCAACTTAAGACTCCACAAACTCCTAAAATGCTTTTGGAATAGAAGGCACACAGGCAGTAAGTTTGTGCAATGACAGGATTTACATAATATGCAAGGATACTGCAGAATCTCGCAAGTAACTTAAGTTGGGGAGAAAAGACTGATCAGTGTTTTCCCATTCTTTGGCAGCTGGCTGTTGGCAGGACAAACTGATTTAGGAACTATTCATTTTCAGTTTAGAACATCTCCTCTCCCAAAGCTCATACTTTATACAAGCCTAGCACTCAGAAGAAGCTCCAACAAAATGCCACGTGAATGCCTGTTCTCACTTCCAGGTGACACTATAAATAATCAGCATGCGGCATTATCTACTATCAATATTTGTCTTAGAGACTGGATGAACAAGAAGCAGGACTGAGTGGACTTACAGGGTCTAAAGTTTTACACGGTTCTGTTTTTGAGTGAGGGCATCATCTAAACACGCATTCACACACACACACCCAAGCCTTCATTTCCAAGTTCAACTTTCATGAAAAAAATTGCATTACCATGATTGTATTAGGTGAACTGAAAAATAGTATTTGTTACGTTTTTACAACACTAATATTTGTAATGAAAACAGTCAGCACTGTATACTTTGTATTCAGTATTATGGCTGAAATCATTATTTTAAAGTGTAGAAAACATCCCAAAATATTTAAATAAATGGTATTCTATTAAGACTGTGATAAATATAATTTTCCAAAATTGTTTGACAACCCTTCTTATCACCATTCAACAAGTGGTCTTAAAAGTGGATTCCTACTCAAGCTTTAAATTAAGATACATAACTACTTGTACAAGATTACGATCAAAGTAAAGATGAAGATAAATAATCCTGTTCTCTTCCCATTTGTCTCATCTACACAACAGTTCCTATTTTTTAAGCCTTGAACTCTATAAATACTGATTGCTGAACTGCGTACGTGCCATGAGGATCCTTATGAGACTCAGCAAAACAATAGCTGTTCTACACATCTCTTCAGTTTAAAAATCTGCAAATAGTCTTTATTAAATTCTGAAGTGACTTTCCATCTATTATCTGAAACACTTCACACGAGGCTCATACAGGTGTACCTTAGAACCAAATACAAGTTGAACCTCTCTAGTCTAGCACCCTTGGGACCTGACCAGTGCCGAACGAGAGGATTTGTTGGACTACAGGTGGTCAATGTTTCTAGCTGCATTACCAGCACTTCCAACTGTTTACTGGGCTCTTAGAAAACATTTAGGGATAAATTAGAGCTAAACAACAGCACAGAACACTGAGAGTCAGGACAGGTGGCTGTAAACAACCTTTATGGGACCATGGAAAAACTGGCCAAATTGCTGATATGTGGTCGTCCACTAACTAAAATCATAGTGGGTTACAGAAGTTGCTGGGTGAGAGCATGCCTGACTAGAAAGGTTCAACCTGTATAAACACAATCTTTTTGTAAAGAGTGACAAAATCATAATGTTCAATGCACACAGGGCAAATATGACAGATCCTCTATACCCCAAGTTTTGGCATTATGCTTTCTTCCCAGCCACTATGACCTGGGCACTTTATTCATGATTAAACTGAAGAACCACATACCCTCAGAGCACAAAAAAGAAAATAAAGCAGGGGTCCCTGGCTGAAATAGTTTACATCTAGAGAACAGGAGTAGTTCAGAAACAAAAGGATGAGGATAAAGACTACATAATAATGCAGTCTTCTAACAATACACGTGTATTTTGAGCATTACAACTTGGCTTTTATTTTTTACATTTTGTCAGTCTAAAGATCAAAAGTCAACCTGCAATGTGTTTGTCATCATTTTTTCTTCTCATTGCAATCATAATACCACACAGTCAATGATAGCCAAAGAGGCTGGGAAATCTAGTCAACATAAAAACTGAATACATAGTAAGTTTGTGAGTTCAGCAAGCTTGCGGACTTGGGTCTCTAAAAACAAAAGGCTAGAGCAAGTCCACATTGTGCCATTTGGCATTCACTAATGCATAATTTACAATCTCAATACCAACATCAGAATATGTTTCTGTTATTGACGGGAGAAAGTAGGAGAAAAGTCTAGAAAGAGGAACATTTAAAATATTTCTAATATATTTTAAAACCCAGGGAGATAACTATCCCAGTGGCATTTCATG
Source organism: Carettochelys insculpta (assembly GCF_033958435.1). Lineage (NCBI taxonomy): Eukaryota > Metazoa > Chordata > Testudines > Carettochelyidae > Carettochelys > Carettochelys insculpta. The sequence goes on along the minus strand of NC_134139.1, from coordinate 108,508,076 downwards.
GGCCTACTAACTGCCATTAACATGGCATTACAAATTTCTGGAGTAACTCAACAGATAGTTTCTGGCATAAATCACAACTGGTTACCAAACAAAATTTTTCATTCTAAGATTACTTCAGACCTCTGTGGTGAGCCCAGCCTTCTCATCAGCACTCTCACCTGGATTTCTGTAATTGATTTATGGATAGTGCCATAGAACAACCACACACAGAGCATTTGTTATAAGTATCTATCTGAAACGTGGTAAAACTCTGTTGGATTAAAAACTGGCTGTAATGTGAGCAACACTAGAAAAGATTTCAAGTGAATGATACTTCGCATGCACATATTCTTAGTGACATCATATATAAAGGGTCATGGGCTCCCACAAGATGAAAAGTGCTGGATTACAAATACAACAGAATTCATGCATGCAGCATTCTTAAACTTCTCTACATGAAATTTCCAAAATAAACTTCCAATGTATTTCAATTTTTGTTGAGAAGTTTCTGCTGCGCATCTGCTCATGGAATTTCCTTACATTTCCACCTCAAATTGAGGTTGCTTCAATTCATAGTTGCTTCACTGAGGCTGTGTCTACATGGGCACAAATCTTCGAAATAGCCATATTTCGAAGATTACTAATGAGGCACTGAACTGAATATTCAGCATCTCATTAGCATTAGGAAGCTTCCAGCCGCAGCGCTTCGAAAGCACTGCTTTCGAAATGTGCGGCTTGAAATGGCTACATGGGGGTCCTTTTTGAAAGGACCCGCAGCTTTCGAAATCCCCTTATTCCGATCAGTGAGCAAATAAGAGTATTTCAAAAGGTGTGGGGTCCTTTCGAAAAAAACCCCCATGTAGCCGTGTGCTTTCGAAAGTAGTGTTTTCGAAGCACCATGGCTGGAAGTGTCCTAATGCTAAGGAGGTGCTGAATATTGAATTCAGCACCTCATTAGTAATCATCAAAATGGCCATTAGCATGGCTATTTCAAAGATTTGTGCCCATGTAGACACACCCTGACAGAATGAGAAAAGGGAAATGCAGCACTAATCAAATCTTGCTTTTTCTTCAAGCTGTCTGAGGAAGAACAGCAATGTCTTCAAAGGATTATTACAATAAAATGGCTACACCTATTATTCAAAACTCTTGTAATGCCATTTTTATTTTTGAAATTATTAATGAAGATTACATTTCTTCTGCTCAAAAGACAATCTGTCAAAACCGACAAATTACATTCATATTTTGAAACTTCACTACCTAACCATTTCAGCATTAATTCTTTATATTCTGCATAAAAAAGCCTGAAAGTAGAAAGCTTTACTACAATTATTCTGCCTTTACTAGAATTATTTTCTTATTCTTGCCTATCATGAGATATTTTCCCAAGGTATTTATTTTTAAGAACTGCACGCACTAATGGCAAATTAAAAAGCCTGAGATCACTTGAATTGCAGGCCCTTAGGCTCATGTATGAAAAAACAAAATAAATTTGTGCAAGTTAACATTAAATATTTACACAAATGCATTATAAAGAAGTTGAATTACTGCAGTTGAGCAATCTTGTAAAAGGTGTGCTATCAATTCTTTACTGTGCTTTAAAGAAGAGTTAAAATGTTTAAAACTTTAAATTGGTTGCACAAATAAGAGGAAATAAAACTATCCACAGGACACAAGACAGCAGCTTATTGATCGTACATTGCAAGGTTGACTCAAAGGTCTGGCAGAGCTCTCAGCCACAAGACTGTAAAGCAGTAGTCAGCAAACTTTCAGAAGCAGAGTGTGGAAATTTGACCTTTTGACCTCTATGTAGGGGCTGAGTGCTGGTGACACTTTTCAAAGCCACTAATAGGCCTACTTACAACAGCTTCATTAATAAATAAATAAAGATGCAGAGCTTTTCTATTTAGCTCAGGGGTCAGCAAGCTTTCCAAGACCACGCGTTAAGACTCTTGGTTCAACTTAATCCAATGCAAAATTTTGAACAGTGCTACAAGACATGATTATAATGGAGATTGTTCTAGGGTGCTTTAGGATTATTTTGTTTCTTCCCTTCCTGGGGCCTGGCCATGTGAAGTAGGGTCTGTGGGGCCTGGCCTGGCCAGTGAAGGAGGTGCGCTTGAGGTGGCAGGGCATGTTTGGTGCCCAACCCACCTTCAATCTGTGAAAGGAGAAAGGGAGGGGTGTGGTGGGGATGGCCAGGCCATGTGGGGTATGCAGGAGAGCGATGCAAGCTGGACGGGAGGGTGAATATGTGGGGGAGAGGATTTTCTCACCTACGGAAGCCAGGGATTGTCTGTAAACCCCAGAGTGGCAGCCCAGGCCTTGGAGCACCCCGTCCCTGCCAGACCCATGGCTGCATCAGCCTCGATGCTTGGCGCTCGCTGTGTGTGGGGTTAAAGCTAGTCTGAGGTGATAGGCTGGGTCCTGTGCAGCTGGAATTGCCACATGGCTCTCCAAAGCCATTACACAAGCAGTGGGTAGGAGAGGGAGATGGCTGCACGCAGTGGCTTTGATTCAGCAGCAGTTCTGGGTGGTGGCCTCTTCAAATGTAGAGCCTGGGGCATGCACAGTGCATGTCTGTCATCGCTCTGCTATTCCCTCCCTACTCTGCTGCAGTGACAAAGCTGCTGGCTCCTGCCCTGCCTCCACACGTGAGCCCGGGAAGCACCACAGCAAGCAGCTCTGCAGGAAAAGCAGTTAGAGCAGCAGGTGGAGCAGCTCCGTCCCCACCCCACCTTCGGGCTGAAGGGCCCCACTCATTGCTCCTAGCAGGGCTGTATCGTCCTGCCCCTGCAACTCAGCCCCTGGCTCCTCACCTCTGCCAGCTGGCTCATGGGCAGGGTTCACACATTCCTGCCAGCTCTGCTCACAGCGGAGCACCATCTGCTGATCCCTGTGTCCCCTCTGCATGGGGGGAGGGGCATGCTCCCACCATGTGCCACAAAAAAAAAAAAAAATCAGCTCATCTGCCCCTCTTGGCATGTGCGCTGGGGGTTGCCAATCCGGCTGTAGAGTATCAGCCAAAGGATAGAATGCAAGCTTCCTTTGTTTATTTTTATGCTTCACAATGTTATTCCAAAACTATCCACTTGAAACTAGGAGATAAGCACCAAAAACCATCAGCTGTGAACAGGGACAGGAAATCAACGTATTTCCATTTACAACATTATAACAATATAGCTTAAATACATGTAATTTTTCCACACATTAATATTCTTTCATTTCTCCTCTCATTTGTTAAGTAAATCTGGACACAAAATGTTTACCTTATTCTACAGCACCAGCTGTAAAACTTTTTGTTCACAGCTCACTTGAAAATTGCTGAGGGTCTTGGCAGACCACTTAACCATCTTTCCAAATGTTGTTTGTACCATTAGCACGTCGTATAAAAGTGCTTTGCAATGGCTGTCTAAAAATCGCACAAATAATTTTTTTTTGTTCTAGAAATAAAAGCACACAACTCATAGTTTAAATATCAGTAGGGGTCTCTTCCCTGCCATGGCAGTCACAGGGCACAGCCTGGGAAGGAGAGGCATCTCTCCTCAGAAGCCACAGCTATGGTGCTGGGGAAAGTTGTCTCTCTCTGGCTGCGACAGACCCACACATTTCAAAATTTTCCCCACCCTCCTCTCACCTCTCTGCATCCACCTATTTTGCCCACTTCACCGCCCCGACGCCCATCCTCTTTTGCCCCCAAGGCCACCACTTTACATACACGTAAGGGTCCAGATTCCAGGCATCTAATTATTGGAAGCATGGCCCACTGGCAACTGGTGAGAAAGGTTACAGGGGGGCACCAGTCACCTGCCCTTGCTCCATCCCCTCCCACTGCTCTGCCCATACCCTTGCACTTCCAGTGAGAGTTGCAGCAGCACAGCCTGACGGCCATGCAAGCTAGAAAGCTTGTGCTGCTCTAGGGCCACGCTGCTCTGGACGAGACACTCACCGGAAGTGGCATAACAGTGACAGTGTGTGCAGGGAAGGGTGGAAACTGGGGGTCCATGTGATCCTCTGATCACCTTCCATGCATGATCCCTGGCTATGCCTGTGAGCCACTAGCTAGGTGGACAGCTCTTCATTCTGTCATGTGTGGCCACCCAGGAACACACCTTAGAAGATGGAACTGTTCGTAGACCACCAAAATGGAGCTCGTAGACCACTGGTTCTCCACAGACTACAGTTCGAGAACCCCTGTGCTACAGCACAGTAAAAAGTTAGATCCAACTATAATAACTATTTGAAGTGGAAAAAAAATACTATGGTGATAATGGCAGTGGGATGGAACATAAATGCCAAAAATAATCCAAAGTTAAATATATTTTACCTTCTTTTGAGGACTCTATCTAGGAAATTAGGCTTTTTCCCAGTTATATTTTGGTAGTTCAGATTCATAGGTGTGCTCTTTCCCATTACACAAGGGAAAAATAAACAAAAAGCAAAAAAGGTGAAGTGAGATTGATTATGCCTTATTATAGTGAATTTACCCACTCTTATTCACCCTTGTGAGGAGCTTGCTGCCTCCTTACAAGTTGAATTCCAGCCACACTAAAATCAGTGTTTGTCTGAGAAATCTTTTACACAGTGTTTTCCTTTCACTACAAACAAAAACAAAAACAAGAACAAAACAAATGCAGAGTTGAACTATCTAGGCTTGTACAGCAGAACTCAAAGAAAAGTATATTCTTACCTCAGTGATTTCTGTGTGTGTATGGACAAGTTGACTTCAATAACTACACCAAAGAGCAAAGCAGACACTACTTCGAACACATACTTCAAACAAGAACCTAAATCCAAGTTTCTGTATCATGCTAGAAATCCAGGCAAAAAATTACCAATATTCTCATACTTGAAAAGGAGGAAGGCCTTTCAATTACAAATAGCACTTGAGCAGATTTTTTGCATTGCAACCAATTCTTTAGGGCTGTCAGTACCAAAGATAATTTTATCATGTAACCAACCACATCCTCTTGAGAAATAAAATGCTGCCTATGGAATTGGTTTTCCAGAGAAGAAACTGAGGTCAGTAGAAATAGCTCCTCCTTTAGAAGAAACAGTGACTTTTAAGAGACAGAAGCATAAAGCACCTTCATTTTGTCTACAGAGTAAAAGGAACAAGTACTATTTTCAAAAAGGAGGTTTTGAGAAGTTAAGATAAAGGGAACAGAAAACCATATGCTGGAAGTTTCCTAAACAAGTTATTCCCAGGCAACACAGCTACAAAGAGATTCCCATACACAACATCTCATAACCAATGGGATCTCGTTCCCTTCTTCAATCCAGTTCAAAACAAAACTGGAAAAAAAAAATCACCCTAGAGTGACCTTTTTCTGCTAGTAACATACAATCCGAACAGCAAAAAGGAGGGAAAAAGAGAGCGCGCATACGCATACATCTACAGTACCGTAGGCTTCAGTGCAGACTGCCATTCAAAAGAAAGAACTGAAAATAATATAACAGCTTGGGCTACTAACACAACTGCAACCACCAAAAATACTAGAACAATCTTTATAATGTTTTTGTTGTACCAACCTTGAGAGGTCAGCATTGAAAGAACATGAGCTACTAGAGGCCCCAGTTTTACCAAGTCATTAAATTCGCCGAATGACAACACCAAGAATCTAATGGTTCCCTACTGTATCCTAAGTCTCTGTACCAAAAGGAACAGCCACAAAAGGAGATCTTACAGAGAGATGACTGTTTCGCACCACCCCCCCATGCAGAAGGTGTAGTTCCAATCCTCGTGCTGTTTGGCTGAAAACTCCAGAAATTAAGTCTCTACATTGAGCAGAGATATGCACAGCAATCAACCATTTTTTCCAGAAAGCTGCCAGGCCACTGAAGTAAATCTCTGCAAGCTTCTGAAAGACAAAGCCAGTCTTCATTCTTTGATAAAGAAACTGATTGTTAGGGGAAATGCAATAGATCTTGGACTTGAGTAAAACATTTGACATAGTACCACCACATGGAAAATTAATGGTTACAATAGAGAAGATGAGGATTTGTACAAGAATTAGAAGGAGAATAAGAAACTAGTTAAAGGCTCAAAGCCAATGGGTTGTGCTGAACCCTACATATGATGGAAACTATTTCAAACCAGGGGGTGCTGCCACAACCATAGGACCAGCACCTCTGCATGAGACAGGATATGATTGTTTTCTGTAATACTTCAGGAGGTAAATACCAGAAATGGTGAAGAGCTATTTCAGTTAAAGGGCAATGCAGGCACAAGAGACAAATCGGTGTAGCCTGACCCAAGAGAAACTCAGGCTGAACATAAAAAAAACAAAAACGGTTTATAATCAGAGGAGTAAGGTTCTGGGACAGTCTCTCCATTGAAATTGCAGAGGCAAACAATTAGTTTTAAGAGAAAGCCAGACAAATTTATGAGTGACTGTATGGCTGGGTTGGTTGTAATGGTGTGGGGTAGGACTCAGCAGACCCTAGGGCTAACTAACTATCAGGTTATGCCATACGTTCCTAAAAGCTCATGCTTTGCATCTTCAGCCAGCATTAGCAGGGGACAGGAAGGGATTTCCTCCCCTCCCCGCCCCACCTCACTTCCTGCCTAAAACAGAACGGAGGTTGGTGGTCTTCCTCAGAAGTATTTCAAATGTCAAGCCTGGAGAAGAGGCACTATACAGCATGGTCAAGTGTTCTGAGGTGCTATCAAGCATTCTCTCTCTCAGCTTGTCTACCTGGTTCTTGCTCACATATTAGGGTGAATATATCTCCCTTCGAAATATAGGGGAGAGGGGTGGCTCCTCCAAGACCTGTGGGGCCAGGAAGGGGGAAGCAGCTGCCAGAGCTCCCCAGGAGCCTCCAGAAAGCACCAGCTGCCAACCCTCCCCTGGAGTCCTGGGGAAGCCGCAGCCTCCAGCACTCCCGAGCCCTGTGGAAGTGGCAGCTGCCCGCGCTTCCCCCCGAGTTTCAGACTCCCTCCAGCAGCTGCATGTGCGCATCTGCTGGAGGAAAGGTTGGGTGGGGGGATGGCTCAAATACGGGACAAAGAGTCCCTTTTAAAAAAATAAATCAGGATGCCAAATACGGGACAGATGGTCACTTTACTACATGTTCATAGTCTAATTGATTGCCACTTCTGGAGTAGAGGAGGAATTTTCTCACAAGTCACAATGGCAATAACCTTGGTTTTGGTTTTTTCCACTTTCCTCTGCAGCATGCGACTCTTGGTCACTTGCAAGGATTATCTGGATATATCTCACTTATAGAGAAATGATTCTTTGCAGAGGTCTCAGATATTAATGCATCTTGGTACCCCCTATGCTATGATGTGTCACAGGCTGTTTACACTCTCCTCTGGACTGCAATATTTTGGTTTAACTTGAGTTGCTGGATATAACATACAAGTGAATTGTTATGTTGGTTGACTACGATATCCAGAATCATCTAGGAGAAGAGACGATCTGGTGGTCACTTCTGACCTTAAACTCTACAACTCTTGAACTAAGACCAAGACCATAAATAATTGTTTCTGGTACCAAAATTTTGTGACTGATATTTTGGAAACAGAAATTTAGATCTTGAACCTAATGCTTAACAGGTAGAGATGGCAGCATCAGATAGAGTCAACTCTTTTTGATTTCTAAAAAGATTTCCATCTGACTCTCTAGTTCACAACATCCTATTGAAATTTAGAAAAAAGAACTAATAGCCACTTAATACCTAACAAATATCAAAATAGTATAAGGTTTACACAACTTTAGACTATTTAGGATACAAGGACTAAAATCCCTTAAGTTCTTGATACGAAGAAATTAAATTCTTCCCACTGTACACTACAGTTCAAGCTCCTAACCCTACCACAAATACTTCCTACTTACAAAGCTCTTCAACAAATATCCACAAACTGGACGTTGCTACTGAGTATTGTTAATATAAAGGACTTTGCTGCACAAATGCTTACAACTCTCCTTCTAATATATCCCAGAATTTTGTATGTTTTTTTTAAAAAGTGCTACACAGTTGTCTCATATTTAGCCTGTGATCCACTATGACTCCAGATAACTTTCAGAAGTACTCCTTCCTAGGCAGTCATTTCCCATTTTGTGTGTGCAACTGATTCAAAGTGGAATATTTTGCATTTGTCCTCAATATCATCCTGTTTACTTCAGACCATTTACTCAGTTTGTCCAGATCATTTTGAATTTTAATCCTGTCCTTCTCAAAGCACCTGCAAATCTCCTATCTTAGTATCATCCACAAATGTAAGCATATTCTGTATGCCATTATCTAAATCATATAAAATGAAGGGGAACGCAGCTAAGGAAAGATCAAAGGGAAATAAATACATTACGTTATTAATTTAAAAACAAAACACCCCCCCCCACACACACACCAAAGGAACCTGGAAGAATGAGCACAAATAGCAAGAGTAGAAGAGGAGGGAAAAATACCAGCAGTGTCCCAATTACTTTAGTTTGGATTGGATATATGATCATGATAACCATATTGATTCAATGTGTTCTCTCTCAGTATGGGGGTGAAGGAGAAAAAAAAATGAACAAATCATAAATTAAGTACGTAATTTGTTAACAATCAAAGTAAAATTCTTAGCCTAAAACTCTAGAAAAGACAAATTGAAAAATTCTACACATACTGCAGCTTGTATAGAGTGGGCTTTAGATCACGTTTGCTGTGTACATAAGCTTAAAACAAGATCTTTTAATTTATCTAATCTCTCTTCTACCACAGAAACTAACTGGACTTTTTAACCTCAAAAGTACTCCATTTACGGAGAGCCCCCTAATGAGTTTGTTTTTTCAGGTCTAACTCTAAGCTTTCTCTTATTAACATCTAGTTCCACTAAAGGGGGCTTTAAATTTGCAGTGCCAAAGTTAACAGTCTACATGGCTAAAAGCACTTCATATAACTTAAAACTGATTCTCTCAACACTGCATACTTAGTCCTACCTCTTGACCTCGCTTTTCACCAAAATCCAATTATTGCTCAAATTCATTGTTCAAATGTTTGTAATTTGCAGCTGAAATAAGGTTAGACCTAAGAACTGAATGCAATCTCTTACTCCTCACTTCTGGCCTCCACCAGACTAAAAGCAATGGACCATTACTGTTATTTATACAGAGACAGTTATAAAATGTACCACAAGGATCCATAGCTCCAATTCCCTACCATGTGGGTAGCATACTTTGCTACAACACCAACCGCCCAACCCAATATACCACTTTTGACTAGCAGTTAGTGGCTTACTTTCCAAAAATACAACATACATACAACAGCCTTGCCACAGAGGTTTCAGGCAGCAGTTTTTAAAAAATTAGAGATGTACATTTTGACTTCAGTGCAAGAAAATATGAAGTGATGTGGCAAAATAAAGTTTCCCCCCTTTTCTAAAAGGGAACATCAAGTAATAACACAACAGATGTAAGCATTTGGGAAATGCGTATTTGGGATTTTTCATAACAGTAGTATTGACTATTTTAGTGAGAACATTTTATTACCCTGTTCTGACAGCAGTCTGCATGTATTACATTTTAAATAATAATTATACGGTACTACACTCATGCTCTTCCCAAGAAAATAAAAGTGAATATAGGTTGCAAAGCTACATGTAACTTTGCTCACCACTGTACATACGCCAGACTAACATTTTTCTGTCCTGGAGAAAAAAGGAGTCAGCTTTCTGCAACACCCTGAGCAAGGAACTTGAGCCAAATGGAGTTCAACGTATTAGATATCAAAGAGGAAGCCGTGCTAGTCTATACACTATCAAAACAAAATGCAGTCAAGTAGCACTTTAAAGACTAGCAAAATGGTTTATTAGGTGAGCTTTCGTGGGACAGACCCACTTCTTTAAAGTGCTACTTGACTGCTTTTTGTTTTAATATTAGATATCAACTACTGTGCTATAGTTAATTTAGAATGTAATAGTGTAAAGGAATCTATTAGGGCAAAAAATCAATGAATAAAATAGAACAGTTCTAAGTAAAGCATTCTCTGCTCTCCTACTTGAAAAATACGGAACAATGTAATAATATATTACACACCAGTAAAGGATATAACATAAGAACGGCCATATGGGTCAGACCAAAGGTCCATCTAGCCCAGTATCCTGTCTCCCGACAGTAGCCAATGCCTGGTGCCCCAGAGGAGATGAACCGAAGACAATGATTGAGCGATTTATCTCCCGCCTTTGACAAAAGGCTAGGCACCATACCTTACCCCTTGCTAATAGCCATCTATGGACCTAACCTCCAAATATTTATTGAGCTCTTTTTTAAACTCTGTTAGAGTCCTGGCCTTCACAGCGTCCTCTGGCAAGGAGTTCCACAGGTTGACTGTGCGCTGTGTGAAGAAAAACTTTCTTTTACTAGTTTTGAACCTGCTACCCATTGATTTCATTTGGTGTCCTCTAGTTCTTATGTTATGGGAACAAGTAAATAACTTTTCTGTATTCACTTTCTCCACACCATTCATGATTTTATATACCTCTAGCATATTGCCCCTCAGTCTCCTCTTTTCTAGACTGAAAAGTCCCAGCCTCTCTAGCTTCTCCTCATATGGGACCCGTTCCAAACCCTTAATCATTTTACTTGCCCTTTTCTGAATGCCAATGTGTCTTTTTTGAGGTGTGGAGACCACATCTGCATTCAGTACTCAAGATGTGGGCGTACCATAGTTTTATATAGGGGAAGTAAGATATTCTTTGTCTTATTTTCTATCCTTTTTTAATTATTCTTAACATCCTAATTGCTTTAGTGACTGCCGCTGCACACTGCATGGATGTTTTCAGAGAACTATCTACTATAATTCCAAGATCCCTTTCCTGATCTGTTGTAGCTAAATTTGCTCCCATCATATTGTATGTATACTTAGGGTTATTCTTCCCAATGTGCATTACCTTACACTTACCCACATTAAATTTCATTTGCCATTTTGCTGCCCAATCACTCACTCAGTTTGCTGAGATCTTTTTGAAGTTCTTCACAATCTGCTTTGGTTTTGACTATCCTGAACAGTTTGGTGTCATCGGCAAACTTTGCCACCTCACTGCTTACCCCTTTCTCTAGATCATTGACGAATAAGTTGAACACAACTGGTCCCAGGACTGACCCTTGGGAATGCCACTAGTTACCCCCTTCCATTGTGAAAATTTACCATTTATTCCTACCCTTTGTTTCCTGTTAGTATGTTAAATATGACTTTGTTTGCATCTTCTCCCCCACCCCACAAGTATTGCATTTGGGAGTTCTCTAATCGTATCTGCATAATCCACACTTGAGAATTTGTGCGCAATCAACATCCTATATCAGTCCTGTTCGCCCTTATATCCCCACTCGTACAAAAAAAACAAACAAAACAAAAAGCACATGTCAAGCATTACTCTGACGAGTGAGAAGAGGGGGTGGGAGAGAGAGTTACAGAGACAAAAACATACATGTCAAGAGAGAAAAGTGGAGCCTGGGGCCAGGTGAGAGAATGTAGAAGAGCAGCTTCAGTTAGAGCAACCGAAAAATTTAATACACAAAAAAGAATTTTCATTTTCACAAATAATTGGAAAAAGCATCTTCTTTGACTACCTTTTGGACGGGTATGCAGAAAGTGTGGAAGAATAAGTGGAAACAAAATAGGTCAATCTTTTTTTTTCCCAAAAATACAGAAATCTAGGCATGGCGGACTGCATCTTGAAGCAGAACTGGAAAATGTTAACATGTTCCAAAACTCTAGTGTAGACAAGGCAATGTATACTTTCAGCACATGCTGGTTGATCCAAGTAAAGCTTATGATCTCCCTAGGTTTCAGCTGGGCTACCTTAATACATGTTAAGGTACAGATTACCTTATCTGACTATAGTTTTACTAGGTATTAGATTGAGCTAACAAAATCCAACATCACATGCTTACATTGTAATGTAAAGAAAGGTGGCTCTTTAAAATATTTTGTCCTTGCATAGGTGCAACCAAATTGTCTATGTAGCATCCTCTCAGGCTTCACAATTCCCCTGCTGGAGATCCCAGCTAGCAGGCATCCCTCAATCCTTACAGAACTAATGCCCTGGAGTCCAAAACATAAAGGAAAAGCAGTGAACTAAATAGTAGGGTCATTTGAGGATTTGTCATCAGTACTGACATTTCTGCTTCCAGCTTTTATCTATTCAGCATGTCCCTCCTGTTCCATCTTCCTGGCTCTAGCAGTCCCATCCACCAAATGGTGCATCTAAGTAGCAAGCTGCCTTAGAGTATTGGCCTTGGCAGGGACCAGGCTTCCCTCTTTAATGAAGTAGGAGAATTTTGCTCTCCTTCCTGTTTAGCCCCCAGTTGGCCTAGATCTCTTCCTTTTAACTCTCTTTCCCATGTCAGATATTAGCTGCACATATAGCCCAGCAAGGTCATCAGGGCCCACAGGCTTGCTTCATCTCTCTTCTTGCCAATGTGAAGCCTATCTGCCTAACCAATAAACCTACCCTCCTTGGTCAGGTAACTCCTATACACCAATCACAAAATCATATGCAAATATCAGAGAGGTAGCCGAGTTAGTCTATAAGGTGCCCCAGGACTTCTTGTTTTTGAAGATACAGACTAACAGATATTTTGGAGCATAAGCTTTCGTGGGCAAAAACCCGCTTCGTCCGATAAAGCGGGTCTTCACTCACGAAAGCTTATGCTCCAAAATATCTGTTAGTCTGTAAGGTGCCACAGGACTTCTTGTGGCATATGCAAATAGACTTTCTATGAAAAGAAGTTTGCCTTTTAAGAAACTGGAAGTAGTTTCTGGGAAACTGTTCCCTTCAGATTCAAGAATTTCCAATAACAAATAGTAAATAAGCCATATGGAATGACAGCTTAAGGAAACAAAGGGCACGGCAAATGGAACTTTAACGAGGGATTTTGCAAACCAATACTCTTTGCTAAGACAGACAGTTAGAAGGAACTGAAAAAAAAAAGAAAAGCAGGGTTTGAAGTATTCATACTTTTGAAATCTGGATATTACTGCCAGGATTCCTAGTCCTGGAAACTGGAGAAAGCAAAATGATGATTCTTATTTACATATCAGTAAGTTATAGGATCACTACATGTAGAAGCAAGTACACAAAACAAAGGCAGCACTGTTATTTTGCCTGTCCAAGGACAGAGACAAGGAGCAAATTCAGTCATCAAGGGCAAGTACTTCCCAAGAACATTAGATTAATTTCTGGGGCTCCAGCCCTGTCAGAGGGAACTGAGAAAAAGCTTATACATATCAAACGAAGTGATGAAGAGAGCACCGTGGGCCGGCAGGATAGTCTTTTCAAGCCCAGGCAAATTCTACATTATTTATTAAAAAAACCTTACATCTTCTGGACCAAGTATCTTTGCAAGCAGGGTTTTTAAGTCAGACAGCCAAGCTCTTTTTTAGAAGAGGTAGTAGCTTAAAAAAGCTATTTTGGATAGAGAAATTAAAGAGACATTTCTTATTCATGATTTCATCCTCTCTTGTTTGCCAATTTCCACACCCTGTAATAAACTATGGATGGACCTATACTAAATGCCTCATTGCAGAATCGTGTTTAGCTTCATTAGCCTGGCAGCACACAGAGTAAAGGCAATGAGAATTCTTGTGTGTTGAAGTTTCAAAAAGTGTAATTCAACATTTAATGCACTGTATTACGAAAACAGGGTTGAGGTTGCTTCAGACAAGAAGATCAAATCTGTCATTTATAACTAAACTGCATGATTGTTTTTTATTCCATTCTTTGAGAGATGTTAGCCTTTGCTGTAAAAGTTAAAGAAAATTTTTAAGATATACATTTCATAGGATCTATGAATATCTAATTAATCAATTTAAAGTTTATACCAGATTTGCCTTCAAAAGCAGCAGATTGGTTTACAGAGCTCCCTATAAGCCAAAATTTATTCTTTTATTTATCTGAAATTATGCTCGAGAAGTGGAGATCGTTAAACGATATCAACTGATCAGTGGAATAAAACTCCTCCTTATATCATCCTCATCCTTCATTCATTTCTGAATGAAGAATCTTACTGCATCAAAATGATAGAAGTTTAAAACTTAGACAGGTATGTTCAATACCTTTTATCAATCTTTGCACTAGAGTCTCTTGTGATGTTTAGCCCAGTTTAGTTTTTAATTTTTATGCAATCACTCTTCCACTATGCTGCTCCCAACACAATAAAAAAAGCTCTCTCAGGTTATGTCTAGATCAGTGTTGTCCAACAGAAATTTAAGGATCGCCACAGCCTCCCAGCCCACCCCCATGCACTCTCCCCACAACCCCTGCTGCAAACTATTGGTGACTCACCAGAGCTGTGGGCATGTCCATGCTGGGCTGGAGCCACCAGGGCCACCATATGCTTGTTGCACCAAGTGGTGGTGCATGTGCACGGAGCAGGCAGAGGACGCTCCACATGTGCAGCTCTAATGAGCTGTGTTGCCACACTGTGGTGTCCAGTTTGCCAAATGGGAAGCATATTGGACATTGTGAGTCTAGACTGTAGGCTCCGGTCAACAAAACTTCTGTCGACAGAGCATGCATCCAGAGTGCAGCTATCTCAGAAGAGATCTGCCAGTCGGCTGCGTTCTGTCAATATTCCTATACACTTTGTTCCACAAGAAAGAAGGGATGTCACAACAGAGGGAGGTTTTTCAACATTTGGCCCCATAGGGACAGGCCAAATGTTGGAAAAGGCACTTCCAACAGAACTGTCAGCAAAATATATGCAAATGCTTTGCGCAATTTGTGTGCCTTTTGCCGACAGATCTCCACAATCTAGACACAGCCTCAGTGTGTAAGTACTCCACAAGTGGTGGGTATCATTGTAAAGCCTGTAAACCGATTCTCAAAAATATCTGTCAAAACCATTTATCTACTTGACATCTGAATTACATTATCTTGATTTAACATTCACACCCCACACATTTACAGGAGCACTCAATAGAACTGATCTAATTATTATTAACTGGTGAAAAGACATAGAAGAGACACTAGGCAAACATCTCTAATTCAAAGACAAAAAATGGAAGCAAGCTGATTCCTATCTTCCATTAAAAAGGACTGAGTTCTCTGTCAGATCTGAATTTGCAACAATCAGCATGGTAGCCAAAAATTATTTCCACAGCATTAGACATAGTAACGTTTAGGCCATAGAGAAATTTCAAATATTGGGCTTCATACTCCAGTGACTGAGAAGTGCAATGAATCATTAAGAGCTGGTCATGGTCCAAAATTACAGCACCAGACTGTATGGTTTCTGACTAGTGTTTTAAACACACTAAGCACATTGTATATTGTTCCAACAGCTGGGGAATGTTATGGTAAATCAACCATGTTCATGGTACTTGTTGCCTTAGGAGAGGTGTCTGAGTTTTGAGATAGTGAAATTATAACTGCCTAAAACATAAGGAAGACTGTGAACGGACAGTCTTCAAGATCTAGGGAAACTGCATGTGTTTTAAAGTGACGTATGGCCCAGCAGCACTCAGATACCAGTATACAAGACTTTAACCTGAAATTATCACACACTGATTGTTTCTAAAACATAATGTCCGAATTATTTTCGTTTGCAGGAACTGAATTTAATGGAGTTAGAAAGAAGAAAGAAGAAACTAAAAATTATTTAGGTAGGTCTTTAAAGTTACAGGTAAAGCCTCAGTGTATTTGCATAGCACTTTAAAAACTCACTCACAAGTGGGAAGCTTCTCCTGGCTAGGACAGGACGCAAGTCAATCAGTTTTTTGATCACAGATTTGCCAAGAAAAGGTTAAACAGGAGAAGCAGCACAATAAAATAAACCTAAAGGCTGTGTCTACACTTGCATTCCTCTTTCAAAAGAGGCATGCAAATGAGGGAAATAAAAATGAGGTACAGTTTTACATCTCTGGTGCCACATTTGCATATTTTTTTCAAAAGAAAAGCAGTGTAGATGCGTAAAAACAAGGGGGGGAAGAAGGGTTCTTTCGATGAAGGGGTTTACTTTCAAAAGGGCTGGATCTACGCTGTTTTTTTTCCCCCTCAAAAGAACATGCAAATGAGGTGCCAGATATGTAAAATTGCACCTCATCTGCATTTTCAATTTCCCTCCTTCACAAGCTTCTTTCAAAAGAGGAATGCAAGTACAGACACAGCCACACTGAAAATAAGTGTATATTTTAAAGAGTTTAATTTAGCGCAGGCCCACCAACCGGGGACAGGAGACAAAGGAGGCAACTGCACTGGGCCCTTTAAATTGCCACCAAAGTGCTACCTAGCATGCTCCAAGCAGCTCTGAGGGCTAGCTGGCCCAGCCATGCCCCTTCCAGGAGCACAGAGCCACCAGTATTCACCCCCTGCCCAGAGGCCTGGCAAGTCTGACAGCTCCCCTGACTTAGCATTCATGAAACCATAGTAGACAGAGGTTCTTTATGTATACAAAAGACAAGGAGTATTGGTGTTTAACACGTCAGGTTTGAAATAAACTTTAGACTACCATCTCCTGAAGCATGAGGCTATGCCAAGAAATATTTAAATACCCAGGCTCTAGTTAAGATAGCAAATTAAAGCATCAGTTAGTTCCAGTTATGATAATGGTTTTTCATGTGAACCCCCACCAGTCCACGTACTGACTCATTCATCCCATTACACATAATTTGGCCCATCAAATGGTAATAGTGGATTCATTGCCAGGCTGGCCTGGTTTTTAACCAGTGACCTTGAAATTAAAGCTTGCATTATGTATTCTATTACCAAACCCTATGAACTATTCACTCACACTTCACCAAACCAAAAAAAAAAAAAAGTTTGTCTGTAATTAACACTCTTTCCCATAAGAATATCAGATCACTTAAAACACAAATTTAACAGGGGTCCAATACCAGAATTTCCACTCTTCAGGAATAAGATATTTTATCACATACCCAAAATGGAGATGGCAAATGACTGTGTATTTGAAAAGCCATTACAAAATCGGAGGCTTTAGAAGACACTACATTACCAAGTATTTCCTTGTGTTTTGCACACTGTAAGATGAGGAATTTATTTTGTAAAGACATTTATTAGTTAGTGATGTTTGTAATGCATGGACCATACCATAGGTGTTTCTCAAGAAACTGATTTTTTTTTTTTTTTTTTTTTTCAGTTTCAATCAATCATTCTTCCACCATTCATTAATGTCTCTATTTACTACACATTCATAGTCACCATGCTAACCTAATTCAACACAAAGAGTCTCCACGGGCACTTCAGAGTACCTGTGCAACTTTGAAGTTCCCTTACTCCCAGAACTTTTTGGGAGTAAGGGAACTCTGAAGTGCCCACAGCTAGACTGCTTGCTGGCACTTCCAAGTCAGCAACTTCGAAGTTCATGCAGTGAGAATTATGCTAATGAGGTACTGCATATGCAGCGCAGCACCTCACTGCTATTCATCAAGCAGGCTCGTTTACATGCCCCCTTCGAAGGAGGGGGTTAGTGTAGATGAGCCCCAAATGTTTGAAGCAGGACCAACCCCAATAAAATCATTCAGCCAGAGCTTTGTAAAGCCAGGCCTTAAAACCTCCAAGGTTGGAGACTCCACTTCCTCCGTAGGTAACACATACCGGTGCTTCACCGCCCTCCTAGCGAAATAGTTTTTTTTCCTAATATCTAACCTAGACCTCCACCACTGCAACATGATACCATTGCTTCTTGTTCTGTGATCTGCCACCACTGAGAAGAGCCTCACTCTATCCTCTTTGGAACATCCTTCATATAGTTGAAGGCTGCTATCAAATCCTCCCTTACCTTGGACAATTAAAATAATTAATATGACAGATACTACATACACACCATATCCTACTTAGCTCAAAAGCTTGTGGTTTGCCACCATTTTTAGTAGTAAATTCTTAGATTGTCTTCATTTTCATTCCTTTTGATGAGATGTTAACCAAGCCCCACTTGACAGTTTCTGGGATAAGTTCAAGGTTTCACAACAATTTATGAAAACCTACCCATTCTCCTTTGCAAGCGTATTCTCACAGCACAGCGAAGGATTTAAAATGTCACATCAACCCAGGAACAGCAACCTCTGCTACAGTTGAACAATAGACATTACAGGTACTTTCTTGAGGTATGATAAAAATATGTACTAAGTATGAGAGGTAATGGAACAACAAATTCTATTGTGCAATTAATCCATACAACCTAATTTAAGTTCCTTAGTTCTCTGAAGGGTGTTGGGAACTCAGACACACCACAAAATATATACTTCTATATGAATTAAACCATGTTAAAGTTTTTTGGTTTTTTTTTTAGCTTTTGTAATGTTCCATTCCAGATGTTGGAGTTCTTTATTGAACTGAATTAAAAGCAAACACTGAAACATCTTCAGGGATTTTGTCTTCCCCACTTTTAATATGTATGAATGAAAAAATAAAATTCCATTTCAAGTTGCACATAAGTACCACAATCAGAAAAACCTACAAATATAAACATTTCAGCCAACACTTGAAATTTTAGTCTGTTTCCTTCACATACAGCATCCATGTAACACATACAAAAACACAGGGGAAAAGCCCACCATGAAATATAGCCATCGGAATCAATCAGTTGCTTCTATTAAGTGCAAATGTTCAACTAGTAAAATGTAAGCATATGGTGGATGAAGTAATATCTTTTATTGGACCAACTCTTAGTGAAAGAGAGAAGCTTCTTGAGCTTAAACAGAATTTTGTGTAATCTCAAAAGCTTGTCCCTTTCAGCAATAGAAGTTGGTCCAATAAAAGATATTACTTTATTCCTGTCTCTAAGACCCTAGGATCAACATGGCTACACCACTTCAACAGTCATCGTTAAGTACAGTAATCCCTAAAGGTGCGCAAAGGTTGCATTCCCCACAACCCTCGTGTACCTTGAATTTCACATAAGTCAGGGAGGGGATGGGGGGGATGAGTTGGGGCCCTGGGAGGAGTGCTGGTGGGTTAAGCCTGGGGGCTGGGGGCGGTTAGGGCTGCAGGGAGGGTGGGCGGTGCAGTTGAGCCGGGGTGTGCAGGGGGTTGGGGTGGGGGTTGAGCCTGGACAGAGGGTTAGAGCCAGGGCCCTGGGGGTGACGTGCAGGGGAGATGGAGTCCCACACATGTGCACCAGGACTGGGAGCCCTGGGTGCCGGGGTGTGAGCTCGGGCCGCAAGGGGTTGAGGAGGGGATGAACAGGGTGAACTGGGCAGTGGGGTTAGCTGTGGGGTTGGGGGAAGAGGGTAAAGCCTCATGTGCCTGCACAGCTGACAGCTGGAGCCCTGCGTGCACTGGCAGCTGAGAGCCCAGCGCATGCCAGGGGAGTGAGCTGGGGCCGGAGGGCACGGAAGGATTGAATGGGAGTGATCTAGGACGGAGTTGGATTGAGCTGGCAGGGGGGTTAGAGCCCCTGCACACGCTGGCTACAGCCAGAGCCCCATGCATGGAGTGGGGTGAGCTGGGACCACAGGGGCCGGGGGAGTTGAGCGGGGAGGGTTCGGAGCTCCATGCAGCACACCAGGGACTGGAAGCCAGAGCCCCATGTGCAGGTTGAAGTCAGAGCCCTGCACATGGGGGTGTGAGCTGGGCAGGGAGGGGCTGAATGGGGGGTGCACCATAGCAAGATGCTTGAGCCCTCCACGTGCTGAGCCAGATGCACCGGGGGCCGCACGTGGGATGGGGAGATTGGAGCACGGGGGTTGGAGCCACATCTGCAGGGGTTGGAGGTGAGCCCCAGGCGTGTGGCTAGAGCCCCCTGCTGGGGGAGGTGAGCCAGGGCATTTGCGGGGATGAGCTGGGACCACGGGGGGTTTAACATGGGCTGCGCCACCCTGGGAAAGGGGTTTTAGCCTGCCTAGCTGCCCCCAGCTGCGGGAAGCTGGGCAGGCTGAGAGTCCAGAAGCTTTACTTTGTGCAAAACATGTTAAGCCGTGTAAAAGGAAGGAACTACTGTATTAATGGGGGGTCAGCCACGTAACAGCAGGGTCATGTACTCTGGATTTGTGTACTCTGAGACCTTACTGTATACTTCAACCTTGAGTACAAAAAGTGTAAAAAGTGTTTTCCTCTTGGGTCACTTGAAATTTTAGTTAGTAGTGTGCTCAGTCCTGGGCCAAAAAGGAACATCACGTATTGATCGTCTGGTCTGAAAAGAAGGGACATAAATGATCCTGAGTTTACCATAAAGCCCTCCTTTATCAAAGCCACAGGGCATTTAAGAGAGGAGCTTTCTAAGAAGGAACCCCAAAGCAGTTTTAAGAGCAGGCACCAACAAACATGAAGATTATGGCAGCAGGTTTTTAAAATTATCCCTATTAACAGGCACTAAACTCATGTTAGATAAACATGTTAGGACACTGTCCTGTTACATCAAGAAGTATCCAAAAAGCAAGATGGCAGAGAAAGCAATAGATTCACTAACAGGGGAAAGATTAGTGATAAGAAGCATGATATTTGTTACTGTCTTCCAGATAGCATTTAGGAAAAAATATGGCAAAAATATCTAGAATAGCACTGTGTTGGCTCAGAATCAGGAGGAACAAAATAACCACCGAACTGTTAACTAGAACTATGATTGATAGTAGTGGGGTCACATGGAAGTTATTTAGGAATGCTAAATGAACTAAAAGAAGTGCTGCTGATTGTTTTTGGAAACTCCATCACTACCTGAGAAGTCTGAAAATGACACATACTGAAGCTATTTAGGACACAGAACAGAGAACACCACAGCTCTGAAGGTTATAAACCAGTAACTTCCACAGCTGATTAATTTTTTAGATATTTCTTCAATTTAAGTAGTAAACACCAGCAGGAGAAGCAAATAGGTTATTAGCAAGCAAACACAATTTTGTTGAAAATAGAAGGGTATCCAACCATAAGATATGATATTTTTGAGAGAAGAAAACAAGGAACAAGCAAAGACTTGATGTCAAGTTTCCTCCCAGAGACAAAACAGAAGTATACTTTGGTTTGTAGAATAAGCTGTGATAGGTCACAGCTACCGCATAATTCTTAAAAATCAAAAATCAGACAATTGAAACATAACGAAGACTATTATATTGTACACTTGTGTAAGAGATCTAAAGTATTATATAAGGATACAAACTTATTTTTGCTATAGATTCCATCAGATAAGAGACTGGAAGCAGTTAATGTACTTAAACTGAAAACTTCCTCAAGTTTTGTATTTAACTTGTTTCCAAATTGATTTAAATGCACAAACATAGGGAACAGTAATGGCAGCAGTAACTGTATAAAATATGAGTTGAGCTACTTTTAAAAAGTATTGCCTGTTATTAGTGTTTATTTCTCTAGGAAAAAAGGCACCAGAACTCAAATTTGAGGATCCCTCGTAAGCATTCAATTAGGGTGCTCAATTTTAAATTCCCCAGCCCCCCGCACTGCTACAGAACCAGCAGGGCCTCCCATCCCGGTCCCTGCGCTGCTGCAGGACTGGTGGTGAAAATTTTTCTGGTATTCTCACAAAAAAAGGTGCTGGAACTCTCTTTCGATGCATTCTGCCAAAAAACCCAGTCTGTTATCAATATAGGAAATACAAATTTTTTGCTGCAAGTTTTGAAAGACCATAGAATAAAAGAATACTTGCAGGCAACTTCAATTAAAAAGAAAGCTGCTCTAGTTTTCCACTGTGGTAAGAGACCACATCATGTATTTTAAAATTATACTGAAGAATACTATTAAAAAATACAAAAAACCTACATTCTTAAAACACTGTAGTCAAGTTCTTATCCAGGCCACTAACTAAAGTAAACTAAGGTTGTACTCTGTAGTTTTAAGCCACAGTAATAAGATGACAGTGATTTTCAGTAAAACCTAGTGTTACATTTAGCTGTACAATGATACTAATTACAGAGTAATTTCAAACAATAAATATTTTGGTTAAACTCTGCTTTGTCATCAATGCAAGTAATTTTAGTTAAGACTGATCTTTCAGGCAGTACAGATATGTCCTTGGTTTTTAAGATTCTATTTTTATTTCCTGGTAACGGTAGCTTTTGAAACAGGAACATTTCTCTAGAACTGGAGCTCTGCAAACACTAAGGCACAGTGACAACCTTAGAAAAGCAAACAAACTGATTTATACCCATAGAAGCAAGGCAATTCAGAGTTAGGACATGTCTTCACTATGGGTCAGATTGACAGCAGGGGTCAATTTACAGCATCTAGTACAGAAAAGATCAATCAATGGCTGATCACTCTCCCATTGACTCTGGTACTTCACCGGAACAAGAAGAGTGAAAGGAGCCAACGGAAGAGGTTTTTGGTTTTTTTTTTGTGTTGACCCAACATGGCATGGATACTGTGGTAAGCAGATCTAAGCTACAACAATTTCAGTTATACTACTAAGATACAGTGCAAATTGCATAGCTTAGAGCAATCATTTCCCATAGTGTACACCTGCCCTTACTCTTCAAACTGTGTCCTTAGTTCATACTCTTGTGTTTCTGCATAATGTATGAGTCTCCAGATGATAACCTCACAAACCACACTTGCTGCATTACCTAAGATTAGCAGGGTAAGTTAAAGTCAGAGGATCAAATCACTTCTTCCCACAGAAATGAATTCGAGAAGCAAGACACAAAGAACTGGTAACTTCATGATGCTCACCCTAGACTTTCTGTCATCTTCTTTCCAAAGTGGAGCAGCGAGACATCATAAATAAATCCTTGACCAGAACCATCCCATCCCCCAGAGACATAATGCAAGGAACCTGCAATCCCAGAGTGACTGCCTGGCATGCTGCTATTATGCCTCAGCCCCTTCAGAGCATGGCTTCTGTATAGCCCCTTCAACTATTGACAAAATCCTCCATGGAGGAGCTACAACAGAAGGTACAGAAGGACTGAACAGGAATTAAGATTGTTTCAAGGCAACATTTCCCAATCATATTTCTGCATTGACATTTACAGGCTCAGCAGTGGATAATGGGATCCAATGTGAGAAGACAAATTCCTTCCCTATCACCTCTTCTCCCCTGCCCCCTCCCCCCCCCAAAAAAAGAAAAGAAAACATGCTTTCAGGCTTCTGCTGGCAGAGTTTCTAAGATGTTCAAGGGAAAGGGAATTCAGCCCAGAGGAGGGGAAATTAACAACTATTTTCTTAGCATTTGTTAGTCAGTATTCTAACAAAACAGAACAGCTGTCACGTAGCACTTTATATACATTTTGTGCATTAGTTACATATTTGTCTTGGTTTTGCACATGCTCTCACCATCATCCATCGCTCACTGGGATTCCATGAACCACCACATTACAATTAGGTACTATATATTTTCAGTAACAAAAAAGAGCAAATTAAGCACAGTTGATATTAGGGACTGCTGAGACCTGCTGTCAGCCACAGAACAGCGTTTGAGTGGCTTCCCTAGTGCAAAATTCCAAGCAGTCATACTTGTTATTAGCCACCACTGCAAACCACAATCACTCTTTTGAATCTCTTTTACTAGGAACGTGTCATAGGCTACATCTACACTTGAACGCTACATCGAAATAAGCTATTTCAATGAATAACGGCTACGTGTTCTCCAAGGCTGGTGCCGTCGACGTTAAACATCGACGTTGGTCAGCACCACATAGAAATAGGAGCTGCGAGGGAACGTCTACACGCCAAAGTAGCACACATCAAAATAAGGGTGCCAGGAACAGCTGCAGACAGGGTCACAGGGCGGACTAGCGCTTCCGGGGCAACAGCTAGCTACTCCCTTAAAGGGCCCCTCCCAGACACACACAGCCTGCACAGCACGCGGTCTGAAGAGCCATAGGCACGCACACCTCGAGTGATGCAGTCATGGACCCCCAGCAGCAGCCGCCAGAGGTCCACCCAGCCGCCCCTGTAGGAGCAGTGCTTGCCCTGCTCCATGCCATGCAGGAGGCAGCTGAGCACAACCTCGCCACAGAGGAGGAGCTGCCCGCAGGGGAGGAGGACACAATCCCCAACCCTGCAGCACCGCCCCCCCGCCTCATACGCCGCCAGCTGTGGAGCTACCCCACCAGCACCGACTGGTGGGAGCGGCTGGTGGTCGGAGAGTGGGACGACGACCACTGGCTCCAGAACTTTCGGATGAGCCGGCAGACATTTCTGGAGCTATGCCAGTGGCTCACCCCCACACTGAGGCACCAGGACACCGCCGTGCGGCATGCCCTCAGTGTGGAGAAACAGGTCGGCATCGCTGTCTGGAAGCTGGCCACTCCAGACAGCTACCGATCCGTGGGCCAGCAGTTTGGCGTCGGCAAGGCCACCGTCAGGGCTGTCCTCATGGAGGTAAGAGGACCCACGGGGGGAGGGGGAGGCAGCCCTGGCAGGGGAGGGCCACACACACCCTGCACACCCCTCATTGGTGCTCTCCCATGTGCTTCCCCTGCAGGTCGTCCACGCCATCAACGCCCTGCTCCTCCACAGGCTCGTGAGGCTGGGGGACCCGGATGCTGCCATCGCAGGGTTTGCCACCCTGGGCTTCCCCAATTGCTTCGGGGCTCTGGATGGGACCCACATCCCCATCCGTGCCCCGGAGCACAGTGGAGGACACTACCTAAACAGGAAGGGCTACCATTCTGTGGTCCTCCAGGCCTTGGTGGACAGCCGGGGCCGTTTCCTGGACATTTATGTGGGCTGGCCTGGCAGCACCCACGACGCCCAGGTATTCCGGAACTCGGGCCTGTGCCGCCAGCTGGAGGCGGGGACCTACATCCCCCAACGGGAGATCCCTGTGGGGGACACCACCATTCCCCTCTGTGTCATCACAGATGCGGCATACCCCCTCCGGCCCTGGCTCATGCACCCGTACACGGGCCACCTGTCAGCCAGCCAGGAGCGCTTCAACATGCGACTGAACCACGCGTGCCAGGTAGTGGAGTGCACATTTGGCCTCCTCAAAGGGCGCTGGAGGTGTCTCCTCACCTGCCTTGATGCGGGCCCCACCAACATCCCCCAGATTGTGGGCGTGTGCAGCGCACTCCACAACCTGGTGGAGAGCAAGGGGGAGGCCTTCTTTCAGGGCTGGGCTGTGGAGGCTGGCAAGGCCGATGTGCAGCCACCCGCTGCCCCCCAGTCGCCAGGTGGACCCCGAAGGGACCCGGGTCCGGGAGGCCCTGTGGGCCCATTTCGATGAGGCCGCGGAGTGAACGCTGGCAGTCCCCCTACTGCACCCCCCCCCATCCTCCACAACACTCCCTGCCCCTACGCCCACACCACAAAGCACCCACGAGCACATCCCCCCCGACTTTTCTTGTAAATAAAAGCAGACATTTGTTCATCAAACGAGACATATGTTGAACTCTCATTATTATTATCTTAACTAACTATTTACAGGCCAAATAAATATTACATATATTATAAGTCAGGTAAGATGAAAAATAAAAAGGGGAAGACAAGGAAGGGGAGAACTATGTACATGGGGGGGGCAGGTATCAGCATAACAACATAACAACAGGGGTCTAATAGAAACTATTTACAAAAGAAGATAAAACTGAAGGGGATATATACAAAGGGGGAGGGGAGGCCACATCCTGGGCCCCACACCCCCTAGTGTCCAGGGCTGGGGGTGGGCGGCCGCGACCCACGCCTCAGCCTCAGCCCTGGCCGGGGCTGGCTGGGGGCCCGGCAGACCAGGAGATAAGGCCAGCAGGAGTCAGCTGGCCCCAGGTCCCCCTCGGCGGAAGGGCCCTCGTTGGCGGTGCGACGGCAGATGGAGCAGCGGGTGGAGGGGGCAGGGCGGGCAGAGCGGCGGCCAGCGCGGCATGGGGGGGCCAGGTAGTCCGCGATATGCTCAAATGTCCACATAAAGGCCCCCCATGCCTCCTGGCGCCAGGCCAGCGCCCGCTCCTAAAGTTGAAGGCGCCGCTCCTCCACCCGCAGGCACTGCTAGGCGACCTCCAGCTGCCGACGGTGGATCTCCAGCAGCTGGGGGTCCATGGCCATCCAGGAGTGGGGCTGGCTCCGCCGTTGTCCCCGCCGTGGGACTGGTCGGTGCTCCGCCGAGGGGCTGGCCTAGAGTGATGGCCCCAGTGGGCTCTCCGGGACCACTGACACCTCGCCGGCACTCTCCAGTCCTTCCGATGGTGCAGCTGTGGAACACAGGGGGGGAAGAAGAGTGGAGACAGCCGTTAGTGTGGACCCTGAGCCGTGACCCTTGTCCCCCCACCCCTCTGCTGCAGGTTCCCCATCCCCATCCCCAGGAGATTCCGCTGATGATGATGATGGGTGTCCCACCTCCTCCCCCCAGGGGACCCTAGGTTCCGCTCCCCCCATCCCCAGGGATGGGGCATGGAACTGTCCTGCTGGGGGGGCAGGGGCTGATGCACTCCTGTGAGGGACATGCCACTGCTGTCCTTGGGGCCATGGTCATCTGGGCATGTGGAGGGCCCTGGTCATCTCTATTACCCCCACCCCTCAACCCTGGGGGTGTGCACCGGGGGGGGGTACATACCTGATGGTCCGCTCCCATGGTCGGGGGACACCCGGTGGGCGGACGCCCTGCTGGAGCTCTGCGTCGCTGGAGGAGGACTCCTCCTCCTCTGGTGCCCCAGGGGTGGGCTCCTGGGGGGGCCTCTGGGGTGCGGGGCTTGCCTCCGGGGCGGACTCCGCCTCCGGGGCCTGCTGGGGCTCGTCGGCCAACGTATCAAGAGTGGCTGGAGGGAAGGAGGTGTGCCGGGGGCCCAGGATGGCCCTGGGCTCCCTGTAAAAGGGGCAAGTGATGGGGGCGGCCCCAGATCAGCTGGCTGCATCCTGGGCCCAGGCATAACCCTGCCGCAGCTCCTTCACTTTACTGCGGACATGATCCGGCGTGCGGGCAGGGTGACCCTGGGCGGCCAGGCCCTCGGCCAGCCGAGCGAACGCATCCACGTTCCGCCTCTTGCTCCCCATTACCTGGAGCACCTCCTCCTCACTCCAGAGCCCCAGCAGGTCCCGAAGCTCGGCCTCCATCCAGGAGGGGCCCCGCTGCCGCTTCCCAGCCTGGCTGCTGGTCTGGGAGCCCTGGCTCCCCTTGGGTGGGGGGGTGCCCTGGGGGTGCTTAGGGGGCTGGGGGGCGGCCATCGCAGTGCTGGGGGGTTCTGGTGGCTGCAGAGGAGCGTACAGGCTGTCCGCGTGGCTGGGCTGCCACCTGCATGCTCTCTCAGCTTCCTGCACAGGAAGGCAGGGGGCGGGGATCTTTAAGGGGCTGCTGCACACGGCGACCATCGAGCTCAGGGGCTGGAGAGAGCATCTCTCAACCCCTCAGCTGATGGCCGCCATGGCAGACCCCGCTATTTCGATGTTGCGGGATGCACAACAACTACACGTTCCCTACTTCGACGTTGAATATTGAAGTAGGGCGCTATTCCCATCTCCTGATGGGGATAGCGACTTCGACGTCTCGCCGCCTTACGTCGATGTCGACTTCAAAATAGTGCCCGCCACGTGTAGCCGTGACAGGCGCTATTTTGAAGTTGGTGCCGCTACTTCGAAGTAGCCGGCATGTGTAGACGCGGCCATAATGTCCTCTCAGACTTGCATTTACATGCATATCTATCATCTCACACTAAGGCAACAAAAATACTGATTCCTTGAAACAGAGTAGAGTTACGGTTTCATCTTCTACCATAATCATGTAGCTTTCACACATGCCAGAAATCTCCACGAAGTACTGAAGACCTAATGAATTTTGAAGAAAAAAGTCACTGTTTAAGTTAAGCTACCCCATAACTCAAACTACAGCATGAGCAACATTTCACTTTGACAATTAAAGTTTCAAGAATAGAAAGCAAAACTTTCTATATTACTAATGCATTCTTCCATTCAAAATTACAAAAAAGATTGGTCTAGTTAAACACACAGATAACAAATGAAGTTATCAGGGTGTTGTTATTAATCTTAAAAAAATATAAAATGGTGTAAACAGGACAAATTACTTTAAAAATTGCAGAGTTCCTATATGCTTAGAAATTAAATACCCAATAGTGATTTCTACTGAAACCTCATGACATGTCCTTTGACAAAACAACCACCACACATTACCTTGTTCCTCCATTTAAAAAAAAAAAAAAAAGCTAAGGGAATGAATGACATAGGACTAAGAATCATGGAGGGAAAGACATGCACTTCCTTCACCTGTTGGTGAAGTTGGAACTCAAGCTGCAGCCAATTACACTGGCTTCCTAATAACGTCAGACGATGTAAATCCAAAGGTTGTACTTCTTAAACAAGACACCAAAGTTATTTTAACCCTGCCTTGTTAAACGCTCACAAAAATACAGGAAGTCAAACTTCCTTAGCTTTCCAAAAATCTTTCATTCCATCTGTCTCCTTGAAGATGTAAAACCACAAATTTATTCACACAGTTTGGCCGATTTTTCCTTTTTACATCAATAGTCTTGGGGCAGGTCCATAGTGCACTTGCTCTCCATAACAAACAATGCCACTTTATCTGTCAGGACCACTACTTTAAGATTTTGTCTACACTAGAGAGTTTTGTCAACAAAACTGGTGTTTCATCAACAAAACCCACAGTGTCCACATTCCCAAGGCATTCTGTCAACAGTACATCAACAGAACACAGCACTTTTGTTGATAGCATTCTGCCGCGCCCTGCCCCGCCCCCCCCCCCACCCCCATGAGGTGGAATGCCTCTGTCGACAGAGACCTGTTGGCAGAAAGCTAGTTTGCACATTCTGGGGGCCTTCTGTCAAAAGATAGGGCTTCCAGGACACTGGGCAGCCCTGTTTACTGTCCTTCTGGTTGGCTGTTTTGCTAATAGAGGGGCAGGGCAGTGCAGCTGCTCTCCGTCAAACAGAGCAAATCCCACTTTCAATCCTCTCTTCGGTCTGTCCACGATCAGTTGACAGAAGTTTTGTCAGAAGACATCTTCCTATAGTGACTTCTGTTGACAGATCACTCTAGTGGGCAGCCGCATAACTGGAATGCTTGGAAGCTCATGATAACCACAACATTCTCCTGATGCCCAAAAACCACTATATCACAACACTCAATTATGTCCTTGTAATGGGATTATTTTCAATCTGAAAAATAAAGCCAGTGTTCTGCACTGCATATTTGTGGTACTCTCTATGCAAAGAGCATTAGCCAAGTAGTTACCAACCAAAGTACCCATGTCTGCTTTGTTCAACATGCACATCCTTTATTCTGCATGCTTAACTTTTCCCCTTTTGCTTTCAAGTCTTCTAGCATGTGTTGGGCAGCCAGGGAAGCAATCCTAATTCAGGCACAGAATTTGTCTGGTTACTATAAACTTACAACTATAGTTCAGACCACAATTAAAAATTTTTCATAAAATGAACAACAATCCCAATATAATAATAGAGAGGTAGCTGTATTAGTCTGTACTCCAACAAAACAAAGCAGCAGAAATATAGCACTTTAATCCTAATATAAATTTTTCTGTCACCCATCAACATGTAATTTGAGCACCCTGATCAACCAAATCTATCAGACTTGATTCTATTCACTCCTTATGCCACTCAAAGGTTCTCAAAATTTATGATTTAATAAAATATCTTCTTAAGCCCAGTCTCACTGCACAAATTAATATAGTGTGCATAAATAGAAACTAACTTCAACTCAACAGGTGTTCCATCAATGGAAAAACTGTAGAATCAGGCCTATATACTGACTTTTCCCCATGTGCTCTTTTGATACTACTGTACTTCTAGTTAAAAGCATTACAAAATTTAAGCTCTAAAAACAACTGTGAAGACAGCAGATGCTTTGCAATACTGTAGGCCAAAAGTCCTCAAACTAAGTACATAGGAGACAGATGGGGCAGCGTTCAAGTTCATAAAATTAGTCCTCACTGCACACTGAGATCTCATACAGAGGTGGCAAAAGCCCTCTCCAAAAGTTGTAACTGGCTAATGGTGGAGAGTACTACTCTTTGGATTCCTTCTGGTTCTGCCCCCTCTCAATAGAGGCAGGGTGGACACAGGAGACTAGCCAACAGACAGATGTCTATTGGAAAGAGTGTCATTCCCAGTCAAAGAACCCCTTAAAAGATTTGTTGCTAGTAATTTCAGTTCTTAAGAGTTTAAGGCCAGGAGGGATCACTGATCATCTAGTCTGACTTCCCATATAGCACAAGCCATAGAATTGCTCCAAAATAATTCCTTTTGAACCACAACAGATTTAAAAAGAGTGACTGAGAATGTACCATGACTCTTGGTAAATTGTTTCAACAGCTAATTACCCTTACCAGGGCTTTTTCATGCCAGTTCACTTAGAGTGCCCCAGCCAGGGATCCTGAGGCTTGGGCTGCCAGCAGGGCTCCACGCCCCAGTCGGTTCCTAGATGCAGGGCTGCGAGGTCCTCTCGATCACCAACCAGGGTGAGTACTGGCTCCTTTTTTTTTTTTTTTTTTTTTTTTTTTTTATTTAACAAAAAAAGCACTGGACACTTACTATGAAAAAAATGTATCTCCAATTTCCATCCATTAGATTTTGTTATAGCTTTGACTGCTAGACTGATGAGCTTATTATCAGATATTTTGTCACCTCTACAGGGACTTCAACAAATAAAAGTTAAGGTGTGATGTGATCAATGGAAATGAAATAGATTCCAAGAACCACATCTATCAAAATAGGGCATGTTCTCTAATACTTTAATCGTTCTCCTAGATCTTCTCCAATTTACCTACAGCATTCCTGAATTGTGGACACTGAACTGGACTCAATATGGTCCTGCATTGGTCCAGCTCAGTGCCAGACACTCAGAGAAAATTCTCTTTTCTCATTCAGGACTTCCCTACTTATGCATTTAAGGACCACATTAGCCCTTTTGGCCATAGCATCACACTGGAACTCACAGTCAACTAAATATCTACTGCAACTCACAAAAATCTTTTCCAAAGCACTGCTTCTCAAAATAGAAGTATGACCTACGTTCTTTGTTCCCATGTGTGTGCATATTCACTTAGTCATATTAAAAACACATAAGCTGCCTACACTTACATTCCTCTTTTGAAATGAAGGAAATAAAAATGCAAACGAGGTGCTGATTTACATCTGGTACCTTATTTGTATATTCTCTTTCAAAAGAGCTTCTTATGAAAATAACAAAAAAAAGAGTGTAGATGGTGCTCTTTCAAAAGTAAACCCCATCTTCAAAAGAACCTTTTCCTGAAACAAAATAGGAAGAAGGGTTCTTTCGAAGATGGGGTTTACTTTCCAAAGAAGCAGTCTACGCTACTTTTTTTTTCCTTTCTTTCATAAGAAGCTCCTTCAAAAGGGAATATGCAAATGAGGCACCAGATATGTAAATTGGTGTCATTTGCATTTTTGATTTCCTTCATTTGCATGCCTCTTTCGAAAGAGGAATGCAAGCGTAGACACAGCTATATTGTTTGCTGGCATCCACTTTACCAACCAATCCAGATTGCTCCATGTCTGTGACCTGTCTCCAACCTTATTTAACATCCTCTTCATCTTCAAGTCAACTGCACACTTTGTTACGATTTTAAGTTTTCTTCCAGACTGAACTGTTGACTAACACAGGACCAAGAGAAACGAGAAGTCCTGTGGCACCTTATAGACTAACAGATATTTTGGAGCATAAGCTTTCATGAGCAAAGACCCAATTCATCAGATGCAGCGTAGCAGAGATTTCATCTGATGTAACAGGTCCAAAACATCTGTTAGTCTATAAGGTGCCACAGGACTTGCTCTTTTTGCAGATACAACTAACACAGCTACTCCTCTGATACATAGGGCCAAGAGTTTCATCTCAGCAGGACCCCACGTAATCAACAATTCCCTTTTTACAATTACATTCTGAGATCAAAGTATTTAACATATGAAGTGTTGATTGCATATCATTCTATTATTTTAAAATCAAGTCCCATACCATACCAAGTCAAAAAAACATACAGAAGTCTAATCACATTACACTAACATCATTGCCCTTGTCAATCAAACCTGTAATCTCATAAAAAAAGATATCAAGCTAGTTTGACAGGTTGTATTATCCATCACCCATGGTGGCTTGCACAATTACATAACCTTCCTTTAATTCTTTGATTAACCAAGTATATCAGCTGTTTCATCCCAGAGTTGGTGATGAACTGACAGATCTATAATTAGGCAGGTCATCCTGTTTACCCCTTTCACATCTTATCAGAGTATTATCTTTCTTACAGTATTCAAGAACTTCCACAATGTGCCAAGACTTGTTGAAAAAGAAACCTTAAGAGTCTACTGAGCTTCTCAGCTAGCTCTTTTAAAACTCTTGGATGCAAGTTATCAGGACCCACTGATTTTAAAATGTATAACTTTAGTAACTGTGATTTAACATCTTCTTCAGGTACTATGGGAATGTAAAAAATGTTTTGTTATTATCATATTACTACAGCACCAGGGTTTTTTTGCCAAATACAGAAATAGTTATTGAACACTTCCACTCTCCCTTTATTGTTGACAATTCTATCAGTTCCATCTAGTAATGGACCAATGACAATAGTTAGGATTCTTTTTGTTTCTAACCTACTTTAAAAAAAACAACCTTATTAATCTTAACTCTGCTGGACATAGGTTTCACCTTTTGCCCTGATCAATTTTCTACAATTCCCAGCTTTTGAGCTGAGAAATTTCATGAAGGGGATCAATCTCAATAACAGATAGATTCAGACATGCAAAAACATCAATAGAGCCAGACTGGCTTGCCCTACTCACCTAAAAGCATTGTGGGTTTTTTTGGGGTTGGCTTTTTTTTTTTTTTTTTTTTTTTTTGGAGACAGAGAGGTGTGCATTCCTGTAGTTACCTCCTGCTTCACCAAAGAAGTTCATACTTCTTAGAAAAGGGTCAGTCTTCTCAGATAATGACCTAGGAGTCACTAAATGAACACCACTTGGCTCCCAACTGAGAGTCCATCCATATTGAGAAGTGGACTACTTTCTATATACCCAACTTTTGTGTGTTTCATATTCAGGACATGTAGATAAAGGGAGTGGCTCAGAGTTCTGCACTGAATTGCTCTACCTAGAGAATGTGAAACTGATTCTGACAGCATAGCCCTAATCAGTTGCATTCTCAGTTAGCACCAGAGGTACTCAGCCTCAGTGCAGGGCCAGGGCGCTTTAAGTGCCAATGGGAAAGAAAAAAAATCAGAGTGGATGGAAAAGAGGAGTTGAAATGGAAGGACAGTTGGTCCGAGATTATCTCCTGGTTTCCCACTTTGGTGTCCCACATTATTCATGCCACGGTTACGGTCTGCCAAAACTAGCAGTGATTCAGGTCAGTTTGCATCCCAAGCTTGAGATTTTATTTCTTTCTTTATTTTTGAGGAAGAACAAATAATCAGACCAGGAAGTTCAGCTGTATACAGACTGAAATCACAGCAGGAAGGCAAACTTCAGCCACAGATTCATAATAAGCAACTAGTGTCTGAATTAATTTTTGCGGTTACACCAATTAAAAAAAATCAAGGCTTGCAAACACAGGCTATATTCGACACGCTCACGGATCGAGAAAGGCCCCTAGGCTTTCATACGGAAGTCGTCACCAGCCCACGCAGATGAAGGACTCCTTGGGGGTCAGTTTCCAGCCTTGCAGCCCCGCTGCTTTCGATTAACAGGGACGGAGTGAGACTTCTCCCCTGCACGCAACTGCCGTGCGCGGGACTCGCAGCCCGCGGGGATCTCAGCGAGGGAGATTTAAATGATGGGCTGACGGGGAACGGTGCGTGTCTCTCTGCCGCAGCCCCCGGCGGACAGCGGGAGGAAGGGAAGGGAGCTAATACCGCCCGCCCCACGGAGCCAGCGCCCCGCGCCCCAGGGCCGGGGGGTTCCCGGACGCATCGCAGCCGCCGGCCGGGAGCGGATTTCCCCGAGCGCTGGCGGGGAGGACGCCCGCCCTCAGAAGAGCCACCCCCGGCTGCGGCAGGCGGGCAGAGGCCGCTGGGCACGGACAGCCCCGGCGGCCGCGCCGACCCCAGCTCAGGCCTAAGAGTGGTCGGAGGGAAGCAGCGTCCTCCCGGCCCCTCCAGCCCCGTGCCGGGCGCAGCGACCCGCGGGAGCCGGGCAGCCAAGCCAACGGCGCAGCCCCGGGGCACAGCCCGGCACGCTGCCGCCCCACGTCTGCCGTGTCACTCCTGCCCCGGCCGTTGGGGGGAGCGGGCCCGCTCGCAGTCCCCTCCCGCCTCCGCCCGCCCGCGCGAGGCGCTGTTACCTGCAGCGCCTTCGGCTCAGTCGCATCCGAAGTTGAAATTCCCTGACCGGAGCCGTCAGCATAACCCGAGCGAAACCCAGTCCCGGCCAATCCCGGCCGGCCCCGCCCACCTCTCTCCTATGTCACTCAGAGCCTCTCGCTCCACCCACCCCCTTCCACTCCCCGGCCACGCCCATTCCTCTCTAGCTACGCCTCCATAGGGACCCGCGTCCCCCGCTTGCCACGCCCAAGAGCTCCGCCCCCTCGCGCAAGCCGCGCCTCTCAGGGACTGTCACCTCTGCAGGACACCTGTTACCAATCTATTGGCTGAGGTCTAGGTTTACTTTGGAAATTGGCTCTGCCTTTTCTGCCGTTCTTCCTACTGTCCTGTCTGAAACTGGGTTGAGTGTAATGAGCAATTCTCAGCTGGCACCAGAGGTCTGGGGGGCTTTTTTGGTTCTGGGGCCACTGACCCACAATAAAATCAGCTGGGGGCCACAAGCAGTGGAAGGGGGAAAAAAATCTCACTGAGCTGGCACCCAATTGAGGTTCAGAAAAAGAGACAACTCACTCCCTCCTATTGGTCGCAATTCCTCACCAATGGGTGTGCTGGGGTAGAGCCTGCAAGTGAGCACAGGGACACAGCTTTGCTGTGCTATTAGGCGGTGCTGCTTTCTCCCCGGGTGCCATGCAGAGCCCATGGGCCAGATGAGGCCCGCAGCTTCCACTGATCTGGCCTGTGCAGCTTGGGGTTGACCCCCACCTCCCATAAGCTACGTCTACACGTGAATGCTACATTGAAATAGCTTATTTCGATGTAGCGACATTGAAATAAGCTATTTCAATGAATAACGTCTACACGTCCTCCAGGGCTGGTGCCGTCGACGTTCAACGTCGACGTTGGGCAGCACTACATCGAAGTAGGTGCTGCAGGGGAGCGTCTACACACCAAAGCAGCCCACATCGAATTAAGGGTGCCAGGAACAGCTGCAGACAGGGTCACAGGGCGGACTCAATAGCAAGCCGCTCCCTTAAAGGGCCCCTCCCAGACACACTTGCACTAAACAGCACAAGATCCACAGAGCCAACAACTGGTTGCAGACCCTGTGCATGCAGCATGGATCCCCAGCTGCAGCAGCAGCAGCCAGAAGCCCTGGGCTAAGGGCTGCTGCACACGGTGACCACAGAGCCCCGCAGGGGCTGGAGAGAGCGTCTCTCAACCCCTCAGCTGATGGCTGCCATGGCAGACCCCACTATTTCGATGTTGCGGGACGCAGATCGGCTACATGTGCCCTACTTCGACTTTCAACATCGAAGTAGGGTGCTATTCCCATCTCCTCATGAGGATAGTGTCTCATGATAGCATCTATTCCCATCTCCTCATGAGGATAGCCTTACGTCGATTTCAACTTCGAAATAGCGCTCACCACGTGTAGACGTGGCGGGCGCTATTTCGAAGTTGGCGCGGCTACTTCAAAGTAGCCGGCACGTGTAGACGCAGCTATAGTGGGACAAACTGGCACTGTGGCTCCAGCCAGGCAGGGAGCACTGAAGTCAGAGACTCAGTGTGTGGCTGGAGCACCAGGACTAGCTTGCCCCACTGCAGGTGATGAGTGTAAGCTCTAAGCCTTGGTGGTCAAATCAAGGCAAGCCATGGGCCGGATCAAAGCATGCCACAGGTTCGATCTGGCCTATGAGATATAGGTTTCCCATCCCTGGTTTAATTCATTGGGGAAGGTATCCACTAGAACCAGGGGCCCAGCCTACCTGCAAAGGAAGAAAGAGGCTGCAGGCAGGCCAGCTGACAGCTGGTGGAGGGGATCAGTTGCCCCCGGGGCCAGAATTTCAAAGGGACCCAGAGTTTCGGCCACCTTTGAAATGCTGCAGAATACTGTGCTGCCAAGCCACAAGCAGCTCTGAGCAAGCATGGGAGTGGGGTCAGGTCTAAGCCCTACCCCTTCCACCCTTGGCCCAGCTGCTTCCAGAGGTGGGGAGCTGCCCCCCCCCAACAGCACCCTGGGTCTGCAGCTGCTGTCACCCCACTGACTCCAGAATACAGGCTGTGGATGCCTGAGCAGAGCCGTGGCCTCTGTAGTCAAATTCAGGAAAGGGACAAATATCCACAAGCCCCCTTGGCCTTGTCTATGCTGTGACATGTACATAGCTAGGTGCAGGTCTGTTTGCTGAACCGGGGCTGAACACAGTTTAGCACAGGGTTTAATACTAGGTTGGGTAGTGTGAAACCCTAGCACCTCCCAGGTTTCTGCATCAGTTATAAAAGTTAAAAACAATTGCTTGAACCCTATCTCTGGGATTTTTTTTTTCTTTAGCATGGGGAGGGGGAACAGGTGACAAAGTCAGACCTGACATCTATAAGAGCATGAGGGAAGGCAGGTATACTTGCCCTAGAATTATGAAGCTCCTTTGTTCTATGAACTGAAAATACAGTATGTTAGGCTACCTAGAGACACTCAAGTACAATTGGTGAGCTTTAAAAATACAAAAAACAAACAAACTAACTAACAAAAACAACTATTCTGGTGAGAGAGTAAAGGCGGAGAGATGAGAAACAAGTGGCAGACCCAGACCCTTCTAAGTAAAGGGAGGTTCCCCTCCTTACAAGGGCTATAATGAGTTCTCTTCTTTTGGGGGAAGGGTTGTTTCAGCAGATGCTCTGGAGAGGGCAAGGAAACTTTGTGTTGTGAATTTGTTTGTTCAAGAAGTCTTTTCTGCCTTTAGTGTTGCTGGCCCTAGTGTGATTGTCAATATTTTTAATACCATGGGTCTGAGAGGATATAAACAGAACAGAACTAAAACTAGGTATGGCCATAGCAGCCTTATCTTCAGTATTAATAATTGTGGGAATTTTTAGAACATTTTTCTGGATTAGGCAAGCGGATAAAGAGTGTAAAGGGACAGAGCGGTAGCCGTGTTAGTCTGTATTCTAACAAAACAATCAGTCATGTAGCACCTTAACCTCATTTTGTTAATGTAAAGGACGCAGCTCTAACGCCTCTCTTTTTCCTACCAACTCTCTCTCAACAGCCACAGACAGGGATTTCCCCAGATCCACTCTGAATTTCCCCCAAAGCACCCACTTCCTGTCAACTAGTTACACTGCTGTGTTGCCTAAGTGATTGATTTTGGCTGATCCTGGGTTACAAATCCCTTAAATGCCAAGGTAAGGAAATGTTGCTCTGCTTACTGTATGAGTAAAGAGCAGAACCGTACTTAGCCTTTCCTGATTGAGGGAAACTCCTTCAACTAAAACGTGTGGGCTAAAGTGGGCGGTTCTGAAGCCTGATCCCAGTGGAGAGGGAGGATGGGGACAGGTGTTTTCTTTGACTGTCTGCCTAAGAATCACAAGCGTTATTTGGCCTGCTCCTGTGCACTGTTTGAAGTCAGAAGTGATTAGGATCTATATGGACTCTTCTTGTTTGTTAAGTGAAATCACTGATAATCAGATCTAAGTGCTTAGGTCTGCTAAGTGACAGTGTTTCTGTGAAAGAGACAGCCTAGCCTATATTAGCAGTGTGGTTCCCTCATTGCAAGCTGGAACATCAAGAGACCAGCTTGCAGAGGTCACAATGGCAGGTGTCAAGAGAAGGTGATGGCACAGGGCCATTGACAACAGAGTAGCAGAGTGAACACCGAACAGTGGCCAGAGTGAGTGGTGAGCAGTTGGAGAAACCCCTCTGCCCCTTTCTGGGAGATGAGTTCACATAAAGCTCCTCTGAATGAGTCTTCACTGATCAAGGAAAAAAGTGTGTGGTGGAGAAAAAAGCAATGGTCATGTTAAAGGAAAGTTTCTTTGCATTCTACTTTGCTCCAGAATGCAGGATTCTTGACTGGGAAATGTATATAAGTACATGTTCCCTAGTAGGCCAAGATTTTAAAAGTACGTTATTTGCTGAGGTTATCTCATGTCATTGATATTTTGGGAGGTTGTTATCTTGGGGAGTTTCTGTACTAAACATTTTTTATTCAGGCCCACTGACGGGAGGGCAAAAGGGGTCAAGTGCCCCAAGGCTTCAAAGGGCCCGGAGCTCTGGCCACCACTGCTGCTAATATGGTGGTGGCTGGAACTCTGGGCCCTTTGAAGTGCTACAGAAGAGCTGCTCCATGTGGGTTGGGCTGGGGAGAACCAGCACCGTGGTGTGGGCAGTGCTGAGGGCCAACTGTCCAAAGGCCCACCCCTTCTGAGTAATGGAGCCCTCCCATGTTGTCCTGGGACCCACGGAGGCTTTTACGTAAGAACTGCCATACCGGATCAGACCAAAGGTTTGTCTAGCCAAATATCCTGCCTTCCAGTAGTGAGCAGTGCCAAGTAAGCTTCAGAGGGAAGGGAAATGAACAGAACAGGTAATGATCAAGTGATTCATCCCGTTGTCCGGTCCCAGCTTCTGACAAACAGAGGCTAGTGACACATGTGTTTCATCCCTGCCTATCCTAGCTAATAGCCATTGATGGACCTATCCTCCAGTAACTTATCTAGTTGTTTTTTTTTAAACCTGTTATAGTTTTGGCCTTCACAGCACTCCCTGGCAAAGAGTTCTATGAATTGTCTGCATGTCGTGTAAAGAAATACTTCCTTTTGTTTTAAATCTGCTGCTTATTAATTTAACTAGGTGACCCCTAGTTCTTATGTTACATGAAAGATTGAATAAAATCCTTGTTTCTCCACACAAATCAAGATTTTATAGACCTCTGTCATAGCTCCACTTAGCTGTCTCACTTCTATGCTGAAAAATCCCGATCATTTTAAGATTTCCTCCCCATAATCAGTGGGGCCAACAGCCTCACCGAGCCCCTGGGCAAGGCAGAAGGGCCTGCTCTGTGCCCCCAGACAGGACGTGTCCTCAAGTGGCAGGGGCAGGGCTGGGGACAGCCAGCCCTCAGGGCCACCCTGATTATGTAGAGCCCCCCACCCCAGCGCTGTCCAGAGTGCATTGCATGGCCATTTAAACTGTCCCCAGACCTGGCAATTGAAAGGGCGTGGGGCTCTGGCTGCCACCACTATTACAGTAGCAGCAGGAGATGCTGGGAGCCCTACGCCCTTTTGTATTGCTGGGGTACAGGGCACTTCCCCACCTTCTCGAGCCCATGTCAGCAGGCCTTCCCCTAATCATTTTTAGTAGCCTTTCTGTGTACCTTTTCCAGCTTCATTCAATATATATATTTGTGGGGGCGGGGGGTGACTTGATTACAAATGATATTCAATATGTGAGCATACCATGTATTCATATAGGGGCTTTATCATAATTTGTCTTTGTGATCCCTTTCCTAATGGTTCTTAATGTCTCATTAGCTTTTTTTGACTGCTGCTGCACATTAAGTGGATATTTTCAGAGAACCATCCACAGTGACTCCAACATCTCTTTCTTGAATGGTAACAGCTAACATGTTTTATGTATAGTTAAGATTGTATTTTCCAATATGCTCTTATTTGGGTTTGTCATACAGCTCACCTTCCCCCTCACAGTCTCACCCCTCATTGGCTTTGTTACTCTGTACATTTGAACATCCACACCTAATTTCAATTCCTGGTGAAAAACTGGCCACAGAATCTTGGTATCTAATATTCCTTCTGGACCCATGGAGAACTGTACTTACTTTTGAAATGTCTTCTCATCCAGGTGTAAGCCATTTGTACCCAAAAAGAGCTGTTGCCCTGTGACACTCACTGATAAATTGAAAGTGAACCGCTGCAGAAAGGTAAATAACTTGTCAGTTTTGTTGATTTAAATGACAAGGCTGCTGGCTTACTGTTTGCTTGTATCTTTAACATCAATAAGTTGAACTACAATGCAACTTTTGGTCTATGTTTTTTTTTTTCATTTGGTTCCTCACTAAGGAGAAAAGAAGACATTTGCTTTGAGGACAGGTGTTATAGCATATGGGTGGCCAAATGTGATCTATAGAACTCTACAGTGTGGTCCAGAGCCACCCTCTTAGGCAATTTACAGAAATTTTCCCACTGTAGCAGTAGCATCTGTGCAGCTCCAGTCAACCAACTGCAGGCATTTTCCCACTTTTATCATCTAGATCTGGTCTAGATCATACAGCAGTAAGAATACTAAGTAGTAAGCAGCCAGTCTATATCGTTGCTACCACCACCGGGAGATTTCCTGAAAATGGCCAAGGTAGACAAGAAGATATTTAACATAGAGGTGCCATTCACAACAAATACAAGTGACTCTCAGCCTCCATTTTTCTATCGTGAGTGTTATGCTGTGATGTGTAATCTCTGCAGACTGGACCTTTGTATGCAAGAAGAGATTAGCTGCAATCCCCTTTATTTTATACAAGGTATGTACAGTTCTTGGACTCTGGCAAGTTAATGTTATAACCCCTCATTTGGATAAAATTAATCTCCCCAGCTACAACATATTTCCTGCAATGGCATCATGTTATCCTAATGGCCCAGACCTTCTGCAGAGTAAGTTTTTTTGACCGATATAAAAAGAAATATTTATATATCTCCAATAACAAACTGGCTAAGGCTAAAAGCAAAAAGGGGAAAGTAATAAAAGAGCAGCTTCCTTTTCTTGCTTTTTGAAAAAAATTAGCATTTTTTTTTAAATGAAGACGAACAGATCTACTCCACAAGTGCAAAATGGGTGGGGTGTGCACAAAAACTACAGCTAATGTAACAAAACAACAGAAATGTAGCACTTTAAAGAGTAACAAAATGATTTATTCGGTGATGAGCATTTGTGGCACAGACCCACTTCTCCAGATCTATCTCATTTCCAATACAGACTGATGTTCATAAGTACAGAGAACCAAAAAAAAAAAAAACACCAATAAAAACTGACACAGGGGGATGAGAGGCGAGGGGGCGGGGCGGATGTTAATTGTCCTGCTTGAGATAATTACGAGCATCAGAGGAAGGGAAGCAGTCCTCGTAATGTGTGAGGTAATTGGTGTAACCATTCATACCACGTGTTCATATGTCAAATTTGAACATGAATTCCAACTCACAAATTTCTTGCTGTAATCTGTTTTTAAATTATTTTTGCTCCAGGAAACAAATTCTCAGGTCTTGAACAGAATGGCCCACTCCATTGAATTGTTCACTGATGGGCTCATGTGTATTGAATTTCTTGATGTCTGCTCTGTGTCCATTTATTCTTTGGCAAAGGTTTTGCCCAGTCTGTCCAATGTACGTAGTGGCAGGGCACTTTTGGCACATAATGGCACATATAATGTTGGTGGAAGTGCATGAGAATCTGTCTTTGATCATGTAACTAACATGGTTAGGTCCAGGGTGGGATCCCCAGAATAAATATGTGGACAAAGTTGACAGCGGGGTTTGTTGCAAGGAAATTTTCCAGGATTAGTATTACTGTTGTGTAGCCTGTGACTGCTGGTGAGAATATCTCTCAGGTTAGGAGGCTGTCTACAGCAAAGGAGAGGCATGTCACCTAGGGCCTTCTGGAGTGTAGGATCATGATCCAGAATAGGCTGTAGGTTTTTAATTACGTGTTGCAGGGGCTTGGAGTTGGGGGCTATAGGTGATGACAAGTGGTGTTCTGTTATTGATCTTCCAGGGCCTATCTTGAAGTAGCTGGCTTCCGGGTATTCGTCTGGCCCTGTCAATTTGTTTTTTTCACTTCTTCCAGTGGGTATTTAAGTTTTATGAAAGTTTGGTAGATGTCTTCTAGTTTTCAGTCTCTGTCAGTAGGATCAGAGCAGATGCGATTGTATCTAAGGGCTTGACTATAAATGATGGATCGTGTCGTGTGTGCTGGATGGAAACTGAAGGCATGTAGATAAGTGTAGCGGTCCGTAGGTTTCTGGTAGCGAGTGGTGTCGCTGTGGCCATCAGTGATTTGTATTGTGGTATCCAGGAAATGTATTTCTCATGTGGAATAGTCAAGGCTGAGATTGATGGTAGGATGTAGGTTGTTAAACTCTGCGGACTTCTTCCAGTCTCTTTACCATGGGTCCAAATGATAAAGATGTCACTGATGTAACGTAAGTAAAGGACGGGTAACGGGATGAGAGCTAAGTCAGCCATAAAAATGTTAGCATACTGTGGGGCCATGCGAGTGCCCATAGCAGTGCTGCTAAGCTGGAGATATAAATTGTCCCCACATTGGAAATAATTTGTATTTACACAGCTAATGTGTAAATACAATAGTA
Source organism: Carettochelys insculpta (assembly GCF_033958435.1). Lineage (NCBI taxonomy): Eukaryota > Metazoa > Chordata > Testudines > Carettochelyidae > Carettochelys > Carettochelys insculpta. Next base: position 108,465,868 of record NC_134139.1, on the reverse strand, counting down.
ATGCAACCACCTGATCTATTTATAGTACTATCATGTAACTAATTATATTGACAGCAGATAAAAGGAATGCTTATAAGTATTAGCACTGACATTGTAATGTAGTTGTAGCTGTATTGGTCTCAAGATATGAGGTGGGTGAGTAATATCTTTCACTGGACAAACTTCTGTTTATAAGTGTTGGAACTAGGCATGCAGGGGATGCTGCAGCACCCCGTCTTCAAAGGATTTCCATTATATGCATGATTTACAGTTAGCTTCAATGGGTCTCAGCACCCCCACTATGAAAATTGTTCCAGCACTCCTGCTTCTGTTGGTAAGAGAGACAAGTTTTTGAGCCACAGGCCATTCTAGCTTGAATGGCCACTTAGAAAATGTGCTGGCTACTTATGCTAACCCATCTGTTCCACCTTACATTTAGTTGTGACACTTGGAAAACGTTTCCCAGACCTAAGGAAGAACTGTGTGGCTCAAAAGCTTGTCTCTTTAATCAACAGAAGTTGGTCCAATAAAAGACATTACCTCATTCATCTTGTCTCCCTAGCATTGACATTGGCTGTACTAGATGCTAACGTGTTTCCAGGGGTAATTCCAAGTGTTGCTTCAACCTGAAAAAACCAGGCCAGGGCCAGGTCAGCAGAGACACCACGTCCCTCTCCATACTATACTGCTCCAACTAAGAAGGTTCTTGTGCCACAACTTCTTTTTTTATACATAAATGGGAAGATACTAGCCGGCATGGGGCCTTCTGTGAGGGGGCTTAAGATTAGGAATTCACTGTCTCTTCTTAGGGTTACCAACTCTCCTGACAGGATGGACTGGATGCCATTAGCAGCAATGTCATCCAGTCTGAGAGAGTTGGCAGCCCAACTTCCCACCTACCTGCCATAGTCCAATCAGTTAACCCTCATGGCACACTGCAAGATCCAGTTTTTCTCTCAGGAATTTGAAGATGGAGAGAATTGGAGAAATGTTATTTGTTGTAACGGCTATTTTTTGTGCTGTAGTGTATTTCCTTTTCATCTTGGGAAATCCATTTTGCACGACATTTTATTGTGAAATTAAGTTCAGATGCACAGAGTTTTGAGACAGGAGACTCCATGGTTTTTATAAACTGAAAAAAAAACATGCAAAAGTTAACAATTTCAGACACAGCCAAGAGTTCCATCCTATAGATGTTTACTATTGGATTAAAGTGCTTTCTACTATGAGCAAATCTTTGAAGTAAATAAGATTATTCATGGTTACCACTCGATTGGGTAGTAAGCATTTGCAAGATTACATCAAATAAAGAAGGCTTATAAGCAGAAGCTTGCCTTACAGGTGTGGATGGAGAGAGCGGTTTCACAGACCTTTCCATATTTATGGGTCAAATGATGATGCCGTTATTCAGTTTAGTCACTGACTATTTGGCTGAGTAAAAATGCAAAAAGAAATTTAAAATTTGTCCCAAAATTATTAAGATTTACTTTCGAAAGCTTTTAATTTAAAAATCTGTGTCTACCACCTCCCAAGCAATAGATTTTAAAATTCAGGGTTTATAGAAGGACTTTTACTCAAGTTAAAATGTTTAAAAAAAAAAAGCAATGTACAAAGAAAGCAATTCATTTTGGCAACAAATTCTTCCATCTAATAATACGGCATATTTATCTCTGCCTTTTTTTTTTTTTTTTTTAAACCATCCAGCCCCCTTGCTCACTTCAAGTCAAAGCCTACCTCTTTTGGTCTAATTGCCCCGCAAATGGGTGCACATACGTTACTAGCCACGCAACATTATGCTAACCTACAGTGGGCCACACCTATGTTATGAAGATTACATACGCTGATAGCAGGAATAATCTCCATTTGAAGATGAGTATAGTTGCCTTAGCCACAGGAGGAGAACTATATGACCATTGTTGTATGACCAATTGTCGCTGACCCTTAGTTCTGCTTCAGAAGTCTCCTGAACATCTTGTAGAATAGTATCAACAAAGTTTTACTTGCAGTTAGTCTAGATGCCCCCAGCATCTATAATTTAGCTGCTTATCTTATATTTTACAAATCAGCTTACAAAGGTCTTTCAAGTATTAGCCGGTGCGTTCGATTGCTTATTTTAAAAGTTTACCATTTCAGCTTGAATTTAATCTTGGCATTTCCATCTACGGAGAAGATTCTCAAGGAGCATTTCTCTGGGAAGTTTGATAAAATTCCTTTTAGAGCTGTAAAAGATGGGCTAAGGCCCAAACCTGTTCCCATTAAAATTAGTAATAAAACACCCAGTGACTTAATTTCAAAGAAAGATCTGTAGTAAGAGCCAGTAAAATGAAAGTCAAGTGCCTAAATCCTTTTGTGTATTTGAGCCCCACTTCCTAGTTCACTCAAAGGAGCCAATAGTTGAAATTAATTTTGTGGACTAAGGCCTAACTCTTAGTTGTAGCACACGTTCCAGTCAGAAAGACGGAATCATGAGGACTTCTTAAGGACTTTGCGGGGCAGATGAAGTATTCTTCAACTCATCCATGAACAGAGGAGCTGCTCTACAGACACTACTCCAGACACAGGGCAACAGAAGCCACTGGAATCCGAAACCTCTTGCTCTGTTGTGGGAAAAATACCAGTAGATCCAGACAGTGGCAGGTCCTTACCCCACAATCCAGCCTCCACAACTGCAGCACATTGGTTCGTAGGAACAATAGAATGGCTCTGTATAACTGGACTCCAAGAGTCACATCCACTGTTCAAGCAGCTTGGACTCTTTCATCTCAGATCTGTGCTGGTTCTCCTGCAGACTGGTAGGCAAAGAAGACAGCAGCAGTTGATTATTTAGATCTGCATGAATATTTGCAAGTAAAACCTCACTAAAAAAGTAGAGTATGCTTGCCAATAAATGTAGTTTATACTAGGAGATCATAAATATGAAAATGTCACACTGCTCCAAACTCTTACAGCACTGGCCATTACATTTCCATTGCTCCTAGTCTATTTCATATTAGAAGCAAGGTAGGCCTGAGCCATGGTATGCAAACATACCATTTACTGTGGGTTCTATGAAGTGTAGACTGAGGTCTATAAAGCTGAGTTAAGTGCCTAGATTCCTATCCGATATCTGGGGAAAGAGAGAGAGGCACCTCAAGACGAAATCCACAAAAGCCAGCACACAGTGCAGGGAGAGTTCTAAGCTAGCCGGGGTGGGGGATGGGGATGCTTCCCTTCCTTTGATGCTCATAATTATTTCATGCGTCTAAGGGAGAAAGGCACCTAAGTCCAGGCTGCAGGGAGACACTACCTCTGCTTAGTGATCCATGAATGACTTCAAGTGGCTTAGGCACGGGTTGTGGGAATAAGTGCCTGTCTTGTTCCTCACAGAATGGCCAGAGGAGGAGCAGCAGAACCACCACCCCACTTATAAATTTTAGCCCGTGGTCAATGCACATGCCTGGGTGGGGGGAAGGATTTGAATAGGGGTCTCCCACCATTCCAGAGACAGTGCTAACTCATGAATGTTGGGTTGTTCTGATCTCCATCGTCTCTAATTGAAGGTGCTCCAGTATGGATACCTGTTGAAAGAGTGATGGAAGGAAGGTGATGGTACCCTGGGTTTCTCGCCTCTCAGCTGGGCAACTTAACTACTAGACTACAGAATCACTCTCTCATTTTTCAGAGAGAAAGAGAGAGAGAGAGAGACTCTGTAGTCCAGTGGTTAGGGCATTGTTGTGGTAGACCCAAGTCCAGCCCCCTCCCTGTTCCAATCATTTTCCAAGAGTTAGCCACTTGGAGACGTCCCTTACATCAGACTGACTCACAGCTTAGTGGTTAGCACACACATTCCTGAAAGGTAGGAGACCCCTGTTCACATCCTCTCTCTTATCCTGTCAGAGAGGGGAGAATTGAACCTGTATCTCCCCAAGTGACTGCTCTAACTACTGGGCTAAAGTTTATACAGTGGACAGCTCAATCTCCTCCAGATGGATTTTGAATAGGAACAGATCCAGTAGGTAGCCTTTGAACACATCTACTAGACAGTGCCCTACATATGACTGAGGTGGATGAATGCTTATCTTGCCCTAGCTTTTGAATCTGTAGCTTAGGTAGGAGATAGGGAATTTGGGATAGAATCATAGAACACTAGAACTGGAAGGGACCTCAAGAGGTCATCGAGTCCACTTCCCTGCCCTCATGGCAGGACCAAGCACCATCTAGGCCATCCCTGGTAGATGTCTATCTAACCTGCTCTTACGTATCTCCAGTGATGGAGATTCTACAACCACCTGAGATCCTACAGGCTTTGACAGTAGTTCTGTGAATCACAATGGATCTTAAAACTAGGACTTCAATACCTATGACATCTAATTCCTTCAGGATCTAGTAACAGAGAGGAAGCCGTGCTAGTCTATACACTATCAAAACAAAAAGCAGTCAAGTAGCACTTTAAAGACTAGCAAAATAGTTTATTAGGTGAGCTTTCGTGGGACAGACCCACTTCTTCAGACCATAGCCAGACCAGAACAGACTGGTCTGGCTATGGTCTGAAGAAGTGGGTCTGTCCCACGAAAGCTCACCTAATAAACTATTTTGCTAGTCTTTAAAGTGCTACTTGACTGCTTCTTCAGGAGCTAGGCTTTCTTTTCAATATAGCAGGAATATCTGTCACTTTTATTTCCCAGGGTGTGACCCAAACACCCATCAAAGCAGAACAATTCAATTGACTTACATATGGGGACTTTATGCTAGCAATAGAAACAGACCAAAAGCTAAGCTCATTTACAAAGCTGTCAGTCACAGCATTGATTAGGTGCTTATATAATGGTGTTAGTGCAGTCACAGAGTGGCTTCCAAACATTCAACATTCTTTGTTTCAGGAGCTGTTACAATTATAATTGATTCAGGGATGGGAACCAGATTATTGACAAGTACTTCCCTAATGGCTTAAATGTTTAGGTTTATCTACACTTAGCAGTTGCAGGTTACATCCTAAAACCTCATTCCTGTAGTATAAATATTTACACAGTGGCTTAGCATTAGTCTTTGTATGACCAAGAACTAATTTTCCTCCACCCTCCAGATTTCCCACGTGGCTAGTTAGTTTCAGGTATCTCTCATTTCAAAACTCCTTTCCTCACCTAAAAGGAACCATTGGTAGTGAACTGTCATTCAGAGAAATGGTGGGGAGGCCCCTGACTATGACTGCTGTTTTCTAACACCAAAGTTGTGTTAAGTTTTAATACTGAGGAATTTCTGTCAGACCAAATCACTGAAAAAACCCCCATGATGTTGAAATGACACTGCTTATACTTTAACACCTACAGATCAGCCACCATTGTTAAAGATCATCATTCCAATGTCAGAGAGATTGTCTAAGAAATAACATTCTAAAAAATTGCATATAGTGAGAGTTCTTTAATTCTGGTTATGTCACTGCACAAATTAGCATGATGATTTCTCCCCATGGCCTTGCGGACATTTGTCTATAAATTACTAAGCCTCCACACAATTTGGTGTGATTGCTTCTGTTCACAAAACACAAGAACTGGACTAGCAGAGGTGTGAACGGTCAGAAATGGGTTGAATGGGAAGTACTGTCTGAGAAAGCTTTTACAGCACTCAGCTGTGTTATGCTTCCCGCCCTGCCCCGCCCCGCCAAAAGGATTATTGCAATGACCTTCACTTTCAGACAGGGATGCAATGAATATTTTTTTGTAATCAGTTCATGCATGGCATTGGACATGTACGTATACTCTAAATAGTAGTCCAAAAAAAGAGAATGAATGTCAAACAGGTGCATGACCATAGTGCTGGGGTTTTGTAAATTCCTTTTACTATCTCCAAAGTATGTACCAAAGTCCACAAAATACAGCCTGAGTCATAGCCTGATTATGTAAAGTGCTGAATGCAGGACTGCGGGGTGGGGATGTCAATGGGGACAGTTGCCCTGGGGCCAGGCATTTCAAAGGGGCCTGGAGCTCCGGCCACTGCCAAAGCAGAAGCAGTGGTGGCCAATGCTCTGGGCCTCTTTGAAAGGCCGTGGCAGCACTGTGCGGCTGCTGTGCATGCAGCTCTGATGGAACATGGTGAGAGGCCCAGGACTCACTGCCTCAAGCCCTGCCCTTCTGCCATTGGTCCCGCTCCCACCCCTTCCATTTTGCCCCAGGCCCATGGTGGCTTCAGCACTGTTGGCTGAATGGATATGGATTGTGGAGATCTGCACCCTTAAAGATGAACCGTCTCAAATGTGATATCTTTTACTCAGGCCATTTTTGAGTTAAAAGAAAGTAATGCCTACAATAATAGAGCCTTGACCTGGCTGAGGGTGTTACTACAAATCACTTGTAAAATAGGATATTGAAACATACTGAGCTAAACTTATTTTAAGTTCTCAGATAATTTTAAAATAGTATGTCCTAAGGAAAAATAAACCCTTTTTGTCATCGTTCCTCAGTAGGAGCGAATCTCTTTTCTTCAGTGAGAAAAATCAATTAATTAAGAAAAGATAGTAATCACAATCAGAGGTACTGAGTACAGATTGTCATTTTCATAATTTTGTAGCCAGTTGTGATATAACGTATTATCTCAAACAGCCATGATACAATTTGTCATAATAATCATTTTGATTGTAGCCCGTGTAAAAATTTGCAAGTAGTTTGAGTTTACATAACATAGTAGTATCTCTTTACCATTTAAAAAAGATTTGTGGGGGTAATGCATAACATTATTGATTCCTTGGCCTTCATATAATTTTAGATTCATTTGAATTAGAGAAATTTTTAAAAATTAATTGCTGTTTATGTGGGTGGTGGTGGTTTTTTTACACATTTGTTTACTTCCATCTTCTTCTCTACATTACAAAGCCAGTCGCCCACATCTGATCTTCCAGTCTGAAAATCAGTTTACCTAAGGGTGTATTGACTTAAATATTGTTGATATCAGGTTAGCTCCCCCTGGTAAATTTACAGGCACAAGCTAAACTGATATAGCCATTTAAAACTGATCTAAATATTTTCTAGCCAGAGATTTGCACTGGTTTCACTAAATTGATTTTTGACTGATTCTGATAAATCAGTGCAACTTCTGTATTTAGAGAACCCCTGTGACTGAGTGACAAGGTGGGCCAAAGGTGTGATGTGACAGACTTCACCTGCTATGCCCTGGTAGTCAGTCAGTACTCCACAAACCTCCTTAATCTGCACTGGGTCTTCACATCATTGTGCATTAGTGGAATTTTACTATATAATGTAGCACATTCTGCAGAGCGCAGGGGATTTAGCTCATGTAAAGCACTGCTCAGTAGCCTGCTGCAGGAACCATAAACCTTAGATTTTTCACCTGTGGCACAAGTAGAAAAATGAAAACACATTATAGCTGTGTAGATGAATTTTTGGAAATAACTACTTGTACAAAGGGAAAGGTCTGCTGCAGTTCACCCCAGGGAGGGGTAATAGTTTAATCTCTCTCTTACAGACATGCATACTGTATGATGCTCCCCACCACAGTCCAATTTGTAAGGTATTTTATCATCATCTACTCCTAGTGTGAGCAACTCTTGTCTGTGCCTGCTAGAAGTCAGCTCACTGAAATCACCAGCCCCTAGCAAAACAATCACTGCCTTCCAGGCCCCCAGAGGCCTTGCTATCTCTGTACAGGTCAGCAACAGGTACACACTGACCTCTGAGTGTTCAGTCTAATGTCCAGTCCTTTCTCCTCTCCCATGAGAACTCACAGAATTACCAAAGGAACACTACAGGCCAACTTGCAAGTGACAGCTCAGGTCAGGTCCTGGTGGAGGGCTGGGAGCTGGGAGCCTGGCCAGGCTGGTGGCAAGGGAGATGGCAACTGAGCTCCTGGCTAGGCCAGCAGCAGGGAGACTGGCAGCCCTGCTAGGGGGCTGTGCAGCAGGATGCTGTGCAGGTCAGAATGTCAGTGGGCCGGTGTGGTAGGGGGTCCTGGAGCTGGGAAACCCAGCAGGCTGGCACAGCAGTGAGGCTGGTAGCTGGGAGCCTATCAGCATCAGGAGCCTCTCGTGTACTCTCCAGCGCAGCAGTGGGATTGATGGGTGGAAGCCTGGCAGGCCCAACTGCTGGGAGCCTGACACAGTGGCTGGTCCTGGGACTGGGAGCCTGGCACGGCAACAATGATGACCAGGAGCCCAGCACAGCAGTGGGACCAGCAGCTGGGAGCCCTGCTAGCTGAACCAGTGCAAGGGAGGGAGCGAGCAGGAAGGCTGGCAGCTAAGCCAGGTGCTAAGACGGATTGGCGGGCCAGAAGCAGGGGGACAGAACTGACCTTCCCTGAAAACTCCTTCGTCCAGGACTAGTCAGGTCCCAAGAATGCCAGACCAGGGAGGTCCAACCTGTACTTTCATTCCTACCTTAATTCATTCAACAGCAGGTACAGATTCCTTTGGTCAATATTTTTATGCTACTAATAATGACAGTCTTACTATTCTCTGATGTCTCTTTACTGTCACTTCTAAAATATTTTTTAAAATGCACACAAAGTCTTGTTTATTTAATTTAGCTGATCATATTTTGAGATCATATTTGGAGCCCAACAGCTGAGGTGCTAGCAAGAAATGCTGCTACTGACTAATATCAGACTGCTTTGATCCTTAAATGTCTCAGCCCTCCCTCACCAATTCCCATTTATCTTTGCCAGTAATATGTCTGAGCGCTATGCTAAGTCTGGAAGAGATGGGTAAGTTCAGAAAGTAATGGAATGGAAAATATGTATTTCCAAGGCTGTATGGAACTTATTTAGCAACATTGCAAAGTGAACGAGTTGAATTCAGTAAGACCATAAAGCAGCCACCATCACAGTACAATAATCAGTACTTTGTTGTGAAAGTTTTCTTAGAACACTGAGTGTAAGTAAAGAAAAATCAGCAGCAGGCTGCAGAAGAACAGCATAAACTATTGACCTTGGGTTACCAAAGGCGTGCATAATTGAAACTGCCTCAAGACAGGAATTGTGCCTTCTTTTCTGTTTGGAAAGTGTCTGGCAAACTGTCGGTTGTCTTAGAAATAATAGTGCTGTACCTCCAGATTCAAGTATTGTAGTGGAGGTCACTTTTTTAAGGCTTGGGCTAAAATTATAATGGTATCACCCTCAGATGAGTCAATATTTTTCTCCGGATCTATGCATGTTTAAAGAAGGCAAGCACATATGAATCCAATGCATAACTATTTGTGGTTTTCATGACTATAACAATCCCTTCATACAGAAGGAAACTCTGGGTACCAGCAGTTTTGAAAAAAAAATTAATTAGTTATTTAGGTGTCTGCTTTGGAGCCTGAATTTAGGTTTTTATTGTGTATCTTAACCTGCATGTCTACAGGGTTATATGATGTAGATAAAAACAAATAGTACATGGAAATACTGGGCTAAATTGTTTTCTCTCACTAGTGGAACCAGTATAAGTGGAACCCCAATTTAAATTAATGGGATTATACTGATAAAAAACAGAACAAAAAAGCAGTCATGTAGCACTTTAAAGACTAACAAAATAATGTATTAGGTGATGAGCTTTCATGGGACAGACCCACTTCTTCAGATCTGTAGCCTGACCAGAACAGACTCAATATATAAAGAAATTTGTTTATCTGAAAGAAATCTGAGTCTGTTCTGGTCAGGCTATAGATCTGAAGAAGTGAGTCTGTCCCATGAAAGCTCATCACCTAATACATTATTTTGTTAGTCTTTAAAATGCTACATGCCTGCTTTTTTTGACAGAATACAGACTAACATGGCTATCTCTCTGTTACTGATTTTTAAAAAAAAAAAAAACACCCACAGGAGTAAATCAGAGGAGAACCAGGGCTATTGTGTCTGAAACAGCTTCTTGATTATGAGACCTATAATACAAACATGTTTAAGTACAGTTTAGTTTTACACAGTGTCCTTCATACATATAATTATGAAACTTTTAAGAAGAAGAATTCATCATAAACTAATGAGAGGAATTCTAATAACTGAGGCAGTGACTCAGGATGCTGTAAGAAGGGCGAGATTTTGAAGCAAATGAAATATGAGGAGGAAGAAAAGAGCAACAAATGTCTATCTATACAAGTATGTATATGGTTCTTTAACCATAGTATGCATATTGCACAGATAAAAAAAAAAAAAGAGAAAGTTGGTGCAATTTTACGTATCTGTTTCTTATCTTTGTGCATGAGAGTGCAAGAAAGCTGAGTCAAAGAGAAAAATTTTGCATTGCTGTCTGGGGCCCAGATTCACCAAATATGTAGGCACCTAACTATCCCCTTAGGCACCTAAACCTGACAGTTAGGAACTACTCGCATTCTTAAAAAAATTCACCTTTCAGATCTTTCTGGGGTAAAGGAAGCTTCCTAAAAGTGGATGGGTACCCACCAATGGCTGACCTTTGGTCCCATCCTCCACACTTCCCCTTCTTCCTAGACCCTGCTCTTGCCTCCCCCCGCCTTACCCCAACCCTTGCACCACCCATTCCCTGCGGCCCTAATTCCATGATGCCTCTTCCCCACAAGATACCACCAACTATTTGCTCCTCTCTGACCTTTGCCCCCCATCATTTGCCCTTACAGCCAGTGCTTACAAGATTAGAGTCTGTTGGCAAGATCCTTGTTCTCCTGCAGGCCTGTACACAATGCCGTCCCAAGAGAATCCTAAATATCGTTTGGAAGCATAGATGCACAAACACTAGCATCCTGGAAGAACTGAATATGACCAGCATTGAAACCATTATCATTCACCAACTTTGTTGGACTGGTCAGTGGACTGTGTCTGATCAGTACCTCCCAAAAGAGATTCTGTTTTCTGAGTTGGAGGAAGGACAGAAGAACACTGGGGGCCAGAGGAAGCAATATAAGGACATGCTGAGGCACATATGAAAAAGTGCAGCATCAGTATTGACACTTGGGAGACCCTTGCCCAGGACCATCTCCAGTGGAGAGTGATAATTGGTGAGGAGGTGGCACAATTTGAGAGGACCCACTGCAGCGCAAATGAGAAGAGGAAGAGAAGAAGAAAAGAGCAGCAAAATCTGTCCCATGCCCCTTGAACACCTACCGCCACCTGCTCCTTCATGATAAGACCTGTGGCTCCAGAATCAAGCTGGTTAGCCATCAGACTCGCAAATAGGAGGGTGACATGAGGATATCCTACTCATTATCAAGGGACTGCCACAAGAAGTTTCATGCTCTCTCAATGGCTAATTCATTATTTAAACAACAAAGAATGACTCCAGCAGGCAAGCTTGAACATACCCAATAGCCCAGTGATCAGGGCAACAAACATGGCATTTGGAAAACTCAGAGGTCAGTCTCTCGCTCCAAATCCGTCAGTGGGGAGATTTCAATCTGAGTGCACTAAGGCTGCAAGTCTTTGAAAGAGGTTATGGAAGTCACAGATTTCATGACTTTCTGAGGGCTCCATGACTTCTGCAGCAGCCCATGAAGATGACTCCAGGCAAAACCTGAGCAGCTGGTATGACCCTGGGGCCACCACACTGGCTGCTGCTTGGGTGGACCCCCCCCACCCTAGCAAAGCAGGGCGACCCTGGGGCTTCTCCCTCCCCAGCAGCAGCACTGGTGAGGACCCAGGCCACCCCACATCAGAAGTGGTGCGGCTCCGGAGCGCCTCTCCTCAGGAGCAGTAACACCCCCCGGGATGTCTTTCTAGAGCAATCAGATCTGCACACATGCCCTTCAACGCCAGCACCCAAGGTTTAGCTTGGGGTATTTTTATTAAAAGTCATGGGCAGGTCACAAGCTTTGACTTTGACTAAAATTACCCATGATTAAATCATAATCTTAGCTTTTGGCTATAAAGAAGATGGTCCATCTTTCTCTGAAGAAAGGTCTGACCTGCCTTAAGCATCCAAATCCAGGAGAGGGCCTCTGTGGATCCTGGTGAGCACAAGGAAGTATTTGTCTGTAGTCTATCAGCCCATCACTCAAGGCTCAGATGAATGGGAGTTTTGGTGCATAAATTCATTGAGAACTTAAGCCCTGCCCCTTTCCTCTGCATTTCACTGCTGGCTAGTTTATGCAGGTTCACACTCAACCTGACAACTCTTATGAATACTTGCTTTTTGCTCCACTTCCCTGTGCACTGTATGAGAAGTCTTGATGCCAAACTCAGTGCTGACAGTTCCACTAGGTAGCAAGGGATTAAGGAGATAGGTAAAATGCCTAGGTACCTTTGTAAATTGGGGTCTTGAATGTAGTTGAGTGCACATTCATTTTCTCTTAGGTTGTGTCTACACTAAGACAAAACTTCGAAATGGCCATGCTGATAACATTAGGACGCTTCCAACTGTGGTGCTTCAAAAGCGCTGCTTTCAAACACGTGTGGCTTGGTGCAGCTACACGGGGATCCTGTTTGAAAGGACCCTGCACATTTTGAAATCCCCTTATTCCTCTCAGCTGAGAGGAATAAGGGGATTTCAAAATGTGCATGGTCCTGTTAAAAAGGACCACTGTGTAGCTGTGCGCGTTCAAAAGTGGTGCTTTACCATGGCCATTTCGAAGTTTTGTCTTAGTGTAGACACAGTCTTGCAATCTAAGTTCTCTCCCTCACTAATAGGGCAAACATACCCCATCAGCAGTTTCATGCTACAGTTGTTGAGTTCACAGACAGAGAGGAATTCTCTTGGGTAGCTAGGGCCAACCTCAGGAGTACTGATTATTGACAGAGACCTTGAATTGTGCTCTGTGTTCAACAGGATGCCAGTGCAGATAGCTGAACACTGGTATAATGCACCCATAGAACCTCTGGATCCAACACCCATAGAAATTAATGGGCATGTTTCCATTCAGTTCAGTGAGGTTTGCATCAGGACACGATGACCTGTGTTGCTAAACAAGGGAGTAGCTGCATTTTGTTTTATTTAGGGCTTTTATCAGTGTGTGTGACTTCATTTCTGAGTAACAGGCAAGCTATTAATCAAATCTGGATGTTGTGAATGACTGTGGATAACTGGGGCCAGATCTGAGGAATCCACAGCTTTTGAACAGAATTAACCCAGGAACATTTTGCACAGTGTATTCAGAACATTTGCGACTGAGACTGAACAGTATCTTTGACAAGTTGACTATCAGAGCTCAGCAATCCAAGCCTCCCTCAGCAAACAGTCTTTGTGTTCCAAAGGCATACATCTGTTCTTTCCCACATTTATGTCAGCTAGTGTCTTCCTTTGTGTTTTTATTTTAAGGGAAATATTTGACCTGATGATCTTTTAAAAAAAGAAAGAAAGAAACATGTTTAACAATTACATAGCTGTCACATTAGTACAGAATGAGTGCCAATTTTATAAGTAATATAGGGTTGACTCTGGTCTCTCTTATACTGGTGTAAATTAGGAGTAACTCCATTAGATCAGTCAGGCTCAGAATCTGACTTTCTGGCTTCAGACTGATAGAGCAGCATCACAAAACACTGTGTATCCTACACAAATGACACTGGAAATCTAGCTAATACTGTGGGACAACTGGTTCAGGACAGGAGAAAAAAACTTAATTAAAAACAGAAGCCAAATAAATTACAGTAGCAGAGGACTGATTTAATTTTATTCAGGGAAATTAGTTAGAGTACATACAGAATTAAAAAGGCAAAATCTTAAGATGTCACACTAAAGCAACTATTCGTTGTCAGATAATATTAAGGAACTGGTTTCAGAAATGCTTAGCACCTACAAACTCCAGCTGAACTCAAAATCAATGGAAAGCAGTCAAGTTGCACTTTAAAGATGAGCAAAATAATTTATTAAAGGGAACTTTTGTGGGACAGACCCCCTTCTTCAGACCATAGCCATACCAGAACAGACTCAATATTTAAGGCACAGAGAACCAAAAACAGTAATCAAGGAGGACAAATCAGAAAAAAAAAAAAAAAAAAAAAAAAAAAAAAATCAATGGGAGTGACTATGCTTAACTCACCTGAAAGGACTGGATACTAAGCAGACAAATTCCTTGCTATTGTTCTCCTTGCTGTTTTACCACAATGACACTCCTTGCTGTAATCTCAGAAATGAGCAAACGCGCTGCTGTTTGAGCATTATGTTGATAGAAGAACTCAGTTTTGGGATACAATTAGTCAGTCATTCTGGTTTTATCATATTTATGTTTTTTTCCTACAGTATAGCAATTTCTACGATTACAAATAGAGTCAAATATACTGACACATAGTGTTCATTCCTCTGTTGAAATGACAACCACTGTCTTTTAAACATACCTTACTAAATCAAGACAATGCAGCACTCATGTAAAACTTGTTTAGTCTGTTAACATATGATATCTGAGGGCTGATTAATGCTGCATTAGTCTGTTCCCAGGATCTTCCAGTTGCCACCTGGCATGTGTTACACACAAAGGGTGTTATAAGGGCTGCACAGTAAGTATGCACACAGACTTAAAAATTAAAAGTAATATGATGAGGAATGTTTTTATAAGAAAAAAAAAAAAAACACAACTTAAAAGAAGCATGTGAAAAATCCTCCAGCCTTGCGACATTAAGGACAAGGTTGTGGCTTTCTTGTAAAATGTGTCAGGGAGATTTGGAATACGTTGCCTTCAGAGGAAACTAAAATGTGCCAAGTGTAAGAATAAAAAATAAAATTTACCAGACAGATATTCTGACAGAAAAGCATTGGTGTATCCAATTAATCTTTCAAGTGGGAGAAAACCTCTAAATCAAATAAAAGATCAATACAGAATTAAAAATCAACCACGCCAGATAGAACCAATTCAGATGGTTATTCTGCTTTTGAGGTCCTCCAGCTCTTTAGTCATGCGTCTCACTATTTATAAAATTTACAAAAAGCTACCAAAAAGTCTTTATAACCAAAATATAACTGAATGAAATAATATTGTTTTATGTTCTGTTCATTAATGGAGAATTACATGTAATTTTTTTCCTTCATAAAAAAGGCTTTTCTCTCATTGGTATTAAATGTCAATTTCTGTGGGTTTTGTCCTCCTGTTTACATAATTTGTTCAGCGCTGGCATATGCAAAACTGTTCTGTTGGTTGCTGTATTACTTGCTGTTTCCCGTCCCAATCGTGATGGCAGTAGCTGTGTGGATAAATCTCAAAGCACTATGCTATGGACTTCCTGAGTGATTAGTGCAGAGCATTATCACTCTACACCATCTGGCTGTCTGATATAGAAACAATATTAAAGACTCCAATACATTCTTCAGTATTTTAGACAAACTCCCATTACACCTTCAAAAAGTGAATGTCAAGTTTAAATGAAGATATATATTTAACAATGTCTTCTGATTAGAAAAAAGGCACTTCCTGTTTCTCTTCATTTTAATTACTTGAGAGTTTATTAACCCACACATATGTGGGCCAAGATAATACAGCTTAGGACATATAGACAGCCTACACAGTCACATGCTAGGAGACTAAAGAGTGCCATCTGCTTAAATTAAATGACTCAGTTTCTGACCTCACCACAGTTAGTTGCTGTATCTAGTGGATTTCTACATTTTGATTCATCCCTATTCTAAATCTTTTCAAAGTAAAAGATTTCAGATAAGAGTAATATCAATGAGCTGTCACAAATTAAATGTTAAGGCTCTGTACTGCAGCGTATGAAAACTCTTGCAATCCAGTGTACTGTATATTCTTGCATGTAAAAATACCCTTTTATAAAGGAAGAACAAAAGATAGGCTTTGCAACTCTAGGAACATTGCACAGAATAAAGAGCTACTGAAGCACAGAATGCAAGCTTGTGCTGGCAGACAAAAGTGAAAGCGTATCTTGTTTTCTCTGTGTCCTATGTAGATGCTGTGTCAGATGAGGAAAATCAGGACAGATTCAAAAGTCAGCAAAGTAAAAGAAAATCCATGCAGCAAAAGCTAAAAATTGCGCAAAAAACCCTAGTTGTGTGCGCATAGATTTCTTTTTGTAAACACAGCATTTTATTGTTCTGCAGATATGCAAGGAAAGAGGAAAATTCAAAATGGATTAGTTTTACTTCCCACACTTACAGAATATGTTGAATATAGTTACTTTTGTTGGTAGGTATTACAGCTCAGGCTATTCCTTGAAAGTGACTGGCAAGGATTGTAAAAAGTCTATGTATCTTTAGGATGTTTAGCTTTCACTTTCCATTTTCCTTGCTTATTTTTGAAACATATCCTTGTTTTGCCAAAAAACATAGTGAGAACTCAAAGACAGACTTTTTTTCTTTTCAATTGGTACAGGACAGTAGCATTCAGCGTGTTAACAACCAACCAACCAATAAAAATCTTCCCACCTTAATTTATCAAGTTTCATGCTCCTGGTACCTGTGATTCCATAATCCTAGTAGTTCTTTAGTCATCTGAAGTCTTGTAGAGTAGACAAGTGCAATTTCTGGAGTAAAAAACCAAACAACAAAAAAAATCCATAGCGCTCTCCTCCCTACTGTAGGTTCTCCTTTTTTCACTTCACAAAGAAGTAAAAGATGCAATTCACTCCCACCTTGTGTCTGCATGTGTGTATAAAATTTGTGTATCATCTAACTAAGGTTGAAGTCCTGGTCTCATTTAGGTCAATAGGAATTTTGCCATTGACTTCACTGGAGATAGAGTTTTTACCCATGTCTGCATGGTCTGAGGGTGAAATCCTGGACTCCATTGAAATTAGTGGCAAAACATCCATTGACCTAAATCAGGCCAGGATTTCATTCTGAGCATCTATACAGCACTGGCACTCAAAGCTCTGGCTCAACTTTCATTGGGCACCATGTAAAACCCGTGAAAGATCTTAAAGGGGCAGTCACTTCTGTTCCAAAGTCGTGATCATGAATATGGAGGGGAACCTCTGCAGGGCATGGGAATAAACTGAATATTTTATTTTATAGATTTAGTTGGTAGGAGTTACTCAGAAATCCTGTGGGACAGGAGCTGCATGAAAGTCCAATCTATCTAAATTTACAGTAAACCCTTTCATATCCAGCAGCTCCAGGAGCAGGAGGTTGCCTGATAGTCAAATATTTTAGATCAGAGAGAGGTATACCTAGCAATGCATAACACTGAAGAAAAACAATATTAGATATTAAGAAACAAAAAAGTATTCAGAATACTTTATTAACCAACAACAGTAGCATTGTACACTGTAAACATACTGTATTTTCTGTATTTATTCTCACTATAGTATACTTCTAGAAAACATAACTGAAAGTTACTTCTGGTTAAAGTGCCAGCTATTTGAGAGTTCCAGATGATAGAATGCCAGATATGAAAGAGTGTACTGCATTGCACATTCTATACTACTGTTAAAATATTTTGGGACAAATTCCGCTCTCATTTGTCTTTAAAGACTTTTACCAGTGTAAATGAGTACAGAATATGTCCATTGTTTATAAAGTTGATATTCCAAAGTCTCAGCTGAAAGTTTAAACATAGGACATTAAAATGTTGATTATATTAAAAAAAGTGTTTCTTAGAAAATAGAAAGTGATAAAATAATCAATGTACACATAGTCTCTTTTAAAAGCAAGCTAGCACGGCCCAGAACTGAAAGTGGCAAAAATTGCAGGTGTCTGATGCATACCAGTCACATCAACTTCCAATAACTCTTTGTGCTTTACTGGTACACACACCATAGGATCTGATCCTGCAGCTCTTATTCTGGCGCAAATCCCAATTGCTTGGGTAAGGAATGAAAGATTAGATTTATGCATAGTATGCAGGCTAAGTATCATGGTACATAAATAACAGTTGAAGTTATCAGTAAATACCAATGCAAGAAAATTTTAAATGCAGCATATTTAATAATTTGACATTTGGTTTAAATCTAAACCTTTTCAACATAGCCAGAAAATGCTAAGAACCTACAACAAGTTAATATATTTGCACTAAATGATTGTTTTACAGCAGGATGCTTATAGTATGTGGCTGAATGCAGGAATACATAAACAGCAACAGTGTTTCTTCCTGGTCCCAATGGGGACTGTGTTCTTGGCAGAAACTGCCCTGGTATTCCATATATGTCCTGTCTCCTTTCAGCATTTTCATGGGCTCAGAGTGAATATTCTGTATGGTGTTCTTTGCCAGCAGTAAAAGAATCACACAGATAAAGCTCTGTCCATCATAATCACACTGAACACTTACCCTTTTGGCTGAGAAATACAACTTTATTTCTGTATTTAGTAACTGGAGGGTAATATATTTTTTGCTGTGTTAGTTATTCATAAAATTCAGGACATGAATTACAAAATTAAACAAATAGCAGGGCAAGTATAAAAGTTTAAAGGCAGCTGATGATTTGCAAGTTAAAAGATCTCTTTTCAAAGCTTTTATTTTTAAAAATTAAAAGGCAACAAGGCAAAATATACCACATCCCACCAATTTCAGTATCATCTCTCTCTCTTTACATGAGTATAACATTTAGCCACTTGTTTTTTCCTAACTAAACCTGATGAGACAAGTTGCACAGAAATTAATATGAGAAAATATAGTTGGAAGACACAATACTTCCTTCAAATAACCTTGACATAATAATCGCCACCCTGCTCAAACAAAAAAAAAAACAACTTCCACCCACCCACCTGGGCAGGATGTGCACTTGCAGACATTCTTGCATCTTATTTTGAAATCCCTTGGGACAGAGGCTGAATGAAATTCCATTTAAATTAAATTCACATTTAATACTACCTTTAAAATTATATTACAATTACATTTGGAGTTATTTGGACTTTTTCTCTTCAGTTCTTGTTCAAGTGGGATAATATGTCAAGCCCGATCTATACCAGCGATTCAGAGTGAGAATTTTTAAAAAAGAATTGTGATTTTTGTCTGTCAAAGTCTGACCTGGTAATCTCTGCCACTCAAAAAATTCTCACATGCAAACCTGAGCCCAGAAAATGTAGACAAATCCTGAACCATTTTGCAATAATAATGCATACAAGCTCCACTTGAAGAAGACAAGGGTAGGACTATGTAGATAGTGTAACCCATACACCTACTGGTTGTAGTTCACTGTCCCGTGTAGTGGCTGTTAAACCACGTACTGAAGGTACATCTATACTTAATGGACTATCAATGCAGTGGCAGTCAATCTTCCAGAGTTTGATTTAGTATGCCTAATGTGGCCGCGCTAAATCAAATGATCGGCACTCCACCATTGACTCTGATACTCCTTTCAGTTGTGAGGAGTAAGGGAAGTTGACAGCAGAGTTTCCCCCGTCAGCCTCCAGCTGTGGGGATGGCAGAAAAAAAAAATCAATTTAGGATATGTCGATTCCAACTATGCAATTCACATGGCTGGAGTTTTGTATCTCAAATTGATTTTTCCCTGTAGCGTAGACCTGGCCTAAGAGAAAGAATGGTTCTCCTCTAATGCCTGAGCGGAAAGCCAGCTGTCTTTTAGCTCAAACTCTAGTGCAGGGGTCAGCAACCCCCAGCACATGTGCCAAGAGTGGCACATGAGGACGTTTCCCTTGGCATGCAGTGGGAGTTCAGCCCCGCCCCTCCGTCCCTCATGCAGCTCACCACAGGCTCCCTGCCGGAGCTGCTGGCAGCTGCCTACCTCGGGTTGGCTGGGCTTCATGCTGGCAGCAGCAGTCCTGAGGCTGGCTGGGATTCTACAGGGACAGCATAAAAATCAGCTACACCAGGTGACTTGCCCCACAGTGAGCTTCCCACTCTCACCTTACAGTTCCACAGGGCTGGTGCCTTGGTAATTGTGGGCACACACTTGGTGGCACAGCCTCTCCCTCACCAAGCCAGGCTGATGAAACAGGGCAGGCAGTGGGCATCACTTTCACACTGAGGGGGAGCACTGCTTGTCCCACCTCAGAGATAGCTGCATCTCCCCGAGGTGCAGCACCCCTCCTGGGACAGCTATAGAGCAGAGCGGCACTGGGTCTTTGGGATGAGGTAGCCTGCCTGTGTTTTTGGGTAACATGCCCCTTCCCCTCAGCTGACTGGGACAGCAGCAATTGTTACACCACACAACCCATCACCCAGCACGGCCCTCAAGCTCTGAACACCGGCTAGAGCACTGAAGGGTACTTCAGCGACTGGAAATGGGTTTTCTCTCTCATCATTAAGCACAGCCCCCCTTCACATACTGTGCACACTGTAACAGCACACAGGGAGCTGGTATGGTAGCTGTTTATTGTGCCATGGAGTACCGCCTCCATCCATGCTATCCACCCAGAGCCAGCTGGGGTTCTGGGCCCCAGGGCAGCAGCAGCTCTACTCTGCCTTGTTGCTAGATGAGATTTGTTTCATATTTTTGGTTCAGTTATAATAAATATCCTTCACAACCTTGAGCCCACATGTGCTTACACTTGTGTTTTATTTTAAGCAACTGAGCAGCCTCACTGACCTCCAGGGGACTACTGAGGTACCTAAAGTTAGGCATGTGCAAAGAAGTTTTCAGGATCAGGGCTTTACTGTGAAACCAAATATGTGGGAGAGTGGCTGAGCCCTTCAAAAGAAGCACGTCCAGCACCCTACTCTGAACAGGTGCTCCCAGTTTGGCCAAAACAGATGGCAGACCAGCACCTGGGTCTGTAGAGCCAAGCTGTCAATAAGGAAGGGTTGGTGGTAGAGGAGGGTAATGGGGGCTGGGTCCACCAGAAGAAGCTGCCAGAGTTACCTGGGAGGGAAGCAGTGGGAGTCTTCTGATCCAGTGGGAGAAGAGAGGTTCAACCTGCATTAAAATCCTGGACCTTTTTAAGATATTTAAATACCTGTCCAGACAGAGAATTAAAGACCAAAACAGGAAAGCTCTGCATCTCAACTTATTTATTAATGAAGCTGCTGTAAGTAGGACTGTTGGGGACTTTGACAACTATCACCGGCACTTGGACTATACATAGAGGTCAAAAGGTCAGATTTCCACACTCCGCCTCAGAAGGGTTGCTGAGCCCTGCCATAGGCACTGCTGTGTCCATGTGGCTGAGTTGCTTACAGCTTAACTCCACCTATTCTCAGTTCACTTGGAAATATGGCTCCTCCGACTCCAGTTCCACTCAACACAATACAAACATCTAATTGAGACCCAGTCTCCCACCTTGTGCACCTTTGGCCACACATTGCCAACACACAGCTGAGTTAAAGTCTCACCTTTAAGAAAGGCAGCTGGTTATACAGTCTCTGAGAAAGTTTAGTCTCCTCAACAGGCAACAACACTGGGCATGACCAATCTCTGTCTCCCTGACAACTCTGAGTCTAGCAAATTCTCTCTCTGTGGAATCAACTCCCTCTCTGGATTTGGTCTCTGGATGGTTTTTTGGTTTCATTTAGTCTGTGATGATCTCTGAGTGTTGTCAGCTTGTTCTGACAGTCTCCTGTTCCTTCAGATCACTTGTCCTCGTGCATAGTTCCTTCATTTGACTTTGATGCTGCTGCAACCCCCACAAATCCTTTAGCCCACTACTCCTGCTGCCTCCGTGCGGATCCAGCTGTTACAGGACTGCCTGTCTATAGAGAGGTTGGTCCTTGTTTGACCTGCTGTACTCTAGTGCCTCCTTTCTCAGATTGTTGGCCATCTCCTCTAAGTGTCTCTATCCTCCTGGCTGCAACCCATCTCTCCTCCCTTGTAACAATGTCTGGTTCTTTGTCTATCATTGCCTGTTCTGGACTGTATTGGCACGGCTATGCCAGCATTCCTGTGTGGCAGAACTGCTAACAAAGGGCCTGTGCCCCATGAAACAGCCTTGTGTAACAGTCCCCTAGCCATTTTTACAGATGATTACCTCTTACTATTACTCTGTGGGTGTGCTGGGGAGGATGTATCTTTGCCAAATTCCTATTCTTTGAATTCTGCTGAAGCAAATTAGAGTCCACTATTGGTGAACAGTGTCTGGAATGCCGCAGTTCACAGAGTGGGCCCTCCATTTGCTAACCACTGTCTTGCTCATTGTATCAGGCAGACACTAATGTCACCAAAATCTGTGTCATAGACCACTGCAATCACTGCTTTTTCAGGAAGGTAGATGAATCTCCTGTCTTTTTTCATGGTTGGGTGGGCAACTCCTATGATAATACAGTCTCTTTCTACTGGTTATTACCTGATAACCAGCAGGTGTCCCAGCCTTACATCAAGGATAAGAGTTATAAATTCATTCCCAACCACTAAATAAAGTCTCAAAACCAAAGAGATGCCAATGCCCAAATATCAGGCATATTTTTGCATGACATTTTACAGAATTAGTCAGGAATAACAGCTCTCCTTCCTTGAAACAGAAACCTATCCTGCATAATCAGCTCATCTTTAATGTAAAAATATGGATCTGCACATACTAGTACTGGGCTTTTTTGAAGATGTCTAATAGAGAGCCTTGGGGGGCCCAGTTTTGGATGTGATTTGCACCTTGAAGCTCATTAGCCCTGAGGGCAGTGTGGAGGACTGCCTAGAAGCCCTTACTCACACCTTTGGGAGCATAGAGGGCCCTGAAGACTGTTACTCTAAATTCCTTAATTCCCAACAGCAAAGGGGTGAGAAGGTTTTAGCCTATATACAGAGGCTGGAGAGACTGCTTCAGAGAGCTGTCATGACAGGAGCAGTGCCTGCTAAGCAGAGATCAGATGTTTTGCAGACAACAAGCTCGGGACCAATACCCATCACCTACGTGCTTTTTTGCTGAAGCCTACAGGAAAAATGAGAATGCTAAAAAAAAAAGAGACATCTGAGCTACCAGTCAGGTCACTGAGGTATGCGGGAACAATCCCCTTAGTAGTACCTACAGGAATGGAGCAAGAATTGCTTGTTATGACAATATGGCTAAAAGGCAGTAAAGGAGAATTAGACATGGCAGTGTAACAGTATAACCAATATGATTTCTTTGCAGCTGCACTGAGGCCTAGAGCTCTTCTGCAGCCAGCATAAAGAGCAGCAGCCATTAACTCTGACACTACAGGTCACACACTCACATTCCACCTACATTTCAGTACAATAGTGTCACATCAGGCTGTTAAGAAAACAACCACATCCTAATGCCACCCACATTTACCAGATAAAGGAATGTGTCTTAAGATGGGTAAAGAAAACTTAGTTAATAGCATTTCATCTGGCAAGCAATGACTTATCAATAGCTGAGGTTGTGGAATCACCACTCTATGATGATTGTCTTCACTTTTCTACCATTTTCTGTATACTGTCTGGTTTGTAATTGTTCCCATTTGCTGTATAACTAATTCTACGAGGTGTAAATTAGTTAAGGTGGTGTGTTATGATTGGTTAGGTCATTCTGTTACAATGATTTATGATTGGTTAGTAAAATTATACAAAAATAATTGGTAAAGGTATAACTAAGCAGGACTCAAGTTTCAATACTTAAGGTGGGGTCCAAGAAGAAAAAGGTGTGAAGGAAAGAACATCAAGCAGGAAAGGAAGGGAAGAAGAAACACCTTAAGGAAACTACCAGGGAGGACTCACCGTCCAAGACCAGAACTGCCAGACCCTGAGGTGCAGCAACCAGCATCCAGAGAGTGACTTCTTCTGTCCCAACAGGAGAAGTCTGCCTGCCTTAACAGGATTGGTGAGCATCATACTGTGTGCTAAGCATGTAGTCTGCTTTCTTGGTCATTGTAAATAAATAGAGAATAAAGTTATTACTGTGTAAGGCTTTTTCAGTGGAACAGATCCTGCACACCCACAGGGAATTATGCCCTGAGCCCCTAGGAATTGGGTAAGGGTGGGAGTTTAAATTAACAGGGTCATGCCTTGAGTCCTACAGAGTGCATAAAGGTATGTGTGTCCCTGAAGTGTGGAAGGGATAAAGAAATTTGTGTGGGTACAGTAGCCCCATGAAGGAGAGCTCCCTTAAAGGAGTCATAGCCCTACCCACTGCAACTCAGGAAAAGGTGATTAACTGATTGCCAATGAAACAAGATGTGACGCTGTAGAGCAAGGACAAAAAAGACAGTAGACGTCTTTAAGCCTGAAGTTCAAGTTCTGACAATAGATCCAACAAATTTGACTTTGAAGATTTGCTATTGTCCAATAAGTGTTTGGATGATCCAATTGTATTTGGAAGGACCTTGGAAGACATGAAGAAAGACTGCTTAAAGTGCTTGAAAGGCTGGAGACATATGGACTGAAGCTTTCCATATGAACATCCATGCAATACGTGGGTGGCATCGTGTCCCAAGAAGATGTGAGCATTGAAAGATGTCTCTTTATTCTTCCCTCTCCCTGGGAGAGAAGGTGAACTCTACAGGTGCATCTTTGAACTCTGGGCCTGCGCTGGTCAAGGACAGTAACTATGAGAGGGGTATCGAGAAAGGTTGGGCATGTGAACAGGGACATTCAGATTGCTGTACTTAAGAACCTGAGGGGGACAGGACACTGCCTAACCTACTTTGGGTGGGATTTGTACTCAAGATTTTTGTTTATGAACTCTGTTTGTGCTATTTTCCCAAATTTTAATGCCAAGTTACTTCCCTCTTACTAAAAAGTTTATTTTCTACACTCAGACTCTGTGCTTGTGAGTGGGGAAGTATTGCCTCTCAGAGGCACCAAGGAGTGTTGTGTGAATTTCCCAGGCTACTGGTGGGGACTCAAGCTGGTTCTGTATTGGACAGATGGAGAGGAAGCCACAGATATTGAACCCAGCCTTAGCTGCTGGTTCCACCTGACAGACAGATTATATCAGTCATCTACTTTTGAAACACAGTCACTTTCCTCCTGGTTGCTGCCTCTTCCTGTGATAAGCTTCTCCCTTTGAAGCTTGCTTCCACCAGCAGGACTAAGCTTTACAAGTGAGTCTACCTGGTAATGTCTGAGCTCAGAGGAGCTCGTTAGTCTTCTCCTGATGGGTGTGCCCCTCAAGAAGCCCCACCCCTCAAGATGGTAATGGGCTTCTGGTTCAGTGTGTCCAAATCTTCAACTTCTCTTTGGGGGGTGGGGGTGGGGGGAAAAAAAAAAAACCACAAACCCAACACTGGCATGACCTTTCTTCAGCAGTGTTGTGCTCTGGACATATATGATTGGCATGCTAGGTACCCTTGTATCAAACAGGCATTAACGTCCTTCATGGTATTCAATCTATGTAAGGGAGCAGATGGATGCTCAATGAGAAGTAATTACAGAGCAGGTCGTACTTGAGAGACTTTTTGGACTGCTTCATTACTACTGCCTCTCTTTCTCAATAATCAAATGGGCACTCTCCCTGGGGAACAATTTTGTACTCAAACATGGAATTAGCTGTGCCTCATCTGCAAAGTGAAAGCACCACCTACGCAGACATTTGAGGCATCTGTCTGAAATATAAATTATCTTGAGAAAAGGTGTGATTAAAAAGGACAAATGCCTGGCAAAAGTATGTTGTCAAAATGTTAAGAAGTGTAGTTTTCTGAGCCACTGCACTGCAATACCAGTATCAGCTACCATCAGCTTCTCCCAACAGGGTAGGGAGGAGTATAACATTGAAGAAATATATTTTGATAAGTGTTTTCAGTCATGGAGTACATGGTAAGATTTACTATATGTCCAGGTGCCAATCAACTTACCTGTTAGCCAGGGTCTTGCAGACTGGGCCAAAGCTCAAAATCTAGGTTCTCCTGTTAGAT
Organism: Carettochelys insculpta; assembly: GCF_033958435.1. Classification (NCBI taxonomy): domain Eukaryota; kingdom Metazoa; phylum Chordata; order Testudines; family Carettochelyidae; genus Carettochelys; species Carettochelys insculpta. Next base: position 108,440,396 of record NC_134139.1, on the reverse strand, counting down.
CTAAAGGGTAGCCAGGGTCTTCCAGATGGCACCAGAGCACAAACATTCTCTTGCTAGATCTGAATAAGACTAGTACGGATTAAATATCTGAAGAACGGATGCCGATAACACTCATAGGCTGTGTCTACACTAGCCCCAAACTTCAAAATGGCCATTCAAATGGCCATTTCGAAGTTTACTAATGAAGCGCTGAAATGCATTTCAATGGCCATTTTGAAGTTTGGGGCTAGTGTAGATGTAGCCATAAAGTAATAAAGCACAGCTGCCATGCATTACAAAGAAGACTATGGGAATGTCAGTGGGGTGAATAATGATGATCTCAACCTGAAGACAGATTGTATAGTGCTTCTTATAACCTAGAAAGTGGGCATTTAGTGGGCATTTTTATCTGACCCTTTGTAGTAAGACACAGTTCCTACTCCTCTTACAAAAACCATGCAAATGAAAGATGGAAGAAAATGCATACAATGACATAAGAAGGCTGACAAGAGAAAGGCAGGCATGTATCAATGGAAATGCAACTAATAAATAATTTCATGTTAGTTCAATAACCGGGTTTTCTGGGTGGAAGAGGGAAAAGAACCCAGATCACAGTAGGAATGGAGGGGAAGGCAAGAAGCACAATAGATGGAAAAGTGAATTTGAGTTGCTAAGGTTCTAAAGGAGCTAGACTAACAAATGTCTGACTAGTTAGTAACTATGTCTTTTCTTTATCCTGATCCAGAATAATTTAATTTTGAGATGTTTGCTGCATTCCTTACTTGCCTAGGACTGCCAGTGAACTTAGTGTTTCTTATACAAGGAATGTGGGATCTACCCCCCTCAGCTGGAAAGGAAATAGCTACATGACTGCCACAGCTAGTTGGCAATATTTACTAAATTTAAATTAAAACCGTTTTCTAACACTTATGCCCACATATGGATTGTCTCTCCTAATAAGACACTTTCTAGTTTTGTATTTTTCTTAAAAAGTTTGTGTGGGTCAGAACATATAAGTTGATTAAACTGGACAACAATTTTGAGCCATCAAATCCAAATTCCCCACCCTTTGATCCCAAAAGACTGTGGAAAAAAAAGTGAGCCACATGCTTTTCCTTCAGTATAGGATGTGTCATGTCCCAAAATGTATCAGAGTTTCCTACCACTCTTAAATGTTCAATGACATTCTGGCTTTGCAGACTGGATTTGTCAGTTTTCCCAGGAAAGTGAATCTTTTTTGCTTAGAGGCAAGTTTTCTTTGGCAAGAACACGAGAAACAAAAACGTAGTTCTTTAAATGATTTAGTTTCCTGCTTTGTACTCATAGTTTGCAGAACACTGCAAGATCCTGAAGTGGTGTCCAAATCCTGTATTTTGGAAGCGTAAGTTACACATCTGGTGCCCTAAGCATAGATAGTATTGTCCATTATGTGTAAAGGATGTTAAACAAATTAAAATGTCTCTAAAGAGATTACACATCTAAAAAAGGCATGGGTAGAAATCAATTACCCACACAAAACAACAACAACCCTCATTTAAAAAAAAAAACAAACAGACAAGCAAACAAAAAAAAAAAACAACAGATAATTTAGTTCGCAAAGAACACTTTACATAAGTATCCATTATATACAAAAAAAAAAAAAATCAAAGAACATAAAGGCAAGAAATTAATAAGAAATCCACAATTCTTTCATAGTCCACATAATAAACAAACTACATTAATCTTTTCCAATACAAATGTCTTTTTCAAAGCACAACTTTAACTCCGACACTTTATTTTTCTCATATGTATTCTATTATAGAAACACACTACAAATGAAAAACTATCAGTTAAAACATTTATCAACAGATTATAACACTTGTTCTGACACCTGCAACTAACAATTCTTGAAAATAGGCCATGTTGTAAGCTTACCTATCTATGGCTTTTGAGTTACAGCCATCTGTTTTTAAATCAGGGTTGCCCAAACTTTATATAGGTGGAACTGTTTTTTTCAGTACCTTTTTTTGCAGCCCAGAAATATAAACATATATAAAATAAATATATAATAATAATAGCACATAGTGATAATTTTTATATTATCTAAGGACTGGTACTGGGCTGTCGACCACACTTTGGGAAAGGCTGCATTAAACCATTTGTACGTATGACCCCTTCCTCCGTTGCCCCTCATTATCTATAGTCTGTCTGCGAGACTGGCAAGAAGTGACTTCTGTGACCTCTGTAGCCTCCAGCTGCAAATGATCCCCAGGCTGACAGAGCACCGCAGGTACCAATGGAGCAGCTCAAGTGGCCCCAAAGCCAGCTGCAACTGCGGTGGCCCTGGACCACCTTCCCACACAGGTGTTGGTGATGATACTGGGCCATACCCATCCCCCAGCAGCAGCAGTCCCAGGCCACTCCCTGCTAGCAGCAGTGGTCCTCGGATGCCCTTGCCAGCAACAGACTCACACTGCACCACCTGGAACACTAGTGGATGCCTCTGGCCAGAGCCACCCCCAGAGCTCCAGTGGATGTCCTGGAGCACAAGCTCCAGGTCCTCAGAAACCTCCCCAGTACTAGTAGGTGTCCCAAAATCCTCCCCCCCACCCAAGCTGTACCCCCAGAGCTCACCCAAGACAGGTTCATGGTCTGGGCTTCCATAGTCTGGCACCATTTGGTCTGACATTGCTGTGGGTGCTCTCAGGCTAGAGCACTCGAGGGGAAAAGCCAGGCTCTAAGATCAGCAACTCCTCCCTCACCCTCCCACAGCTTTGGCAGCACTGCAAACAGCCTATATGTGGTGCTTAAGATCAAGGAGGGAATGCAGGGGGGTGGGGAAGAGGACAGGAATGCTTAGGGGAAGCAGCAGCATGGCTGCAGTCCCCCACTGCCAAGGGCCAAGAGTTTAGCCCTGCAGCTGGCTATGGGGGCGTGGAGCACCGCCAAGCAGCTATGGGGTTCAGTGTGCTCCCACAGGGCTCTGCAGCCATGCTGCCTCTTCCCACTGTGCACTAATGTGCTCTCTAATTTACTTTTGGGAGGAATCCAGCACCCTGATCACCATCGCAGATCATAGAAATATATAGCTCAAAAGAGACCTTGAGAAGTCTAGCACCCTGTGCTAATGTAGAATTAAACAAACCAAGACTATTCCTGGCTGAGAAGTGTTTGTCCAGCCTCTTTTTAAAGTCCTCTGCTGATGGGGACTCCACCACTTTCTTTGGAATCCTACTTCCAGAGTTTAACAACCATTTGAGTTACAACTAAAGCTTTGTCACTAACATTTTTTGTAGAAGTACCAGATTGGTCATGACTGAACAGAGACTGGGAGTGGCTGGCCCACTACAAGAGCAATTTCTCTTTTCTTGGGCTATGTCTACACTAGCCCAAAACTTTGAAATGTTCACACCTCCACTGCAGCTGCTGGAAGTGGCCACATCCTGCCTGACTGAATTGACCTCATCAACTCTGGCGTTCCTCTTGATTGATGCTCCCTTCTTCTCATGAGCCTGTATAATTAGACCTGCCTCAGGAACCTCCATCCCACTGCACTTGGGGAAACGGATCTTTGTCCACTAAAGTTTATGCTCCAAAAATTCTGTTAGTCTATAAGATGCCACAGGACTTCTCATTGTTTTTGTGGATACAGACTAACATGGCTATCCCTCAGATAGGTCCTGGGCAATAAAGAAAAATTCACAGAAGCCCATGACTTATCTGAGACTTCTACTAAAAATATTCATGATAAAATTCAGGACTTGGGGGGGGGGTCCCTCGTTACCCCAGGGGTTCCAGCTCAGAGCTACAGGGTCCACTACTGCCCCTGGCTCACCTGTTTACAGCAGTCAGGAGCTGAGCTCCCAGGGTCCCCTTGCCTGCAGTGGCTCAGAGATCCCAGGGCCTCCCTGCACACAGCAGCTCGGTATGGTGTGGTGCCCTTGCCACTCACAACAGCTGGGAGTTGCAGAGCTCCCATTACATCTGTAAGGGCTGGGAACTGTTTTGCACCCTGCCTCCCACAGCAGCTGCTACTCCCAGGGCCCTGCAGCCTACAAGGGTCCCAGGTGCTGCTACCACAGACAACACATACCTTCATCCCTCATTTAACAAGCACTTTACTTACAAGTGCTCACTAAAATGAGGGACATATATACTTAACATTGTTTACTAGGCAAGTGAACTTCCCCCGCTTATATGAGCTAGCCACAGGGTCCCTGGCTGGGGGAGATCAGCAGCCCCACCGAGCCCACTCCCAACACTCCCACTGCAGCAACTGCCCACACACGACGCCCCCCCCCCACCTGGTCCCACCATTCCCACAGCCCATAGCTTCCCCACACCACCCCCACCACAGCCAGCTCCCAACACCCACCCCATCCTGTTCTGTTCTGAAGCCCCCAGCCAGTTAAACGTCCCCCAGGTACCTCTGGTGCAGCCCGGAGGAACAAGCTGCCGCTGCCGCTGCCACCGCCTCCTCCTCCTCCTCCACTGGAGCCGCTTGCAGGTTTTAATCCTCCCTCCCACTCATGGCCCCAAACCTCCCCCAGCCTTTAAAACTCCCACTATCAACCCAAGGGTCACTTACCTTTCAAAAGCAGCACCACATGCTGCCATTCTTTCCCTGAGTTTGGAGCATTAGGAACTAATCAGATACTTTTATATGTATTTTAATGGTAATGTAATGTCCCTCTTACGAGTTTTTGCCTACGAGCAGAAAGTTAGGAACCAATTATGCTCGTTAACGAGGGATGAGCGCATCTCTGGAAGTTAGATTCCATGACTTCCACCTCTGTGACAAAAGCATAGCCTTAGTGGTTTTCTCTAGTATCTAACCTAAGTCTCTCTTGCTGTAGATTGAGCCTATTTGTCAAACCTTTAGTGGACAGGGAGAATGCTCACAGTCCTCTTTATAACAACATTCAACATATTTAAATACTTACCAGGACTCTGGGGCCCCACACTACCCTGGGGTCCTAGCCCAAAGCTACAGGGCCCCCAGCTGCCCGTGACTCAGCTGTCTAGAGCAGTCAGGAGCTGAGCTTCCAGGGTCCCCTTGCCTGCAGTACATATTATTTTCTCAAGACAAAACGTGCAGTTTTTTTACATTTACTTCATAGGTCAGGGATTCTCTCCCATTCATCCTCATTTGTATTCATGTGTTGTACAAAATTGGACAGAATACTCCAGCTAAGGCCACAACAGTTCTGAGTATGGCAGGACAATTACCTCTTAGGTCTTATTATTCACTTAATTTACCCCAGAATTGTGTTGCAGTATGCATAATACAAGGTGGACTGGTAACTACTGATGGAGATACAGTCCCTCGCAGGCGGGGTGGGGGTGGGGGGGGCAAATAGGGTACCCCCAGGAAATGGCCAGGTGCCTGTTGGCACTCTAGGTAGTATATTTCTAGATAACTTTAGATACATTTTGTTTAGCTGGAACTCCAAAGCAGCCACTGGACAAACAAGTAATTCATTGTATTTGCGGGAAGACGTGTTTGTTAATTTCACCACCACGCGCACGGGGAGACGCTAACGGGGCGCAGCTCTCAGTGGGAGGTTGCAGTCTCGCACTTCATTTCCTGATGGACGCGTGGCCAGGCCGCAGCTGCCGCCCCGAGAGGCGAGGGGTTGCACTGTCCGGAGCAGGGTTTGCAGGAGCCGGCCGCGGCGCGTGGCCTCAGGGCAGGCTCATGCGGCAAAGCCACACGGCTGACTCCCAGCAGGGGCATCGATACCTCCCCGCGCCCAGAGCATCGATCCCAGCGTGCAACACGCTGACGCCAACGCGCAGCGTCCCGCGTATTGCCCGATGGGAGTTGTAGTCTCCGGGAGTCTCACTGCCGCCTTTCTCTCAAGTGCTCTGGGACCGAGTTTCGCCCTTCGCTCCCCACCTCCCACGCTGGGGCGCGGTGGCCGAGTTTGGCCCCTGTCCCGTCCCGAGGGACGAATCTCGCCCCCGCCCTCCCGCGATGCGGCGACTGCTGCCGACTCTCCGACTCCATTGCGCCCGGCTGTGGGAGGCTGCTGACCCCGCCCCGGCACGAAGGGCGCCGCCGACTGGCTGTGGGGAGCAGCGGGCAGCAGGGGCCGCTCGGGCGCTGGGGCCAGGCCGCTCGATGGCGCAGTGCGGAGGGGCAGCGCCGCCCTCGCCCGCCTGGCAGGCGGCACAGGGGCCGGAGGCCGCCGGGGACCCTCCCCCCGCCGCCAGCGAGTCCCTGGAACATGGTGAGGAGGCGGCCGGGCTCGAGAGCCCCAGGCGTGGATCCCGGGCGCAGCCGGCTCTGCCCCCACCCCGTCTCAACCCCGCTCCGGGCCCTGCTGTGCAGCCCGCTCCGCTGAGAGCCCGGCCCGGCCAGCCCCCCGCGGCTAGCAGCGCCTGGTGCTAAGCGGCCGCCTGCACCACGTCCCTGCGCTGCAGCCTGGCTGCCCTGAGGCGGTGCCGCCCCGCTCTCCTCTCCCGGGCCAGGCCCGTCTGGGAATCACCCCCACTTAACAGGGCCTGTGCGTTTGCGCGGCCGGAAATCCCCTCTCCCATCTCGCGGGCGGCTTCAGGGCGCTGCCAGGTCCTTTTACCCAAGCTGCACTGGTAACAGACACCGTCTCTACGGCCAGCAGGGTAGGTGTCCCTGCTCCACCCTATGCGCTCACGTTGTAAATAGGTTTTAGCCTTCTCTTCGCAGTTGGGAGCTGCCAAGACAGGTCAGTGAGGTGAAGTCATTCCCCAGGGCTAGGGCGGCGCAAGCTCACATTTCCAGGGTCCCCGTCGGTAAACAACACTATCCTCCTTGTGAAACATGCAGCATCCTCCCTCCCTCGGGTGGGGCAGGTCCGGGGCAACCACTCTTCTCTGCCCCTCACCCCAACAACAGAGACAGGACTACCTGGGGTCAGGGTTGCATACAGGGTGGTAGCAGCAGCAGGGGATTGTCTTTCTCCCCTACTTACCACGTGGGACAGGAGCAGCAGCCTGCTTCACTGTGCTGCCCCTCCTGGTCTGTTGTGAAGAAGTGAGGTGCAGCAGAGTAGGCTTTTGCTACCTGCTAGGGAGTTGGGGGGAGGGGAGGAAGAGAGGCAACCTCCTGCTGCCACCACCGCTCACAACCCTGGCCCCAGGTAGTGCCCCAGCTGCCCCTCCTGTCCATAGGATGAGGTGGGACAGCTGCTGCAGGATTCCCAAAACTGTGGGGCTAGGGGCAGCTGCCCCACCTCATCCTATGGGCAGGTTGGCTTAGTCTTTCAGTATAGGGAGAGACTAAAGGGTAGGCCTACACTACTGGGCAAAGTCAACCTAATTATGCAACTCCATCTACATGAATACCCCAGGTGGAGTCTGCCTACTTTAGGTTGAATTAGTGCAAAGTATCCACTGTGTGAGATTGATGGGAGAAACTCTCCAGTCAACTTACCTTACCTTTTTCCTACTGGTTGAGTACCAAAGTCAACAATAAAGTGATTGGTGATTGATTTAGAGGGTCTTCAGTACACTTGCTAAATCTACCTCTCAGGGATCACTGCATTGACAATCACTCAGTGCAGACAAGCTTAAAACTGCACAGATAAAAAAGCTCTGTTTTGCAGTGAATGTGACTCATCTAACAATACAACAGACCAGGGTTGTGCCCACATAGCAGCTTTTAATTCCAGTTGTTTTTTTAAGGTATATCAACACTTACCAACTCAGGCAGTCACCTTGTCAGGTCAGTGCAGGAAAATCTGAGCAGATATTGCCTCCTGTAGTATCTTAAAGAACAGGTGGAGATAATATTGCACAAAGTGGCAGCATTAATCTTTCAATAAACTTTGGTATATTTTTTCCAGCAGCCAACTGAGTGGATGGAAGATCATCTGTACCAGTAAGACACAGATATGGCTAGGCTCCAGTTTTTATGATTAGCTTATCATCAAGGGAAAATACTTGTAGTTTGCAGTTTGACAGTAATGTTAATAGTGTACAGATAGTAACCATAAATAGTTATATCCAATTGTAAATCTTAAACTCTATGGCTGTGGTCACACTTGGCCAAAATTTCGAAAGGGCCATGCTAATGGCCAAATCAGAGGATACTAATGAGGCGCTGAAATGAATATTCACCGCCTCATTAGCATGCTGCTGGCCACAGCACTTCAAAAGTGCTGTGTTTCGATTGCTCATGGCTTGGCTCTATGGGGCCCTTTTCAATAGGAATAAGGGGATTTCGAAGTCTGCAGGGTCCTTTTGAAAAGGGCCCTATGTAGCCAAGCCACGCTCGATCGAAACGCAGCACTTTGAAAGTGCTGCGGCCAGCAGCATGCTAATGAGGCACTGAATATTCATTTCAGCACCCCATTAGTATCCTCTGATTTGGCCATTAGCATGGCCCTTTCGAAATTTTGGCCAAGTGTGGCCACAGCTTATGTATAGTTTTAACATACACCTACATCCTTCATTTCTGTTAAAAGAGACAGTTTAAACACTGGGGGAGCTAGAGCTACAAAACCATTTCAATCCTCAAAATTCTTGCTCAGCTGCCACCACACACAGAACATCTGAAGTCCTTAGGTTTTGAAATTTCTGCTGAAAATCTCAAAAGGCAGCTAAAAATCTGCCAGTGCGCATGCAAGCAAGTGCCTCAGTCCTGATACCTGGGTACCCAGCTCCTGCCTAAGCCCTAACAGAATCCTCAACCTTGGTGTTCCCCTGCCTATCTTGCCTTAGTGCCTAATCAGTTAAGCTGCTTTTTTTAGACCAACCAGATCAGGCCCTGCCTGAAACACCAGTGAAGTAAGTGGTACAACTTCCCTCATCACTGACTTTGTCCAAGTGAGGAAGGAAGGAAGGAATGGTGTCCCTAGTTCTGTTTGTCAGAATCTGGAGATGGATGGCAGGAGAGAGATTGTTACCTGTTTGCTTCAGTCACTCTGGGGCAACTTGGCATTGGTCACTGTCAGAAGACAGGATACTGGGTTAGATGGACCTTTGGTCTGAGCCAGTATGGCTGTTATGTTCACTCCCCCTTCAGCATGAAGTTGAGCAGAAATTTGAACTTTGTTCTCTCACTTCCTCCCAGGAGGATGCCCAACGCCCTGGGCTATGGGCACTGGTCTCACCTTGAAAGGGAGTAAAGCAGGAATGCAGTCAGATATATCTAAATAGATGGAAACTGTCCCTCTCTCCTTATATTTCTTTTGTTAGCCACAGTGCATTTTAAGTGATTGGAAGTCAGATTTTTTCACTCTTGCCCATTTTAAATTCAGATGCTTCTTCCTTCAATGAAAGGTGCTCTCATTTTTATACTAGAAAACTTGGATGAAACATACTGGCCGTGTCTACACTAGCCAAAAACTTCAAAATTGACATGCAAATGGCCATTTTGAAGTTTACTAATGAAGTGCTGAAATACATATTCAGCGCCTCATTAGCGTGCAGGCGGCTGCGGCACTTCGAAATTGACGTGGCTCGTCCAGACGGGGCTCCTTTTCGAAAGGACCCTGGCTGCTTTGATGTCCCCTTATTCCTATGAGTAGATGGGAATAAGGGGACTTCGAAGAAAACGGGGTCCTTTCGAAAAGGAGCCCCGTCTGGACGAGCCGCGCGGCGGCGAGCTGCATCAATGTCGACGTGCTGTGGCCGCCTACGTGCTAATGAGGTGCTGAATATGTATTTCATCACTTCATTAGTAAACTTTGAAATGGCCATTTGCATGTCAATTTCGAAGTCTTTGGCTAGTGTAGATGTAGCCACTGAATCACAAATAGGTTAACAAAAGTGATTTAAGCATAAGGTAGAGTAGTTTCACTGGAATCCCTAACTTTTGGTCTAGTGTAATCAGACTTCAGTCGAGAAATAGAATGAGAAAATTGCAGTCTACTTAAAGAAATGCTATCACACACAAATAGTTTTATATACATACCACACACACACAAAAGTTTTCAAACTAGTAGCAATAATGAAACTGATAGCTCCTTAACTATGAGTGGTCCACTTAAAAAAGTTAAGGAGTGCAGCATCCATTTAAATTAATAAAAATGAGGGAATATTGCAGTTTCATACTAAAATTACAAAGTACTGACTAAGATAACTAAAATTAACATCGCCCTTGAACTTTCAACAGCTTTTGTAGTCGAAGTATTCTTCTACAAAGTGTTTTCTGTTAAATCAGTATCAGACTAGCAAGATGTCAGTTTAAACTATTGTTGAATGTAGGACTTTTGAAAAGGAGAAAGCCTCTTCTCTTTCATTAGATTTAGTGCTTAGAAATACTTTGTTACTGTGCTGTTTTCTTTGAGTAATGACTAGCTCATTTTAGTGAATGAAAAAGGAGGGGATTGTTTACTTGGAACTCACCCTAAAGGATTTAGGCACACTTTTGGAGCTTGCCAACTTAGGCCATTTGCACATCCATCACTCAGTGGCTTAAAGAGGGACATTGCTAAGACTAATTGTTTCTCTGCTCTGCCCATCAGTTATTGTAAGCATGCAGAATTTTTCAGTGGCATTTGTCTTTTAATATACTGCTTTCTTAGCAAACAGAAAAGGGAGGAAGTAACATCTGTACAAATGCCAACATGCATACTGGCTCCAGTCCCATAACCAACTCCATATGGACAGATCCCTGTGTTTATGTGGAGCTGCACTGGCTTCATTGGAGCTTGTCGTAGGCATCAGTTGCAGGCTTGTGATCTAAGAAATCCAGGTCTATGATCTTCTCGATGCCTCACTGGAAATGTGGACTCTGTATATTCTAAAGGATTGGAGTGAGTGGAGAGCATTTCTAAAGTCAGACTACATTTAAACTTGTATATGGCTTTCATCTGTAACATGCAGTTGCCATTTTTATTTACACATGAGTAAGATTCCCTGATCATAATAGTTCACATAGGCTGTGGCCACACTTGGCCAAAATTTCGAAAGCGCCATCCTAATGGCCAAATTGGAGGATACTAATGAGATGCTGAAATGAATATTCAGCACCTCATTAGCATGCTGCTGGCCACGGCAGTTCGAAAGTGCCACATATTGATCGCACACAGCTCGGCTACACTGGGGTCCTTTTCAAAAGGACCCCGCAGACTTCGAAATCCCCTTATTCCTATCAGATGACAGGAATAAGGGGATTTCAAAGTCTGCAGGGTCCTTTTCAAAAAGAACCCACGTGTAGCAGAGCTGCGCAGGATCGAAACGTGGCACTTTTGAAGTGCTGTGGCCGGCAGCATGCTAATGAGGCGCTCAATATTCATTTCAGTGCCTTATTAGCATCCTCCGATTTGACCATTAGCATGGCCATTTCGAAATTTTGGCCAAGTTTGGCCACAGCCACAGTGTTTTCAAAGGAAATGCAGGAGAAAACAAGATAATTGAGGAAAAAAGATAATACAAAGCCAGCACACACACACTACCTTTTTTAGTTAGTTACATAAGGAGACAATTTTTGATTAACATCTGTAAAGAAGAAATCTGGTGCAGGAACTTTCATGTGACTTGCTTTAATATGCAGTAAGTCTAAAACACCTGTTTTCACAATGGTGTGGTCCAAACATGTTCTTAGTTTGTGAAGGACAGAGAAAAACGGTTTCATGCATATACTCACCCAGTTCCTAGAACCTATAAATTACATTTACATCAGTCTCCTGGAGGATTCTTAAAGGAATTTATTTAGCTTAAACTATTTCAAATTAAATACCATTATTGGTTGCAATTAAATTGCACATATCTTGTTCTTTTTGTTAACCCATCTCCCTTTCATATAATGACCTGCTTATGTGTTTTGTTTGTTGTTTGTTTGTTGTGCTTTAGATTATAATCTCTTTGAGGCAGGGATTATCGTTTCATAGTTTTGCACATCTACTGCAGGAGGGCCCCAGCTTCAATGACATCTGAATCCTACCACAGTCCAAGTTAAATACTAATATAATATTGTTCAAACAATGCTTAAAGAAGAACTTTTATCTCTGCTTCTTAATGCCCATTCAGGAAGCAGGGAAACTCTTACGTGTCTTTTTTTGAGAGAAACAAGGTGGGTGAGGTAATCTTTTATTGGACCTGTGTCTATTGGTGCGAGAGAAACTTTTGAGCTTACACAAACCCTTCTTCATCTCTTTTTCTTAGCCGTTTAACATCCAGTTCAGCAACTGTACGGTCTCAGTACTGAGATCACCATTTAGCTTGTTATTTCCCCTCCCCCCATGCTGAAGCCAATTATCACTTAATCAGGTGACATCTTCCCTAGCACTAGGGATGAGGTATCTAAGAAACAGTCCACAGCATCTTAGTAACACAGATCAGGTTTTTTTACACATTTGTCAAATCATTGGTTGCTTTGCATGCCACGAGAACATAATGTAGATGTTTACTGCCAAATTTCCCCCTGGGGTTAGATTTGGAATTTCTGCAGTAGTTACCAGTGGAGCTTTGAAAATGTGCTTGTCTGTGGTAATGAGGTGTCCTGTGATAAACTGCAATTCTGACATAAGTTTATTTTCCAGTACACTTAACACTATTGTAATGTGGAGTTTTCCCAGGAGAATTCTGCTGTATGCTTGCTTTTGTAGACAGCTTTTGTTGAAAGATGGAAAAGGAGGTTTTCAGTTTTACATGTTATAGAAGATATAATTGGATATACATAATATTAGAATGAAATGAAAGAGTCTGAAGCAAACATAAGAACAGATGACTTGTGGATAAATTTATGTTGTCTAATTAGTAAGCCTGGAAAAACATTCTTACAAATCATTGGTTAGGCTGACCCTTTCATTATCTTGTTGGCTTGATATCCTGCCACCTGTAGCTCACAAAGAAGTTTGGAAACTGAGTTTAGCTCTGCTTAAATGAAAAACAAAGTATATTGAGTGGGGACAATTAAATTGTGATTTATTCTGACACCTTATCTACAGCTTTCAGAACTCTTAGTAATAGTTGCAAATATATTACTGATTGAAAATACATAGATATCATATGAAATACATGAGCTATGACAAGTCTCTTTGAAATTACCAGGTTATTCAAATATAATTAACAAACAACAAGACAATTTAACATTTCCTATAAATTGTCAAAGTCTTTCACATGCTTCAGTGCTACTAATAAAATGTCAGACATTTAAGAAAGAAACTCTTTCCCCACAGAATATTCAGCGGAGAAAGGTGTAAGCCAAGGCACTGTGGATTCTGATTCTAGGACTCTACTGATTGTTCTTAATACATCTCTGAAATTTCCAAGGATTGTTAACGCAGGCATGTGACTTCTACCTTAGGTGAGGTAGTTTACCCCTTTTATAGATAAAAGAGAGTGGATAAGGCATTGTGAGAAATAGTAATACAACAATCCTAAGTCTCACCCATCTTGCTATGATGACTTTCAAATGGGCCAAATGATGTGTTTGTCTGCTCAGGCTAATGCAGTGTGGGTCTTTATCCCTCTTCAGCAACTAGACTAGAGAGACTGATTCGTCCCTTGCTGCCTCCATGCTTATGTACATTTTTCTTTAGCTCTAATGATAGATCATCAGGCTTTGAGAATGAATGATCCCAGGTTTAGTGACTGCATGATGCTCTAACAGGGGAATGGTTATAATGTCTTTAACCAATAGACGAAATTCTTACAGAGGCATGAACAGAATCCTCTTGCTTAACCAACCGCTAGTTTATTTTGGTGTAATAAAGTCATTTCAAAGAGTTCTCTCTCTCAGATGCTCCTCACAGAGGATAACAGCACATTTCATGTAGTAGTTCCTATAGTTAAGGTAATAGACATGTATGGTGTCTGTCCAAGAGCTATGGGTTTAGTTGTGATTTATGACCTACATAGGAAAGATAGTGTGCAGACCTAGAGCAAATTAATATATCATACTACAAGTCATACTGAGGTAAACTTGGATATTTATTATATTTTTAGTCTTTGTGCTTAGGTCAATGTTTGCTTTCCCTTTAAGTACAGGGTAGGGGCCATATGACAGTTGACCCAGGTGTTTGTCAAGTGCTATAACAATGGAGCGATGAAAGTTGCTGGTTAAAAAATGGAAGCTAAGATATTCATACAATCACTGGATGCTAGAAGCTGGAGCTTTAAGAATAACAATTTAAAGGTTCTTGACAAAATCCAAAGAGCTGGAAGTATGGTGCCTATGTTAAGGTAAAAAACTTATCAATTTGGCTCAAAAAACCTTACTTTTCTTGGGGAAAAAAACCTTTACTCTTGCTGAAGAGATAACATTAGCCTCTAGCAGGGGCATTAGGTGCCTCATGACATTGTTAATGATCTTCAGCGTCTTTTTGTCCCCGTAGGTCACAAGTTTGAATACAACCAACTCACCAGAATTAAAGATTGTTGCTATCTAATAATGGATATTTGGTGGCCTTTATATGATTTAGGTTTGGTGAGTGTCAGTTCGAGCTGTTGCATCACAAAGTCAGCACTACCATGCTTTGCACTATTTAGTAGACTCAGGGGAGATGTCAAGAATTTCATAGCTCTTCACTCTGGAGATTGACTGAAGCTTCTTACTGCTAGATATCAATGCAGATCAGAGCTGAGCCATGCTGGTAGAGCAACCTTCCTTGTGCTGCCCTATAGAAGAGCAGGGCAGCATACATATAAGCTATAAATCCATGCTTTTTTGAAACTGGAATTTATATGCAAATGAATTAAAATATGCAACATAATTACTTAAATATTTTGCATAAAGTGTCAGAGAATTGCCAAAAATTTGGCAGTTCTGTATTTCAAAGTTTTTAAAAAAACACCTCACAAATACACTGACATACAGACAAAAGATAACTGCTTTACCGTGAGTGTGGAAAAAACCCACAAAGTTACAGTTGTGATGAGTAAGGAACCTTGACTTGTTTTCCTCCTGACAGAAAGAACAACTAACCAACTGATCACTACTGCCTTTATAGAGGACTGGATTGCAAAAGTACTTATCGTTTACTAAATTTGTTAGTCTTTAAAGTGTTACAGGAATGGTTGTTATTTGTAAATATTAAGGGTTACCCATCAGGTTTTCATATTTGAGGAGATTTTGTACATTTGTATAGCCTGAATATTTAACTTTGTTGGGTTACATACCAACGCCCCAATGCTGCAATTACACACATACTTAAGTTTTTTCACACTAGTAAGTCCACTGAATTCAAGATACACTCACAACGGGGAATTTTAAAGAGGAATTTTTACCTAGTGATTTAAGGTGACAGTCAACCTCCTCTGAATTATTTTTGGGAGAGGGATCAGTGGACAGAAGAAACACCCTTCAGTGCAATGAGGTGGTGTTAAAAAGGTGTCATGGGGTCCCCTGGTTGCTCTGGGAATTAACTGGGTGTAGGTTTAATGTCCCATGCTGTCAATTTCTCACCCCCATGGTCTCTTGCTTTCTCTGGGATTTGGGGTGGGTGTTCTTTATGACTCAGCCCTCCAAAATAGCAAAGGCCCTCCATACAAAAATGGCAGTCTTCCCTTTATTGTGCTATTCTTCCTGTGACTGTTGGGGAAACCCAGACCTAATCTTTATTCTAGGTTCCAATCCAATGTCTGTCGGAAGAAAGCAGGCTATTGTTGCAAGCTATGGTACTCGTCTCAGATTTCTTCCTCCTTCCCAGTCCTACCTTCTGGCTTCCCCTGCCTAAACACACTCCTCCCAAGTAGTAGCAGCTTTTTAGGATTATGAACCCCCAAACCCTTCTCTCCTCTTCTGTGAAATAACTGCAGACTATTTTCCTGCCAGTCCCTTTTCTTTTGCTCCTCTCCCAGATGGACTCGATCGGTAATTAGGCCTGAAGACGCCTGAATACACCCTAGCTTTCCTCCAAATGCAGTTTATAGGTTAATTGGCCTAATTTACCCCTTCAAGCCCTCTGTGTGAGGTAGACACCATCACAAGAGAATGTTGTCACTTCAGAAGTTCATCTAATGATGTCTGTGGAAATTATGGGAGCTTTGCAAAGAGACAGAGCAGTATCAGTGGAGAAATACTTAACTTTAACAACGACCAACTCATGCATTTTAAACATCAATGACTTTAGCTACACTAAATACCAAGTAATGTTTGAAAATATGTTAATTTATAAATAGAAATTAAATAATACGAGTTTGAGCATTACTTTCTCAGTCTTCATCTGCCTGCCTTTCCTTAGGACTGGGCGAGATGAAATGGAGCCAGCATATGTGGCTATAGATGGACTAATACACTCTTTTACTTCACTAAAATATGCGGTCAGGATTGAAGTCCAAATTTGATTAAGTGCTTTTAGTTGAAGCAGGAAAAAAAGTGTATGAAATGGAAGAGAGCAGTTTGGTCCTACTGAGTAATATGTATTGTATATATTACCTCCAATTTGAAATCTAAAACTAAATATGTTATTTTAAATATATTCCAGATGGGTTGGAAAATGTGCAGGAAGAAGAAATCATTCAAAAGGAAAAAACAAAAGGAAATGGATCAGAAACTCCTCCTGACTCTACCAGTTGTTTGATGGCAGAAATGCCATTTGCCAATACAGCTACTGGAGATGAAATTGGCAGTAAGTATATTAAAAATTGGTTTAAACTTGCATACGTCAAACATTTAGGCTCTTGTCTGTTAGTTGGCTCATACAGGGAGACCTTGCAATTTGAACAAAAACATGAACTGAACTGCAGAGTTAGCCATATAGTCACCATTATTAGACTGTCCCACTGTTCATGATAGTGATGCTAATGTGTAACTGGTTAACTGGTAGGCCTCCTGGTAAAAGGATGAGTCTTACTGGTTACAGTTAACCGGTAAGAGCTGGATCAGGCACCTACACACTGTGTGCAGGGGGTTGCTCCAGCCCCACAGGGCTGCTGTGTGCAGGGATGCTCCAGCTGGGCGCAAGTAGCGCCATCCACAATGGTCCAGGGCTGGGGGTAGGGGGAGAGGGATAGCTGCAGTGCCCCCCTTGCCACAGACTGGGACTTCTCTTGGAGTGTGTTCCAAGGTGTGCCCAGCCCAGGCTGCTGCAGATAGGGGCTGATCCGTCCATGCTGGAGTGTCCTCTACCCACGGTGAGCCAGGGGCACACCATCCGAGCCGGAGCAGCCCCCTGTCCATGGCAGGGAGGCTGCTCCAATCAGCCTCCCCAGCTGCCTCCCCTCCCACGCACCTGTTTAATTGGTTAACTTGTTAAACCTAGCAATTAAATGGGATTTTACATCGTCGTCTAAAATAAGACTCTACTTGCAATCCCTATAATACTGTATAGGTATTTTTGAAAACTTAGTAAGAATGGGGGCCTTTCAACGGGGTATAGTCCATGTTCCCTCTAATTTTTTCCATCCTTGTGCAGAATAAATTTTATGTGCACTGAGTCGTGTGGATGTGTATCACCAATTGAAACACATGCTATTCGTGTTCTGGTAAGCATCTGGGTGGCATTTGAATCTCTCCTGGGTGGCCACCCAAGTGCTCAGATTACAGGGAACACTGGATCTAATGGATTTTACATTTAGATTACTGGCTCAGGTTGGTGTAATATTTATTTCCTATTGTTCACATATTTTCTTTATCTGTGTGTACAGAATAACTGTTTTGTCTTCTCTCTCCCGTAGTAACTAATCCATTTGAAATGTATTTAAAAAAGAAGAGAAAAAGAACTACTGGAAGGAAGACTGAAGATGATGGTCAAAAAAAAAAAAAGCAGGCTCACCCAAACTATTTCATCTCAATTCCAATTACAAACCCAAAGGTGATGTCCTTTTTCTATTATTCTCTTTTTCCAAGGGCAGTATTACTTTAAAAGGAATAAGACATGCGATACTTAGCCTGTAGCAGCAGTTCTCAAACTGTGGGTTGGATCTTGGATGGGAGGTGTAGGACTGTGTTTAGGGAGGTGTGAGCTGTATTGTTTTTTTTTTAAAGCTCTGTCTGTCAGCTCTCTTCCTCTCCCCCTCAGGCGTCTAGGGCTTACGTAGAAGGGTCATATACACTCATGTAATGGAGACAGTTGGGCCCTAGCACCTGGACTTGAAATCTCTTTCCTCAACCAGTCCCTCACCTCTCCTTTCTACTCTCCCTACACACGCATGGTAGGATTGCCAACTCTCCTGACCGGATGCCATTTGAAGCAGTGGTATCTGGTTTGGAAGAGTTGGCAATCCCGATTCATTGGGAAGTAGCCTGGATATATCATCTCTTCTTGTTTCCCCCTCTCCACAATCCCTCACCTGGAGTTGATGGGCTTTGGGTGTCAGCCCCAGGGTGGCAGCTACAACACAGAAGTAGGGGTGGCAGTGTGGTCCTAAATCTGCTGTGAAAAGTGTTATTGATGAATTTAGTTTTTCCCCTTGCCACCCTTATTTCTGTGCTGTTGCTAACATGGGACTGCCTTCAAAGCTGGGTGTCCCGCCAGCAGCTGCTGTCTACTCAGAGCTGTGTGGTGTTATATCTAAATTCTGGTGGGAGGGGGAGCAGGGCATAAACAACTACCATCACAAAGAAGGGAGGCCTGATCAAATAAGTTGTAGAACTACTGGCCTGATATATGACAAATTATTTTATATTATTCTTTAAGGAACAGTGTCAAATTAAGAATCACACTGTCTGAATTGTTTTTACCAATCTCTTTTACAAGTAAGAGCAGATTACTCTAATTGAAATACAGAGAACATTTTTCCTCATTAGCGAGTTTGTTAGATTTGTGGATTTGGCAGCATTTTGTGTGTAGTCAGTTTTACTGTTTCCCTCTGTACACTCAAGTCATTTATGAAATAATAGCAACAGGGGAGAGAAACATTTTTAAAAATAGGAGCCTTTGATTCTTCTTTGAGTGATTATTCATGTGCCTTCCAAGTTGGGTGTGCGCTGCCGCATGCCCAGTTGCCGGAAGCTTTTTGCCCTAGCCCTAGCGTTGGTGCGGCACCCCCTGGAGTGGCACCCATAGAGTGGCCCATATACGCACCGCCTGACTCACCCCCTGCTCAGTTCCTCCTTGCCGTGCTGTCGGTTGGTGGAGCTCTCTCAACTTCTTGTGTATTGCTGGTAGTGAAAGTGCATTTAGCAGCCATTTCTGTCTTTCACCCGAGACCTGGGATGTCATCCGTCTTCTCGGCCCCTGTGGTGAAAAGGTTCATGAAGGGGATGGAATGGCTCAAACCACAGTTTCGCCCCCCCACCCCCGCCGGTGTGGGACCTTAATTTGGTATTGTCTAAACTTATGGCACCCCCCTTTGAATTCCTCGCCACCTGCTCCCTTTTATTCCTCAGTTACAAGATTGTGTTCTTGGTGGCCATTTCCTCAGCCAGGAGCGTGTCAGAAGCCAGGGCCCTGATGGTGGACTCGCTTTATATAAACAAATAAACAAAAGCTGAAAATGCAAGTCAGCGAAATGGTTGTACATCTGGACCTTGACTGATGCATTTAATTTTGGTTATCTGAATTCAAAGGGGCATGCTAGGGATGAACTTTTCCCAGAGACTCACAAATGTGCTTCTGTGGAACAATATTTTGCCTTTAGAATAGTATAGATTGTGTAGAAGAGTGGATATCAACCTTTCCTGACTGTTGTACCATTTTCAGGAGCCTGATTTGTCTTGTTTACCCCACAAGTTTCATCTCACTTAAAAACTACTTGCTTACAAAATCAGACATAAAAGTACAAAAGTATCACACACACTATTGCTGAAAAATTGCTTATTTTCTCAGTTTCACATATAAGTACAAAATAAATCTTAATGTAAATACTGTACTTACATTTCAGTGTAGAGAGCAGTATAAACAAATCATTATCTAT
Source organism: Carettochelys insculpta (assembly GCF_033958435.1). Lineage (NCBI taxonomy): Eukaryota > Metazoa > Chordata > Testudines > Carettochelyidae > Carettochelys > Carettochelys insculpta. The sequence continues at coordinate 108,420,707 of NC_134139.1, read as the reverse complement.
GTGGAATTTTGTTTTTATGTGGAATTTGAGTTTTGACTGATTTTGCTAGTGTTTTTTAAGTAGCCTGTTGTAAAATTGGAATCATAGAATCATAGGGCTGGAAGGGACCTCAGGAGGTCATCGAGTCTAACCCCCTGCGTCAAGCAGGATCAACCCCAACTAAGTCACCCAGCCAGGATTTTGTCCAGCTGGGACTTAACAAATCTCGAGGGATGGAGATTCCACCTCTAGGTAACGCATTCTAGTGCTTCACCACCCTCCTGGTGAAGTAGTTTTTCCCAATATCCAATGTACACCTCTCCCTCTGTTAATTTCAGACCATTGCTCCTTGTTCTGCTTTCTGTCACCGCTGACAGTGTCTAAATGAGTTGATGTACCCCGTGGGGCTATGTCTACACGGTGGGCATTATTTCAGGATACAAAAGTGTCTTGAAATAGCTGCCTGAGTCTATGCAACCCACTGTCTCAAAACAGTTTGAGATGACCGGTGCGCTATTCCAGCATCCCTGTAAACCACCTCACATGAGGCGTATAGGGATGCCTCGAAATAAGGGCTCATTATGGCACATGGTGCCGTTCAGACTGCGGCACATGCCGAAATGGCCTATTTTGAAATCTACTCAAAATAAGCTACGCAATTTGCATAGAGCAAATTGCGTACCTTATTTTGAGATTAAGGCGCCGTGTAGACATAGCCTGGAAGATCTCTATGTAACCACAGGGGTATACATATTCCTGGTTGAGAGTGGCTAGTATAGTATGCTGACCCTCATACCAGGTTGAAGCTCTGTGCTCTGCTTTTTTTCCCCATTTCTGACTTTGGAACAGAGGAACATCTCCATTCTTACTTCCCAATGCGATGGTTCCCAACCTGTTCAGTAACGTGGCACGCTTCAATGAGACAAGCAATTCCATGGCACACCCACTTTTCCAGCTGAATCGGTCCCTCATAAATGTCACATTGACTTGTGTTTAATATGGTTACGGTCTTACTAGAGAGGTTTGCAACATAGTAGTGCATACAACAAACCAATTTTTATTAAATAATTGAACCAATAAATAAATGAAATTCAGTGGATCAGAGCAAAACACAAAACAGAGTAAATAGCAACTTCTCGGATTAAGGGGAAACCTGGGTCTGCCAGCGTGCACAGAGCCTTTTGATATAGGAAGGAACTGACAAGTGGGCCACCTGCAAATATTGCTCCACTGACAATCGCTGCCTCCCATTGTTTTTTTGCATATGCCAGTGTTGAAAGTGTTAGCTCGCAGAGGTATGTTGTCAGAAATGGTAAGAGTACAGCAATAGCATGGTCCGAGATAGTCAGTATTCATGTACTGCAGTCAGCCAAATCATGTCCAAAGTCACATCTCCAAACTTCTGCTTTATTGGGCGATCCATCTGTAGCTCTGCATATTCTTTTTCTTTTAATGGGAGCTTTTGTGATGAATCAGAAGAAAGTGAACAAAATGGATCATATAGCCAGTCATAGTTTTCCACATTTATAGAGGGAAAGTAGAATTCAAACTTTTCTTGCAGCATTTTGAGATTTTTGAATGTGAGGTTGTGCGTTTTGACAGCTGTGTTTGCCACTGATGATATTAGCCACTGTCTCTTCCCAAAAGGTCATTTTCACCTGAAGCTTTGAAGTTTATCTGTGATGCTGTTCTCCTGCATTTCAGTATTCAGGTCATTCAGATGGCTGAAAATGTACACGAGATAAGCAAGCTTCTCCCACCAGTAATTATCAGATAGTAACTCTTTATAAAGCAGTTCATGCATTGTTGAAAACTCTGTCAGTTCTCTCCAGAGCTCATGAACATGGGAGAGAACCTTCCCCTGCAATAACCATGGCACCTTGATGTGTAACAGTGAACTCTGATGCTCAGCTCCCATCTGTGGATGCAAAATAACAAACTAACTTTATTTCAGTGGCCGTGATTTTATGTTTTTCACAGTTTTTCACGGCTTGCTCTAAATCAGCAGCTCACTCTCATGGCAGTGTGTTGGCTACAAGAGCTTTATGGTGGAGGATACCATGGTTGATATGAATGTCAGGATTTTGCTCTTTAACCTTACTGACAAATCCTTTGACTTCCCCTGTCATGGAGGCTGCAAGTTGGTCAATTTCATCCCAAGCAGCCCTCCAATCATCTGAGAGGGGAAACTGACCAACCACAAGCTAGCTCGGAATTTGGCACACCACGGCACCCCAGTTGAAAACCACTCCTCTACTGGTAAGGTTTGCAGTGGACCCTGCTGTGGTCTGCCATCTTTGAAATTAACTTTTTTCACTAATAAACTTATTGGGTTTGTTTGTCTTGAGCCAAGACACTCTTAATGTAAGCTTCCAAGTTGCAAGCATACATCTTTGGTTTCATGAAGGGCTTATATTGTTATAATTGTGCTTGCGTTCTTTTTCTTTTGCTATCTCACGGGAAGGAATAAATTCAACTATTTGCTGTCTTGAAAAATTTCCTGGAAACTATAATCAGAAACTGAGTAAACTGTAATTGAAACGACAGACCACGCCATCTTTATAATTTGGGCTTTCCTATTGGGATAATTACACTTATCTCCAGTTTATGACATTAAATTGCAGTTATGTGGGATCATGTTCATTGTGTGTAGATGCAGAGTTACATACATCATACTTTTTGAGAATTCAGTGCAAGTGTCATTTATTTGTGGGATTTTAAATGCCAAATAGTTACAGCACTGAGAGACTAATATAATCTTATTGCAGTGTAATTTATGATCAGACGGTGGATAGTTTTTCCTGATGACATTAGATAGTGCATAGACACTATTGGCTCTGGAGAAGCAGAAACATGTTCCTTTACTAGAAATGTTATTTTTTCCCATCTTTCTTTGCCATCACCCCAGTTCAGTTGCAATTTATTATTTATTTATATGGTGCCAGAGGATGTACATGGCACATAAAGACAAGGCTGTTGTATGGCTGATCTAGTGTAAGGGTCTGGTCATGAATGTTGCTTACAACACATACGACTTTCATTGTTTTCATTGGAAGAGGGTTTGCAGCATCAGTAAGATCTTTAATATGAAGGAAGAGGTAAAGATTTACATGTTAAGGGTTTTTCCTTTTTTAATCTAAAAGAAGACTGTTAGTAAAATCAGGTGTTGTAACTCAAATGGCCCAGCACATTTACTTAATTCTCATTTATGTGCTACATACAAGATCTTGGAAAAGCTGATTCTAGTCCATCAGCCCCTGCTGACATTTGAGGTCTATCATGGGCTGATGGAGGAAATGCTTGCAGAAGTCTCTAATTTAGGATATTGGCAGTAAGACACCGGAGAAGAGTGGAACAACTTAAACCAGTGGTTCTCAGTTGGGGTACATGAACCTCTGGAACCTTGTAGAGATATTCCAGGTACATCCATTCATGTAGATACATGAATGGATTGTACAGTAGAACTGGCAAAGTCAGTACAAACTAAAATTTCTTACAAAGACTTGTTTAAACTGCTGTATATATTATACACTAAAAAGTAAAGTCAATTTGTATACCATTTGATTTATTTTATAATTACATGGCAAAAGTGAGAAAGTAAGTAATTTTGCAGTAATAGTGTGATGTGAATGACTCTTATTTTTACACCTCTTTTTATAAGCATGTTCTTTTTCAGGGAGATGAAATTTTACGGTACAGGAAAGGTAGAAAGCCACTTCCTTAAACTGTTCGGGGAATTACATTAAACTCTGTTTAACCAGCATTCTATCACCTGGAATTCTCAAATAACCAGCATTTTAACCATAAAACATGTCACATTTCATTACTTGAAATAAGTTAAGATAAAGTAAATTTTAGTTAAGTTTCATATAAGCACAGTACACACATAGTGGCTACGTCTACACGTGAATGCTACATCGAAATAGGCGGAATAACGTCTACACGTCCACCAGGGCTGGCAACGTCGACGTTCAACATCGACGTTGCGCAGCACCACATCGAAATAGGCGCTGCGAGGGAATGTCTACACGCCACAGTAGCACACATCGAAATAAGGGTGCCAGGCACAGCTGCAGACAGGGTCACAGGGCGGACTCAACAGCAAGCCGCTCCCTTAAAGGGCCCCTCCCAGACACAGTTGCACTAAACAACACAAGATCCGACAACTGGTTGCAGACCCTGTGCATGCAGCATGGATCCCCAGCTGCAGCAGCAGCAGCCAGAAGCCCTGGGCTAAGGGCTGCTGCACACGGTGACCATAGAGCCCCGCAGGGGCTGGAGAGAGAGCGTCTCTCAACCCCTCAGCTGATGGCCGCCATGGAAGACCCCCGCAATTTCGATGTTGCGGGACTACACGGTCCCTACTTCGACGTTGAACGTCGAAGTAGGGCACTATTCCTATCCCCTCGTGGGGTTAGCAGCTTCGACGTCTCGCCGCTTAACGTCGATGTTAACATCGAAATAGCGCCCAACACGTGTAGCCGTGATGGGCGCTATTTCGAAGTTAGTGCCACTATTTCGAAGTAGCGTGCACGTGTAGACACGGCTAGTGAAAGTTAAAATAAATACAGTATACAGTATTGTTTAAGCTAAAGGTCAAGTAAATTTTAGTTGTTTTCCATATGTACAGTATAGTAAAAGTAAATACAAATATACAGCAAATATAGTATAAGTTTACAGTGTACGGTACTACTGTTATTAAATAAAGTACTGTGCATACATTTTTATTTGTTTCTCGCTATCTAATCTTGTTTTTCTTTAGTATTAAGCATTGCTAGGTATACCTCTTTATTATCCAGAATATTTGAACATCTGTCAACTTTCTGGTCCCAGGACTGCTGGATGTGAAAGAGTTTACTGTATCAAGCTAGTGCTGAGGACAAGCTACTACTGATCCATGACTTGGGCATGTCCAGCTGTATACTAATAACTTCATTAATTCCTGCTCACTTTGAGTTTACTCAGATCGGGTAGCAGAAGTCAAGAAGATGATGAAACTTTTATGTGAACATCTGATATTAGTGAGTTTGTTTTGTTACTTTTTTCTATTGTAGGATAGTTTTGTTTTTATGTGTTTTTTGCTTCTCTTAGATTACAAGAGGTATTCAGGCTGTCCAAGACCTAGTAGTACAAATGGATCACAGACTTTCCCAAGCAATGGTTCGTCATGGTTCTTTACATGTCACCCTGTTAGTAATGCATTTATCCAACGAAGAAGTTGGCACGTAAGTATTTTGCTGTTAAATTATATACATTAAAAATCTGTTTCTTTATAGGGGAGTTCAGTGAGGGAGACCCCATTTTAAGGTACATGTATAAAGAATAACATTAATTCTAAATTTCCTGAGACTGATCGTATACCTCCACTTGAGGATGTTCAGAATAACTTAATCTGGTGTATTCTTAACCCTTTAATTCTGAGTTAAAACTAGAATGAAAGCATTTCACTTCTCTCAATAAATTACAGTTCTTTAGTTCAGTGTTTCTTAAACTATGTTTTGTGGACGACTGGAGTTCCATGAACAACTGGCAGGAGTGCCATAAGCATCTGACACTTTTTTGGTATCATACACTGATGGTAGATATTTTCTGTTTTAAAACCAGATCTAATGTTACTTCTTCATTGCTATGGTACCTGATTACATTGCTTCATTTTGTTTGTGCTATATATGTTGCTGTTTGCTTGTTTTGGTCTGACAACAATTATTTTAAAGAAAATTTTCATAGGTGTTCCACATGACAATATTGTTCAATGTTCTGTGGTCTCAAAAACTTAAAAAAAACACTGGTTTAGTTAGGTGGAGTTATCCATACATGACCAGTTCTGCAGTTCCTCTTTAGGCCTGGTTCTGCTTTGAGTTAGTACAAGTATTAACACCCCTCTGCTGGCTGACAGCAGCTTTTTGTTTTTTCTGTAGGTCAGTCAGCTTATTTAGTTGATTTTAGCTGCCCCAACGGAGCTTGAGGAGAGAGGTGATGTCTCAGATAGCTGGATATAGGGGTTTAAAAATCAGTATCAACAACTTAAATTGCACTTAGAAGCAAACAGAAAGCCAGTTTAGTTTGTGGAGTAGCCAGTTATTAAGCAGTTGGGCTGCATTCTCAACAGATGGCCTTTGAATTGTCTGTGGTGAGAGTCCAGTTTTGTTGCACGTTATAGTTTCAATTTATTCACTCTTTGGATTGTCACCCTGTCATTGTCACCCTTGTGTGTTCCAGTGAACCCAAGAGCGATGCTGTAGGGTGTCTCCTACTCCCAGTAGGGTCACCCATGGCAGCAAGGTCAAGGGGGAGAGGTCCAGATGAAGAATAATCCTAGAAGTCCTCAACCGCAGAACAGCCGGAGGATAGCAACGGTAATGCTACAACGGCTGTGAAAGCGGATGAAGGCTGCAGCAGACAGGATACTCCCAGTTGTCATGGATCCCATGCCATTGGACTTGAGCATTCTATCCATCAAGAGCCATGTGGTGGCTGGAATGCAGCAGTCCCCTCCAATTAAAAGATGTCATTCACAGGCATCTTCCTTTGTGTACTGCTTTCCTAAACTCAAGTCCTACGGCGAATGATGACAGGAGCAGGATTGTGAAATCTGGAAGCTTTTAGTCATGTACTAGCACGTAGGTGGTGGATGTATGTATCAGTCATTCTGTTTCAAGGACTGAGGTGGTAGAATGGTCTGGCTCCTGCATCCATGACTGAGCAACCCTATTTAGGATCTGCTCTGTTCACCCCACATGGGGAGTGGTCTAGAAAAGATGCCCTAAACATAGTACACCTTAGTGCCCCTGACTAGATAACTGCTTCCAGTGGGTTCACCTCTGTGCAGTTGAAATCGAACAGTAGACTTTGGAATATGGAATATTTGGACTCCAATGGATAACCCAGTCAGTGAGTGACCCAAAAGACATATGGCAATTATCGCCCATGAGCTGCAACAATTCAACATCAATATAGCTGCTCTGGCAAAAACGTGTAGATCAGAAGAAGGACATCTAAGAGAACAAGGCGGAGGGTACACATTTTTCTGGAATGGAATTCCACAGGGATAAAAATTCACAGAGTAGTGTTTGCCATCAAAATTGAACTGACAAAGATCCAATCTGAAATCCCTGCCAGCATCAATGAGTGTTTCATGACTCTGCTTGAAGCTTGCCAAAAACCAACAGAAAACTGTCATCAGTTTTTATGCACCAACTCTAGACACCAAAAAGTGACGTGAAAAAGAGTTCTGTACTCAGTTGGACGCAGTCCTGACAGACATCTCCCAAGAAAAGATTATTTTCTTGCATGCAGGAGCAAGATTAGAAAGGCTAAGGCACAAAATGAGCTCAAACTAGCTACAAGAATAAAGGGAAACAAGAAGACTTTTTACAAATACATTGGTAACAAGAGGAAGACCAAGGAGAGGGTAGGGCCATTGGTCAGTGAGGAGGGAGAAACAGTAACAGGGAATTTGGAAATGGCCGAGATGTTTAATGATTTCTTTGTTTTGGTCTTCACTGAGAAATCTGAAGGAATGCCTGACATAGAGAATGCTAGTGAAAAAGGGGTAGGTTTAGAAGGTGAAATAAGAAAAGAACAAATTAAAATTTACTTAGAAAAATTAGATGTCTGCAAATCACCAGGGCCTGATGAAATGCGTCCTAGAATCCTCAAGGAGCTGATAGAAGAGGTATCTGAGCCTTTAGCAATCATTTTTGGAAAATCGTGGGAGACGGGAGAGATTCCAGAAGACTGGAAAAGGGCAAATATAGTACCCATTTATAAAAAGGGGAACAAAAATAATCTGGGAAACTACAGGCCAGTCATCTTAACTTCTGTGCCAGGAAAGATAATGGAGCAGGTAATTAAAGGAATCATCTGCAAGCAATTGGAAGGTGGTAAGATGATAGGGAACAGCCAGCATGGTTTTGTTAAAAACAGATCATGTCAAACCAATCTAATAGCTTTCTTTGATAGAATAAGGAGCCTTGTGGATAAGGGAGAAGCGGTGGATGTGGTATAACTAGATTTCAGTAAAGCATTTGACACAGTCTCACATAATATACGTATCAATAAACTATGCAAATACAACTTAGATGGGGCTACTATAAGGGGGGTAAACAACTGGCTGGATAACTATACCCAGAGAGTAGTTATTAATGGTTTTCAATCCTGCTGGAAAAGTATAACTAGTGGGGTTCCGCAGGGGTCTGTTTTAGGACTGGTTCTGTTCAATATCTTCATTAATGATTTAGATATTGACATAGAAAGTACACTTATTAAGTTTGCAGATGATACCAAGCTGGGAGGGGTTGCAGCTGCTTTGAAGGATAGGGTCATAATTCAAAAGGATCTGGATAAACTGGAGAAACGGGCTGAGGTAAACAGGATGAAGTTTAATAAGGACAAATGCAAAGTGCTCCACTTAGGAAGGAACAATCAGTGTCACACATACAGAATGGGAAAGGACTGCCTAGGAATGAGTACAGCAGAAAGGGATCTAGGGGTTATAGTGGACCACAAGCTAAATATGAGTCAACAGTGTGATGCTGGTGCAAAAAAAGCAAACATAATTCTAGGATGCATTAACAGGTATGTTGTGAACAAAACACGAGAAGTCATTCTCCCACTCTACTCTGCGCTGGTTAGGCCTCAGCTGGAGTATTGTGTCCAGTTCTGGGCACCGCAGTTCAGGAAGGATGTGGAGAAATTGGAGAGGGTCCAGAGGAGAGCAACGAGAATGATCAAAGGTCTAGAGAACATGACCTATGAAGAAAGGCTGAAAGAATTGGGCTTGTTTAGTTTGGAAAAGAGAAGATTGAGGGGGGACATGATAGCAGTTTTCAGGTATCTAAAAGGGTGTCATAAGGCAGAGGGAGGGAACTTGTTCTTCCTTGCCTCTGAGGATAGAACAAGAGGCAGTGGACTGAAATTGCAGCAGGGGAGGTTCAGGTTGGACATTAGGAAAAAGTTCCTAACTGTCAGGGTGATCAAACACTGGAACAAATTGCCAAGGGAGGTGGTAGAATCTCCATCACTGGAGCTATTTAAGAAGAGGTTAGATAGATGGCTTTCAGGGATGGTCTAGAAAGTGCTTGGTCCTGCCATGAGGGCAGGGGGCTGGACTCGATGGCCTCTCGAGGTCCCTTGCAGTCCTACTCTTCTATTTTTCTATGATTTTCTTGGGGGATTTCAATGCTAGGATCAGAAGAGATGCAGAACTCTGGCAGACTACCATTGGAAAGGAGGAGTTGGCAACAGCAGCTCCAATGGAGTGTTTCTTCTTACAAAATGTGCAGAACACGAGCTTGTGATCACAACTACCCTTTCTGCCAGAAAAACAAATTTAAGACCTCATGGCAACATCCTCAATCACCTTATAGACTATGTCATCGTCAGTGTTCGGGATTGAGTTGATGTCCTTCTCACACATGAAATGATTAGTGCTAGTTACTGCTGGACCAATTACCAACTTATTTGATCCACAATGGTAATTAGGATTGTCACCAAATGGAGAAGTCAGAGGAAACTGGTCTGACGAAAGATCAATTTACAAGGCTTGAAAGACCCCATCAGATGAAGGCACTTTTAAATAGCACTCCAAAGGAAGCTGACTAGAGCACACCCTGAAGATGTGGAAGAACACTGGTGTCAGTTGAAAAATGCCATCATTGGAGCTTGTGGAGAAAACATTGGCTACCAGTGCAGGAAGCATCAGGACTCGTTTGATGAGAATGATGTGGAAATTGAATCCTTGATTGAGGCAAAAAAGAAAGCCTTTAGGGCCTGGCAAAGTGACATCAACAGCACAACAAAGAGAGAAGTGCATGCTAAGGCCAAAGCAGCTGTCAAACGTAAAACAAGGACTCTGAAAAACCAGTGGTGTACTGAGAAGGTGTGAGAACTCCAGCATCTCGCAGACATCAATGATATAAGAGGTTTCTTCAGTGCTACCAGATCTGTTTATGGACGAAGAAACCATGGATTCAATTCCCTGAGATCAAAGGATTGTGCCTAACTCTTGAAAGACAATTAAGGCATTGTTTCATGCTGGAGGGAGCACTATAATGAGCTCTTGAACCACCTGTCTACTGTGGTCCTAGAATCCCTTGATCACATCCCTCAGTAACTGCCTAGGGACAACCTTGCAACACCTCCTACCCTGAGTGAGTTCCAGGCTGTCATCAAAGCGATGAGGTACAACAAGGCAACCAGACTAGATGGAATCCCTGCCGAAGTCTTCACAGAAGGCAGGCCAGAGCTCCACAAACAACTCCACTTCCTGATTCTCAGGATCTGGGATAGGGAGCAGATGCCATGAGATTTCAGAGACACACTGATCATCCATCTCTTCAAGAGGGGTGACAAGTCAGACTGTGGAAACTATCATGGCCTGTCCCTGCTGGCAGTGGCAGGGGAGATCTTAGCTCGAATCCTTACAAACCAGCTCCTGCCACTCTCAGAGGAAATTCTCCCAGAATCCCAGTGTGGCTTCCAACCATTCCAAGGAACAGTGGACATGATCTTCACTGCCTGGCAACTGGAAGAAAAATGTCGTCAACAAAACCAAGCCTTATACATGAGTTTCATTGACCTGACCAAAGCATTCATCTCAGTCAATCGTAGTGCCTTTTGTACCATCCTCTTAAAGATCAGCTGCCCCAAAAAATTCATTATCGTCTTGAGGCTGCTTCATGACAACATGACTGCCACAATATTGTGCAACAGCATATCCCAAAGCGACCCCTTTGAGGTCAAAATGGGAGTCAAACAAGGCTGCATCATTGCCCCATCACTGTTCTACATCTTCATTGCCTGACCCTTCACCTCATTGATGGCAAGTTACCAGATGGCTTGAAGATGGTCTATAGAATGAAGGGGAAGCGTTTCAGTCTCAGGAGACTGAAGGCCAAAAGCAAGGTCTCCATGACCCTGATCATGGAGCTCCAGGAAGTGGATGACAACTTGGTTGCTGCTTTTTCTCCCACAGCCTTTGCTGAAGCATACGAGAATCTTGGCCTCTCACAGAACATCAGAAAGACCAGGGTGCTTCATCAACCCTCAATGATGGGACAATCTTATGAACCTTCTATTGAAGTCAATGGAGAACTGCTGGAAAGTGTGGAACACTTCCCATACTTTGGAAATCATCTTTCCACTAAACTCGACATTTATGCATAAATCCAGCGTCATCTGAGCTGTGAAAGTTCTGCTTTCACCTGCTTAAGACAAAGGGTCTTCAAACACCAGGACCTCTATCCCAAGACAAAACTTCTTGAATACCGTGCAATGGTATATTGCTACTGTGCACATGTGAAACCTGGACAACATACAAGCGTCATTTGAAGGCACTTGAACAATATCATCAATGTTGAGTCAGAAGAATCCTAAATATCTTTCGGGAGAATAGGCGCACTAATACTAGCATCCTGCAAGAGTCTAACATCACCAGCATTGAAGCCATTAGCATTCATCAACAACTTTGTTGGCCTGATCATATGGTTCAGATGTCTGATCAGCACTCCTTAAAACAGATTCTGTTTTCCAAGTTGGAGAAGGACAGAGGAGCATTGCGGGCCACCGGAAGCAATATAAGGACATGCTGAAGGCACACATGAAAAAGTACAGTATTGTTTTGACACTTGGGAGACCCTAGCCCAAGACCGTTCACAGTGGAGAGTAATAATATGTGAGGGGTGGCACAATTTGAGAGGTCCTGCTGCAGCGCAGACAAGGAGAGGTGGAGAAGAAGAAAAGAACATCAATATCTGCCCTGCACCCCTCCAAAAGCTACCAACATGTGCCACCTGTGTAATAAGATCTGCGGCTCCAGAATCGGGCTAATCAGCCATCAATGGGCTCACAAATAGGAGGGTGACATGAAGATGTTGTAATTGTTATGGAGTGACTGCCAAAAAGTTTCAATTTAGATGTCTCAAAGGCTTTGGGAAATGTGACATAGCCCATATCACAAAAAATCTTGTGATTTATTGTGACAGATACTGATGAATACCTGTCTTGGGACTTCAGGAACAATTGGGGATCCAAGAATCCCCTTAAATTGCATGTCTTTGAAGAAGGTTTAGCAAACTTTTTTAACAGTAGAGGCAGTCCAGATAGGGCCAAAGACAATTGGAGCAGATGTGAGAAAGTGATGAGACATCTGTGAGGAGGACAGCATATCATTCATTAATCTATGGAACACCTTCATAGCCATAGACCTACAGGGCAATATCATACAAAACATATGTTAAGCTTCCCTGTTAAATCTTGTTTGTTCATACTGAATTTACAAATTTACTCTAGAGTTTTAAGAACTAATTGACAGAAATAACTGAGAATTTCCAGACTTTACTGTGTTAAATTTGTAAGTATAACATTTTTCAAAGCTGGTTTTATGAGTGATGCACAGTTTAACAACTTTCATTTAAATTTAACTAAATTTTTAGTTTGACAGTTGCAGTTAATGTTAGCTGTTTTGTTTCCTTGCTTTAGTCAATTTATCCATTAGCCTTAAAGTAACTACATTATAGTTTGATGTGAATGCACCTGTTTTTTCTCAATTTTTTAAATTGTCAAGTGGGTCTCAAGTCTTACTCTAAATTATCTTTTCTTTTACCTATGTCACTGCGAATAAATAAGGATGTATTAACAGCTAACGAATCAAATCCTTATTTAATTCTGTGGTAGGAAAGCTTTACGTGTTCATCTTCCCAAAAGAGTTCTGTTTAAGCAATAAGACACAACAGACATTGTTTGTGTTGGTATTGTTAGAAGGCACAAAGTACAAGGATATATGATTTTCTGCCAAGTAGTGTGGTCATTGTACAAAGCACTTTTGGGGTGGCTCAATGTTATGTGTGTAATTAGGGCTGTTCAGATACGATTATAAGATTCAAACCCCTCTGAAGTTCTTAGTTGTCTGGTTATAGCTTGGTTATAAAAAGAATCATAGGGCTGGAAGGGACTTCTAGACGTCATCTAGTCCTGTCTCCTTCACTCATGGCAGAATACATGTTATTTAGACCAAATACCAAAGATAGATCAACATAAATATTGTAGATTCTCTCAGTGCCTGCAAGGATACAGCTACAGTACAGACTCCTTACATAAGTTTGTGGAGTCCATACCACTGCGTACCTCCCCTGTATGGGAATAAATAGCAATGTGAACAGTGGGGGGCTGCATAGATGAGTAAAGACATGCTTGAGCCATTACGGTATATATCTCTTTGGCTGGGTCTACACTAGCAAGTTCTTTCAGAAAAACAGGCCCTTTTTCAAAAGAACACATGGAGCATCCACACACAAAATGCACTCTTTCGATCCAAAATCGAAAGAACACAGCTCTTCTTCTTGGATCAGGAAGAATGCCTCCTTTTGAAAGCTTCTTTAACAAAAAAAAAAAAAAAAAGCACATGTAGACGTTCCACGGGCCCTTTTTTCGAAAGAGCAGTCCTCATGGCAGTGGATTTTTCGATCCCTGGCCCATTCTTTCAAAAGAGAGGGGGCTGTGCGGACGGTCTAGATCAAAAGATCTGCTTTCTTGTGTGTGGGCATGCTTTTTCAAAAGAAGTTTTGCTGGAAGAGATCTTCTGGAAGAACTTTTCTTTGAAAGATTGCTGTATTGTAGGCCTAGCCTTTTAGTCTCTTTACGCATCTAACCAGTGCTTCCCTTTCCATACTGATACTTTTTAGCAGCACAGCGTCCTGCTGTTGGAGGCTTTCCCACAGATGTGAGCTGTTGGAAGTCTTTCCCCACCACAGGGAAACACTCCAGCAGCAGAGAAAGGTTTTGGCAGGACAGAGGCAGTGGGGAAAGGATTTGTCAGCTCACCACCACTGGAGCCTCCCTCTGCTGTAGGGAGTTTCCAGAGTCTCTCTACCACAGTGAAAGACTCCAGCTGTGGAGAGAAGCTGTGACCAGGGAAAGCAGTGGGGAGTTGCTAGAACTTTTTCTTATTGCCTCCCCACTGCTTTGGCCTTTCACTGAAGTCTGTAGCTGCCCACTGCTTCTGGACACAGCCTGCTTTTTATTGTGGAGTGTAGCTAAGTGTACCTTATGCAGTGTCACTAGAATATGCCTATTTTGCAGGTAGTTACTGCCATCTAGTGACTATAAAGTCAACATCCCATCTGTGAATTAAACAGTTCATATTTCATTGACCATACTTAAGGAAAATTGTCATTGCAGTAGGTTGGGAATACCACATAAAATACAACTTCCATTCCTGAGTTATATGTCTCAGTGCCCTTATGGTGCTAAAGGTGTATTCGTTGATCTCTCTCTCCTTCATGAATGTGAAGATCATTTCAAGACAAGTACAGCTGTTTTACATATACAAAAGTGGCTAATGAAAATGGTTATTAAAATGCTAACAGATCTTGTTTCTCAACTAAAGCATACATTTATTCTGACATCTCAGTGAGACTTATCTGCTGTCATTAACAAGATAAAGTAAAGAAAGTAATACTGCTTCCTATTCCAAAGACTTCCACAGAGTTTTGTAGACGTGTTGCAATGCTGTGCAAACTATTACAAAGGACCTTTTCAAGCCCAAGTGAAGTACCACTGCCATATCTGTTAAACAGAACACAGTAGTGTTATGCAGTGGCTTAGGAGGTGAGGTAGAATGCCATATTTAGTTGAAAATTCAGGACAAATTAGGGAAGCAGAATGTTAAGTAAAGTTGGAAGAGGAAAATTTGAGCGAAACAGCTCTTGAAAGAGTAAACAAAAATATTCTTCCCATCAGTAGCGATATGCCAGGGGACACCAATCCCTGTGTTTTGTGAAGTACCTCAGAAACAACTGTCCTTTGAAATGTCACATTTAGCATGGTCATACTGTAGTTCTTAAATGAGCAGCGCATATTTTAAAATACTCATTTTAAAAGAATAAACTTACAATGTTTGAAAATGCAGAGTGGCATGTATGTAGTAAGCAATTCTAAGGAGATATGATGCACAGGAATTAACAAGACATCACATGTTTAAGAAACAGAATTGTAGAAAACTAGTTAAATAACATTTGGTTGTATAATACCTGCCCTTATGCCTCCAAGACAATTTCTGGTGTTTTACATTTTCTTTTTTTTTTCAAAAAAATTTCTCATCTGTTGCTCTGTGAAAGAGAGAAAAAATTGGAAAAACTGACAAATTAATCACAAAAGGAAACAATGAAACTGATAAAACAATGTAAGCAAACTAAAAAAGATTTTTTTTCCTTTGTTCTGTTACTGTTATTTTAATTATTACTTGCACCAATATTAGAGAAATAATTTGCTGGATTTTGTGTGATCTTTTTAAGTTGAAACTATCCTATTGACTATTACGAACTGCGATAGGCTCAGTTAATTCAAACCAGGGAGTAGAGCTGTTTGGCTAAAACAGAGACCGAAGGAGCAAGCGTTAATGAGACTTCCTTAAAGATGCACCCAGTGCTTGAAGCTGGCCACAAGAGTTAATATTGGCTGAGTACTGAACGTGTGCATTTGGAAATTTTAAATTCTGTAGGTGCACACTTATGCCCAAATCTGGTCCCATTAGCGTCAGGGGAAGCAAGACCAATGCAGTCTGTTTCTTTGCACACAATTAGCTAAATGCTGAGTTTCAGATACTGGTTATGAGACTCACGTACTTTCACCAGCTCTCTAATACCCTTGTTGTTCCCTCAACGTGTACTTGCAGAGTGTTTTTGACTGCACGTCAGAATTAAAGGCTCTGTTACTGCTATCCTGCTTCCTCAAGATCAGATCTCTGTTTACCAGTCTGGAGCTGCCTAGCAAGGCTAGCCCAGCATGTGACCATGCTCATTAATGTTTGCGGTACTATCTCCTGGGACCAGATCCTCAGGTGTAATCTGCCATAGCTCATGCAACCTTCATGCTCTGAGCTGTGCTGGGTTCTTAGCTTCTTCTCCCAGATAGGGTCAAGAAGTCTCTGTTCAGCTTGCTAGGCACAGATCCCTTTTTACAACCAGGATTTTTCTCCTTGGTTCTCATCCCTGGGTTAATTAGCTTTATCTCTACTGGGCAGATGGCTATGTCTCTAGCACCCATGTTTCTGGAGAATTCATGGATGATGGAAACTGTGTGTCCTTGGAAAATAAATCCTTTCTCAGCGACTTCAGTATTCTGATAGGGATTTTAGACAGGGAAGGTATATGAACAATGAGGAGTGGATACGTTGCTTTAATAAATGTTTGCTCTGTGACTTTGGGCAAATTTGTCTCAGTTTTCCTTTCTATAAAATGGAATGAATAATACTTATAACATGGCAAGGTAACACAAAAGTGTTGAAAGGCTTAATTAATAATATTTTGAGATCCCTGGATGGAAGACTTAAGAGAAATTAAATTACTATATCAAATAGATATTTTTCTTTCCTTCTTCATAGAGCAGTTGGTGCTTTTTTAGAAAGCAAAGATGCAGTAGAAGAACTCCTACAAGGAAAACATTTGGATTTATCATTTCAAGGAATTGATCACTTTAGAAACGAAGTTGTATTTGTCAAGTTTGCTGCAAGTGATCATATAACCACGCTCACAGAGATGGCAGGTACAATTTGTTATATATTACTAAGTGCTCAGAATGCTCTTCTAAAATCTTGCTAAAATAGGATTAAATTAGCCGCTAAATGGGCAGTAAGTTACAACTGGATCTTACACAATTGTAAGGGCTGGCAATTCAAAATTCATGGATTTTTGAGCTCCGTAGAGGTGCTTTGCCTCTGCCATGTTTCATGGTCATTCTTCACTGTCTGTCCCAAAATCCATGTTTATTATCTGCCTGAGAACCATCTTCCTAAAGCAAATTTTCTACATCATGGAGGGGAAAAGATAGGTAGATTAACACCGAATCAGTATTAACTTCCTTGCAATACAGTAAATCCTTGATTTAAGAGACTAATACGGGGGATGGGTGCGTGTTAAACCCAAAAGTCTGTTAAATAGGAAGGTTTACTGACTCCCCCCGGCCTTGCCAGGCTCCCCCAGCTCCAGTCCCTCCTTCCCTTCTCCCCAAATAAATAAAAGGAGGACGCTGACTTACCAGAACCGCTGCTGCTGAAGGAGCTGCCAGAGCCCACCACCATGGCTGGTGCAGCTGGACCCGCCACAGGGACCCAAGGGTACCTGTCATGTGTCTAAAGCTGCCTGGTGTGGAGCCACTGCCAGAGTCACCACATGCTCTTCCCACCAAGGGTGGGGCACATATATGAGTGATGTGCCTGTATACGTGCCCCATCACTGGTGGTAGGAGCACGTGATGGCTTCGGCAGCAGTCCGGGCTGTGGTGGAATGTTCGCTGGCTGGAAGCGGCGACTCCAGTAAGTTGCCTTTCTTTTTCAGGAGGCTGTGCGGTGGCACTGAGCATTTTATGGGTGCCTATTAAGTGGACTTTGTGAACAGTGAGGGGATTGATGGATGTTTGTTGTTCCTGAAGTTTGCTAAATCGGGGTCTGTAAAATTGAGAGTTTACTGTAGTTTCCTGGGTTGAGTGTGTTAATAGTGCAGCTCCATAGTTTCCCCCTTGTTCCCCATGCTCTTCCCTGAACCCAATGGAACATCATGAGAAGGCTGAAAAGGCGGTAATATTCCCTGTCTCATCCTGGATCATATAACCACAAGGAGAACAAAGGTCATCTAGTCTAACCTACTTCCTAAATGCAGGATTTGTTTTGGCTAAACAAGCCAGGATAGATGGGCTATCCAGGCTCATTCTGAACACTTCCGATCAAGGAGCTTCCATGACCTCTCTAGGAAGTCTGTTCCATTGTCTGCTGTTCTTACAGTTAGGTTAAATCTCAGAAAAACTTCCTAACTCTGCTGTAATTCAAACCCACTGACCTGCTGTCTGTGGTAAGGGAGAACAACTTTTCTTTATTATTGTCATGGCAGCCCTTCAAACATTTGAAGACTGCTATCATGTCACCACTTCCAAACTACACATTCTCACTTCCTTCAGCCTTTGCTAATATGGCTTGCATTCCATCCCTTTGATAGTCATTTAGTCACTCTCTCTAGATCCATTCCAGTTTCTTTGCTCCATTTCTATATATCAGTAACCAAAATGGTGCACACTATTCCAGCTGAGGCCTAATAAGAGCTAAGAAGAGTATTACTATCACCATCCGATTTGCATGTTCCAATGCAAACAGTGACACTTCATCCCATGGTTGACATGTTGAAGTTGTGATCCACCACAACTCCCAACTTTTCATAGCAGTGCTGCTGCCAAACCCGTTCCCCTGCACCCTCCATTTTAGTAGTAGTAGGCATCCTTCAGTCTACGTACACTATGGATCGCGCCCTGCATAGTTCCATTTGGGATCATCATTTGCAGCGTCAACTGTGACTGTGAAGGCCCACACGAGAGTGACAGTCCTTGCTGCACCTGTTGCATGTGTAGGGGGTGTCTGGCAGGTCCTTACTGTGCTTTCTGTGGGCTGGCTTCTCCTCTGCTAGCTGTCTGATCCTCATCTCACCCTTCTGAAGGCCCTTTTGTAGTTCTTGCCTCCATCTGCTGTGATCGTCTGCCAGCTCCTCCCAGCTGTCCGGTTCGATGTCTACCTCCCTGAGGTCCCTCTTGCAAACATCTTTATAGTGCAACTGGGGGCGTCCGGGAGGTCTTTTGCCAGAGGCTAGCTCACCATACAGAATGTCTTTTGGGATCCTTCCATCATTCATCCTGTGGACGTGGCCAAGCCAGCGGAGCCCTCGCTGCCTGAGGAGGGTATGCATGGTTGGGATTCCAGCTTGCTGAAGGACGGCAGTGTTGGGCACTCTGTCCTTCCATGATATTCCAAGGATGCGCCTGAGGCAGCGCAAGTGGAAGACATTCAGCCTCTTTTCCTGGCAGGCGTACAGGGTCCAAGACTTGCTGCCGTAAAGGAGGGTGCTGAGGATGCAGGCTCTGTAGACTTGCATTTTGGTGTGGGTGTACAACTTGATGTTATTCCACACACTCTTGCTGAGTCTGGACAGAGTTGTGGCTGCTTTTCCGATCCTCCTATTTAGCTCAGTCTCCAATAACAGGGTGTCAGTGATGGTGGACCCAAGGTAAACCAACTCGTGGACGACCTCAAACGAATAGTTGTCAGTGCTGATTGATGGAGGTTCAGCAATGTCCTGACCAAGTACGTTTGTCTTCTTTAGGCTGATGGAAAGCCCGAAGTCCTTTCATGCTTGGGAGAACTGATCCAGCAGTTTCTGAAGCTGGTCTTCTGTGTGTGACACTTATAGCAGCGTCATCTGCTAACAGCATATCTCTGATGAGGACTTCCCGCACCTTAGACTTAGCTTTCAGCCTTGGAAGATTAAACAGTTTCCCATCACATCTTGTGTGCAAAAAGATGCCCTCTGTTGAAGATCCAAAGGCATGCTTCAGGAGGAGCACGAAGAAGATCCCAAACAATGTCGGAGCAAGGATGCATCCTTGTTTGACGCCGCTCCTGATGCTGAAAACATCCAATAATGCGCCGTCATATTGGATGGTTCCTCTCATGTCTTCGTGGAAAGACTGGATCATCTTGAGTAACTGTGGTGGACAGTGTATCTTGTGGAGCAGTTTGAACAGTCCATCCCTGCTGACCAAGTCGAAGGCCTTGGTCAGGTTGATGAAGGCAATATAGAGTGGCTTCCTCTGCTCTCTGCATTTCTCCTGCAGCTGCCTCAGAGAGAAGACCATGTCAATGGTAGATCTCTCTGCGCGGAATCCGCACTATGATTCGGGATACACCCTCTCAGCAATCTTCTGGAGTCTGCCGAGGATGACGCGAGCGAACAGTTTACCAGTGATGCTTAGGAGGGAGATTCCACAGTAATTGTTGCAGTTGCTTCTGTCTCCTCTGTTCTTATACAAGGTTACGATGTTAGAGTCGTTCACATCCTGTGGAACCTCTCCCTCTCTCCAGCACAGGCACAGTAGCTCATGTAGGGGTTCCAGGAGGGTGTCCGTGGCACACTTGATTACCTCTGGTGGTATACCATCCTGGCCTGGGGCCTTTCCTACCACAATGCTGTCGATGGCTTTCTTCAGTTCATCTACAGTTGGTTCCTGATCCAGTTCGTCCATTACTGGTAGGAGCTCGACGGCATTGAGGGCTGTATCAACTACAGCGTGCTCACGTAAGTACAGCTCAGAGTAGTGCTCGACCCAGCACTCCATCTGTTTGGCTTTGTCAGTGATGACTTCACCAGATTTGGATTTCAGAGGTGCCATCTTGTTCTGGGTGGGTCCTAATGCTTTCTTGATGCCCTCATACATTCCCTTGAGATTACCAGAGTCAGCACTGGTTTGGATGCTGCTGTATAGCTCGAGCCAGTAGTTGTTGGCACAGTGCCTGGCTGTCTGCTGTACTGTTTTTCTGGCTGCTCTGAGTGCTTGCAGGGTACTCTGGCTCGATGAGCGTTTGGGCTCCAGGAGTGCAGTGCGCTTCTTTTCGATGGCTGGAATCATCTCATCGGAGTTAGCTTTGAACCAGTCATTTGTGTTTCTAGCTCTTCTTCCAAACACCGACAAGGCCGTATTGTAAATTGTATCACTCAGATGCTGCCATCTGGATGTCATATCGGCACCCCCAGGGCTCCTGCACGGATTCTCCTCGAGGGTGTCTCTGAACTTTTCGGCTCTCTCCGAGTTTGCTGTCTTTCTGGCATCAGTGCGGGGTCTTCCACTTGGTTTAGAGTGGTATAGCTTCTTGGGTCTGACCTTGAGTTTGGAGCAAACTAGCGAGTGATCTGTATCGCAGTTGGCCCCATGATAGCTGTGTGTCAGAAGGATGTTTACGAGGTTATCACGTCTAGTTGATGCCAGTGTTTCAAGCGTGGGTGTCTCTATGACACTCTGTGCTGTGACTTGGTTTGGAAAAATGTGTTTGTGATGCACAGATTGTGGCATGTGCAAAGTTTGAGAAGACGCTGTCTGTTTTCATTCATTTTTCCCACACCGAAGTGGCCTAAGCAGGAAGACCATGAGTCACAATCGGCTCCAGCTCTTGCATTGAAGTCACCCAAAACGTACAGTTGTTCGTGAGCAGATATTTGTGCTATGGCAGCACTAAGCACGTCATAGAACTTGTATTTTACTTCTGGTGTGGCGTACAGGGTTGGAGCGTAAGCGCTGATCAGGTGGACAGGACCGGCACAAGTTTGAGGTATGACCTGAAGGAGTCTCTCTGATCCACCCATGACTAATTCCACCATTTGTAGAAGGGTGTTTCTGATGGCAAAGCCAACACCTTGCTCCCTGGGTTCTTCTTGGGCTTTACCCTGCCAGAAAAAGGTGTAGTCCTTTTCCTTTAGAGATCCCAAATCTGTGAGTCACATCTCTTGTAGAGCAGCCATGTCAGCTTGGAGCCTCTTCAGTTCCTTATTGATGACAGCGGTCTTTCAGGTGTCGCTGATGTCCTGAAGATCTTCAGTCAAACCGGTCAGCATGGTCCGCATGTTCCAGCAAGCAAGCTTAAAACTTTGATGGTTTCCTTTTCTTGTTGATTTTCTTATTGGTTTGCCTGGTGCTCAAATTTCAGTCACTTGTCAGGTTTGGGAACCTTAAGCCTCACGCACCCAGTGAGGCAGGTGAACTGTGGCGGGACAGTACCCTACCGGCTGGGGGCTGCCCAACTTGAGGCGGGCGGTGACTGTCCAGTGAGATGTGATGATCGCTCCCACCATCGAAGGCAACCCCTGGCGCTCATTCTCTACGCCAGTCGAGCAAGAGCTTATAACCGGTATCTGTTACCTCCTGTGTTGGTTCAACCCTCCATTCTGTATTTATGCATTTGGTTTGTAATCTGTTAAGTATTTACATTTGTCTTTCTTGAATTTCATTTTGTTGACTACAGCCTAGTTCTCCGTTACATCAGTTCTTTATGCCCTAACCTTGCTGTAGTTGAGGGTATATCATCCATAATAAATCCCACGGCATTAGAAGTAAACTACAAAAACAAATACAATGCCAAATGCAGACTCTTCCTCATGCATATGGAAGTTCCCTAGCCAGTATGACATGGGCAGCCCAAGAGAGAGCCTCTCCTGGGCTGCATGAACCTGAGAATCTGCCTCACAGTATGCACAACATGTGAAAGTCATTCTCACTGTGTTGGCTTTTCAGGGTACCCCTGAACTTGAACAGCTTTTGGTCTTTGTTTCCAGGCAACACCAGAGGTATGATTGTAGGAAACTCAGCCCTCCATCCTAAGGGCTCTGGTCTGATATCAGCTGAGTTGAGCTTAGCTACGCCCTTATACATCTTCCCTCCAAGCCTTATATGCCTTAAAAGGGTGGTAGGGATGCTTGAGCCCAGGGCAGTTTTTTCCACTTTGTCCAGGGGTCGGCAACCAATATAGCAAGAAGAGCCTTTTATTTATTTATTTTTTTTAATTTGGTAAAATCTCAGTAATTCAAGAGACACAATGCATGTGAATACAAGATGGTCCTTAATAAATAATGTAAAACTCTACTTTTTGTAACCCTTATTTTCAGAACAGCGCACACAATGCTTTGTAATGTGATATATGTTTACTGCAGCATGTTCACAAACCTTTTGCTTATTCTTTTCCCTCACAATACATCTGTGTGTTTGTACCACTTCTTCCAGACTTTCACTCCTGAATCATCTCTCTCTCTCTCTGGAGGACACTAAATTCCTTTCAGTTTTTGAAATCACTGTACAACTGCTATGATACGTTTATATATTCGCCATCCATGAACAGCTTTCTTCTTTTCACGATCTCTTGAGTTGCCACAAAATTGTCCACAGTTATGCTACTTGCTGATTTCACCCATTTAGCGAATGTGTTCTTCCTTTGCTCTGCTTTGCATAGCAGCACCTACATTACTTTCTTCTGGCATCCCTAGCTGGATGCTGTTCAGCAAAAGTAGTTTGTTTTTTGAGAAAATGCCTCTCGAGGTTTGTTTGTTTTTTTTTATTGGCAAATTTCTGATTGCAAATCAGACAAAGAGAGCCTGGCTGAACTCCATATATATGCAAAGGACTGGGTCCCTTCAGTTTGAAATTTTCTATTTTCATACGTGATTCTCTTTTTGAAGCCATTCCAACTCCAGTTTAATTATTCCAATTTTACTTCACATTAATTTCAGTGTGTTGCCCTTCACAGCAGAAATGCCGCAAGCTTCCTTTTCCTTTTCAAAATCAAGACTTCATTAGCGACATAAAACACAGATACAGTATCATATCCCGTAGTGCACTGCACATATTAAAGAGGGAGTTGTCCATTGTTTCAAGATCACATGTTGTTTTCTATTTAGATATGAGTTATTCATTGTTGGGCTTTTAGGTGTTCGTGGCTTCTCAAAAATAATCAGGAGAGTTATTTTGGCCTTTTTTTTTTTTTTTTACTTCGCAATTAAAGAGCCGCATGCGGTTCCAGAGCTGCAGGTTGCAGACCCCTGACCTCGTCGCATATACGCTAACACAGTCCCACATAGCTTTTTCAGTCTTTGGGCTGAGCATAGCGTCTATGGAGGAGCTGTGGAACCATAATGCATGTTATAAAGTGGGGATTTCCCCCTCCCCACCACCCACTTCCATGTATTTTGTCAGTACCAAGTGAGGCTTCTCAGCCAGAGTGCTTTGCTCAGGACTTGTTTAATTAATATAGCCCTGGCATACATAAATGTTGATTGTGTTCTTCCAGCCAGGTGTTCTAGGTGCATATCTTTTATATGAGAAATAATAATTTGGAAGAAGTCAGCATTACCTTGTGTTAGCATGTCACTGGTTTTCATGTGTTCATTATAAAATCCAAAAGACTGGAGGGGAGAGACCACTACTCAACTCATCCTTCATTTAATGAGTACTTTACTACCAAGTACTCGCTAAAATGAGGGACGGACGGACACACACACACACACACCTTTGTTCACTATGCGAGTGGACTTCCCCTGCTTATATGAGCCAGCCGCGGGATCCCTGGCCAGGGAGCAGGGAGATCCACAGCCCTGCTCCCAACACTCCCTCTGCGTCAACTCCCCACCCCCCCGCCCCATCCCCCCCAGCCTGGTCCCAACACTCCCCCAGCCTGCAGCTTCCGGTGCACCTCCTAGCCCTGCCCACTCTGAACATCCACCCCGGCCCGGACCCCAAACCACCCCGGCTCTCTGCACCACTCCAGGTACCACTGCTAGAGTCTGGAGAAACAAGCCGCCACCTTGTCCACTAGAGCCACCACCAGGTTTTAACCCTCCCTCCCGTTCATGGCTCCAAACTGTCCGCAGCCTTCAACCCTCTGCACCCCCCCCACCCCAACAACCCAAGTTTCACTTACCTTTCAAAAGCAACACCACATGCTGCCACTCCTTCCCCAGGTTAGGAGCACTAGGACCCAGTGAGAGACTTTTACATGTATTTTAATGGTCATTTAATGTCCCTCTTACAAGTTTTTGCCTACAAGCAGAAAGGTGGGAACCAATTGTGCTCGTATAACGAGGGATGAGTGTATTTTTCTTTTTCTAAGTCTAACACCGTTTATTTTGTAACAGAAGAGCCTAAGAGAAATAAAAATAAACTTATTTTGTTGCTCCTTCTTTTTTAGCTTATCTATAATGTATCTTAAGATCATTTAGCAGACCTTGTTAATAACTTACTATGTCTAATTATGGATAAAGCCCTACTTAAACTGTAACTATGTATTGGCTTTCCTAGCTATTTAATTTATATATTTACACACATTTTAGAGATCTGAGTATCTATGAATTATATATAAAAGTAGAAAAATAAACCCAGAAGCTATTCAAAACCAAAAAGAAATAAAGCCACTTTGTCCACAGATCCTCATGCTGGTAAACACACAATTGAAATATAGTGATACCACATTAACTGTACAGTTGTTGTTACTGCATTTTAGTGTTCACGATTCCAGATTAGATTAAATTGATTTTTAAAGTCAGTTTAGATTTTGTTTTCAATTGTCACGATTTCCCAAAAGGGCAGAACTAAGTTTCCTTGGGTGCCGTAATTCGTAATTCCATATTTTAACATATTTTTAAAAGTTTAACTTAATTCTGTAGATTCTGAGTTTTCAGTGTTTGTTTTGAGGAAAATTACAGTAATGTATTATATCTTAAATTGCTGATATGTGCTGTCAACCTTTGAGAGCCCAGGAGAAGAGAGTGGGAATTTGGGAAGGAAGCAGAAATGTCCATAGGCCTCAGTAGGGAGGTGGAGAGAGGACTGCTTTGGCAGATAGGAACCACATTAGCAAGAATGGCACTACATGAAGAGGAGACCTATGCTGTAAGGACTTCTGCTGCATTCTAACCTCTGTGCACATTGTATCAAAGGCAGCTTTCAAGCACTGCTTGCCCAAGTGACCAGGTAACCTACAGATGGGACCAAGAAATATACGAGAGAGAACTCTTGTCACATTAGGCCAGTTTCTCTCATATCACTGGCTCACTTTAATTAACAGAACTGTTTATTACAGAAAACCTGCAGAGGCAGGGTTGAGTTTTCTCCAGTGCTAAAATAGCCTCCTTTGAGTTACCTCAGCTGTCAGTCTGGGCCCATCTGTATAGTCATAACAGACAGATATAGCAAATGTTAATCATCTAACTTCATTATAACGTGATTTTTCAAATGTAGTTTGTTCGTGAAATTTAGTGATTCTTGATATGAAAAATTTGAAGGACCTATATTCTGTTATTGAGATCATGGGGGGAAGAGATTCTTATAATATGCTAAATTTCTTAAGAATACATTCTCAGGTTAATTGTAGTTCAAACAAATAAAAGTATTTACATTAAATTTTTCAGAAAACTCTATGCTCTGTAATTCTGGCAGGACCCATTGTATTCTTAAAACATCACAGAGAAATTTAATCCATGCTTTAAGTGCAAAACTCAACTCTGTACCCACAGTCCATGTCTTCATAACAGCAATTGTCTTGTGGAGATTTGATCTGAGATGCCATAAGCTGTTGTTCTTGAAGCTCAGTAAGTAGGAGTACATATTTAAAATAAGTATAAATATCAACTAAAATTCCAGTTCTGCTCTCCAGAAAAGCAGGAGATGGTGCCTAGGTCAAAACAAAACAGAGAAGACACATAATTGCATCCATCTAAAATATGGGCTTAAGCTATGTTGTTTATAACAATTTAATAAAAACATCTCAGAGCACAAGAACGATCTCTAGTTTGTCATTGTCCTTTTAAGCTACGCCAAAAATTGCAACTATTCCTTGGAAAAGTTCCCTTGAAGAAACTTTAAGTACTGATGAATGACCCTTTGTGCTCTGAGGAATGTGAGGTCACACTATTGTTTAATGTCTGCAAAATCCACATAGGGCATTTTTGCACAGTAGCAGAGGCCATAGCCATTATATTGGCTCTGGTACATCCTAACAGCATATGTTAAAACAAAAAAGCAACATGGCCTTCTCTCTCTTACTATTCAGTGTATGTTAATAAAGTCTTGCTGTTTTCCTATGTCTTTTTCAGTATTTAGTGTATCAGTTTCTCAAGGAGCTTTTGATTTTAGAGTTTATTAACCTCAACAAAGTTAAATGACAGAGGCAAGGGTATATTGCAGCTTATTCAGTATTCTACAGTAAATTAAACTGCTATTGGGCAAAGTTTTATTGTCTGAAGCAGTACCTTAATTGGAGGTATTTCTAAAATGCAGCCTGCTGGAAATGGAATAGTACTTTCAAATCCAGAGAGATTTCAGTGCTTTCTAGAATTATTATTTCATATATTTTATGGTCTTTTAGCCCTGTGGTAAGTCCGCTCTCCCACTGTCAACTCCCAAAATCTCATAGGACTTTTACAAAATGATTGCATGTTAAATAGTTTAAAAAAACTGTGATGCATAAACTGATTGTCCTTTTTCAGGTCTCCTGTTTAAGAGAATGAATGGTGGCTGTTCATCATCCAGCAATTTGGGTTTTGATTTTTTTGGACAAACATGTGCTATGTGTTAATTTAAACTATAATAGTATTGCTGGCTTTATCCAAGCCTTGCTGGACATGGTACATTTGGGAAAGGATAAATACGTAGTTATTGTATTCGGCCAGAGAGATTTAATGCAATGTTGGAGGGTAAAGTTTCTCCATCTAAAAAAACATTAGATATGCTACTAAGCAGAGTCAGTCTGAGGTTGAAAATTTGAAAAGTGATTCTGATCTTCAAAATAATCCCTGGCTAAATTTAGCTTGGATATCGAAATTCCACCATTTACAGAATTATAAGAAAGTGAGACCATTTGTGAGTAATTTTCTAAATGATTTTAGATTAGTTTTCCGGATTCAGAGACTGGCTTAAAATAGGATCAGATTTTGATCCTTTATTTCCAGTAAGATATGCATTCACAGTAAACGAACTCCTAGTCGAATCAGTGCAGCATTAAAACCTCTATATCAAGCACAAGGGGAAAGGGGATAACAAAGCTGAGTGTTCTTGGCAAGTCCCCTCTCTGTGTTTCACTTATCATTGCGATAATTGATAGAGACCTCCTTTGTAAAAATTGCTTTGAGATCTGCTGATGAAAACTGCCATTTGTGTAGGAGAAATAGCAGATGTACTCATCATTGCTCACGTCCATAACTGAAGAATTTTTTTTAAAATTAAAAGGCAAATGTACGTGCTTTATTCAAATGACAGGGTTCAGGGACGGGAGTCGGGTGCAGGAGGCAGGGCAGGAGGTTGGGTGGAGGGATTGGAGCAAAGAGTGGAAGGTACAGGTGTCAGGGCAGTGGGTGAGAGACTCAAGACAGGGGATGGGGATTAGGAGTGAGGGCAGTAGGTCGGTTATGAGGGGTTCACGGCAGGGGGTTAGATGTGACCAGGGAGTGAGGGTACAGGAGTAAGGGCAGAGGCTGGGAGAGTTGGCAGGAGGCTAAGGACAGGAGGATGCAGTACTGAGTGCAGGGAGTTGGGGCAGATGATAGGGTTGGAGAGTGCAGGGTTGGATAGGTAATGGGGCTTAGGGCAGGGGTTTGGGAGCTGGGCATGGAGCTCAGGGCATGGGAATGGGAGTTGTGTGTGGGCAGCTTGCTAGGGACTCCTGCAGTGCCAAAGGCGTCACAGGTACGGGAGATGGAGCCAGGGCTGTGGTACTCAGTGCTGGTGTCTGCTCAGTGCCCTCTCTTACATTGTAAGTTGAGTTTTTGGCATTGTCAGTTTATCATTAGTGTTCTATGGTGACAACTTGTAAGAAATTAGGAAATTCAAATTACACACCAGTCAGACCCCCATTCAGTTCCATGAATGTAGTGGAAATATTATTTCAGGTATCATCAACATATAAATTTGCTACTGCGTTATAACACTAAGGATATGTCTGGCAGCAAGCTTCCTCAGCAAAGAGACCCTGAGGCAAAAATTCAGGAAAAGGCAGGCCTACTCAGTTGATTTTTTTAATTATTCCACAATAAACATTTAGAACATGTTTAGCACCACAGAATTATTTATCAGGAACCACAGTGCAGTTATGCATTAAATTGTGATGATATAAGGGTGAGAAATAATTTTACTGTTTATAGTTTTATTCTATATCATTTTAGAATCCCTGAGCTAAACACAAAATAGCTATTTACCATTTACTTTTGAGTCACTCTAATCAGACACTTTGGGTGAGTCTCCTCACCCTGTGGCAGGACTGAACCCTGAACACCAGGAGCATTTAAAATGTATTACTTGCTGTCTATTAATGGAACTGAAACTGTCAAGATTGGTTAAATGCTATAGACTACGATAACAGTCATATTCAAGGAAGTTAGACTTGATTTTTGAAGACTCAGTATCTGACACTCATCTCCCTTCTATCAGCATAAATCAGGAGTGAATCCAGAAAGTATTAAAACCAGTGTAAATGAGATCAGAATCAGTCTTTGGTTATTACAGGAATCCTGAATTAATTGATTAGAAGGATCTATGACATCATTGACAGTATTTATAATGTTACTGCATGGCTTGTCTCTTCTACAAGTATATGTTTTGGTGAAATATTAAATACTAGCAGACTTACCTGATGTTGCTTGTGTCCATAACTCAATTAAGGTTTGTGGTGTCTTTTTAAATAAAATAAAAGGAAAATATACTTGCTTATTTAACTGATAGTGTTTTTCAAAAAGTGTTATTTTATGAAGTTAATTTTTATTTTGTTTCTTCAAAAACAGTTAAAATCTTTTTGTAGTAATTTTTTAAAATGGGAATTCTGTCATGTATTTTTCTTCATCCCCATAAACGCTCATCACACTATGCTTTAACAAAAAAAAAGGGGGGGGCGATAGTCAATTTGGTTTCCAATAACATTTTCCTCTAGTTTTCAATCTTTAAGCATGCATTTAGCTGTGCCGAAAAAGAGGACTACTGCAAATTTATCTTCTTTTTCTTTTTTCTGTAAGGTTTATTGAGAAGCAGTCCTGTTCTAGATTCATCTTATTTTTTCTAGCTTTTCAGTTATGTCAGTTTTGAGGACTGCACTTGATTTGGTGATTGTCTCCTTTCTGTTTGGTTTTATAAGAAGCCATCTTATTCCAGGCACATCCTGTTTTCTTGGCACAACCAAGCCCTTACATTGCTTTTAAATCATAAGATGAAGCTGTATACCCAATGTGGTGCTCTTAGCTCTTACCGTTTAGGGGGAGTTTTTGATCAACTAGACAAACACTCTAAAATATATGGTAGATATTGCACAAACTGTTTGATGCCAAGTTACGAATTTTAATTGTATTAAATCACTAGTAGCTTTTGAACTCAATAACATTGAAACAGTAAACCTATATATCTATAGCAAAGACTTTGGATGAGACTCATAGGTGATAATAGGTAGTGTTCTGACCACCAGAGGGAGCCTCTATTCCATGAACAGAACAAATAGTCTCAGAGAAGTAGCACTATTAGTCTATAGCTACATAAATAGCAAGCAATCTCATAGCAACTTAGAGACTAACACGTTTATTAGGTCATGAGCTTTCATGGGTAAAACCCCCTTCCTCAGTTTAAGTTTCATCTGAGGAAGTGGGTTTTACCAATGAAAGCTCATGACCTAATAAATTTGTTAGTCTTTAAAGTGCTACAGGACTGCATAAACAGAGCAGGCTTTCTCTGGTTAATTCTACTGCCTCCATGGATGAAGAATATTATTGGGCTTGTCTACAGTAACTCCCTATTTCGAAGGGAGCATGGTAAGCAGGGTGTCAGGAGATTATTAATGAAGCGCTATACTACATATTAGCACTTCATTAAGGTACTTCTCCTCCCCGGCAACTTCGAAGTGTTAAACTTCCAAGTGTCCGCTCGTGTGTAGCCACGCCTAACCCACCGGTACTTCGAAGTTGCCCAGGCATTTCGAAGTACTGGCGGGTTAGCCATGGCTACATGCAAACTGGCACTTCGAAGTTTAACACTTCAAAGTTGCCGCGGGGGGAGAATTAGCTTAATGAAGTGCTGCATATGCACTGCAGCACTTCATTAATAATCTCCTGACACCCTACTTACCATGCCCCCTTCGAAGTAGGGAGTTAGTATAGACACACCCATTGAAAAGCAAACTGTTCTACTTTGTGTTTAACGTTAACAAAAAAAAGTCGATTTTCCCTGCATTGAGGATCTCTCTGAAAGCCAGGCACCTCTATCAGGATAACTCTTTGCATGTGATATAAGAGTGAGCAGGCCTGGGTAGAAGCATAGAATGAATATTGTTCTAATATTTGCTTTTTTTCTGGGAAACGTTCCAGAGTATTTATCATGTTCTGCTGTCAAAGGTTCAGACCCTGCAAATAGATGTTTTAACATTCATGCCCATCAGATTATGGCTGTAGATTGTAATGAGTATTCCCTTACTAGCAGGCTTCTTAATACAACCAGCTGCTATTTGTCAGGAATAAGGCCCTGCAGCTGCATCTGCCCAGTCTCCAGACAGCCTGATGAACACAGATAGGTGGCATCAGTAGAGTTCCCTGATTGAATGCCCGGCTGAGGAAGCTGGTAAGTCCAGCAGCAGTTCCCTGGCTACTCACAGCTTTCATCCACGGCTGCAGTACTACTGAGCTTGCTTATGTCCAATTTTACTCCCACCGTACACCCAGCCCTGCCCTGGCTCCATATAACCTGGCTTTGACCCTTGACTCTAGCACCAGGCCCCCGATTCTAGTTCTGACCCTACGCTAGTTGTCAAGGCCTGCTCTGATTACAAGGCATCATTGACCACATCATTATCTGATGCTATTGAGCAAAGTTGTGCATGTTCAGACCCCAGTTCCTTACTTGCACATGGTATCTAGGACTAATAAATATATTCTGTTAAATGGCTGCCAAAGGTTTTAATTGTAACTATTTAACATGGTCATAATGGTAGTTGGAAAAATACTGCAATAAAAATTTTATAGTTTAAGAAAAACATTCCATTTCTGTTATCTTTCGCTACCACCTTCTTAGAGACCACATTCTGATACCCTGACTCATGTTCTCTAGACAGTATTTTTTCCTCTGTTTTTGACTTGAACAGTAACAATCAAGTCAGTTCCACTTGAGTTTGTCAATTTGATTTTCTGGTTCTTATTACTACCACATTTAGATTTCAGAGATTCAGTTGTTGAGGACAGAACGGACTTATTTTCATCCTGTAGTGATCTCTTGTATAACACAGGTCCAACAATTTACCATAGGTATAGAGCTATGAAATTAGTACTGTTTTCATTTAAAATCTGGAAACATTCTTTTTAAATCTTGTTCTGTTAGTTTCATTTGTAGTTAATTTATACAAAACCAGCATCTATTTAAATTTGAACTTATTTCAAGATCCATATTTAAGAAACTAAATTTTACATTCTTTGAAGCTAGTAACTCTTTTTAGTAAAATGTGGAGAAGTTGAAAGACCACAAAGAGTTATATATTTAATTTTTATTTCATGCTGTTGTGGTCTTCAGTAAGTTTTGATGTCACTGAAGAAGTGTTTTAATATATTCATGACTAATGGATGGGAATACACCATGGAAAGGTCACACATGAATTCAACCTACTTTGATAACTGACAAAAGTGGATATCTAATTAATCATTTAGTCATTGTACACCTTTATAGAATGTAAAAAGCAGCAGAAATGTAGCACTTTAAAGACTAACAAAAGGATTTATTTGGTGATAACTTTCGTGGGACAGACCCACTTCATCAGATCAATCTCAGTTCCAAAACAGACTGACATTTATAAGTACAGAGGACAAAAAAAATTGCAATACAAACTGACAAATAGGATTGAAGGAAGGGGGTGAGGGGTGGGGGGATGTTGATTGTCCTGTCTGAAATAATTACGAGCATCAACGGAACAGAAGCAGTCCTTGTAATGCATGAGGTAATTGATATCTCTGTTCATACCACGTGTTAATGTGTCAAAGTTGAATATGTACTCTAACTCACAAATCTCTTGCTCTAATCTGTTTTTAAATTCTTTTTGTTCCAGTACATAAATTCTCAGGTCTTCAACAGAATCGCCCACTCCATTGAAGTGTTCACTGATCGGCTTATGTGTGTTGACTTTCTTGATGTCTGCTCTGCATCCTTTTAATCTCTGGTGATGGTTTTGCAAAGTCTGTCCAATGTACATAATGTCAGGGAATTGTTGGCTCATAATGGCGTATATAATGTTGCTGAAAGTGCACGAGAATGTGCCTTTGATCTTGTAATTAACATGCTTAGGTTCAGTGATGGTATCCCCAGAACAAATACGTGGACAAAGTTGGCAGTGGGGTTTCTTGCAAGGAAAAGTTCCAGGATTAATATTACTGTGGTGTAGCCTGTGGGTGCTGGTGAGAATCTCTCTCAGGTTAGGAGGTTGTCTATAGGAAAGGACAGGCCTGTCACCTGGAGCCTTCTGGAGAGTAGCAACTTTGTCCACATATTTATTCTGGGGATACCATCACTGGACCTAACCATGTTAGTTACAAGATCAAAGGCACATTCTTGTGCACTTCAGCAACATTATATATGCTATTATGTGCCAACGATGCCCTGACACTATGTACGTTGGACACACTGGGCAAAACCTTCTCCAAAGAATAAATGGACAGAGAGCAGCCAGACATCAAGAAACTCAATACACGTAAGCCAGTCAGTGAACACTTCAATGGAGTGGGCCATTCTGTTAAAGAGCTGAGAATTTGTGTCCTGGAACAAAAAACATTGAACAACAGATTAAAGGGAGAGATTTGTGAGTCAGAGTACATATTCAAATTCAACATATTAACATATGGTATGAAGAGAGACATCAATTACCCCATGCATTACATGGACTGCTTCCCTTCCTTTAATGCTCATAATTATCTCAGGCAGGACAATTAATATCCCCCCACCCCTTGTCCCCTTCCTTCAATCCCATCTGATTTGTCAGTTTTTATTGAAATTTTTTTTTGGTCCCCTGTACTTACAAATGTCAGTATGTATTGTAAATAAATTGATCTGATGAAGTGGGTCTGTCCCATGAAAGTTCATCACCGAATAAATCATTTTGGTAGTCTTTAAAGTGCTATATTTCTGCTGCTTTGTTTTGTTGGAGTACAGACTAACACGTCTACCTCTCTGTTACTTTATAGAATCTGTTAGCTTAAAAGCTGTTGTGATTTTTAACAGAGATGCAACTAATTTTATACAGAATGAACAAAAATCTGCTAGTCCTATTTCCAATGATATGTAATGAATTCAGTGTTCTTTTGTGTTTTGTTGTTTTTTTTTCTCTGCCTTTGGTCTATTTTGCTGTTACTTAAGAATCACAGTAGTGCTGGAAGGAAGATATTAATTTTAAGTATGCAGTCTAGGCGCTTGGCCCATCCGCAGCAAGCAAATGGAACTGATTTAAGATTGAAAATAAGTGGCAGCATGCTGGTAATAAAATTTCAAATATGTAATTAGATACAGAAGCAAATACATCCATATTGTATCATTGATGAATATCATAAATGGCAGACTTCCATTTTTATTGAGAAGGTTGCAGATGCCATGATGTCTGCTTGTTGTTCATATTTCCTTTGTGCTCATTCAAGCAAAGGTTGATTGTGCTAGACCTAGCTTTAGCTAGAGCTTTCTGGTGCTATGATGTTTCCCCCACAAAGCCTCCTTTAATTTTTGTTCTAAACAGCATTCCCGTTCATTTCAGTTCTTCTTCATTGGTAGAAGCTGACAAAAGTGCTAAATTGTTCCATGGCTTTTGTTAATATCACGGGTTTTCCCTAGGGTCTGTCACAGTGTAAACAAGTTTTTGCGTTTTGCCTACTCAGTATTTGAACTTGTGCCTCCAGCAGTGACAGGCTATTAAATTTATACCACTGGTGAACTCGGCTTACTGAGTGTGTCTGCTTTGCTGAAACTTACAAAAACACACAGTCTCTGCTGCACATAGTTTACAGTATTCATGGGAAATGCACAAACACAAAAAGAACTTGTGCAGAAAGAGGAGCCGGGGATAGCAACAAAAGAAGTGTCTGAATGAGGGTGTTCAGTTTGAGCTATTAGTCACATGATTTTGTGGGGTGCAAAATGTTTTATAAAGATTTTCATACATAGAGATTAATACTTGGGTTGTGGGAGGACTAGCCTTTTAGGGGAAATATGTTTTAAGGAGAGATTTTGAGGAGGAAAGTTGAAAGCGTGGTGGACTGAGTCAGGAGAAGGATGATAAGACAGCAAGTTTGAAAATTCAGGACATTTTTCATGGGGTGTGTGGGTATATTTGTTCTCTGTGTACAGGTAGCAACAGGCACATACCAAACTGACATGTCTAAAGGAGTGTTCCCTATAGTGTCCAGGCACATAAGCCCTGAACACTTCAAGACTTGTCAGGCTTGCTATTCCTAAAGTAATAGTATATACCACCTTGTAAGATTCAACCCAGAATCATTACTTTGCTTAACATAATAATAGCACCACAGGAATGTAGTGAAAACAAGAATGAGTTTATCATCAAAGATGTGAGATGCAGGCCATAGTTAAGGATATTGGAAACAAATGTATACAAAACAATCATGATGTGCTTTTTAGAGGCTGAACATAACTAGCAGGTCAATCTGTCTAAAGAAGTTTCTTTCATCCAAAGTCCGTCTCAGGATTTTCAGCCAAATTTGGCTGAGGTCAGCTGTCATGAATGCAAATGTGTTGTCCATTTACAAAAGAGAGGAAGATTTAAGACAAATGGGTTCAATTTTAGCCAGGCTAATTTTGATCTGATGGAGGGTCAGCTATGGAAAGGAGGCTGAGAACCAATTTGAGATGTCACTATGCAGCATGGGGGAACGTTTGGAAGGGGTACATTTTTGAATTATCTGTATGGTGCTAGTAGTTGGAACTGTATATCTGAATCAGATTAGCCAAGTGTAGGGGAACCATGACTAATGCTGAGATAGAATAGAGAGAATAAGAGAAACCTCAGAAGCAGAAATTGAAGGAGCATAGGAGAGAAATAGGAATACATCTATGAGAAAAACTCATTGAATTTATTAAGTCTAGGAGTAGGAGAATTTTTCAGGTGCACTTATGATGAATCACATGGTGAGTTGCTGGCAGTACCCATGATAAATCTTGATTCTTTTATTAAGTCTTTTGACACAGTCCCATGTGACATTCTCATAAGCAAACTAGAGAAATTTCCTTAAAATGAAATTACTATAATGTGGTTATCCAAATGGTTGAAAAGTCATATTGAAAGGGCTTGTCTACACTAGCCTCCTCCTTTGTAGGGGGCATGTAAACGAGTCCGGGCAGTGAATAGCAATAAGATGCTGCACTGCATATGCAGCACCTCATTAGTCTAATTCTTGCCATGAGAACTTCGAAGTTGCTAATTTCGAAGTGCCAGCAAGCTGTGTAGCCACGGGTACTTTGAAGTACCCGCACAACTTCAAAGTGCCCTTCCTCCCAAAATGTGGATGGGCTGCCTGGGGACAGAAGCCCTCAACCTCCCCTGATCAGGGAAGTTCTCTTGTTCAGGACCGGTTAGGTCCCAACCATGCTGGACCAGGAAGGTGCAACCTGTAAAATCATTAGCTTAGGCTTTGTGGGTCAGGGAACTTCGAAGTTGTGTGGGAGCTTTGAAGTGTCTGTGGCTACACAGCTTCCTGAAGCTTTGAAGTTCGCAACTTTGAAGTTCATGTGGTGAGAATTATGCTAATGAGGTGCTGCATATGCAGCACAGCACCTCATAGCTATTCACTGAGCAGGCTCGTTTATATGTCTCCTTCCAAGGAGGAGGCTAGTGTAGACAAGCCCTTTCAGTATGACTTTTCAGCCATTTGGATAACCACATTATAGTAATTTCATTTTAAGGAAATTTCTCTAGTTTGCTTATGAGAATGTCACGTGGGACTGTTTCAAAAGACTTAATAAAAGAATCAAGATTTATCATGGGTACTGCCAGCAACTCACCATGTGATTCATCATAAGTGCACCTGAAAAATTCTCCTATTCCTAGACTTAAATTAAGGAGAGGGGGCTAGTGTGGACAAGCCCAAAGAGTAGTTATCAATGGTTCACCATCAAACTGGATGGTCGTATACAGTGGGGTCCTGTATGAGTCAGTCCTGGGCCCAGTATTAGTCAATAGTTTTATTAATGATCCATGTAATAGAGTGGAGAATACACTTACGAAATCTGCAGATGACACCAATCTGGAAAGGTTTGCAAACATTTTGGAGGACAGGATTAGAATTCAAAATTACCATGACACATTAGGAAATTGGTATGAAATTCAGTAAAAACAACTGCAAAATATTTAGGAGCAATCAAATGCACAACTAGAAAATGAGTAAATGTCTAGGTGGTAGTACAGCTGAAAGGATGTGGAGGTTATAATGGATCATGAATGAGAGTCAACAATGTTATGCAGTTACAAAAAAGGAGGCTAATATTTTAGTGTATTTTACACACACCACTCCTCCTAAGACAGAGGAAGTTGCTATCTGTCTTACCAATGGTGAGGCCTCTCCTGGAGTATTGTGTTCACTTCTGGGGACCACATTTTAGGAAAGATGGAAAAATCAGAGAGCCTGGAAGCAAACAACCAAAATGACAAAAGTTTAGAAAATCTGACTTCTGAAGAAAGATTTAAAAAAACCTGGGCATTAGGTTTAGTCTTGAGAAGAGAAGACCGGGAGGAGACCCGAAAGTCTGTGAATATATTAAGGGCGGTTCGAAAGAGGGTGTGATAGCTTGGTCTTGTATTCCACTGAAGGTAGGCCAAGAAGGAATGGGCTTAATCTGCAACAAGGGAGACTTAGGTTAGATATTAGGAAAAACTTTCTAATGTGACGAGTCCCTCGTCTGCCCCTGTCAGGGTCCTGTGGTTCCAGGCAGATTCTATTATGCCTCAGAGACTCACGGGTTCCCTTTTGCTGCCTTGAGTCATTCTGAAGGCAAGGGTCTCTGCTTACCAAGCCGTTCTAATCACAGGCATGTCCCAAGCCAGGGGGAGCAGGTCCGCTTCAGCAGATTTGAACGCTCGTGTCTTCCCAGTAGGGTAGGGAGAGTCCAGGCCTGCCCACTACTCTGGGCTCCAGCCCAGGCTCCCTAAGTGAGAGGCAGCTGATGGCGCTTTACCCCTGCCCCAAACAAGCAGCCTTTTCTCTGGGCCACTGCTCCCCACCTCTTCTCTCTAGCAGCTTCCCCCTGTACTTTGCTGTACCACCTTGTTCCTCTGGCCAATCTTCCTTGTGTGCCTCTCAACAACTCCCTCCCACCTTCTACCTGGGGGAAGCCTTTGCTAGGAAGCCAGCAGTCCTTAACTGGTAATAGGTACCTGATTAGCCCCTGTTGTATGCTGATGACTAATGAGGCCTCCGCCGCCTGCCCTGGCTGCTGTGCTTCTCTCACTGTGAGCCTAGAGGGGGAGTCAGAAGGCACTGACCCAGTTCCCCAAAAACTACCTTCTATCAGGGCTCATCCTGACAAAAGTCACCAAGATCGGAGACGACCTCGACTACGACTTCGACTAAGGAGACGGGGTGGAGCCCCCAGCTCTCACTCAGCGCATGGGTCTCTCCATCCTCCATACTCTCTGGTGCATAATTCAGGAGGTGAGGGTCCGGCCGCTTTATCACTCAGTCTTGAGTCTACCTCAGACATGTCCTGTAGTAGGTTGTACCCTGCCGCCCCCTCACATCTGGCCCTCCGGATCTCTCCACAGCCCCGAGCGCCTTCCAAACCACCTCCCCCTCATCATCTGAGCTGGCTGCATACACTGCAGCCAGTCCCTTCCGAACTGCGGCAAAGTGTCACCTGTACACACACATGCTTCTCTACATGCTCCACTTCCCCACCCTCGTGCCCTGCTCAGACACCAAGTGGCAGGACCTTTTGCCACCAGCAGGACGGGAGAGCCCCGGTGGGCCAGGTAGACAAGGTAGACGTGCCACCGTCTCCCTCATGCCACATGTGATGTAGTGGGTGATACGTGTGTGTCTCACAGAGGGTGTGGAATGACTGAGGAGACCAGGTGACACCTCTGGACTGCAGACAAAGGAGGAGGTGGAGCCTGAGGGGTTTGAATTGGAGCTGGGAGTTGAAAAGCAGTTAATCTGGGCTGGGGGAGAGAGAGAGAGACAAAGGAGGGGGCAAGGCCCCTTGAGGTCTCCTCTCCCTGACATGGATTGGACTTGCTGTACTGCATTTTCACAGCCTATCTGTGGCCCCACAGTGTGACGGGACCTCCTTGTCAGCTTCCTCCTGGCTAGGGCCAGGGTGGCCATTTACAGGACCAAGGAGAGGACGGTGGTGGAACAGGATGGTGGGGGGGGGGGGGGTTGTGACTGTGGGGCCTACTTCCATTCCATGCTCTGTGCACACATGGGGGCAGAGGTCCACTGGCTCCGACACCTTCAGGGAGCAGTGAGCACTGTCCGGGACTCTGCTCAGTGTCCCCTTCCAGCTCCCTCATTTTGGTCCTATGACCTCCATGCCAGTCCTCGTTTTTCCTTTAGTTGTCCACCCTGAAATGATTTGGGGGTTTGTGATTTTAGTAGATCTCCCTTGTAGAGGGACGCTTGTAGCTTGCAGTGTATGTACTGTAATCTGCCACACAAAGGCTATTTAAGCTCTGGAATAAGCTTCCAAGGGAGGGTGGGGAATTCCCATTGTGACATTGCACCCCCCATATTTTTAGGAAAATGGGGTCTTGTATGTCAGTACACATAACTCAAACAGCAGACTTAAGTCCTTTGACATACACACAGAGTTTACTTGGTACAGCTTCTTCCTAAACCAGGCTTGATGAACAAATATCTGTTTATATACCTGTGTGAATACTTGTGCAGCACACAACTTGCCCCATTGGTATTTAGGATTGCTATACTCCATAGCCTTACTTACTTAGGCTTAGGTCCGCCTGTGCAGCTGGGCACATTGGGCAACAAGTGCTCGCCAGCAATTTCGGTCAGCTACAAATAATTCTGCCTCCTCCCATGATATACCACTGTTTAATAAGTCTTCCTTAAATGTGGTGCGCCAGGTCTTGAGTGGCCTGCCTCTCTTCCTTCTTCCCTGTGCTGGTATTCATCTCATTGCAGTCTTTGGGTGCAGTTGATCTGGCAGACGCAGAATGTGTCCGGCAAACCGCACTCTGCGCTCTGTCACGATATCCTGCAGTGCCCGTGACCCGCATCTTTGTAGTATCTCCTCATTGGTAACACGATTGTGGTAGGTGACACCCAGGATCTTTCATAAGCAATGCTGGTGAAATACATTGAGCTTGCGTGCTACTCTTGACGTTATTTTCCACATTTTGCTAGCGTAAATAGCCTTAATAAAGATGAAAAATGCTCTGTAGGCAAAAATCAAACCACTGAATCAAGTTGCAGTGGAAAAAACCTAGAAGGAAATTCTTTCTTGACCTCTGTTTACCCATAGACACTATGTTGGTGGAGAAAATAAGATGTTCATCAAGTGATTGCTTATGTGCATTCCAATTTGGGTGTGCGCTGTGCGCGTGCCCAATTGCTTGCAGCTTTTTGCCGTAGGCAGTAGCCCTACAGTCGGTGTGGTGCCCCCTGGAGTGGTGCCCAAACGGCCGCCTGACCCGCCCCCACCACTCAGTTCCTTCTCGCTGCGCTGTCGGTTGCTGGAGCTCCCTCATTATTGAGCGTGCGCTGGGAGCCTGTATTGTTTTTTCGTTGTAAATAGTTTAGATAGTTTATCTTTCATAGGTAAATAGTTCTTCTTAGCACCTAGTGAGCTGAGGTGGGTCTTTAACCCCCTCGGTGCTTCGGTGTCAGGGGTGCCTGGCTCCCCGGAGTTTAAAAACTGTTCAAAATGTGGCAAACAAATGCCCAAAAGCAACCCGCATAAGGCGTGTTTGAGTTTCCTCGGTGAGGCACACCTCCAGGAGTGCTGCTCTATTTGCAAGGCCTTCAAGCCTAGGACTTCAAAAGATACAGCTGAAGGTTCTACTAATGGAGTCAGCCTTGCGCCTGGACATTTCCCCCGGGGGAACTCAGAGTGCTGCATCGTCGGTGCAGAGCGCTCCGGCATCATCGGTGCCGTTGGAAAGTTCCCAGCACCGAGAACAGGACTTGGCGCCTAGCACCTCCCAGCACCATAAGAACCAGTCTATGGTGCCTTGCAAAAAGAGAAGACAGGACTGGGGTCGATCCCAAGAAAGAAGGTGGCGAAGGCAAGCTTCGGGGGAGTCCACCAGCTTGCACCATGATCAGGGTCATGAAGTGCGGGCATTGACTCCAGTGCGAGGTGGGAGCCCGCGTTCTCCCAGACTGCCCTCAACACTGGAGGCCTTGAGTGCTGCGCAAGGCCTCCTGCAAATTATGATACTGCTACAGATGCTGCATTGGGAGCCTTCATCGCCCCAGTTCCAGGTGCCTGGTCAGGCTCTAGGGACCCCAGCAAACAGTCGCCTCCCTCAGTGCTGTGCAGACAGTGCAGAGCACACAAGAACTGGCAGGAACTACGGGCTCCTCAGCACCGCCAGGGTCGTCGGCGTCAGAGTCCATGGCGGAGATGGACTCGTTTTACTCCAGCTCAGCTAGGAGCAGGCGTACAAGGTAATCCCGATGCAGCGGGCATCGACACCACTCCCAACACCCCTTAGAGGGGGAGTGGCAAAGGCCCTGCCCAAGGTGCCCCCCAATGGCCCTTCTGGAACCCGGAACCCATGGGCGGTCCACGAGGTGCAGAGGCAGGATGCAGGACTCCCATTCAGGGTGCCCGGCCCTCCTCAGGTGCCAAGATCGGCCCCGACCACTGCTTTGGGAGCCCCGCTGAGAGAGCAAGCGGAATCATCGGCACTGGTGCAATCAGAGGTGACCCAAGGGTGGGCACCACCCCTACAGGCACCGGAGACTGTGGTGCAGTGGGCGCTGGCACCGACAGAACAGCTGCCATCCGAGGTGCAGAGTGCCCATGTCTTTATGGCACTGTACCAGAGACCACTAGGGGGCTCTTCACCCCAGGCACCGAGCACAGCACCGCAAACCACAGTGCTGGGGATTCAAATGGAAATCCCAGAACCCCCCATACTGGTGGGTTTGGAGGGCGTGATGCCCTCGTCCTCCCCAGATGAAGCACTAGATGGATCCTCTGCATCCCTGGTACTGGAGGATGGAGGAATGTACCAGCAGCTGTTGAGGAGGGTGGCCCAGAGTCTGGGGATGCAGGCAGAAGAGGTCAGGGATGAAATAGACCCTGTTACAAACATCCTCTCAATGTCCAGACCGTCTAGGGTAGCACTGCCTGTTATAAAGACAATTGCCAGCACAGCGAAGAAAGAGTGGCAGACGCCAGCCTAAGCCTTGCCCATGGCTAGGAAAAATGAGCGCCAGTATTTTGTCCCAGCCCAGGGAACTGAACATCTGTTCACCATCCTCCCCCGACTCCCTTGTCGTGGATGCTGTGAACAATACGGAGAGGCAGGGGGTCCAGGGGCCTTCCCCTAAAACCAAACAGGCCAAAAGATTAGACCTGTACAGTAGGAAAGTTTATTCTACAGGTGGCCTCCAGTTGAGAATTGCTAACCAGCAAGCCATGGTTAGCAGGTATGCGTCCAATATGGCCAGCTCCATGGACCATTTCACTGAGCTGCTCCCGCCAGACACCAAGTTGGAATTTATGGCCCTCGTGGAGGAGCAGAGACTCATATCTAGACCAGTACTGCAGGCCACCCTAGATGCTGCTGATGCGGCCACCGGGGTCATGGCCTCAGGTATAGCCATGAGAAGTGGGACATTGCTTCAGGACTCTCACACGAGGTACAGCATCCATTCAGGATCTCCCTTTTGAGGGGCCCCTCC
Organism: Carettochelys insculpta; assembly: GCF_033958435.1. Lineage (NCBI taxonomy): Eukaryota > Metazoa > Chordata > Testudines > Carettochelyidae > Carettochelys > Carettochelys insculpta. The sequence continues at coordinate 108,378,504 of NC_134139.1, read as the reverse complement.
CTATTTTCAGAAAAAACTGACAAGAGGCTTCATAGTATGAAGGACTCACGGACCACTCTATGCTCACTGGGTCTATATACATGGGCAACCCAGAGAAGACATTTTACCCCGAGGCCCCAGTTCAGACAGTTCCCACAACAACGGGATGGGAACAGGAGAAGGGGCCGCCATAATAGGAGATGTCAGGATAGTCAGACACAGGACCAGAGCCACCAGAAACCCCCGCCAGGGTCTAAACACCAGTTTTGATGGGTCAGCCACCCGCACAGTTCCAGCTCAGTGTTTATTTTCATCCTGCCTATTCCCATTCTATCACGCATGGTGCAGCGTAGTAACATCAAACCAGTGGGTCCTCCACACGATAGAAAAGGGATATGCTATCCAATTTTCTTCCTACCCCCCTTACATCCCCACCTTCCCTGTCCCTCTTCAGGGACCCCTCTCACGCAGTGGTTCTCAGGCAGGATGTAGTGGCCCTCCTACAAAAGGGGGCTATAGAAGAAGTTCCCTAGGAATTCCGGGGGCATGGATTTTATTCCCACTACTTCCTAATCCCAAAAGCAAAAGGGGGGCTACGGCAAATCTTGGACCTGTGAAACCTGAACAAATTTGTGAAAAAGATAAAGTTTTGTATGATACACCTGGGTATAATTATCCCAATGCTGGAATGAGGGGACTGGTTTGCTGCTCTTGACTTACAAGATACATATTTCCATATAGCAATTTATCCACCTCACAGGAGGTTCCTCCGGTTTGTGCTAGGGAAGGACCATTACTAGTTCACAGTCCTTTCCTTCAGCCTCTCCTCAGCCCCAAGTCTTTACTAAATGTACGTCAATAGTGGCAGCATTCTTATGCAGGCAGGGAGCGCACCTGTTCCCCTACCTAAACGACTGGCTGATCAGTGGTCGGTCACAGAGACAGGTGACGAGACATGTACAGCTGATAAGAGCAACATTCAACATGTTAGGCCTCCTAGTGAACAAAGCAAAATCTGTGCTAGCCCCAACTAAGGTCATGGAGTTTGTGGGCGCCCGACAAGGTGCAGAGTAAACCAGGGCCTCTCTGTCCCAGAGCAGGGTCCAAGCCATGGTGTCTTGCATCCAAGGCCTGATCAGGTGTCCAACCATAACGGCCAGGGGATGCCTCAGGCTGTTGGGACAGATGGCAGCATGCATGTTCATAGTCCAGCGTGCCAGGTTACGAATGCGCCCCTTTCAGCTGTGGCTCACCTCAGTATACAGACCTGTCAGGGACAACCTAGACAAGTTAGTTACAGTCCCCCTAAGAGCGTAAACGGCATTACACGGGTGGCTGGAAGCCAGGTCGTTCTGCATGGGAGTGCCCTTCAATCCCCCACAACCCTCCCTTTCCCTAGTCACAGATGGTTTGGACCTGGGCTGGGGAGCACACTTTGGGGGATCGCCAGACACAGGCGCTGGGGAGCAAGACCGAGGCTCAGATCCACATAAACGTGCGGGAGCTCAGCGTGGTTTGGCTGGCATGCAAAGTATTTTGGAGCGAACTGAAGGGGCAGTGTGTCACAGTCAGCACAGACAATACTATGGCAATGTACTATATAAACAAACAAGGGGGTGCACACTCATTGCCCCGTGTCTTGAGGCCCTCATGCTCTGAGTGAGATTTCTGCATCCAGCACCAGCTTCTCCTGAGGGTGTGCTACCTGCCTGGGGCTCACAACTCCTAGCGGACCACCTCAGCAGATCCTTCATGGACCAGGAGTGGTCATTACACACCGAAGTACTGAGCTCAATTTTCCAGAGGTGGGGATGTCTCCAGGTAGACCTCTTTGCCACTCAATGCTAAGTGGAGGATGTTCTGCTCTTACCAGAATCAAAGTCCAGGCTCTTGGGCAGATGCCTTCAACATTCGTTGGTCAGGTCCATTGCTGTACGCCTTCCCACCCATACCGCTTATCCACCGAACACTTGAAAATTCGGTCGGACCGAGCATCAGTTATCCTGGTGGCCCCAACCTGGGCTCGACAAAACCGGTACTCGACCCTCTTGGAGATCTCCACTCGCGCCCTGGAGGTGCTTCCACTGCTCCCGGACCTGCTGACACAGGAGGAGGGGAGACTGTGGCACCCAAACCTCCAGGTGCTGCATCTCACAGCATGAAAGCTCCATGGCTGAGACTGGTCAAGCTGGCCTGCTCTGAACCTGACAGGGAAGTATTGTTGAACAGCAGGAAACCCTCTACAAGGGTAACATATGTAGCCAAATGGAAAAGGTTTACCAGATGGGCCACTCAGAAGGGGTTATCCCCAGGAGAGGTCCCAATACTATGTATCCTAGACTACTTGCTGGCCCTAAGCCAGATGGGGCTGTCACTGTCCTCCCTGAAAGTGCACTTAGCAGCCATTTTGGCATTTCACCCAGGGGCCAGGAGGTCATCAGTCTTCTCAGACCCAGTGGTAAAAAGGCTCATGAAGGGAATGGAAAGCGTCAAACCCCAGATTCGGGACACCCTGCCAACATGGGACCTTAATTTGGTTTTGTCTAAGCTCATGGCTCCCCCATTTGAACCTCTTGCCTTCTGTTCTATGTTGTTCCTTACCTACAAAGTGGCATTCCTGGTGGCCATTACCTCAGCCAGGAGGGTGTCAGAGCTCAGGGCCGTGACAGTGGACCCACTTTATACGGTGTTCCACAGAGACAAGGTCAGGCTGAGACCCCGCCTGGCGTTTCTGCGTAAGGTGGTCTCCCACTTCCACGGTAACCAAGACATCACCCTACCAATGTTCTATCCAAAGCCTCATGCCTCCCCTAGGGAGCAGAGCGTACATACCTTGGATGTTCGGAGGGCACTGGCCTTCTATATGGACAGGACCAAACCCATCCAGAAGTCGCAGCAGTTGTTTGTTGCAGTGGCAGACAGGAGGAAGGGGCACCCAGTCTCAGTGGATCTCCTCCTGGATAATGGCCTGTATCAGAGAGTGCTACAAGCTGGCGGGTGTTCAGATCAGGGCTCACTCCACCAGGGCACAGGCCTCCTCTGCGGTGTTCTTGGCCAAGGTACCTATCCAGGACATCTGCAGGGCAGCCACTTGGTCCTCCATTCATACATTCGCAGCACATTACGCAGTTACACAGCACGCATGGGAAGACACTGCGGTGGGCAGGGATGTCCTGCACTCCTTTCGGGGCTCCGACCCCGCCTCCTGGACACTGGCTTGCATTCACCCACATTGGAATGCACATGAGCAATCACTTAAAGAAGAAGAGACAATTACCTGTTCCATAACTGGTGTTCTTCGAGATGTGTTGCTCATGTCCATTCCAAAACCCTCCCACCTTCCCCTCCGTGGGAGTAGCCGGCAAGAAGGAACTGAGCCGGGGGCGGGTCAGGCAGTGCATATATGGGCAGCCATACGGGCGTCACTCCAGGGGGCACCGCACTGACCCTTGGGCTACTGGCTAGGGCAAAAAAGCTTCTGGCAACTGGGCATGTGCCTGTCACATACCCAAATTGGAATGGACATGAGCAATATGTCTCAAAGCACACCAGTTACAGAACAGGTAACTGTCTTTTCCCTCAACGAAGAGATCAAAACCAAGGCACGTTCACGAGGCAGTCCCCTTCTTACTCTCGGCAGAGAACACTGCCCAGTATTTTAGCTGGCATGACCACAGACCCAATTGCCAGTCTATCTGATGAGTTACTGAGCCATTCAGGACCCACAGTTGTTGTGCAAGAACAAGAGCCATCCCTTAAGGTTAGATCGCTTCCTTCAGCCTCAGAATAAATAGTGTGGTCCTGGCAGCAGCTTGACACTGCAGTCACGCTTTCCAGATGTAGTTGTGACACACTCAAATATTAGCCACTACAGTTTGCACTTCTCAACTCTGGTACTCTGGAAGCTTCAGGATGAGGGAGTACTGGGACTGGAGCAGCAGCTGGCAGCCTGCCAGAGGCCAGGCTTGGGGCCCAGGGATGGAGCTGGAGTCTCTTGGCTGTCCCCCAGCGGCACAGGGCAGGCTGGAGCCTCTTGGCAGATCTTGGCTGGGAGCAGGAGAGTTGGAGGCTGGAGTTGCAGCAACCTGGGGACCATGGACCAGCTGTGGAAAGAGGCCTTCATCCTCCCCTGGTCAGGGAAATTCTCTCGTTCGGGACCAGTCAGGTCCCAAGCATGCTGGACCAGAGAGGTGCAACCTGTAAAATCATTAGCTTAGGCTTTGTAAGTATCATTATTTATTTTAGCAGCCAGAATCCCACATCCATTTCAGGCCCTTTTGTGCTAGATATTGTTCATACAAAGAGTAAGCAACAATCCTGCCTGAAGAGCTTACAATCTAAATAGACAAAATGGACACAGGGCAGGAGAGAAAACAATGGCGGAGAGAAGAACTGACCTGCTCAAAGTTACAATGCAGGTCAGTGAGAGAGTTGGCAATAGACTCCCAGGCTCCTATATCCTACTCACTAAATCACATTGCCTCTTGTCAATTAAATTCATGTACATAAAATACAGAAAAATCTTTGCAGACTGCTAAAAAACAGAGCCCAGTGCCACTTTGTCTTATGCACTGTGCAGCCCACTGAGGTCAGGACGAAATGTGACTTTCTAATGCAGTTTTCACAGATTTCATGTTTGGTACTATACCCTACTCAGGAAAACTAAGGGCACATCCTCAGCAGGAGCAAACTGCCCCCTTCTGAAGTCAGTAGGGGTTGTGCAATTGGTAGCTTTATGAATGGGTTTCCAAGAATCCCCCAGACAGTTTATTCTTTGTTGATAGGTTAAATAGCCTGCTGAATAATGAGGTAAGGAGTACAGGAATTGGCCCACATAGCTTGTCAAGTGCCTTTCTTGTAGCAGCTTGAACAGCTCACTTCCACTAATTGGTGCCTGGCAAAATATGTCAAAAAGCTGTCAAAAGGTACAAGGTCTACCAATTCCATAGTTTATGAAGTGGGTTCATTTTGAAGTGTCTTCAGAAAATCAGATTGTATTGACATGTGCAACCACCTATAATTTCCTTTCATTGTATAACTAAACTACACAAATCTTACAGAATCTCATGCCATTTAATAAAGAGAAATTACTGCCTCTAGCTTTGCCTTTTTAAAAATTGAAGCTAATGAATGGGTTTCCAAGATGACAGAGCAGCAGAGGAAAATGCATATACCTAAAAGTCTTTTACAATTTATGTTTAGGAACTATGTATGGCTCAGTGTCAACTTCTCTATATTAACTACTATTCATTTACCTGTTTTATATTTGAGTCAGTCCACATGCAATCATTCTGAGTAACTTTCATAATTAGGCTTGAAATGTGATATAGGAAAAGTTGTGTAATGGCTGCAGGTGTCTCTAATGTGATTTAAGTGACATGCGGCAACTTCAACATGATGAAAATAAAGCTGCACTTAAGAAAATGCCAAATTCCATGAAAGATAGGGGTTTTTTTCAGTAACTTAAAAGCTGCCTCAACAATGAGTGCTAGAAAGTAATTTAAAAAGAGGGCAAAAATAACCTTAAGTTTGGGAGATTATGCTTTGACACAGCGAAACATTATTTACTGAGAGACTAATAAGGGCAAACTTGAATCCTTCTTGTTAGACTGAGGGCATGGCAATATTGATTTTTGAAGTGAAAGGTACTCATTTGGTACCACACGTACGAGATTTTACAACTACTGTAACAATCCTGCCACTAGTTATCCCAAATCAAAGGCATACCTCTTTCAAGTCCCCCCCCCAGCTCTTCCTGCCTTTGGGCTGTTGAGCAAAGAGAGAGTAAAATGGCACATCACCAGCTTTCCACCTGTCTGCCCTTCTGTGCCTGTCTCTTGAATGCTCCCATAAATACTTTCATGCATCCTCCCAAACTGGAAACTCTCTGATCCCATCTGCCATGCCACCCTCACACTATGCCTTCTCAAAACCCACTTCAAGGAAGTGTATCACCAACAACCTAGTAACATTTTAAAAATCACTTTGAAACCAAAGTTGCCTGTTACATTCAAGACTCACCCCATTAGCTTCCCACGTACTCTCCTAACCACGCTGGCCTTGCACCTCCTGTGTTTTCTCATCCTCATTTAAAATTGTAATAGCTTTGGGGCAGGAAACCTTGCTTTATTTGTTCTGTAAAAGATGACACACATAATGGGGATGCTACATAGAAGTACCCAACAATGATAAAATATGGAGCCCTGCATTTGTGGTATTGGTTGCAGCACCTGGGAATTGATGGGCCATATAGTTTCTCCTGCCCCTGGTACTTGTAAATACCTCCTGCAGTGGGCTGTCTTGAAGGTGGTACAGGCATGCACATACACTTAATTCTTTGGAAACTTGAGATTGCTCTCTCCTCTCACTAAAAAGATACACTTGGTCATCATGCAGTGTTTGCAAAACATCCTCTTCTATAAAATTAGAGATGTTGTAACAGGGGTGTACAAGAAATAGGTTGGTTACTTTTGGTAGGGAAAAAGATATTAGCCATGCGTGCCCTAAAGGCACTTACAATCTAGCACACCATTTTTCTTGCCTATCATCACATTGAGGAGCATTGTAGTCTATGAATCGTTTTGATAGAAATGAGTGGGACTACAGTCACATATGTACAGGGGATCCCTGTTCTGCCAGAGGGCTCTACTGTGCCAGTGGTACTCAGTATGGGTGCTGGGGTCCACTTATGCAAATCTTGGCCGTGTCTACACGTGCCCCAAACTTCGAAATGGCCACGCAAATGGCCATTTCGAAGTTTACTAATGAAGCGCTGAAATGCATATTCAGCTCTTCTTTAGCATGCGGGCGGCAGCGGCGCTTCGAAATTGACGCGCCTCGCCGCGCGCTGGCGCGTCCAGATGGGGCTCCTTTTCGAAAGGACCCCGCCTACTTCGAAGTCCCCTTATTCCCATCAGCTCATTGGAATAAGGGGACTTCGAAGTAGGCGGGGTCCTTTCGAAAAGGAGCCCCATCTGGACGCGCCAGCGCGCGGCGAGGCGCGTCAATTTCGAAGCGCGGCTGCCGCCCGCATGCTAATGAAGAGCTGAATATGCATTTCAGCGCTTCATTAGTAAACTTCGAAATGGCCATTTGCGTGGCCATTTCGAAGTTTGGGGCACGTGTAGACGTAGCCCTTGTGTGGCATTGGGACCTAAAGCACTTCTCAGTAGATGTGGCAGAACAGAGCCCTAAGCAGACAGACAAAACAGTGCAGTTCACTGATCTGAGACAAAGCATCAGAGGCTTGTGCATACTTGTTTTAATATGTTTTTTGTCATGAAGAATAGTTTGATAAATATACAAAACAATACAAAGCAAGCTCCTCAAACCCCACGAGATATAGCATGGATTTGTTACACAGCAAAGATTTTTTTTAAAAAATAAACGTAACACTTCTTTATTCAGCAGACTATTTAACCTATCAAAGAATAAACTGTCTGGGGGATGCTTGGAAACCCATTCATAAAGCTACCAGTTGCATTGGTTTGAACATACATATCTAAATTTAAAGTAGCAAACACTTATTTTTAATAGTTGGTTTCTGAGATGCTAATCTGCTGTCCACTGACATTTGCATGGAGAACTGTACAACCCATGGCAGGACCACATAGAATAATTCTTCAAATGCATGTCCCACAAAGACATAAAAAACATTGTTTTGAATATAGAAGTAGGTAAAAACAATGACATATCTGACACTTTGAACAGAGAAAACAGTTACATGCCTATGAAACTTAAACATGCAAACAAATCTCACACTGAACATGTCCATCTCATTGGAATGCACCTACTAGCATAAATAAATGATGCAGCCTGTTTACAATTAACATTAGCTTAACAACTAGAAACTCTGATGTTGATGCTGATGTCTTACTTCCATTTCCATCTGCTGTATTAATATCAAAAATATTTTCAAATAACTTGCTTTTATATTGTAAAGACTACAATTCAGCCTGGTTGTAATTTCAATAAGGTTGTTAATTTGGCAATTTAATGGAAAAAACTTGACATAAAGCCAGGTTCCAAAGCCTTGGTTTGCTAAATACAGGAAAAAATATTCCTATCTTCCTTGTATGAATTTGATTGGATGAAAGGCCACGAAGGATGGAAAACAAATGTATATTTTTGGTGTACATTTTAAACCAATGGACTCATCTACCCTATTAGTTTCTGTATTTTAGGGTTAAATTCATCCCTATGTAGAGCACCAGCCTCTGGCTGCAGCTAAAATTAATTATCATTGACACAGCCCACCATCACATATATTTTGTCTGGACTCTTCATTTGCAGAGACAAAATCTTTATTTTATACCATAAAGATATAGTAATACTGACTTCTCATCCAGCACTTTCATCAATAAACCTCAACACCATTTTTCCAAAAGAACAAGATGTTCTCCAGACAAGAGGAGGAAGCTTCTCATGACCAACCTCATTTCTCCTCAAGAATGCGGGGGGAGCTTCCAGGGAGCCACAAATGGGTCTGGAAAGTGGAGAGGAGGAAAGGTAGTTTATATCAGCTTAGCTATCACTATTTTTATTATGGTAGGACCTAGCTGATCTAACCAAGAACAGTGGTCTTTGGGTCAGGTAATGCACACATAGACAAAGGGACAGTCCTATATGGTTAAAGGGATTTCAAAATGTGCAGGGTCCTTTCGAAAAGGGCCCCATGTAGACGAGCTGAACACGATTGAAAGTGGCACTGTTGAAGTGCTGTAGCCACCATTATGCTAATGAGGCACTGCATATTCATGGACTGCCTCATTAGCATCTTTCAATTAGGTTCATTATCATGCCCCTTTTGAACTTCTGTGTAGACATAGCCACAGAGTTGTGTCGACAGAAGGGCAGCGTAGACACTTCTGCCGGCAGGGAGGGCTTCCGGTTCGCTGGGCATCCCTGGCTGTGTCTACACTATTGAGTTTTGTCGACAGCAGGGACCTTCAGTTGACACAAGTCTGTCTAGAGCCATTACTGGAGACAGAGTGCTGTCGTGTAGACATAGCCTAAGGGTTTGTCTACAGACACAAACAATAAGGAAAATTAAGAAAGGTCAATTATATGTGAGACATCAGTGAACATATGTTAAAGTGCATTTAACACCAAATCTCTCCTCCCGCCTTGACCCTCACCGACACATTCAGAAATGGACCTTGATTTGCTCTAATTTAATACTCACGTCTGTAAAAGTACAAAACTTTAAACTGTTTAGCTTATTTATAACAACAGATTATTTGGGATACTAGTTTCAATTTTCTATGGTACAATTTCAGAGAACATTTTAAAAATAAATTTCTGATCAAGGAAGATTAAGTTACAGCAAAATAAGACTACTTTAATCCTAAATGAGAGCATCACATGGTAGACTAGCAAGCTTTTAACTAATGCACAATAATAGCACATTTAATTAATTAATAACTTTTCTGAGTGCACCAATGTAGATATGCCCTAATATGCACACTTCCACACACCCTATGTAGTGCTAAAACTAGTATCTGATCTAATAGGGGTATAATATCTCTATGGTAGATTTCATTAGTGTTGATTTTAGTTGCGATGATTTGCCTTCTAGTAAGTTGAATATTTAGATATTGTTATAGACAGGTGGACTCAGAGGCTGTGACTACACTAGCCCCCTTCTTTGAAGGGGGCATGGAAATGACACAGACTGGGGAATATCAGTGAGGTGCTGCCATGCACATGCAATGCCTCATTAGCATAATGGCAGCCACGCGAATTTCAAAGCTGCTAACTTCAAAGTGCCAACAGGCAGTCTAGACACAGCTGCTTCAAAATACACTCCCAACTTCGAAATTCCCTTACTCCCAATTGATAGTTTGCGTGCGTCTATTGCAGTCCATTACCCATGACAATTCCTTTGTCACTTGCAACCCTTTCAACTATTGCAGTTCCAGAACAATTTAATGGTAATTATTTTGGTAGGAGGAACAGATTTTAGAATGGATATTGATTGGTTTAGATTGACAATGATTTCCTTTTAAATAAAGTAATGTGTCTCACATCAGCTGCAACTATCAGACTGATCTGTTCAGGTATAAAATGAAACTTTGAATAGAACTAGAAAGATGCCTTTTTCTTCTTCTTCATTCTCTTCACTTTTCATGTGGGACTCATATTACAGTTGAAGTACATTTTTAAGTATCCACAATATTCTGTATCTTAGTGCCACTGCATTTTTCCTTCTCCAGAGACCATGAAGAAGATATTCCAAGAAAAGGGCATCTTGGCAGGAGAAAACAGAGCTTTTAAACCGCACTTGACCTTCATGAAGCTGTCAAAATCACCAAAGCTACATAAGCAAGTAAGCTTTCATTTCAGGCAGCATGACAGCAGCTATCTGAAAAATTTATTTTAGAGAAACAGTGGTAAGCACATCAGTTTTACTTGTGCCATATTCTAGAGCAGCCCAGGCTTGACTTCTTTGTGACCAGGTGGACTGGTAAGATTTTAAAATACTAGTCTTATAAAAAAAGAAGTAAAACCCTTTGCCCTTAACTGTATTAAAAACACTACTTTTGATAATCTCAATACTTCAACAATTGTGGTCTATTTTCTCTTGCAAAAGAATCTAAATATTACAGTTATTGTCCAGAATACTGTTCTAGCATACTTTAAATACAGAGGTTTGAATTATGTAGAAATTTACCATCCAGCATGTAAGAGTGTTGACTGTGGAGTGAAGTGCATTTAAAAGAATATGAGCTCACAGATCATATCATTTTTCAGGCTGGGATATGGCGGGGGGGTGTGGGGGGGAGTATGAGGAGAGGTCCTCCTGTTTTTCTTGCAACTGCTTTATTCTTTCCCAGTGGCATTCCACTTTCCATTCTACTGGGAAAACAAAAAGAGCAAGCAACTTTCTGTGTGAACCGAAGAACAGCAACTGACAATCAGCCATAATGGCAAGATATGTTAACTCTCTATTTTCAGCTAAAAATGATTATATAGGTTAACATGAACTGATGCAAAGATCTGTGCAAAATAGCTGCTCTGTATCTTGTTTTTGATAGTGTAAATGAGATATTCATTTGTTCATTGCAAGTTTATTTATCTATACAGTATTATCCACAACTCTGAAATCCAGCTAGTTTTATAGATCAAAGCGTATACGAGTTTTATTCTTTTTGTACTTTTGAACCAAAGTCTCTCACTTCTCCCCTCTCCTTATGCAGTTCATTATCTCTGAATCTTACCAGCAAAAAGAAATGGTGTGTCCGTGGCATGAGATCCTATGCCCACCAAAATCAAACAACAGAGCTTCTATTGACTTCAATTGAGCTAGGATTTCATGAGGATATTTTGAAAGCACTAAGTAATAAATGTTTACTTTACTTGAGCTGACGTTTTAGAATGCCTTCAGTGTTGAACCAAGTGTTAAATATTTCACCCTTGGTTAGCTGGGGAAGCAACTGCTTCACTGCAGAGCTGACAGAAACAATATGATCAGTGTAGGTCAATTTTATAAAAAATAGTTTGTAGTAAATGTGCTTAGAATACATGTATTTGAAGTAACTTTTCTAATTCCAAAATTTAACCACTGTTATTTGGTGATATAAAGTACAAACTTTAGAAGCATTTTGTCCATGTTTCGAGGTTGTCTTGATAAGAAAAGTCATGATTTTTCATTATATAGTATACTCTTTGTTTCCCGGAAACATCGGGGAATGGGGGATTCCATTTAATCAAATTTTCTGGTTAACAGAGGTATACCTAATTGTCAGATATTTTCACACATTACACATAGTTGGCAATTTGTACATATATATCGGGGTGAGCAAACCTTTTACATTGAGCTCCACTTTTCATCCCTGCAATTAGCAGGGTCCTCCCAACCTGTATAATGTAATCCAAATTCACAGATATTTCTCTTCTGATCATTTATACATAATCCCTTTCGGCATGTTTAAGAAAATAAGTCTGTAGAACATAAAAACCTTATCAGTATATAACTGTGAATACTCATACATAAAAACAGTAATATATTTCAACATTTTTAATGAGATGGATGAGCCTGAAATCCAGCAGCTGATCATGCTGCACCCCCACCCTTACAAAATTTCACACCCCCTTTGGGGGTCTGCCCTCTACTTTGAACACCCTGATGTACAGGTACATGTAAATTTATTCTGCTTTCATACTCGGCATCAATGACCAATCCCAGATGTACAAGGATTCCTTTGATCTCCCTACTCTGACCTCTGCATGAGCTATGCATGACATTCTCTCTTGGTGCTTGTTAAATATGCCATATATTACCTCATAAGCTAACCTTTATACACTAAACACTACAACCAGAAACATGCTCTGGGTGATTTTCATTTTTTTATAGTTAATAAGAATATGCTGTAGTTATAAGCGTGTTCTAAATTGGGTAAAATAATTATTGTCTGAAGTTTAGCTCATAATGAAAGACAGACTGAATGGTATGAGAAGTCCATCTAGAAAGTCAGTTACATTTTAGCTACGTCTACACGGGGATGCTACATCTAAATACCTTATTTCGATGTAGCGAAATCGAAATAAGCTATTTCGATGAATAGTGTCTACACATCCTCCAGGGCTGGTGCCATAGACATTCAACGTCGATGTTGGGCAGCACTACATCGAAGTAGGCGCTGCAGGGGAGCGTCTACACACCAAAGTGGCCCACATTGAAATAAGGGTGCCAGGAACAGCTGCAGACAGGGTCACAGGGCGGACTAGCACTTCCGGGGCAACGGCTAGCCGCTCCCTTAAAGGGCCCCTCCCAGATACACTCAGCCTGCACAGCATGCGGTCTGCAGAGCCACAAGCCCGCATACCCCGTGGAAGCAGCATGGACCCCCAGGAGCAGCAGCAGCCAGAGGCTCCCACACCCGCCCCTGCAGGACGAGTGGCTGCCCTGCTCAGTGCTATGCAGGAGGCAGCTGACCATCTTTTATTTCAGGAAGATGAGCTGTCCTCGGGGGATGAGGAAGCAGCCCCAGACCTTGCTGCCCTCCCAGCCCCCCCCACCGCACATGCCGCCAGCTGTGGAGATACCCCATGAGCACGGACTGGTGGGAGCGGCTGGTGCTCGGTGAGTGGGACAACGACCGCTGGCTCCGGAACTTCCGGATGAGCCGACAGACATTCCTGGAGCTCTGCCAGTGGCTCACCCCTGCCTAACGGCATCAGGACATCCCTTGCGACATGCCCTCACTGTAGAGAAATGGGTCGGCATCGCTGTCTGGAAGCTGGCCACTCCAGACAGCTACCGATCCGTAGGGCAGCAGTTTGGCATGAGCAAGGCCACCGTCGGAGCTGTCCTCATGGAGGTAAGAGGACCCAGGGGGAGGGGGGGAGTCCTGTGGGGAGGGCTGAACACACCCTGCACACTCCTCACCAGTGCGCTCTCATGTCCTTCCCCTGCAGGTCATCCGTGCAATCAATGCCCTGCTCCTCCACAGGCTTGTGCGGCTTGGGGACCTGGATGCTGCCATCGTGGGGTTTGCCAGCCTCGGCTTCCCAAATTGCTTTGGGGCTCTGGATGGGACCCATATCCCCATCCGTACCCCAGAGCACAGCAGAGGACGCTTCCTCAATAGGAAGGGATACTGTTCCGTGGTCCTGCAGGCCTTGGTGCACAGCCAGGGCCGCCTCTTGGACATTTATGTCGGCTGGCCTGGCAGCACCCACGACGCCCAGGTGTTCAGAAATTCGGGCCTGTGCCTCTTCCTGGAGGCGGAGACCTACATCCCCCAGCGGGAGATCCCTGTGGGGGACACCACCCTGCCCCTCTGTGTTGTCGCAGACGCAGTGTACCCACTCCGGCTCTGGCTCATGCACCCCTACACAGGCTACATCACAGCCAGCCAGGAGCGGTTCAACATGCGCTTGAACCATGCGCGCCAGGTGGTCGAGCGGACTTTTGGCCGCCTCAAAGGGCGCTGGAGGTGTCTCCTCACCCGCCTGGATGCAGGCCTCACCAACATCCCCCAGGTTGTGGGCGTGTGCAGTGCACTCCACAACCTGGTGGAGAGCACGGGAGAGGCCTTCTTCCAGGGCTGGGCTGTGGAGGCTGGTAGGGCCGATGTCCAGCCACCCACTGCCCCCAGTTGCCAGCTCGATCCTGAGGGGATCCGGGTCCGGGAGGCCCTGCGGGCCCATTTTGACCAGGCTACGGGGTGAACGCTGGCAGGGCCAGCTGCTGGTGAGCCACCCACTGCACCCTCCCATCCTCCACAACACTCCCTGCCCCCATGCCCACACCACAGAGCACTCGAGAGCACACACACCCCCACACTTTTCTTTGAAATAAATGGAAATGTTTTTTGAAACAAAACAGTGCAATGTTATTATTAACAGAAGGAAGGGGGGACCTATGTACATGGTGGGGGCAGAACAAAAACTATTTACAAACATGGGGGGAATATGTACAAGGGGGGGGAACATCCTTGGCCCCACACCCTATTGTCCAGCACCTGGTGTTGGGGGGCGCGACCCACGTCTCAGCCGGAGCCCTGGTCGAGGCTGGGTGGGGGCTGGGAGAACCGGCAAATAGGGCTGGCCAGTGTCCGCAGGCCCATAGTCCCGCTTGGTGGCAGGCCCCAGAGTGGCAGACGGTGGAGGGACAGCAGGTGGAGTGGCGGGGCGGGGGCCAGGTGCTGCGCAATCTGGTGGAATGTGCGCATGAAGGCCCCCCAAGCCTCCTGGCACCAGGCCAGCGCTCGCTTGTGGAGCTCTAGCCGCCACTCCGACACCTCCAGCTGACAGCGGAGGGTCGCAAGCAGCTAGGGGTCCGTGGCCATCTGCGGGTGGGCTTCTCCTTTGTCGGTCTCGTCCTGGGGCTGGTCTGTGCTCCGCCGAGGGGCTGGCCTGCTGGGATGGCCCCGGTGGGCTCTCCAGGACCACTGACACCTTGCCGGCGTTCTCCGGGCCCTCCGATGGTGCAAGCTGCAGAACACAGGGGGGAACAAGAGTGGAGACAGCCATTAGTGTGGGCCCTGACCCATGGCCCTTGTCCCCCCACCCCTCTGCTGCTGTTTCCCCATCCCCGTCCCCCGGAGATGCTGCTGCTGCTGATAGGTGTCCCCCCCCACGGGGGACCCTAAGTTCCGCTCCCCCCATCCCCAGGGATGGGGCATGGCACTGTCCTGCTGGGGGGCAGGGGCATCTGAGGGACTCTTCTGAGGGACATGCCACTGCTGTCCTCGGGGCCATGGTTATCTGGGTGTGTGGAGGGCCCTGGTCATGTCTCTTGTCCCCACCCCTTAACCCCGGGGGTGTGCACCGGGGGGGTACATACCTGACTGTCCACTCCCACGTTCGGTGGACACCCATTGGGGGGACGCCCTGCTGGAGCTGCAGGACGGGAGGGCGATGTGGAGCCCCCCGTTACTGGAGGACTCCCCCCCTCCTTCTCCGGCGTCCCAGGGGTGGGCTCCTGGGGGGGCCCCTGGGGTGCACGGCTTGCTTCTGGGGCGGACCCAATCTCCGGGGCCTGCTGGGGCTCGTTGCCCAAAGTGTCAAGGGTGGCTGGGGGGCAGGTGGTGTGCTGGGGGCCCAGGATGGACCTGAGCTCCCTGTAAAAGGAGCAAGTGGCGGGGGCGGCCCCAGATTGGCTGGCCGCATCCTGGGCCAGGGCGTAACCCTGCTGCAGCTCCTTCACCTTACTCCTGACGTGGTCGGGAGTGCGGGCAGGGTGACCCCAGGCAGCCAGGCCCTCGGCCAGCCGAGCGAACGCATCCGCGTTCCGCCTCTTGCTCCCCATTACCTGGAGCATCTCCTCCTCGCCCCAGAGCCCCAGCAGGTCCCGGATCTCGGCCTCCATCCAGGAGGGGCCCTGCTGCCTCTTCCCCCTCTGGCTGGCAGGCTGGGAGCCCTGGGTCCCCTTGGGGGGGGTGCCCTGTGGGCGATTGGGGGGCTGGCTGGATGCCATGGGGTGCAGGGTGGTAGGCTGGGGCTGCTGAGGTCTTTGCAGGCTGTGCACATGGCAGTGCTGCTGTCTGCACGAGCTCTCAGCTTCCTGCACAGGAAACAAGGGGGTGGGGAGCTTTAAGGGGCTGCTGCACGCGGCGACCATAGAGCTCAGGGGCTGGAGAGAGCGTCTCTCAACCCCTCAGCTGATGGCTGCCATGGAGGACCCCACTATTTCGATGTTGCGGGATGCGGATTGTCTACACGTGCCCTACTTCGACGTTCAACGTCGAAGTAGGGCGCTATTCCCATCTCCTCATGAGGATAGCGACTTTGACGTCTCGCCGCCTTACATCGATTTCAACTTCGAAATAGCGCTCGGGACGTGTAGACGCGGCGGGCGCTATTTCGAAGTTGGCACAGCTACTTCAAAATAGCTGGCTAGCGTAGACATGGCTTTTATGTGGGAGGCAGGGGGGACGGGACATAGTAAGCATTGTTGTGTCTTCAGCGTGTCAACTTCCCCAACATGAAAAAGAATCTAATACATCAGGAAAGGGCAGACAAATAGTGACAAGTTTTTAAAGTGCTGTATACACAAATGCTAAAAAAGTCTAAATAAATACCTGGTACACAAATGCTAGAAGTCTAAATAGTAAGATAGGTGAACTACCGTGCCTCATATTAGAGGAGGATATTGATATAATGGGCATCACAGAAACCTGGTGGTGAGGACAATCAATGGGACACAAACATACCAGGGTACAAAATATATCAGGAGGACAGAATAGGTCATATGAGTAGGGGAGTGGAACAATACAGTCATGTCTACGCTAGAAAGTACTTTTGGAAAATCTGGCTCTCTTTTGAAAGATCCCTGTGGAGCATCTGCACATAAAACACACTCTTTCAAAAGTAAATCGAAAGAACGTGGCACTGCTTTCGGAAGCACTCCTCTGATCCCAGGTCAGGAAAAGTGCCTCTTCCGAAAGATTCTTTTGAAAGAAAATGTGTCGACAGTCCACTGGCTGCTCTTTTGAAAGAGGAGTCCTCCATGGCGCCAGCCAACTGGTGCACAGAGACACCCTGGCCAGTAGTAGCAGAACTCTATGCTCCCTTTGTCTGGCCACATTTAAAGTCGTGGCAGGAACCTGAGAGCATGCTGGCAGCAAAGGCATGAGCCTCCTGCTGCATGTCCTCACAGCCACCTGCTGAAGCTGTGGAGACAGCTATGGCTGTGAGCCAGTGCCCCAGGAACCCCTCAGAGTGCCCTCACATGGCTGGCAGGAGCCTGGCCAGCTGCACAAAAAACTGGCTCTCTCCTGGATGGAGCTGAAGCTCTGGGACCTCCTTGACCTGTGGCAGGATGAGGAGGTCCTCCAGGAGATGGGCGGGAAGTGCCAGAATGCAGCCACATTTGCCCACCTTGCCCTTAGCCTGACTGCCTGGGGATACCCTGTCTGCATCCAGGAGCAAGTCTGGAGCAAGGTTAAGGAGCTCCAGCAGGGCTACACCCAGGCCTGGGACACAGCTGCCCAGTCAGGGGCAGGACTCACCACCTGCCCCTTTTACCAGGAGCTCCAGAGTCTCCTGGGAACCTGGAACACCTTGCTAGCACCCACCATCCTGGACACTGTGGTGGATGAACCACACCCCAAGGCTGAGGCAGAGATAGGACCCTGTGGCCGAACCACCCTACCTGGCCTGGAGCTGCCCTCCAACGGGTCCAGCATGGATGGGGACTTCATCATAGACCTTCTGTTGTGGTCGTCCAGATGGTAGACAGCCAGCAGGGTGTCACTGGACCTCGAGGGAGCCCCTGGTAAGTACCTGGCAGGGTGCACACCCCAGGTTGCAGCGGGAGGCCCCTGCTCCCACCACAGCTGCCAGCAGGCCACCCGCACGGCCAGCAGCCCAGCCCAGACACAACCCTGATGGCCGTGGCACCCAGGATACTGTAATGGCTGCTGGTGACACTCAGTACCCACTCCCATAGACAGTACTGCAAGCTGCACACGTGGAGGAAGGCGCAGGGTTGGACCGTGCCCGGGGCCCACCCCACACGGGCAGGAACCGCCCTCAGTGGCTGACGTGTTATTGGACAGGGGGCGGGGGGGCTGCTGCACAAAGGAGGGATGGGGGCATGCCCATCGGTGCAGTAGTGTGGGACTGACGTGCCACCTGTTTCTTCCTTTCCACCGTACAGCTGCCCTGTCAGACGGCCGGGAGAGCCCTGTCCCATCCGTCATGCCAGACAACCTACTGGGGCAGAGCAGAGGGCCAGGGCACTCCCCCCACCAGCACCACCGTGGGCCCTTGCCAGGAAGGCTCAGAGGTGCACAGCAGATGACACAATCCACACCACTGACATTTGCCACCAGACAGAGGTGGCTGAGTGGTGCTTCCCGCTTGAGGCAGTGGACATAGCCTGGCAGTGGGTGGCCTCAGAGGAACTCATGGGGAACCCAAGGGACATAACAGCCATCCTCTGGGGATACCTGGTCTGGCTGCTGCCCCCTCTGCCCCTGACCAAACCCAACCCTGATGAAGCCCACACATGACCCTACCTCCCCATGCCTTCCCGCCCCATCCCAACTCTGCCAGTGACCCCGAACCCGGGGTGGAAGTGGGTTCCAGGCCCATGGGGCTCATGGCCCTCCACGCTTACCCTGCAATTAATGCTCCCCCTTCTCCTCCAGCTTGGGATGCCCCCTCTTCCCCAGGCCCCCCAACATATATAGTTTGCCCCTGTTCTCCACTGTAAATACTTGCATGAATGAGTGCAGGGAAGGGGTTAATCTTCTAAGGTAGCCTGAATCCTAGGTGAGTCAATGGGAGTGAAGTAATTCTGTTTAAACTGAGAGGAGTTGCAGTTCTCAGGGCTTTTGTCTCTGCATATGGCAGGGAGAAAGACCCAGAAGGGAGAGGACTCCCAGGCAATTGAAATAAAATCAAAATATCCTGATCATCACAAAATCAGCCATAGAGGTGTAAGTACAAGAGCAAAGTATAGTTAGATGCATTCAGATTTCTGGTTATTTTAAATTTGGATGGGCTGTGACTTGTTACCTTGTTTTGTTGTGGCTACTCTGTTTTTCCTCAGTTGTGTTGTTTGATTTGAGATTTTCCCCCTGTAACTTTTAAGCTGAATCCCAGGGAAATATTTTTCTCCTGTTTTGTAAATAAACCACTTTTGTAAGCAACTGATGTGATTCCTGTGTCCTAAGAAGAGTCTGGGCCTCATACCAAATGGTCAGCTACTGAATTACAGGTTTGTGTGTCCAGATCTCTCCTGAAGGAAGGTTTTAGAGCTTGGGGTAGCCCCACAGGAAGACATCCAAGTGTGTTTTCTTGGGGTAGGTTTTTTTAATCTCACTTGGTGGTGGTAGCAAAAGCTACCCCCAGGGCCAGGGAATCTGTAACCCTGGGAAGTTTTAAGGTAAAGCCTGTTTACAGACAAGTTTCCGCCGCCCCATCCCCCTCCTTCAAATCTCCACAGGGCCTCATTTTCTGCACTTGGAGTGCTGGGTGGGGAGGAATCCCTGACAGTTGCTTACACAGTATTGTATTTTGCACACCATTATTTCTTTGTGTTAAAACGTTTATTGTTCCATGGTCCGCATGTCCCATGCTCATGGTGGGGGGGACTGGGCATGTGTGTACAATCTAGGGTGCTGATGCAGTTCGGGAAGCCAAGCATGGCAAATCCCGCAATGGCCGCATCTAGATCCCCCACGCAGATGACCCTGTGGAGCAGCCTTGTGTTGATGGCCCAGATGAACTGCATGGGATGAAGGGTGTGCATACTCGTGAGAATGTAAAAGGGTGTGCACAGCCCCTGTCCCCCCCATATCTCCTCCTGCCCCTTAACCCCCATTTGTCTTCCCTTTCTGCCCCATATCCCCAGCTGCCAAGGGTTCCCCTTGTCCAGAAGCCCCCTTCCTCCTCCCTGTGCTGGGTGCCTGACCAGGGCATGCCTTACCTTCATGAGAACAGCCCCGCCGATGGTCTTGTTCACCCCAAAGCGGTGCCCCATGGATCAGTAGCTGTCCGGTGTGGCCATCTTCCAGATTGTGATAGTGACCCACTTCTCAAGGGGGAGATTGGGCCACATCTGGGTGTCCTGGTGTCTACAGGCAGGGGCAAGCCAGTTGCAGAGCTCCAGGAAGGTTTGCTTACTCGTCCTGAAGTTCTGAAGCCGTATGACATCATCCCACTCCCCCCATCACAAGCCGGTTCCACCAGTCTGAGGTGCTGGGGTGGCACCAGAGCTGCCTAGGCACCTGGGGGGGGCACTGGCAGAGTCCCAGGGAGGGGGGGATCCATGGCCCCTGCAGGTGGGGAGCAGCCGTGACCACAGCAGCCAGCAGGCTGACCACAGCGTTCAGGATGACCAGCTTTGGGTGCCGCTGGGGATTCATCTGGCAGTGTGCTGGCTGTCTGGTTCCTGCATTGCCTCTGCTTTGGTCAGCTCAGCAGGCCTCAGTGGTTGCAGGGTGGGAGTGGCTGGGAGGGGTCCTTGACGAGGGCATCGGGCCAGGCACTCAGAAGGGCTCGGCAGCCATGCGTCCCTGTTTGCAGCATTTCCTGCTCCGTTCTTTCAAAAGAAGGACAGGGCTGTGTGGCTATTCACTTTCAAAGGGGCAGTTTGATCTTTTGAAAGAGCTGATTGGATGATAGATCCACTTTTGTGTGTGTTGATGCGCTCTTTTGAAGGATGATTTCTGGGGGCTCTCCTCTGGAAGATCTTCTTTCAGAAGAGTGCTGTAATGTAGATGTAGCTTATGTGAAAGAAAATGCAGAATCAAATGAAGTGAAAATCTTAAATGAATCAAAGTGTTCCATAGCCTCTCTATGGCTAGTAATTCCATGCTCTAATAAGAGTATTGCAGTAGAGATATATTGTCGACCAGCTGACCGGGAAAGTGATAGTGACTATGGAATGCTAAGGGAAATTAGAGAGCCTATCAAAATAAAAAAACTCAGTAATAGTAGGGGATTTCAGTTATCCTATACTGACTGGGTGCATATCACCTCAGGAAGAGATCTACAGAAAAAAATTCATGATACCTTAAATGACTGCCTCTTGGAGCAGCTGGTACAGGAATTCAAAAGGGGAGAAGCAATTCTTGATTTAGTCCTCAGTGGAGTATAGGATCTGGTCCAAGAGGTATCTATAACAGGACTGCTTGGAAATAGTGACCACAACATAGTAACATTTAACATTCCTTTGGTGGGAAGAACATCTCACCAGTCCAACACTGTGCCATTTAATTTCAGAAAGGGGAACTATGCAAATATGAGACTGTTAGTTAAAAAAAAAAAGTTAAAAGCTACAATGACTGAATTAAAAATCCCTGCAAGCTATATGGAAACTTTTCAAAGACAACATAAGAGAGGCCTAACTTAAATGTATAAGCCAAACATAATTTTTGGGCAAAAGTCAACATGGAAAAACAATGAGAAGTCCTGTGGCACCTTATAGACTAGCAGAATTTTTGGAGAATAAGCTTTCATGGGAAAAGACCCGCTTCATCAGATGCATTAGAGTGGAGATTCCGGAGGCAGGTCTAATTCTATAGACTCATGAAAAGGAAGGAGGGAAGGTACAGCACTATTTCCAGATATGAAGAAGGGGCTTTGCCCCACAAAAGTTCATCACCTAATAAATTATTTTGTTCATCTTTAAAGATCTACATGACCGCTTTTTTGTTTTGTTAGGATACAGGCTAACATGGCTACCTCTCTGTTGCTATTAGACCATAGTTTGTCCATCTACTGAGGTACTGAATTCATCACAAGACTTAAAGATATGTTTAAATACTTTGCTATATCATGGCTTAAGCCCCCAGTTTTATCTTTAAGATAAAAAATGTTTCCTTTCTTCTCTCATCACTTTTTACAATGTGAAAGAAGTGGACGTTTTAACCTAAATTTGTTTTTTTTTGTTTTTTTTGTTTTTTTTTTTTTTATAATTGATTGTGAGAGAATGGCTGTCTTTCACTTGGCCATTGAACCACACTACTTTATTTAATCTTTTAAAATCTTTTGTATAGTATCAGGACACTATGGCCACATCTACAGGGATAAGGGACTGGCGACAGAGCGGGGTTTAGTTGGCAGAGACACGTCCACACAGCATGTTTACTGCTGGCATCACTCTCTGCTGAGAGTGAAATCTCAGTGTGGCTATGCTATTTCCAGAAACTTGCTTAACATAGCCCTGCTGGCAGCGGGGCTGAAGACCAGGGTCATGTAGATGTGGCTTTTGTGAGAGTTATAATCAGAAAATGTTAATTAAATTTACATGGTTATGTATTGCTGGGATACAGATGAAGTTCCGAGAAAGATTTATACTGCATATGTGCAGATGAATCACTGGTTTGGATTGTATTCCATTGACAGTGTGTGGCAGAAAAGACCAATTTTTAAATAAAGATCATAATCCATAGCTGGATTACGCACAGCATGCAAATTGTGACCTCTTTCTTTTTACTGAATTCCAGGAGAACCACAGACAGAAATACGATACATCCTTCTAACTACACTCTCATATCCATTATTACTAATATTGCCTCAATAAATATGCTTTGCAATAATGGAAAGAAAGAGGGGGAAAAAAACCAAAAAAGATCATGCCAGACAAAAGCATGACCCACAATAACTATTCCATCCAAATTTTTATTGGCTTTCCTCTTCCCAATGTTATCTTACATTATTTTAAACTAAACTATTTCCATGCTACTAGGTTTTTCTGTCCCTGTAGAGCATGTTGTGTGAATCTCCGATCAACCTCTTCTTTGACATTCCGAAGTAAAGCTATTCCTTGAACACTCGTATTTTTCAAAATGTTGCATGAGGCGAAAAGGGGCTTTTGACATTATTTAAAATTTAAACATAAGCTGAAATGTTTTATTTTGATAAGCATATTAAAAGGGAAAACGTTTACAACACTAAAGATTTCAGGATATAAGCTCTGGCTGACAAGGCATAGCACTTGTAATTTTAAAAAAAGTCACACCACTCTAAAGAGATCTTCATTCACCTTAAGCAACTATTTCTAATTTTGTTATGCATTTTAATGTCAGAGGCCATCGAGACGTCTAAAATATTCAGTTTTCCGAGTGTGAATTATCACATTGATCTACATTACATTTCAGGTTTCACCATGCTACCCGGTGTCCTAATGTGTTGATCTCCACATCCAGATCAACTGCTGGTAGTAAGCCGCACCCTTCCTGACTGAGCTAACCTTAACGAAGGGTCCTGTGGCACCTTATAGACTAACAGAAAAGTTTTGAGCATGAGCTTTCGTGAGCACAGACTCACTTCATCAGATGCTGGTCTTGGAAATCTGCAGGGCCAGGTATAAATAAGCCAGAGGCAGGGTGGGGATAACAAGGTTAGCTCAGTCAGCAAGGGTGGGCCTTACCACCAGCAGTTGATCTGGAGGTGCGAACACCAAGGGAGGGGAAGCTGCTTCTGTATTTAGCCAGCCATTCGCAGTCTTTGTTTAAGCCAGAGCTGAGGGCGTCGAATTTGCAGATGAATTGTAACTCAGCAATTTCTCTTTGGAGTCTGGTCCTGAAATTTCTTTGCTGTAGGATAGCTACTTTTAAGTCTGCTACTGTGTGGCCACAGTAGCTATCCTACAGCAAAGAAATTTCAGGACCAGACTCCAAAGAGAAATTGCTGAGTTACAATTCATCTGCAAATTCGACGCCCTCAGCTCTGGCTTAAACAAAGACTGCGAATGGCTGGCTAAATACAGAAGCAGCTTCCCCTCCCTTGGTGTTCGCACCTCCAGATCAACTGCTGGTAGTAAGGCCCACCCTTGCTGACTGAGCTAACCTTGTTATCCCCACCCTGCCTCTGGCTTATTTATACCTGGCCCTGCAGATTTCCAAGACCAGCATCTGATGAAGTGAGTCTGTGCTCACGAAAGCTCATGCTCAAAACTTTTCCGTTAGTCTGTAAGGTGCCACAGGACCCTTCGTTGCTGTTACAGATCCAGACTAACAAGGCTACCCCTCCAAGATTGATCTCCACTGTTGTTAACAACAGAACCAAATTACTGTCATTCTAATTAACATTAGTTTCTCAGAATGCTAAATAATAAATATACCAGCAGCTTAGATATTAAGTAATATGCCACAGCAAAATACTGCAAGAGACTGATATTTAATAACAGTAAACACTATTAAATGAGATATTTCCCAGTCAAAGCTCTCTCCATTGCAAGCAACAGCATTTGCTATCATTCTTTGTTTCCCATTGTTCAGTTTGTATACCATTTCCTCTTATTATAGTAAATAAACAAAACATCAAGAAGTAAAGGTAACAAGTTTTAACAACTCAATGAAATTTTAATTAGCAACAGCAGCATTACAAGTTACAGAGGAAAATGGATAAAGATTACAATACGGAGAGCATATAATTTTTTAAAGTAACAGCTGATAGATAAAATATAAGGCACCAGTTCAGTAGTAATAAATATTCAGGACAGAAGTCATTAAAATGTTGGGGTTTGCTGTCTTGAAGAAACAGTCATTTAACCCAACACTTCAAAGAGTCCTATTCCCAGCTCTAGCACTTTCTGTGTGACTTTGGGTCAGTCAATCTCTGAATACTTCATTTTACCAGTCTGTGGCTTGTTACTGTGAGGCTGAATGATAAATGCTGAAAGGTAATTCGCAATCCTTCAATGCAAGGTGCTAAAGAACTGCAAGTAGTATGAAATTGAATCCTTAAATTATTTGGCTTGACTATGCTGAATGTCTCTCATTATGTGTGCTTGATTAGGTGCTTAGTGAGTAAAACAAAATCCTGTAATTACAACTCATAGGCAAGGCTATTTTAAAAGTAAAGGCTCCAGGTATGATTCACGGTTGCTCTGCAGCTTGCACAGTCAGTGGTACTTTTTGCAAAGTGAATGCAATCCAGTTCAAACTGTTTTAACTCATTTTGCACTAATCCACATGACTGGGTGGGGTGCAGTGCAGTGGTGAGTTAGGCCAAAAGATAAATGAGTTTATGTTTTAACTGGCTTGATGACAAGTTAATTGCATAGTTGTTGCACACTTTTTTGAAGAGAGTAGTTCGCAATTCCATTGGAAACAAAAGTGGCTGTATGTTACTGTAACTTGTCCATCGTTTTCTGTTAATTGTGTTAATTTGTCACCCTTTTTTGTTTTTTGAAACTACACTTGTAAATATTGTCTGATAGCAAACTATCTATTGCATTAAAAGGAAAAAGCACTACATTGCAACAAAATCAAAGATCTGTCTCACCTTGTTTAACTTGTTACCCTCCTGATATACAGCTGACTCAAGTTAACTTTACTTGCCATTTTCAACTACACAATTTATGTTTAGCATTGAAAGTTATGAAGTTATAACTGTTTTCTTAGTGGTTGACCCATGCCATCCTTTCATCATTTTAAGTAAAGTCAGCATATTTTGCTCCTTGAAACCACCATCCTCAGGGAAGTTCAGCATGAGGGAAATATAGCACTGTCTGCATCTTCTGCTAGCTGCACTGTGAGAAGTAATAGCACAGTTTTAGCAATCAGTCCTAGCTGTCAGATTCCCACTCTTTTGTTCAGATGTGGCATCTGAGTCAAGTTAACAAATCACAAGAAAAAAATCAGTTCTACTTCTGCTTTATTTTAATACCTTTATGCACCACTGCTGCTGGGTGCTATGGATGTTTATTAAATTCATCAAATGTTGTCTTCACAAAAGTTTATCTCATGGATGGTATAGACAAGGGAAGAAGGTGGGAAGCAAAACACTAGCCAACCCTTCCTCCCAGTGCAACTTCCCAGTCCTCATATTTGCATTTGAAATTTGGAGAGAATTTAAAGTGTTAATCTCTGTTGTAAATTGTCAATATAGTCTTTGATTTCTTTGCTATTTCTAAAAGTAAAGGGACTCAAAATAATAAGTCTGTATTCTTTTAATAGAGAACCTAAAGGGGAGAGAGCAGTTCTTGCTTCAGCAAATTAAAATGCTGAATGGTTCTGTTAATGCATGCTGATTCTGCCCTGCAACATTCCATTTATGACAGCTCCTACCTTTTTCCTGAGCTCGCCGTCCAGGATATATTATGTGATTGCTTTAATATATGGACCAAAATGCAAGTAGTCAGTTGGATGAAACCTCAGTTAAATTTCTACTTGAGACCAACGATAAGCTGAGTTTAAATAGGGACTGCCCCAGAATGTTGTTAAGTCACCATTTCACCAATGCCCATAGTGAGTTCCACTTTTCTGGACAAAATGGGTGATGTTGTAAGAGGTTTCTTACAGCCCATGACATCACCATATTTTTTGCTTTAGTTGTTTCATTCTTAATGTCTTGCACAAGGGCAATTTTTTTTTCTGCCTGGAGAGAACATGATGGGCATTTCTGTGCAATCTCTTGATAGTGATCCAGAAGTACTGGAAGAGTCACTGTAGCATGCTGCAATATACTCCCTTGAATTAGGGACTGAGCACTTTACCTTCACAGTGCTACCAGCCCAGGAAAGATGTACCATGGACTGGTCCCAAACTATATTCTAGTACACAGTGACAGTTTTATTTCTATAGCACCTTTCATATGTGCGCCTTACAGCACTTTACAAACCTTTCAGCCTCAAAATGTGCTCTGAAGTAGAGTATTATGTACTCATTTTACAAATGAGTAGACACATACAGAGAGATTAAGACTTTATCCCATGGTCACACAGTTGGAAGAGAAATCGAGGTCCCTGACTTCTAGCCCTTCTGCTCTGCTACCACTAGATAAAAATATCTTACCTCAAAAAGACAGGTAGACACAACAGTTGTTTGAAACAGGAAAAGGGAAACATAACTTTTAAAATAAAAATGTTTTAAAATTTAAATATGGGATGGGAGCATTGGTCAAAGAAATTATTGATCATGGCTGAAGTTATTTCAATCTCCCCCAGAGAACAGAGATTGCTTCTCTATGTTTTTTTTCAGATGTACCTTGGATAGCATTTCATATTTGGAGTTGAAGAAAATTCATTGAGGAAGGGATATTATTCCTTGTCAGTATCAAAGTATAGGGGAAATTTAAGCGCCCTCCCATCAATGTGTTTCTAGTTTGCCAGCAAGGGAGATTTGTAGCATATAGTCCATGTTTCTAGAGTTATACTGTTACAAAATGGAGGCTGCAGAAGGCAGCACTTCCTGACTCATGAACTTCTCTAAGTCCAGCTGGGAGTTGTCCAGGTCTAGACTAAGAAACTTTTCCACCAGAGACTTGCATCTTTCCAGCTGGCTCTCTTTGGATGGATGATCAATATGTCTAATGGGTTTTCCGTTTCGAATAAGCTCCGATACCTCCACTCCTCGTGCAATTAAATTGGGTGGCATCCCAGCCAAAGCAGCAATATTGGCAGCATGGCTAACAGTGGACACCCCCTCCTTGAGCTGATAAAAGAATACTAACTCATCTCCATCTTGGTGGGTCTCCATTGTTAGGTACTGCACAAGAGGGGTGTCAGGAAGGAGCTTCAGCTGCACCAAACTGTGAAAATTAGTGGAGAGGAAGACTTGGGGGCACTGGCTTCCCTGATTTAGCCAGTGCCTCAGCACAGCAGCCAGAAGGGAGAGGCCATCCACTGTGTTGGTCCCTTTGCCAAACTCATCAATAAGTACCAAGGACCTCTCAGTGGCATTGTTCACTGCTTTGGCAACCTGGTTGAGATCAATCATGAAAGTCGAGAGTCCCAGAGATACCGATTCCCTGCTGTGAATCCTGGTGTAAATCCCATCAACAGCCCCAATCTCAGCCTCTGCAGCAGGGACATAGCTACCAATGAGGGCCATGAATGTTATAAGGCCCACCATTTTTAAGTATACACTTTTTCCGGATGAGTTGGGCCCTGTAAGGATCTTGATCCGCCCATTAGCCTCACCACTGGCCACAGGATTGGGCACAAAAGTCTTTGCACATAGCTCCATGAGAGGATGCCTGCCATCCTTGATATAGATGCCATGGCGGTGGGTAAAGCATGGGCGGCGGTAGCTGTTCTCTCGAGCCATTACTGCCAGAGCCAGCAGCACATCTAGGTGTGCTGTGTACTCAATCACATCATTAAGCACTGCAGACTTCTCCAAGATCTTTGTCTGCATTTGGTGCATGATCATTGTTTCCTGGTCTCTGATCTCACAGTGCAGGTCACCCAGAATGCTGTCTAGTTCCTTCGTCCTGGAACTTCTGTAATGCAGTTTATCCTCTGACAAGAACATGAAGTCCAGTCCTTCAATCTCAAAGTCACTCTTGTCCACCATGGTGGGCAGCCGTGGAATAGAAAGCAGGAATCCAATCAAGGGAATGTAGATGACACAGCAGGAAGGAATCCGATTGTCTAGGGTCTCCAGTTCCTTCCGGGCCACCTCTGTAAGGAAGTCTGAGAGACCCATCAACTTTCGTTTCTTTTCATCAATGGTGGGGTCCACATTGGGTCTGACAGTGAAGCGGTTTTCTGAGATGCTGCCTTCAAAATCTACCACTTTGCTGATGAGACTAGCAATATAGTGGAGATCATCAGTGAAGACTTGTGAGATGGTCTGGAAGAGCTCGATACTGCTAGGAAGAGAACGGCATGTGTCTCTGAGGCATACTGCACTGTACACTGTCTTATAAAGGGCCTGCCAGTCACTGACCTTTGTATGTGAAAGAGTCATTCTTCTCAGAATCTGAGGTACATTTTTTATATTCTTGAGGCAATCTTGAAGAGTCAGGACTGTTTCATGGTTCTGAGCCAGCAAGAAGAACTGAATAACATCCAGACGTTTGTTCAGCTCTGTAAGGTTTCGGGTGGGTCGCATGAGCCACAGTCTCATCAGTTTCTCTCCCCACTTGCACCTGCAGCGGTTCAAAATCCCATACAAACTGAGTCCTTCTTTCAGCCCACTGGCCAGCTTGTACACAGAAGGATGCACCTCACTTTTAAATATCTGTAGGACGCAATAAGTATCTTGATCCATATTCACAATATCCATGAGCACAAACTTTTTAAAGGCCAAGATAGGAACTCCAGTTGTGTTATCTTCTAGTTCAACTCCAATCCGCCTCCTGTCAAGAAATTTCAAAAGCCCACCTAGTGCTCGTACCATGAGTGGGCTGTCAAAGGGAATGATGGAGGACAAATAGAGGATTTTCTCTGTTGCAGTCATATGAGGGGGAATGAAAGGGAATTGCCTCGATAGGATCCGTTGTTTGCTCACTTCCAGGCCAAAGTCCATATTGGGAAAGAGCACAATTTCTGGTTTGTTCATGTGATCAGTAGCAGCACCCATATTGGTCAGGAATTTGGCAATGTTGGGATCTTGCTTGGCACTAGTCACTATACATTGGGGAAGGACTTCATCCATCACTTTCTGCAGCAACTTGAGGTCTTCATTATCAGGCATGTCAGGCATGAAGTAGACTGAGCAGTCTCCTGTGTCATAATAAGCGATCCCCAGCTGTCCTGCATACCACAACACAGACATGTATATCCGAGGTTGCTCTTGCTCCTCCTCTTGGTCAGGCACAGGCAGTGGCGGTGGCAGCAGACAATCGGTGTTCAGTAAGGCAGTGGTGCTCATTCTGGCCACTTCCAAGAGCAGTTCTACTGGTGAAGACCAACATTTTTTCTTGGCACATCTCATTATTCCCCTCCCCAATAATAATTGACCCTGATCACTTGTCCATTTTGTCCACCTCCCAACCACCACCTGACCCACTTCACCCCTTTCCCTCTCTGGGCCACCTACCCCTTTTCCAACAGCTGTCTGCTGCTTGCACTAGTCCTCCCTACCCCTAATTCCTCTTCCTTTAAAGGCTAGTGAGAGGGAAGATGGCTTAAACCAAGAAATGAGTTGGATAGTTGGGCTGACAGTTGGCTGTAGTAGGCCTCAAATATCCCTAGTTAGTATGAACAAGGATGAGGAATGGATCTCATTTCCCGTTGTGACTGCAGAGGTGTACAGACACTACTCTGTAGAAATTTAAAGCTAGGAGAGTCAGTACCTACCTGCTTGCTTGGACATACAGCCTCGCTCCACAACTATGTGCATGAGCATACATGTGTGCCCTTGGAAATGCCTGTTCTATGCACGCACACACACCTTTTGGGGCACATTTTCACAGTGCCGCAGTACACCCACTATCTGCATATCCTGCATCACTCTCTAAACTCACAGTACGCCATCTCAGGTGATCAGCCTCATCCCACACTTGCAGAGCACCACTCCCCACAGAGCAGTGGTCCATAACTCACCCTGTCTGCCCCCAGCCCCACAGAATGGCCGTCTCCCAGGTCTCAGTTCTCTTCCTAACCGCCCACCTCACCCATAAGCTAAGCTCTTCACAGGCTGTGGGCTTATCTTCTCAACCTGCCTCTTTCTCCTTCCCCTGTCAGCATCCCTCGGCACAGCTTCTAATCAGAGCTGGATCCTGCCACACAGATACTGAGCTGTAATCTGTATCTCTTCCTAGTCCTCCTATCCCTCTCCCCATGCCCAATGCTTGTGGGCCCTCCACACCTTCCACTGAAGAAGGCTCACCCAATAACGCAGCCTTTCTTCCCTATGTATCATACACCACCCTGTAAGCCCCCTGCCCCCATTTACAAACCTAATAACCCTTCCCCCTCTGAAGCATCATTTGCACCCCACCACCCCCACTACACAGCTCTGACCCTGCACAGGACGGTGGTCTGTACTTCTCCTCTAGCTTTCCCATACCCCAGAGAGCAGCAGTGTCCTACCGTCTGGTCCCGCTCACTCAGTGCCTTGTGGCAGCACAGGCCTCTGTTGGCTGCAGTGGGGCTGGGGGCTGCTCCTGGCTTTCTCTGCCCCGTCTGGCTGCTCAGTGCTCTGTCGCCTGCTCTTGCTGGGCCTCTCACTGAAAGCGAGGAGCTGAGGGCGAGGAGGGCGCTGACTGGCTGGCTGGCGGGCGCAGAATAGAAGGGGTCTGAGTTGAGCCTCTTGGCCAGCCAAGGACCCCAAAGGCAGGCTGAGGAGCCGCAGATAAAGATAGGCCTGGGCCTACTCCGTAATTCCTTCTCCGACCACTGCTCTGTAGCCTCTGCAGACACCACCTTTAAATGCCTTCATATGAGCGCAGCTGCGTAACTGCCTCCCCCCTCCAACTGACACGTGCCGCTCCATAACCTCCCCCCTCCCCCCAGAACTTAGCTGTGACTGGTGCAAGTGGGCAGAAGGGTGATTGACCGGAGCTACTGGGTTCAGTGGGTGCAGGGGAGAGGGGACTGGAGTATTAGCTCTGGGTTTCTAATTGGTGGCGCCTGATATAACCCCCCCCCCCCCAATTTCAGGCCTCCCATCTTGCAGGGGTAGTACTGCCTGTGCCAGTCACCACTGCCTCTTCCTGCGTGACAATAAACCAGCAGAGGGGAGCAGCAAAAGAGGAAACTGAGCTGGTGCCACAGCGGCCCCTTGCAGTTGGAAGGCACAACTGCAGGCAAATGCCTATAGCCTGCTCTCAGTTTAGCTGCATGCGTCAAAATCCAGCAGAAGCATCAGCAGGTCTGACAGGGCTGCTATATCTGTCACTTGGCACTCCTGTCCCATATATGCTACCTGTTTACAATCATACACTCAGCTCTGCTTTTCATCAGCAGTGCCCTATAACTTCACACGCACCCCTTTTGTAACAGCTCCCTGCAAAAGCATTAACACATAACTGCCCCCCACCCATTCAGTGCACAGGAAGAGCCCTGTTGTACTAACCAGCCCAAGAAATTGACCTAATTATAAGCTTAATTGTAAATAGCACATGAAGGTTCAGAAATGTCAACAAGCAAGGCAACAAGACTAGTTTAGCTGGGTAGAACCCCCCCTGCTCTGGTGGCCCAATGGCATGAAGAAAGCTGTCCTAAACAGCCAGCTCAGTAGTGGGAAATGACCCATGAGTAGAGCTGAGCCAGTAATCCCCAGTTATATAGGGGGTGTTATAAGCATTGGAAGTTAGGGCTGTTCCAAGACTGCTGGAACTTGTGTGGAGGGCTGAACCTCCACAGGAACAGGGAGAAATAACATGAAGGTGTTATTCCCTCCCCACCTTGCACTGAGCATAGCTCAGCCAGACCAAAGAATCAGGGACGTTATAATGTAAAGTTTTGTTTGTTTATATTTCTAAATGCACTCTAAAGATATTCATTCCAGACAGAACCATGGAAAATAAATATGAAAGTCTGGCCCTCTAGTGAAAAGATTAATGTAATTTTATTTTTATATTTGAAGGTGAAAAAAATTGATCCAAACCTGTATGAGAAATTTAAAAGCCACTACTTTGGAGATGAAACCCTGCACCGCCTAGATCTTTGCTCCATGTTGAAAAAAAAGCAACCCAATGGCTACTACCATTGTGAGTCTTCTATCACAGTCGGTAAGTACAATAATATTTTGTTTAATTCTTAATTTTATGTATTTTGTTTGAATGTGAAGAGCTTGATAAGCTGTTAGTTCTAGGAATGTAGATTTGGGAAATCTTGGAGACACATTAGATGGGTGTCAGATCTAAATTTAATTATTATACTATTTTGGCTCTTTCACTACATACTGCTACAGATCAGAACTGCTGCATGTTCCTCAGCAGTGTAGCTTCATACTCCCGTGTGCTTTGGCTTTCCCTCTCATTCTTGTCTCAAGACCTGCAAGCCCTACAGGAATTAAACCTCAGTTGATTTCCATGTTAGTTCTTCTTATGGACAGGTTGCTGGATGGTGGTTTTAACTATGAATTCTTCTGCTATGCTTTGGTACCCACTTTTCACGATACTGAGCTCTCTCTGATGCACATGGAGCTCGGTCTGCTCCAAATATTCAGCTTTGTTAAGAGCAGCCAGACACAAACAAGAGCTGGAAGCAGTGAGCATAGGCTTTTTTTTCTTTTTAAATTCAACAGTACCTTGGGGCTTCAGTTAGGATCAGGAATTCGTTATGTTAGATGCTGTAGAAATACATAGGAAGAGACACTTCTTGCCCCAAAAACTTATAAATTAAGGAAAAACGTGACACTTGAGGGCTTGCAAAGAGGAATATGTGCTTTTTTTGTACGTTATTTGCTTTTTTACCTATCCATGTCTGATTTTGTATCAGCATCATATGGTAGGGCTTGAGGACATACTGAAAGCTAGGAGAAGGCAGCTGCCATATCAGATCAGTTTGGGGCATGTGTTATCTGATCTAGTACAACTGGAGTTTGATAACTTGTATAGTTGCATAGAAAGATCAAGAGCCATTGGAATAATTTCCATATGGCAAGATTTGATAGGCAAGAATGAAAATCCCACCCTCAAACTGTGCCATATCCCAGAGTGCATGTTGAATATTAGCATAGTTCTTTTCTTTTATAATTAAAATATATATAACCCTATATTAATATATATAAATATATGTGCAAAAAGGATATATAAGAATATTCCTTTCAAAACAGAACAAAAATGTGCACAATAATAATGAAGAGCACTTCTTTTGGCGTGATGGCAGAAAGCAAAGTGTTCCAGGTCAAGCAGAAAATGGTTATATTTATTGGAACAGACCATTATCTACATTAAGGTAGCAGAAGAATACCTGCTATTATATAAGGTTCTTAAAAAAGTTGAACAGGCACCAGCATTAAGAAATATGAAGGAGAAAGACTCCAAAATTAAGATATTCATCACAAAAACTGATTTTTTGCTTTTCCTATATCTTGCAACATTTTCTTCCAACAAATTCCTAATCAACATGCACTCAGATAGGAAGAACCTCACATGGAGGCCTCTCTACATTTTGGCATCCCACACCATAGACTACTAAAGCTGTTTATGAAAATGTGCACCCATAAAGAATGAGAATTTCCATGAAAGGGAAGGAGAATCCACATACTGTTGTGAAAATCTTTCAAGGCTACTACTTGCATCACGAGTAACTGAATGAAAATATTTTCCCTTTGGAACCTCCTATTCTATAAAAACTCTTGAGCCTCTTTCCTTAAGTCTTTGAAATCTCAAAGTAGTTTTTTTTTTAAACGTGGGATGTATCTAATTACATCCCCATATTCTGCAAAACCTTTGAAGTGATGATGTTTTAGCTATATTTGGTCCTGACTTAGTGCAGGGGTTAAACTAGAAGTTGTCTCCACATTTCTTTCACCTTCTATTTCTTGTATTTCCATATTTGCCCTTTCAAAAAAGAGGATACCCTGAGAGTGTATCTGTATCATTATCTACCCGCTCATGTTGCCTTAACATACTATATATACTACAACAATTAAGACTATGTGAATTGGTAGATAATGATAGAGATACTTTCCATTTCGGAGTGTCCTCTTTTTTTATATGGTAACCCTAATTTCTATGATTCTACCGTGAGCAAAATTAAGAGAAATCTTCTCTCATTTAAGCATATCTTCATCTAATGTTCTCTTTCCAATCAAGGATGTTTTGGTAAGAGAAACTTTTCAAAGTAGACTGTTATCTATCAGAATTACACATTGTACTACTTTTTAAATTCTCTGGCAGATATTTTAACTTAACATACAATAAAATATTTAGCACTTACTCTGTATAATACACTCTTTTATGGATACCTTCAGAGAAATTGCTACTCACATTCCCAACCCCAGGTCAGAACTTAAACCGCAGGGTGGACCAAATGTGTACAGGCACAGCTGCTGCTACCTTCTCAGAGTCAATCCTCTGAACCAGCTTAATGCACGTGGTATTGGAAATCATTGTTTTCTGAAGGAACACAAACACACTGCTGAGTCATACAGTCCAGAACTGTAATTCTGACGTAGTGACTTGCTGTGTGGTCTTGGACAAGTCACTTAATCTTTCTATTTCAATTTCTCCATCTGTGTAATGAGGCCAGTAATGCTTATTCACCTTTCTCACAGGAGTGTCGTAGGGATTTACTCGTCAATGTGTATAATGTGCTTTAAATATATAAGGCACTAAAATGCAAAGTACCTTTTGTCATTGATACTAGGCAATTTTCATTTGCAGTTAAGAGTTCTCTATATTCTTAGAAAATCTAGAAAAATCATTTTTTTGTATTGTATTGGAAGATATCGCATGTGGCAAATGAAAAACAGTCCACAGTAGAGAGAGAGCTGATTGGGATAGATATGGATGAATTACTGGTGACAACATTGTGAAGAGATGCCAAATGCTTCAGAAGATTTTTGAATGATATTTTATATACATATATATGAATGCATACATATATTAGATATATATGCATAGCCCACCTATCTATTGAAAGTGAGACAATAGATTATATATGGTGTAGTATGAAGGCTTTCATTGATAAGAGTTTGAGATGGCTGCCTTATTTACAGTTGGCAGACTGTTCTAGAATGTGTCTCTCAGGCTTAATAATTTGGATAATAAATATTTCCAAATAAAAGCTGTCATGCAACAAGCATAAAATTTGACAGCTGTCAGCATTTTTGTTCTAAGTGTCGGTTTTGCACTTGCTATTGTCTGACAGACTTGTTGTACTAGCTAAATTCATAAATTTCTTGGACTACATAAAGAATATTCAATTACTCAGATTTCTTTAAAATGTGAATATCACTAGAATTGTTTATAAAGCTATCAATCAGCTGTTGTTACAGCAAGAACAGGAAGCTTGCAAGTTGGGTTTGATTCAGCCATGGTTAAAACTTTGTAGGGCATGTCATTTTCAAGTCCAGGAAAACTAAATTATTTACTTGTAATGAATGTATTGGGGTACCCATAACCATAGAGTCTCAACTCCTCAAAGACAATAAGCTACACAGTAGCCTTAGAAGAAAGGGTATTCTTCTGAAATTCTGTAATAACACCACCTCCGTGTTAAATGCACTTTCCATCAGTAAATGCCAAAAAATCTGACAGTCTCTAATGCATTTATCTTTCCAACACTCAGATTTCAAACAACTTGATATTTCGATCCTGTGCAAGGTGTGGGCAGAGTGTTTGAGGAAGAGGCTACAAAAACTAAACGTGGAAGCTCAGAGAGAAAGCAGCATAATATAATACTAAACATCTTAAAATATAGTTATAATAAAGTAACCAAGGGTAGCAAACGCAGTCCTATACATGTGGTGGAAACATAGTGAAGGAAGTAAATTAAGTTTATATGCCAGGACAAAGGTCAAACAAAGCACACAATGTGATTCTAGTTCATTACAGCCCTTTATATCTCCCTTGGACATTTGTTTGAAATATGTTTTCATGTCTTTGGAACATACTGCTTTGCTGCTTAATACCATATTTACTTTCTGTCAGCAAGTGTTTTGGCCAGCTTTTAGGTTACACACATGATGCTGAGAGATCTAAAAAGGGAAGAGACAGTATTTAAAAAAGTCATAATATGTAAGTGACAAAGAATTACACAGTTTTATTATTACCAATATTATTACAAGCCATAATGCCTATAACCTTCACATACTGAAACACAAAAGGAATATGGAATTATAGACTTGATCCTGAAAGGTGCAGAGATGAGACACTCACTTGTAAATATGTGCACAGCATGTAGTGGGTACACAAGCTGGAACAAAGAGAAACCTCCACCTTGCTTCCTAGAACATTCAGGCAACAGCACTGGCAGGCCTTTCTGAATGGGTGCAGAATACCCCAAAGTGGGATGTGCTGAGTCCTCACCCATGAGCTGAGGAGAAGGGTCATTCTTGGAAACAAACAAAAAGCCCAGTACAGTGACAGAGAGAAAGCCGTGCTAGTCTATATATTATCAAAAAAAAAAAAAAAAGCAGTCAAGTAGCACTTTAAAGATTAACAAAATAATTTATTTGGTGAGCTTTCGCGGAACAGACCCATTTCTTCAGACCTTAGTCATATCAGAACAGACTCAATATTTAAGGCAAGGTGAACCAAAAACAGTAATCAAGGTTGACAAATCAGGAAAAAAAATAATCAAGGTGAGCAAATCAGAGAGTAGAGGACAGAAGAGGGGGAAGTCAAGAATTAGATTAAGCCAAGTATGCAGAAGAGCCCCTATAATGACCCAGAAAATTCCCATCCTGGTTCAAACCACGTGTTAATGTGTTAAATTTGAATATAAGAGTTCAGCAGCCTCTCTTTCCAGACTGTTGTGAAAATTCCTCTTCAGTAAGATGCAAACTTTTAAGTCATTGACAGAATGGCCCACTCCATTAAAATGCTGGCTGACAGGTTTGTAGATCAGGAGTGTTTGTCTGTTTTGTGCCCATTAACTCTTTGTCTAAGAGAGTTTGAAGTCTGTCCAATATACAAAGCATGTGGGCATTGTTGGCACATGATGGCATATATGTTAGTTGAGGAACATGAGAATGTGCCCATGATTCTGTGAATAACCTGGTTAGGTCCAGTGATGGTATCTCCAGAATAGATATGTGGACAAAGCTAGCAACGGGCTTTGTTGCAAGGAAAAGTCCCAGGACTGGTATTCCTGCAATACAGACTGTGGTTGTGGGTGAAAATCCTCATAAGGTTGGAAGGTTGTCTGTAGGAAAGAACTGGCCTGTCACCTAGGGCCTTCTGGAGCGTGGCATCCTGATTAAGGATAGGTTGTAGGTCTTTAATAATGCATTGCAGTGGTTTGAGTTGGGGGCTGTAGGTAATGACCAGTGGTGTTTTGTTCTTAGCTTTTTTAGGCTTATCTTGGAGTAGTTTGTCTCTGGGTATTCGTCTGGCCTTGTCGATTTGTTTTTTTTTTTTTTTTTTTTTTTTTTTATTTCTCCTGGTGGGTAATTCAGGTTTATGAATATTTGGTAAAGATCTTTTATCTTTCGGTCTCTGTCAGTAGGATCAGAACAAATGCGATTGTACCTAAGGGCTTGACTGTAAACAATAGATCTAGTTATGCATGCAGGATGGAAGCTAGAAGCATGTAGGTAAGTATAGAGATCAGTGGGTTTCCAGTACAGTGTGGTACCGATCAGGCCATCTTTGATTTGTACTGTAGTGTCCAGGAAATCTCTCTCACATGGAGTAATCGAGGCATAAGTTGATAGTGGGGTGCAGATTGTTAAAGTCTCTGTGGAATTCTTCTAGCGTCTCTATACCATGGGTCCAAATCATAAAGATGTCATCAATGTATCTTAAGTAGAGGAGGGGTAATAGGGGATGAGAGCTGAGGAATTGTTGTTCCAGGTCAGCCATAAATATATTAGCATATGGGGGGCCATGCGGGTGCCCATAGGAGTTCCACTAATCTGGAGGTATAAATTGTCCCCAAATTGGAATTTAATTGTGGGTGAGAACTAAGTTACAGAGGTCAGACACCAGATTGGCTGTGGTGACATTAGGGATGGTATTTCCAATTGCTTGTAATCCGTCTTCATGTGGAATATTAGTGTACAGATCCTCTGCGTCCACGGTAAAAAGGGTGGCGTTGTCAGGAACTTTTGAGATGGTTTGTAATTTCCTCAGGAAGTCAGTTGTATCTTGGAGATAGCTGGGAGTGTTGGTGGCATAGGGTTTGAAGAGGGAGTCCACGTAACTGGATAGTCCGGTGGTAAGGGTGCCAAAACCCGAAATGATAGGGCATCCAGGTTCCCAGGTTTGTGGATTTTGGGAAGTAAATAGAATAATTCAGGCTGGGGCTCAGATGGTGTGTGAGTGAATAAGGTCCCGAGTAGCAGCAGGGAGTTCCTTAAGTAGATTTTGTAATTTCTTGTGGAATTCCAAAGTGGGATCAGAGGAGAGAGGTCTGTAAAATATGGTGTTGGAGAGTTGTCTGTCTGCCTCCTATTCATAGTCTGACTTACGCATGATGACAACATCAATATCTATTTTGAAGGTACCATCACTGGAACTAACCAGGTTATTCACAGAATCACAGGCACATTCTCATGTTCCTCAACTAACATCATATATGCCATCATGTGCCAATAATGCCCAGAATCTTTGTATATTGGACAGACTTCAAATTCTCTTAGACAAAGAGTTAATGGGCACAAAACAGATTTAAAAACCCTCCTCATCCACAAACTGGTCAGACAGCATTGTAATGGAGTGGGCCATTTTGTTAATGACTTAAAAGTTTACATCTTACGGAAGAGGAATTTTCACAATGGTCTGGAAAGAGAGGCTGCTGAACTCTTCTATACTCAAATTTGACACATTAACACATGGTTTGAATCGGGATGGGAATTTTCTGGGTCATTATAGGGGCTCTTTTGCATACTTGGCTTAACCTAATTCTCGACCCACCCCCCATCCCTCTACTCTCTGATTTGCTCACCTTGATAATTTTTTTCTGATTTGTCAACCTTGATTACTATTTTTGGTTCTCTGTGCCTTAAATATTGAGTCTGTTCTGGTATGGCTATGATCTGAAGAAGTGGGTCTTTCCCAGTACAGTGGTTACCTTAGGGATCACATTCATATTTTTACATACTTAGGATGACAGAGATTGGAGAGATTTAGTAGATACCCAAAAGTATCAGTTGATACACACACAATGTTCTTTCACAAATATTTGTGATATTTTAAAAAGAATACAATTACTGTAATTTAAAATAATGCAAATATACAAAATACTAAAGAAAATTGCTAAATGCCAAATTGAGTTGTACTGAAAATGTTATCTACCCAACCACATTTTCATAGAAAGGAAAAAGTTAAAAAAACAATTCTTCCAACCTTTTATCTTTAAAAGCTGGAAGACTTAATCAGAAGTGGTACCTCTATTTGTGAATACTCCACTCCCTTACTCTGACCTCCCTTCAACAACATTGACCACTCTGAGGATTGTGCAGGCCCCCTGCAGAATGAGATTAACTGGTGCCTTGTGCTGTTACAGTTCTACCCATCTCCTGCAGATCGTTTACCCCTGGGATTCTTGTAGCTTGTTTTAGTCAAGAAGCAAAACCCAGGAGAGAGCAAATGTAGGCCCAAAGTGTCCAGTCAAAACTGAAACAAACCTGGAAATATACAGGTGAAGCTGAAGCTCCTTCCAGCCTCTGCCCCTGCCAACTAAATCATCCGCAAACATTATGCCTACTTTACAAGGTAAATATCGGGACACCTTCCCTTTAATGCTTCATGTGAGACTATGAATGGTAATTAAACAAAGAGACATGGCAGTTTAGGTCTCAAACACACACTACCATAAATGTATCAGAGAGTCCCAATCATCACAGATATTACTGGAAGGTGTATATGTATGGAGCATCAGGCAATAGCAGCTGCCAGATTCCTAAATAGGTGGAAAATATTGTGGGTAAACTGATTAAACCTCTTTAATCTCAGTTTTGGCTAAAGTTTTAATATTCAAATTATTGTTATATTTTATATTCGTTGCCAAATGCACAGTTGAGTAGGCTTTATAGCCAGGGAAAAAAAAAAAAAAAAGACATTTTTTATCCTGGCGGCCTCTTTTTTACTACTTTTGTCTCTACTAAAGTCTTGCCTCTGTGAAGTTTGCATTAGTTATTCTTCAGTTAGCTGTTGTCCACGGAGACTTTATTTGGATTTTGTAGTAGCAATTACATACTGTAATCTAAGTAATGAAGAGAGAGTGTTATGGAGCGGGTTTCATGTTGAAGCAAGATTTTTGGTCTGTTCTTTTCATCCTCCCCCTGTACTTCTGAAGTTTTCATTAAAGCTGTGCAAGGTGCTCAAAGCAGAAATTCAATCCCCAAAGTGTATGCAAGGGCTGGATAGGAAAGAGTGAAAATCCTCCCTGAATGAAGTCAGAACAGGTAGCATGCCGAGCGCAACGCTAAACTGATATAAACTGTGTCCTTGAGTAGCTGTTGGTCTGAAAGAGGCCCTGAGTGCTGCTAAAACCAGCACCTTAGTTATATATTTGGATTTCAACACAACAAAAAAGGATGCTTCTCCTAAGGCTCAAAGTGCCCTCTCATAATTAAAGAAATATGAAAAAAAATCAGTAGAAAAATCAGAACAGCAACACATTTCTCCTGCCACCCAAATATCAGTCAACATACGCATTACAAAAATCTCACATCCAACTGTAGCAAATGCCAGAAGAAACAGATGGGCTTTACAACAAATTCTTCCTCTTTTGGAACAAGCATGTGAGCCCTCAGGTTCTGAGACAACTACCTCTTTTTATGTTAAAGGACATTTAACTCAAGTGCTGCTTCTCATAGCAGCCTGTCATGAGAAAGGGGGAATGGGGTGCCAAAGGTAAGAACATGCCAACTCATTTCTAATTTAGTAAGGCAGAACCATCATCTTAACGCCATGCTGTGGATACTGGGCAGTCCAAGCAGGTCCAAGAGCATGAGTGTCATATGCTTTTGGCAAGATAGTGATTGTCAGACTTTCCACTGGCTTTAGCTTCTGACTGGATTTAGCCCTCTGAATAATTTATTGCAGAAGCACAATATAGAGGTGCGAAAAATATATTATGTTGGCAAGCTCTGCAGTTGTGAAGAAAGGCCGTAACTGTCTGGTTAGCTAGAGAATAGCTAGAGAAGGGGAAGGAAATAAACTGCATTTTTGGTCACTGCTGCTATCCCACTATCTAAAAGCAGCTAAGATTCTAACCAGAAGCAAGTTACAAATTTTGCTTAGAAGTAAAATCAACCTTTCAGTCATGGGCATTGCAGAATGTCTGCAAAATGCTCCTTCCAATGGCCTTACCTTGCAATTTTTATCATCTCTTTTCAGGACTGTCTCTCAGCCAACTGGCTGTCATTCCGGCCTCACTCAAGCTCTGAGAAAGACATTTTATGGCTCTCTTTAGCTACGTCTACACGGGGATGCTACATCCAAATAGCTTATTTCGATGTAGCAAAATCGAAATAAGCTATTTCGATGAATAGCGTCTACACGCCCTCCAGGGCTGGTGCTGGTTGGACAGCACTACATCGAAGTAGGCGCTGCAGGGGAGCATCTACATGCCAAAGCAGCCCACATCAAAATAAGGGTGCCAGGAACAGCTGCAGACAGGGTCACAGGGCGGACGAGCACTTCCGGGGCAACAGCTAGCCGCTCCCTTAAAGGGCCCCTCCCAGACACACACAGCCTGTACAGCACGTGGTCTGCAGAGCCACAGGCACGCACGCCCCGTCGAAGCAGTATGGACCCCCAGCAGCAGCAGCCACCAGAGGTCCCCACACCCGCCCCTGCAGGAGCAGTGCTTGCCCTGCTTAGTGCTATGCAGGAGACAGCTGACCACCTTTTATTCGTGGAAGAGGATCTGCCCCCAGGGGATGAGGAAGCAGCCCCAGACCTTGCTGCCCTCCTCCCTCCCTCCTACTGCACACACCGCCGGCTGTGGAGCTACCCCACGAGCACCGACTGGTGGGAGCGGCTGGTGCTCTGCGAGTGGGACAATGACTGCTGGCTCCAGAATTTCCGTATGAGCCGGCAGACATTCCTGGAGCTCTGCCAGTGGCTCACCCCTGCCTTACAGCACCAGGACACCTCCATGCGACGTGCCATCATGGTCAAGAAACGGGTTGGCATCGCCATCTGGAAGCTGGCCACTCCAGACAGCTGCTGATCCATAGGGCAGCAGTTCGGCATGGGCAAGGCCACCGTCGGGGCTGTCCTCATGGAGGTAAGAGGACCTGGGTGGGGGGGAGCCCTGGCGGGGGAATCCCTGGGGGAGCAGCCCTGGGGTGGAGGGCCAGACACACCCTGCACA
The DNA here is from genome assembly GCF_033958435.1 of Carettochelys insculpta. Taxonomy (NCBI): domain Eukaryota; kingdom Metazoa; phylum Chordata; order Testudines; family Carettochelyidae; genus Carettochelys; species Carettochelys insculpta. Next base: position 108,335,996 of record NC_134139.1, on the reverse strand, counting down.
CCCCTCACTGGTGCTCTCTCATGTCCTTCCCCTGCAGGTCATCCGTGCAATCAATGCCCTGCTCCTCCACAGGCTCGTGCAGCTTGGGGACCTGGATGCTGCCATCGCGGGGTTTGCCAGCCTGGGCTTCCCAAATTGCTTTGGGGCTCTGGTTGGGACCCATATCCCCATCCGTGCCCCGGAGCACAGTGGAGGACGCTTCCTCAAAAGGAAGGGATACCATTCGGTGGTCCTCCAAGCCTTGGTGGACAGCCGGGGCTGCTTCCTGGACATTTATGTTGGCTGGCCTGGCAGCACCCACGACGCCCGGGTGTTCAGAAATTCGGGCCTGTGCCGCTGGCTGGCAGCAGGGACCTACATCCCCTAGCAGGAGATCCCTGTGGGGGACACCACCATGCCCCTCTGCGTCGTTGCAAACATGGCGTTCCCCCTCTGGCCCTGGCTCATGCACCCCTACACGGGCCACGTCACAGCCAGCCAGGAACGGTTCAACACACGCTTGAACCATGTGTGCCAGGTGGTCGAGCGGACTTTCGGCTGCCTCAAAGGGCGCTGGAGGTGTCTCCTCACCCGCCTGGATGCAGGCCTCACCAACATCCCCCAGGTTGTGGGCGTGTGCAGCGCACTTCACAACCTGGTGGAGAGCAAGGGAGAGGCCTTCTTCCAGGGCTGGGCTGTGGAGGCTGGCAAGGCCAACGTGCAGCCACCCGCTGCCCCCAGTCGCCAGGTCGACCCCGAGGGGATCTGGGTCCGGGAGGCCCTGCAGGCCCATTTTGACTAGGCTGTGGGGTGAACGCTGGCAGGCCACTCACTGCACCCCCCCATCCTCCCTGCCCCCATGCCCACACCACAGAGCACCCAAGAGCACACCCCCCCACTTTTCTTGCAAATAAATGGACATGTTGTTTGAAACCAAACAGTGTAATCTCTTATTAATAATAAAATGTATATATATAGAAAAAAAGGGGGGAACTATTTACATGGGGGGGCAAGTACCAGAACAGAACAGGGGTCCAGCACAAACTATATACAAATAATGGGGGATATGTACAAAGCGGGGGGGGGGCACGTCCTCGGCTCCGCACCCCTACTGTCCGGCGCCCAGGGTTGGAGGGTGCAACCCTCACCTCGGCCAGAGCCCTGGCCGAGGCTGGGTGGGGGCCGGGCGAACTGGCAGATACGGCCAGCTGGTGTCTGCAGGCCCCAAGTCCCCCTCGGCAGCAGGCCCCAGGCTGGCAGACGGTGGAGGGACAGCGGTCGGAGCGGCGCGCAGAGCAGCGCGCGGCGTGGCATGGGGGGCCAGGTGTTCCGCGATGCACTCGACGGTCCGCATGAAGGCCCCCCAAGCCTCCTGGCGCTAGGCCAGCACTTGCTCTTGTAGTTCCAGCTGCCGCTTCTCCACCCACAGGCGCCGCTCCGACACCTCCAGCCGATGTGGGAGGGTCGCGAGCAGCTGGGGGTCCGTGGCCGTCCTCTGCTGGTGGCTCCGCTGTCGGCCTTGTCCTGGGGCTGGTCGGCGCTCCGCCAAGGGGCTGGCCTTCTCGGATGGCCCCGGTGGGCTCTCCGGGACCACTGACACCTTGCTGGCGCTCTCCGGGCCCTCTGATGTTGCAGCTACAGAACACAGGGGGGAAGAAGAGTGGAGACAGCCGTTAGTCTGGGCCCTGGTCCGTGGCCCTTGTCCCCCCACCCCTCTGCTGCTGGTTCCCCATCCCCATCCCTGGGAGATGCTGCTGCTGCTGCTGATGGGTGTCCAACCCCCTCCCCGGGGGACCCTAGGTTCCGCTCCCCCCATCCCCAGGGATGGGGCATGGCACTGTCCTGCTGGGGGGCAGGGGCTGATGCACTCTTCTGAGGGACATGCCACGGCTGTCCTTGGGGCCATGGTCATCTGGGCATATGGAGGGCCCTGGTCATGTCTGTTGTCCCTGCCCCTTAGCCCCGGAGGTGTGCACCGGGGAGGTACATACCTGACAGTCCGCTCCCACAGTTGGGGGACACCCACTGGGCGGACACCCTGCTGGAGCTCCGGGACAGGATGGCGATCCGGAGCCCCCCATCGCTGGAGGAGTCCCCCTCCTCCTTCTCCGGCATCCCAGGGTGGGCTCCTGGGGGGGGCCCCTGGGGTGCAGGGCTGGCCTCCAGGGCGGACTCCATCTCCGGGGCCTGCTGGGGCTCGTCGGCTGAGGTGTCAAGAGTGGCCAGGGGCCCAGGATGGCCCTGAGCTCACTGTAAAAGGGGCAAGTGGTGGGGGCGGCCCTAGATCGGCTGGCCCCGTCCCGGGCCCAGGCGTAACCCTGCCGCAGCTCCTTCACCTTACTCCTGACATGGTCAGGAGTGCGGGCAGGGTGACCCCGGGCGGCCAGGCCCTCAGCCAGCCAAGCGAACGCATCCGCGTTCCGCGTCTTGCTCCCCATTACCTGGAGCACCTCTTCCTCCCCCCAGAGCCCCAGCAGGTCCCGGGTCTCGGCCTCTGTCCAGGAGGGGCCCCGCTGCCTCTTCCCAGGCTGGCTGCCAGGCTGGGAGCCCTGGCTCCCCTTGGGGGGGTGCCCTGGGGGCTCTTGGGGGGCTGCTTGGCAGCCATCAGTGCAGGGTGGTGGGTTGGGGCTGCTACGAGGCGTGCAGGCTTGCCGCATGGCAATGGTGCTGCCTGCACGCGCTCTCAGCTTCCTGCACAGGAACGCAGGGGGCGGGGAGCTTTAAGGGGCTGCTGCACGCGGCGACCATAGAGCTCAGGGGCTGGAGAGAGCGTCTCTCAAGCCCTCAGCTGATGGCCGCCATGGCGGACCCCGCTATTTCGATGTTGCGGGACGTGCATCATCTACACGTGCCCTACTTCGACGTTCAGCGTCGAAGTAGGGCGCTATTCCCATCTCCTGATGGGGATAGTGACTTCGATGTCTCGCCGCCTTATGTCAATTTCAACTTCGAAATAGCGCTCGCCACGTGTAGACGTGGTGGGCACTATTTCGAAATTGGCGCAGCTACTTCGAAGTAGTCGGCTCGTGTAGACGCGGCTTTTGGGGCTGGCTGAGATAGATAATGTTGGGGGTATGGACATAAGCATACTGAAAACATTTCAGCCTACATCTTCACACTAGAGCTATTAATGTTATATATAGACATTTTATGAGAGAAATGGCCAAGTAGATAATAGTGGTACTGTATATGATGTCTTTGGGGCACAAGATAATTTGCCAACAAAATCCATTGATGTCGCTCAGCAAGGAAGAGAGAAAGCTACAGAAGAATAATCCCTACCAGGAACCAGAGACTTCAATGCCATTTTATGATCCATGGTACCAAAGGCAAAGGATAAACCTAACAGTGTCAATCTAGACACTCAATCCTTATCCATCATCATCATCTAAAGCAATAAGAATAATGTATGTCCAAGTCCCATATGGAAATCCCAACTTCCAAGGGCAAAGAAGTCAGAGACACCAAAAAAGGTCATCTTGCCACAACCTTTTCTCTCTGATTAATTAAAGAGGATTTGACTATCAACTAGTATCTATGTCAAGAGGTGGCTCTTAGAACAGACACAAAAACACGCGTCTCCAGTCAGCATACTGCCCTGCTCAACAGAGGCAATGACAAGCTCAAGCACGGTATTTTTCTTTTAACAATGACTGGAAATATTAAAATCCATGTGTTTTATTTTTGACAACGTGCCTTTGAAGAGAACTCTTATTGATAAATCCAAGTTAATGTAAGTTCTTAGTACTAGAACAAAACTGTTTGGGTCACCCTGCAATAATTCCCCTTCAATGTCATACCAGAAGATATTCCACTGAGAAATGTTTTTCTGTTGTTCAAAGAGCAGAAAGGAAAGATGTACTCTTTTTGTGTTAAAAAGTGTCAGATTTTTTTCCATGGTTGAGAGTAAGTGCAAATCTCAAGAGTTTACACAATGTGCTGCATGATTACACAGAGAGATGCTGATTTGCTGACTGCCTAATCCCTGTGAGGTATTCTAAAATAAGACACAGTTGCACAAGTCACTACTTCAGGAATATTATGAACGTTGCATAAAAATCCAGTTGGTAAAACTGCTTTGCTGTCTGTTATATATTATCTCTAGGCAACAATACCCAAGAATCAATAGGAGCAGGAGACAATTTTCAGCGTTTTCTTTATTTTCAGATTTCAGTGAATGTTAAGTATAGTTTTGCAATAGTGCAGAACCACTAAGATTTATTTTAAAAAGGCCTCTCTTTGCAAATGGGATAGAAGTCCCTTGTATTGTATAGTGAACATAAGAACATAAGAATGGCCATACTGGGTCAGACCAAAGGTCCATCCAGCCCAGCATCCCATCTGCCAACGGTGGCCAATGCCAGGTGCCCCAGAGAAGGAGAACAGAAGACAATGATCAAGTGATTTATCTCCTGCCATCCATTTCCTGCCCTTGTTCTGAAGGCTAGGGCACCATACTTTATCCCTGGCTAATAGCCATTTATGGACCTAACCTGCAAAAATTTATCAAGCTCTTTTTTAAACCCTAATAGAGTCACCTAATAGTGTTGACATGTTTTTAAACAGAAAGCTACACGCGCTACTGTGGCATTGTTATGTCTGACTAGAAAGTAGCTGTGTAGAACACGGCTGTTTCTTATAGAAACAAATGTATGTGAGGGTATCTCACAAAGATAGTGTGTAATTGTTTGACAAACAGGGTCCTATACGAGTCCTTCATTACATGAATATAGGAATATTCCATGCTCCTTGTTTACTGATTTACATTTGTTCATTATTCATAGATTTCAAGACCATAAGAGATCGTTATCATCATGAAGTCTGACAGAGTACAGACCATAGTACCTGACCCAGTAATTTTTGCATCAGCCCCATAAACTTTGAGCTAGCATTAAACTTCTTGTCTTTGCAAGTGAAATCACAGACGTACCCCTCTTTACAAGACAGTGGCAGAAACATGATATTTGTGAATTATAAAAAGGAGGGGATTATGAGTAATGATGTGGAAGCTGTCAGTGAGCATGCAATATATATTTTATGAACTGACACTGAAGATACACAGGCCAAAAATGTCAGCCTAGGTTAGGCTTCTAAATTCATATAATATATGAAAATAAGTGGCTTGATTTTCAGAAATGCTGAGAAGCCAAAGATACCATTTAAGTTGAGTGATTTTTGACAGCTAGGTCTGAAAAATCTATGCCACAGCTTCTTGTTTTCCTAAATAGTAGATAGAGATAATAAAATTCTGCATATCCAGTGACTACCTCTCTAGTCTGATGAATGTACAAAGAGTACTGTTGCTGGTTGAAGACTGCATAAAACCATTATTACTTTCAAATTACTTCCGTGAGCAGGGTAAATGACATCATTCTATTGGTTATATTTTCACTCTGTCACTAGAGTAAATTGCATAAAATTCTTTGTGTAAATTGTTTTGACTCTGCCACCTCAGGCATTAGAGCTCTCTTTTTAACTAATAGGTTATACAGCACACTGAACCTGCATACCAACTCCTCCTCCTTGGCTAGTCATATTTTAAACGCAAACCACTGTATTTGACTTTTATATTACAATTCTATGATCACTTTACGTAGGACTGCTTGAACCTCCATGACAGACAAAAAAAGTGTATTGATATGACTTAAAGGGAAGGCAACGTTAATTTTAATGTAACACATGATAGCTAGCTGTATTTAATCAATACTGACATTTTTCTCATTGGAATACCTCATTTTGTCAAGAGAGGAGTAATTGAGAAATAAAGCAATAAGGCAGCAGACACAAATTCTAAAAATCCCTCCCAAAAGTAATGAATTGAGTTACTTAACATTAAAAAAAAAGCAGACAAAAAATTACATGAACCATCAAATCCTGCCTTTACAAACACACAAGTGAACACCTTGCTACTTCATTTTAGACAGCAAGTATAGTTATTTCTTTTCTCCCTGTATTTCCTTCTTTTAAAGGAAGCAGAATTGTTCCTACTTATTTGCTGGGGCATTCAGTTTGCTCCATATTGTAATGACCTTTTGTGGTCTATTGCCCAAGCTTCTTAAATACTAATCCCCAAATACCCCAATTTCAATCTATAACCTGGATTACTTATTATCTCAAACAGACATTTGCATCATCCCATTATTTTGTTTTAGGACCTTTATGCAGACTTGAAGGACAGCTTCTCATGCCTATTTTCTCTTCTAAAATATATGTACAACATGTGCACCTAGTGTCTCTTGGAAAAAGATGGTATTTATAATATGGATTTACTGCACTTGCACAGCAGGCAGACTATGACAGTTCAGTCCATTAGGACCATGAAATTAATAATTTTCATTAGAGGTCTCATGAGCTATCTTGCTGAATCTTTTAAGAGATGTTTTTTAAATAGGTTCTTGGACCCACACTTGTGTGCACCAAGAAACTAAGATACAGTAGAGGCTTGATTTAGCTCTGGGTTATGCCAACTGCAATACCTGGGGCCAGAGTTGTGCTGGCAAACTCTGCTCTGCTGTGTTGAGAGGGATCTATGTATGTATGTAAATAGGTACTACATAAATTAGCAGTAGATGTCAGTCAAGATTATCTAGCATAGCTCTTAGCTTTGTAGACACAAAGCTGGTTATTCTACATTGTGAATGGCTTCCTTCATTCATGCAGCCTTGACTCTCGAATTCTCAACATGCTCAGAGCCTGTCAATGATCAGTGCAGCCCCAAAAGCAGGCAGTGTTAGCCACGAAGGAGGGGTAAGGCACAGTGGGAATGCACTGAATCAATGCATTCTTGGGCAGCCTTGGATGACGGGGTTCTTGTGGAGTCTTGTTCTCTCCTGCCAACAGGAGGTGGTTAAAAAATACTTGTTAGAATTATTTTCTCAATAAAAATGCCCTATTCACAAAATCAACATTTTCCATAAAAAATTTCGGGTTTTCAGAATAATTTTGATTTTCCATCACAAAAAATTGAACACATCTTCCTAACTCTCTGCCAGTGAAATTGACCAAAAGCTTTCTGGGAGAGCTAGCTCAAGGGGACAGAAAAGCAGGACACAGGGCTTTATTTCTCCCTGACTTTCTTCTAGCACCGAGGGACGGAGCAGTAAAGAACACAAGGATTCTTCATTTATCTGGCGGCTAGTTTGCAAGTCTCTTGTCAATTTCCATTTTTGGTTCTTGCAAAATAAGTATTTTCTTTGAATCCCTTTCTGGGAAAAATTTTGTATTTTCAGTGTTTCACCTGATTCAGGATTATGTTATTTTTTCCATGTGAAATTCTTCACAGAAAAGGGATTCCACCTCTCAGCCCTATTTTATTTTATTTTTGCCAGCTCGACAGCTGGCATCCTCCTTAGACTTTCTCCTGCACAGGACCTTTAGAAAATTTATGCTTGCTTCTACCAATGCAGGCCTTCAGCTGTCAACAGCCTCAAATGTATTTTTTCCATATATCAATTCCTTATTGTAGGTAGTCCGTTGTGTCCAACGATGACGTCTTGAGCTTGCACAGGTTCATTGGCTGAGAACTTGCATGTGGCTGAGGAGTCCAAGCTTGGAACAACATGGGCGTTCACAGTGGGAGCAAGGGAAATGTGTGGCTCTTTTGGTGCGGCTGCTGCTGTTGCTTTCTTCCTTTCACGAGTATCAATGAGGTGTATGTGTCGCTGCTCCTCAAAGCTGTCATGTGTGTGTTGTATGAGAGCATGCCAGCCTGTTCAGTCTTTTGCATGCTGCTCTAGCTGATTTGGTTTTAAATCAGCATGAGCAATGTTGGCCTTCATGCAGTCTTTATACCTCTTGCAAGGCCTACCTTGATTCCTTTTGCTCTGGGAGATTTCACCGTAGAGGAGTTGCTTAGGGGTTCTTGACTCCTCCATTCGTGTGGCGTGCCCTGTCCAGCAAAGCTGGGCTTTCAGAATCATGGCTTCAATGCTTGTGGTTCCTGCTCTGTCCAGGACTTCCAGGTTTGTAACTCTGTCCTGCCATCGAATGTGCAGTATTGACCTCAGACGGCGTGTATGGAAGCGCTCCAGCAGTTTTATATGTTTTCTGTACAAAGTCCAGGTTTCACAGCCATACAGGAGACTGGTCAGGACTACAGCCTTGTACACTTTCAGTTTAGTGGACTGTTGGATATTCTGATGATTCAACATTCGTGCTCTTAGACGTCCTAGTGCCCATCTGGCCTGGCAGATTCTGGCATTGATTTCTTTGTCAAGGGAGCCATCATTGGCTATCATACTGCACAGTCATCAGCAAAAAGGGCTTCAAGGATGAGCCTCTCAAGCGTCTTGGTTTTAGCATTCAGATGACGAAGGTCGAAAAGTGACCCATCAAGTCTGTATTTTATGTAGACTCCAGGGTCCAGGTCCCTAACTGTGTGCCTGAGGATGCACGTGAAAAAGAGGTTGAACACCACTAGGCCCACCACGCACCCTTGCTTCACGCCATTGGATATCTCAAATGCATCTGAGAACTCGCCTTTTGAAAGAACAAAGCCAGTCCTGTCATCGTGGAACAGGCGTATGAGGTTAACGAATCTTCTCAAGCAGCCAAGTTTTGACAGGATAATCCACAGGGCTTCTCTGTTGATGGTGTCAAATGCCGTGGTCAGGTCTATAAAGATAGCGTACAGATCCAAGTTCTGCTCTATGCACTTTTCCTGGACCTGACCAACAGCAAAGATCATGTCAATGGTGCTGCGACCTGGGTGAAAACCACAGTGTGCCTCGTAGGTTCTCCTTTGAGATGCTGGTGATCAGACAGTTGAGGATGACTCGAGACAACATCTTCAGCAGTAGGGAGAAGGGAGATACCTCAGTAATGTCCACAGTCAGCTTTGTTGCTCTTGTTCTTGAAGACCAAGAGGATTGTGGCATCCTTAAAGTCTTTGGGCATATCTTCTTCCCAGATGCTGATCAGGATGTTGTGAAAGGCTTCAAGTGACACTGGTCCTGCTGCTTTGAAAATTTCAGCAGGGATACCGTCCATCCCAGGGGCTTTGCCAGAGCTGGTCTGGCTGATTGCCTTTTTGACCTCATCCATTGTAGGGGGCAGGTCAAGACTGTCTATGGTGGGTTTCTGAGGGATCTGGTCTAGGGCTACAGGGTCAACAATGGAGGGTCTGTTGAGAAGGTTGCTGAAGTGCTTCTCTCCACCTATTGGAGATGCTGTTCTTCTCCCTCAGAAGGGTCATGCCATCTGCAGACAGGAGAGGTGTAGTACTCAGCTTTGAAGGTCCATATATAGCTTTGATAGCAGTGAAGAACATCTTGGAGTTCTTGGTGTCAGCATAGTATTGGACTTCATCAGCTTTACCCTCCCACCACTCATCTTGGATTTTGCGAAGTGCCGTTTGCACCTGGCTCTGAAGGTGTTTGAAACGCTCATGTTTGGAGATTGAGGACTGATTGCTTTGCCATAGCAGAAGTGCATTCTGTTTTTCCTCTGAGATCTTCATGATGGCCTCGTCATTTTCATCAAATCAGTCTTTGTGAACTCAAGAATTCACGAAAAAATCCTTATTAAAATGTTATTTTCCCTAGAAATGCTAGGAAGTTGCCTCAATTCACAAATAATTATATATATGAGTCAAGTTTTGATTTTCACCTGTTTATTTTTCTAATAACCTATTGTTTTGGATTGATAGATGATCCCAGATAGCACCTTCACAAGAGGAAATATATTAACATACAAATGAAAAGTTCACCATGGGCATCCATGAGAGGAATAAAAGCACAGATCTCAGAACAATAATTTAAACATAAGAACAGACACAAAAGGATTTAAAATGATTATTTTGACCATACCCAGCAGTTCTCTCCTGAGCAATATTTGTTGTAATTAATAAAAACTCTCTCTTTACAGGAAAATATAGTCCCAGTTTAGAGGTTTAAGCAGAAATCTGTTTTAGATAAATATCATTCAGTACTAAAGATTTGTTCTTCTTTTAATATCCTGTTTAACCAGAACTACATAACGCACACATACTTTTTTTTTCCAATAAATTGAGAGAGGAAAGTAACCATCATTTTTAATTTAGCAGCATCTGTATCTTCTCCTTGTTTTGAGGGCATTTCAGAAATCACGCATCCTCATTTTCTGTCCTGTAAAAATGTCATTGTGTCCTTCAGGGGATGGAAGGAGAGGGAGAATGTAGGTAGAGAGACAAGTAGTAATGTCCCGTCTGTTTGACTTACATGTCTGTGTGTTACAAAACAAGTGTACTGAGACATAGGCTTTTCAGGTCTATTTCTATAGTAGGTAAATGTTATCTTTTAAATAGATTTACAGTGTAATTAGAACAGATGCTGATACTTAAAAAAATAAATTCCAATTTGCACTTCTCTCACAATACTAACTTGCAAAGATAAAGTTCATAAATGAGTATGCTTCTAAAAGAAGCTCAATTTAAGGAGGTTGTGCAGGGGAGGTGTCAGGCTATAGAAGATGTGATTTTTTTTAAAAACATGCTAGTTAGTGATTCAGAACTGTCCAATTGCTTTCTTCATAAGTCTCATGCATGTCTAAACTCTCAGCTATCAATTTTCAATTTTAGCCACTTTATATGCATTTTACAAGAAGTTGTAATGGAGGAATTTTAAGATACCAATTTTGCTGTACTCTTCAGATTTTTCTTTCAGCTTCCTCCACCTATAGGTATTCTTTTTTATTAATTAGGTTGTGCTTCGGGACAATGATCCCCTAAAAAGATCTCTTTCCCCCAAATTTATTTGAAAATCATTTTTTAATTTATAGGTACCTTATGTTAATGACCAGGACTGTCAGACAGGTTATTCACTCAAATTTATATTACTTCTAATCACCTTTAAAATTCCTGTGACAAATAGTAAGGCCAATGGAACTGGAAAGTGGAAAATCCAGTGGAAAAACTCTGTTTTAATGGGCATTGAAATAGAAATAGTCTCTAGAGTAAAGACATAGTTGGCATGTAGAAAAAAAATTGAGAAAATTTGAGCAGATTAGTGTTTGTGCTTTTTGTTTTCAGCTGCAAAGGGAATGACAGTGTCTCTCTGTGATTACAATAATTGAAAAGAACTACCTTGCATGTATGATAGGAGGAATCAAACTGGAACCAGTGATTTCTGATAGACATTGAATTTCACCCATGTAGCTAATCCCATTGAAGTCAGTGTGACTTATCATCCAAGTAAGTCAAACAATATTTGGCATCATATCAGACAATTGGGGGGAAAAAAATCCCTGTGAATAATTCTAGCACTTATCAGGCTGCTACATTTGAGCATTATAAAGCAGCTGAAAGGGTGCTTGGGGCAAAGGCACTTGATATTTTATTTATTGTGTGAATCATGGTACACTTTGACAGACTCTTAAAGAGCCAGTATTTTCCTTCCAGAAATATTTACAAAGTTAATCCTTTTGTGATAGTGTTCTAATAAATCAGGTAATGAAACGCAAAGCAAAAATGTTTGTGGTGACTGTATTTGTGTTTCTTATATTTCTTGGGTTGTAGAATCTCAAAAAATTGATCTTTTCAGCAGTTAAAAATAAAACCAAGCCGGCATTTCTGTTCCTCTCTTATTTTACTTGCAGGAATAGTTCTGTCAGTTTTGATTTCAGGAAACCTTACACAAAGTAGCCAAGGAAATAAATCTGTTACAGCCTACCCTAGTCTTAGGGCAGACTAATCTGTCCCATCTCTTAGCAGTAATGAATTTTATAGATACACAGGAAGACATCTGAGACAATGTAGTGCTTATTGCTTAAAAGTAAACAGTCTGTTGGGCAACTTCCAGTTCTTGGGAAATGCATTTAGCATGTATTAGTAAATTCTGTGTTAATGGGGGCAAGTGCAAGTGATAATCCAAATGACAATATATCGGACACTGTGCTACAAAAATATTTTAATCATTTATGGTACTTCATGTTTGCTTGTGAGACTATCATTTCAACTTTAAATATAGTTTTAATTAAAAAAAGGACTTGATAACAGAAGGTAAGAAGAAGCTTCTTACTCACTGCAAAGGAACAATTTCTAGACTAAGCTGTTAAAATATGCTAAAATATATGGGACATTGAAACAATGCCCATTGGCACACATTATTCCTAATTATGCTGTTTGACTACAAAGTACCAGGATAAAGTTGCTTCTGAAATAAGTTTGATTTTTTGTACTTACAGAAGATTTTTCACTGTAGCAGTTTTGCCAAATTCTCTGCCTACAGTAAATTACTCTCAAAATATCGGTTTTTACTCGTGTAACCACTGTAGTTCAGTTGCTTTAAGTTACCTCTGTGCATCTCAGGTAAACTAGTGTTCTGCACAAAATACATAAGTCACATTAAAAAGGAAAGGATCCTGAGGGGGTCGACAATATTGTGTATTACTTGGGAATCAAAACTGAGAAGTGATGAAATTTTCAAATATAGCTATTAAATATCTGAGCTCAGTACTGTACACGGTTTTGGACAACTGTTATCAGCCTAAATAACAGGACCTGTATAATCAGGTATAATAAGGCAGATATTGACAACAATAATGTCTTTTAGATGTATAAAAATGAAGAAGGATAATTTTATGGTTAATACATAAGACTGGGACAAAGGAGTTCTGGAGTTCCAATTTCAGGAATTCAAATCTTCATTCTGTTACAGGTTTTCTTTAGCACATCTTCTATTGCTGTGCCTTGCTTGCACATCTGTAAAATGGGAATAATAATTCCTTTACCTAACAAGGATGCTCTGAGAGTAAAGTCATTTATGATTATGAGGCATTTGAACTTTACAGTGAGGGAAAGTACATAAAAGCATATACATAAAAGTCCTTCCAAATCATTACTGCTTGTTCTCTTTAGCGTTCACCCAGAGCAAAATTTGATTCCTGAAGTATACAATTTTTATAACCTCTGTGAAATTACTTTTTTTTTTTCTATACAAGATGTAGTTTGGAGATATAAACTGGTTACTCTTATTCCATTACAGGCTTTTGCGATCAATAGATTTAAAAAAAAAAGACAAGGTGTTACAGAGCTACAGCTGACAAACAGTATCTCACTTCCCATTGTGAAAAATAGCACACATTTATTGACTGATATGCTTGTAAAAATAATTAACGCTGAAAGCCCATTTTGTAAAAGTAGTGTTGGCTTAAAGAATCATGCTTCCAAACTGAGTATATTTCAAATTCTTATTTAGAGAGAAATTATGATCTATGCTGGAAATATTAGTAATGTTATATTTAGGAAGCAACTGTTCCTAAGCCCCCAAATGTATTGTTTAGCTGTAAATGGTAAAAAAATTACTATATTCTAAATGAACAGGAAGCCTCCTTACAAGCAAACATGGCATCCTTCAAGCTGTCACTGACTTAAATAACAAGAAAAAAAAACATTAAATTACTTCATGAGAAGAAAGCTATTTTTTTCTTCAAAAATCTCACAATTGTTCTGATTATATTTTATTAGCCTATAAAAGAATAACCCCCACTGACAGAGGTAGGTCCAGAGATGGTATAGGAAATACTAACCTCTTCATTCCCTACTGCTCTAAATCATATTCTGAAGAATTTAAATTTTTCATTTAGGAAAAGTAGTTTCTAGAAACACCTGGTTGTGACTGAAGCCTTTTTACACAAATCCACCACACAATCCACACACAATCCACCACGGTCTGACAGTAGGCACAGACATTTTCTAAATCTTCTCAACATCACACCCAGGATGCTGAGTAAACAAGTAACCATTAGAAGCAGGCTCCCCTCCCAACCAGCCCACTAGAGCCAGGACACAGCAATTAAATCACATCCCCACTGTAACAGGCTCTTGCCCTCCCTTCTTCCCCTGTGCCCCAGTAGGGCGTGGGGGTGGGGTCCCCAATGCTTATTTGGCTGGGAAGAAGCATTTCAAGCTGCCTTCCAACACAAACAGGGTCTTTTGGAATCAACATTTCTCCTCACAGAGGCTCTACAAAGATCCACTGTGGGTGTGGGGGAGGGGGAGCAAATTGACAAGTTCCATGCCAGCTGGGACTCAGGCAACCTTACTGCTTGAGCCCCACCCCAGCTGATGTGGGGTCATCAGTTTCCCTCTGTGGTGGCTCTGCTAACAGCCAGAGCAAGGGGAAATTGACAAAAATTTTGTTGCACACCTGGACAATTCTCATGGCACACTAATGTGCCACACCACACTGGTTGAAAACCACTGATCTATACAACATTAATTTTTTACTTTTATTATATTTCTCCAGATTTTGAAAATGCATGCATAGGGTTGCCACCAATGCTCTGAGCACATATCCAATAAATAAAAAACAATAGAGAAAGCACTGCCCATAAATATATTCATCACAACCTACACCCTTTCTTTAAAAAAAAAAAAAAAGGGGGGGGGGAAGGGGGATTTGTATCATGTTTGGAAGGTTAATAAAAGCCTTTTAGTGGTGTGGATAACTTCCAAAATTGAGGAGCATGGTAAAGGGATTGGAGCTAGGACACCAGGATAAGACCCTTGTTCTGCCTTCTGGTCAATCCGGTAGTAAGGGGAAAATTCCTTTCCAGACCCCAAGGAAAAAGGAGACCAAGCATAAAATCTACAGTGGATCATAAAGAAACCTGGTCTTACTGTAATTCCTGTTGTTGCCAACCTAATCTCAGTAAGAAAGAACTTTTCCAGAATTGCCTAGGGTATAATTTCCCCTTCCCACTCACCCAGAAAGGCAGTATCGGCATCTCATTCAACCATTTCTTGTTCCTCTTTGCTCCGTCCAAGTGAAGTCTGGGGAGCAAGGTATTGGAAATTATGGGTATGCTGTGCACCATAAGATTGTTTACACACTAATTCCAAATCCCAATAGAAGAATTCAAACACAGCATGCCTCTTTGTAAGTGACACAATAGGCAACTGTGATAAAAGAGTAACCCTAGGAATAGTATGACTAATAGGAAGCAGAGTGCGGTGGTGGGTCAGTGGCACAGGGGGAGATATTTTAGTTTATAGTGAATCATGACCCACTTCCCAAGCATAGCATTGACCATGGTCATGAATGTATAGATTGGCGGCTATGGAAAGAAGAAAATCAAAATAGAACCCACCATATTTTTTCTTTTTTAAAAGTTGTCAGTCTAGGTTTAGTAAAACTTCTAATACAGGTTATTTTTCTCTTTATGGGCTCTGAAACAACACTCAGCTGTGCCTGCTGACAATTTGTGGTGTAACTTATGTACACTGTATAGATCAAGTTTCTGTGCCCTATTTACTGTATCACATTTTCCTTACAATTTAGAAGATTCAGCATCCTTTGGTGTGGGACAAGGGGGTGGAAGTAATAAAGCAGCAAAACCTCTAATTTCTTTCTCTTGAGGGCCATGTAGTCCCATTTCTTAAAAGACATGTTTAACATAAACCAAAAGGAAAACTGCAGAAGGAAAAAAAAATTTCTAGGCAAAATAGGAGAACCCTCATTTAAATAACAACTTAAAAAGATGCAGAGAAAGCGTCTTTTGAAGATGAGTTAAACATAACCCATTACAGACAACCATTACAAGCAACAGAAGATTACTAAAATAATTTTGATATGTATTCTCAGTTTCTTCTCTGTTTATCTACAAAATAAAACAGTTTTGCCAAGTGGCTCTACATATTTCCACTTTTATATACCGTGGTGCCTTGTGGTAAAACCTCTTCTAACAATGTCAGTTAGAGCACTCAGTAGTCCTCACCTTTCCCTTTACAACAAGGTGCATTGAGTCAGGCTATAAGCCCCTTCTGTACTTCCACTGTGAGCCCAGATGGATGTGAATCGCCCATCTCTTTGGAACCTGTCTTCTTCCCATTTTGTGATTATTATCTTTTCACAGTTCTGGGTTATGGGGGAACTGAAGAAACAAAGGGGTTCCTTGCAGTGCTTCAACTGCCTAGGAGAAGGACTTTTCCTTCTGAGAATTCAGTCTTACTCTCAAGAGTTCCCAGAGATATGGAAACTCATTTGCAGTTCCCCCTACTAAATAAAGCCATTGAGACTAGACCTTCCAAAACCAATCAGGCTTCATGTCCTACAGCTAAGAGAATATGAAGGATAAGGTTCCAAGGAGCAACAACTCCTGTTAGGGTCAGATTTAGGTGCTGCAGCTCCCTGAATAAAACCTCCAAGGCTACAAATGTGGTCAAATTTGATTGCCCTGGTTCTGGAAGAAAGAACAAGGAGACAATCTGGCCGTTCTCATTGGTGCTATACCTCGCGTCTCCCAGTTGTCGGAATCCAAATGAAAGCCCTGCTGCTGCAGGATCAGGGTTGGTTCCAACTTCTATTTCTGGATCCAGGAAAATGACATTCCATTGGGATACCAGAGTCTGGGCTGTCAGCTCCTTCAGTTTTGTCTATCACAGCATTGAAGAAGCAATAAAGATAAAGACAGCTCCTGTTTCCAGTGGAGTTCCCATGAAGAACTGTCAGGTCCATCTTATTCTGACAGGAGTGCCATGGTTCCAAAATGGAGATCCATTCCATTCCTGGGTTCAAGAGCAATAGGTGCTGGAGTTGGGGACAAGGTCGAATCTGAGGTTGTCCATGTCATCAGATTTCTCATGGGTTTTTGAGCTGGCTATGACTGCATCATCAGTTCTGCAGCACTCCATCACAGTAACAGGCTAGGATCACTGCATGGCTCTGATTGATTCATTGGGTCTGAGTGGAGGAAAGTTTCCAAAAGGAGGTGTGTCTCTCTGGTACTAAGATCTTCGTCCTCATTCACTGTTAAGAGGAGGAGACCAAAGGATGCTGTCGGTCTGAATACTATTCCTCCTAGGACCTGTATGGTGTTCCCAACACCTGGCACTCTTTACTTCAATTCAGATCAGCTACTGGCCCTGGTATGCTCTCTCTCTGATCCAGATCCTTACCAGGAAGAAGAGAAAGCAAGAGCACTTGCTTACTTAGCACCCTGTGGTCTGCCTCCTGCAGGCACGTTCCCAGACACTGGTCACTGGGGAGAAAGGCAGTCCTGGGATCTGTGGTCTTATTGGTAACCACCTTAGGCATTTTCAGTTAAACTTGCAAGTGGATAGAGAGGTAATGCTTGTTGTGTTAAAGAGCTGACAGTCCGGAGACCCATGGATTTGACACCTCTGAATCTGTCGACTTTCCCAACAAGTAATACCTAATATGCTGTCTGAGGGGAAAGGCCAAGAGGTAGCTTTTTGAACAAGAGCATTCCAAAGTGGCTTATGAGCCCAGTTTATTAGAAGACTATGTAGGTTTGGCTCTGGCCTCCTCCCTTTTCAAGGCACTGTGCAGTTCTACAGTTTGGTGAATAGTAGGGTGTCTACTTGAAGTCTTCCATCAGTGACTGTAGAAAAGAAATGTCACCCAGTATTTTATGTCTTTGGTGCTACTGAAAGGAGTAGAATATTTCTCCCAATTTTGGATAGCTTGCTGCAACCTGCTTAATTTGTGCCTGCTTCTTGTTAACCTGTTTGTAAGAAAGCTGACAAGTAGTTATTCAAGGGGTTCTCCTTCCATAACAATCCTGGCCCTAATTTGTGTGGTGGTCGCTGGCTGCAGCTAGTAACAGGACTAGATGGCGTCTATAACAGAACCCAGGGGATATAGATGAGAAAAGGATTGACGTGGTGAGGAGAAATGTTTCTTTTTATTGTCCCTTGGGTATTACAGTAGCAAATTATCATGAGGTAATCGTCCATTACAGTTCTAGTCACTGGAAAAGATGACATCTTAAAGGACTTGCTAGATGACAGAAGAACACTGTCATTATTGCTTTACCTGTCTGAATTTATGGTGGAAGAAATGTAGGTGGTAAGAGAGCTCCAGACCTTAATAGCCTCACAGTGAATCTTGTAGGTAAATATGAATGGTGTGGGTAGGCGAGATGTACAGTGCTCCAGCTGATGCCATTAAAAGGGGTTTTACTATAAAACACCATAAGGTGGCGCAGTACCCATAAATGTGAATATGCAGAGCCATCTTAAACTCCAGATGCAGATTAAGTAACCTTTATCTGTCATCTCAACATATAAAATAAACGTGGAAGAAGAGAAACATTTTCTTTGAGTCTTTCAGCCTGACAGCCACGCTCCTGGGGGAAGGTGGGGAGAAGCAGCCAGGAAACTGACCATCACTGGTGGGCTGTTCAGTTTCCCAGGTCCACAAACAGAGGAGAGCTGGGAACCAAGCAGCAGCCTGGTTCCCATCTCCCACCTGACTTGCTCAAAAATTTGAGTTACGTGGGGGTTGGAGGAACACAACCCCTGCATAACTCAAGGTTTTACTGTAGTCTGAAAAATGTTAGAAAGATAGCACTATTAGTTTTCTCTGAAATACACTAAGATGTAATTCAAGACATGCACTTTAATTTGTTACTCAGCATGAAATGGTCAGTTTTTAAAAGACATTTCAGTCTCTTTGGGAAAGAAAATCAAAAAAATCTCCCTATTGCAATTACTTGATTTTCTTATTTAAAGTTCCTTTCTCATCAAGCCCATTCATGTTTATCATTTTGGTTTTTTTGATAGCCACTAACTGAACACTTCTTAATTGCCTTATGTAGAAAACAGAACCAAATAACATCACTAATAAATAATGAATGTTAACAATGACAACACAGTCAAAATATCCAGTCCAACTACCCATTGAAGCCAATGGAGGGCATTCCAATTGACTTCAATGGGTGGTGGATTTGGTTCAACATGAACAAAAGCAGCTTGTAGACTGTCCAGGTCATGTAAAGTATTCCTGGGGAGGTACCATGTATTGAATGGAGCCCTTAGAAAAAGTGACCTCTATTGGCAAAAAGTAAGTTTATGTTACAAAGCTACTGTTTGGAGAAATAAATATCTGTAGTGAGCATTTACTGTACATATGTAATTTAATGTGGCAATCAAGCTCTTTTTGAAAAAGGGTATAGTTAAAACACTCTATATGTTTGTATTGTTAAGTACCAGCTGAATGGTATTTTTTCCATACTGTGAAGCTTTATAGGAATTTAAGACACCATATAATAAGAAAATAAAACCATTTAACTTGTATAGTTTTGTACTGCATCTTTTCACCAAAAAAATTTAGTTTTGTAATATTTCCAAGTGTTCATTTCAATAAGTCTTTGAATAATGGGGGAAGAGAGAGTGAAAGAAGTCAGTCATTAATTCTTGCAGCTTTAACCACATGCTATATTATTCTAATATTTTAGACCAAGTGTAAAAAAACAACCCACCAGAGCCTGAGTATTTCAGGGCTGTGAAGTGGATGAACTATAACTGCAAAGATTTTCAACATTTTAAGGAAAAATTAAGATTCTCAGCAACATCTTGAACTCGTAGACTTTTCTAACACACCTGCCATTTGATACAAACCTTCTTTATGGACTTGGAGACCTGCAGTGTTGTGGGGTTTTTTTTTTGTTCCTGTACTTGGTGATACTGAGTACTAGCACTTCAGCAGACCCAGCCCTGGGATTGGCTGAGGGAAAAGGGAGCCAGTTGAGCACCAGCTCCTTTGCTTTTTTTTATTTTTTTTTATTTATTTTTTTTTTTTTTTAAAAAGGCACTGGAGACACTGGTGACATTATAGTTCCTAGGGGCTGATATTTTTTTTACTTCACCCAAAAAAAAGCAATTTTCCCTCCTCTCCTCTCCCCGCCTTATATAAATCCCATCACCAGTATCCTCAACAACAGCTGGAAATCTCTGGACCAGTGGACAGTATTCTAGAGCAGTAGACATTTCTTTGTTCTAAGAAAAGTGTTTTTAATTGATCTCGTAACAATTATCAGCTCATGGAAAGAGAGACTCCATACTCAAAACTGAGATTTGTACTTGATGGAGTACTACTACTTTTGCATTAACCTGCCCTCGCTTTTTTCATAGAATTCTTACACAAAAGGTGTCAATCAGTATTTACCTAATTCCCCAAATTTTGTCACTCCAATAACAGAAAATTGATCTTGTAATACATTCACGTGGTCCTAATGAATGGTTTCAATTTTTGGAACTCTCTCCCCAAGATACTTGCTCATATGTTTTGGGGACCATATTATTGATCATTGTTTGAGCACCATATTTAGGCTGCCATTTTAACCTTGTGGCAAGAATCACTGTACTTATGCAATTAATATTATATAAGTAGACTAATTGGTGAAAGTTTCATCTGTTTGCTGTGACTTCCGTCCAAAATGCCTTTTGCATATTTTTTACCAAATTTCAAGAACTATCATAACAAAGTCTCAATCCAGTAAAGCACATAAATATGCACTTTAGACATCTGAGTACACCCATTTCAGTCAATGGGTCTAGTTTCCATCTGTGTTTAATTGCTTTGTTGTGTCAGGGCCTAAAACATCAGTGGATATTAACAGAGGGGGCTATCATTCTTTGTGGCTGCCCAAAGTTTATTCAAGCAGCCGTTGAGGCCTGATGTATACAAACTGTCAGGAAGCTTCAGAAAGAGAAGGGTAAGCCGCACTGGATTTCATAGCTTGTCCTAATGGGGGGTGCAGTTGGCTGTATGATATTGCTTCATTTAACCAGACTTCATTCCTGCTTATTATGCAATTACATGCAGCTGTCTTCCTGAAGAATGCAGACACTGGGCCCAATTTTTCATTCAGTTATATACTTACAGAGGTACATCCCATCAGTTGTGTCCATGTATATAATTTGTCCTATTTTCCAATAGGCAGTTGCAGAGCACAATTGAAAAAATATATTTCCTTTGTCTGCAGTATTTGAACACTTCTGGTTTCTTATTCAGTTTTCTTGATTTGGAAAATTTGTTTTCCACTGCATAAAAAATATTGCATGTGGATTTCTTTGGCCCTGTAGAGGATGAATGAGGCTGGTACACTTAACATGTGTTAGCATTCTCTGTTGCTTTGATGACTGCTTCTGCCCTGTAATTGTGTATTAGTATGCATGTTTAATTCACTCATGCTGTAGAATATGGATCATATGCTTTTCCTTTTCTTAGGGTTAGGCTGACAGTATCTGCTTAAATAAGACATGCTAAACTGAGATAAAGCTGCGTTAACACAACTTAATTCCTACTATGACTATTTTAAAACTTCCTGGATTCTCTTTGCTTTCTTTTGTTGGTGGTACTGGAAGAAAGGAATCGATATAGGAACAAGTGATTTAACTTATTGGCAGAGTAGTAAACATGTAAAAAGGTAAAAATAGTTATACTGAAATCTGACATCCTTCTTGGCCATGGAATTATACTCCACTCAAAGACAATTTAGTTTTCATCTAAAACAGTGTGGACCAGACATAATACTTGCTCTAAACACATCATACTTCCTCTGCACAATAAGCTAACTCTCACTATAGGGAATACAAAATAATCATAGGAATCCCTAGTTTGGGCTAAATACCTTTGCTTCAGATTTTTCCTTTATATTAGGCTTAATCTGATGGGATGTGTGTGTTTCTTAGAACACGGAAATCTTAATTCCTTGAATAGTACCCTGATATGGATCCACAAACAGTAACCTGTACCAAGAACATCTATCATTGATCAAATTGCTGGTATCTAGAAAATGTTTCTCTCTTACTACAAAATTTCACATGACTATAGTCGAGTCCTCTTTTTAAAGCAGATTATTTTAAAATGTCAATTAATTCTTATGTTACCTACCTAGTGTGGTAGGAAGAAAAACTGTACACTAAACAAAACATCAGTCATGTAACAGCACTTTAAAAGACTAACAAAATAATTTAAGTGATGAGCTTTTGTGGGGCAGATCCACTTGTTCAGCTCTGGAAATAGTGCTGAAAATGAACTAGCATGACGAATATGTAACAGAAATAGAATACAAAAAACAAATAAAAGAAATGAAAACTGATAAATCGGTTGGGGGGCGAAGGATGGGGAGGAGGGAAAAAATTATTTAATCCAAGTGTCTATTAAGTTAAGTGACTTTCCTGAAATCACGACAAATATCAAAGATGGGGAAGCTGTCTTTATAATACGTAAGATAATTGCTATCGCTATTAAGATCAAGTCCTAAAGTGTCGAATACAGGAATAAATTCTTGTTCAGATGTCTACCTTTGTAATCTGGTGTTAAAGTCTCTTTCTTGTAGAACACAGATTCTTAGGTCTTTAACACTGTGGCCTACTCCATTGAAATGCTCACTGACAGGTTTATGTGCATTCGGATTCCTAATGCCTGATTTGTGTCCATTCATTCTTTGGGGAAGTGATTGTCCAATATACATAGCAGAGGGGCACTGCTGGCACATGATGGCATATATAACATTAGTGGAGGTACAGGAATATGAGCCCATGATCTTGTTACTGGTGTGGTTCGGTCCACCTCCCCCCACAGCTGATTTTAGTTTTCATTTCGTTTTTTGTTGTTTTTTGTTTTCTGTCTCTCTGGTATATATTTGTCATGCCAGTTCATTTTCAGCACTATTTCCAGATCTGAAGAAGTGGATCTGCCCCATGAAAGCTCATCACCTAATAAATTGCTAGTCTTTGAAGTCCTACGGGACTGCTTTTTTGTTTTGTGAAGATACAGGCCACATCTCTAACTGTTCACTAAGTCTATCCCACAGGTTATTGCATTTCTTACTTAGGTGCATGTCCCACTGATTTCATTCTCTTTTATGCAGTAAGAGCTGGATCCCTTGTATTTAATAGGAGTTGTACTTGAAGCAGCATGCAGAATCAGGTCTTACACTAGGAAGTGTTTGCCTGTTGTCATCAGAATAGAAGCCTGTTTCCTTCTGACTAAAGAAAATGTTACCAAATGAATGGTAAAGTAATTCTGCAATAGTTATGAAGACTGAAGGATAAAGCCAAGATGACTGTAAAAGGGCATTTTCTCATCAGAGAGTCAAATTGACAAACCAAGTAATAAATCACGTATAGAGTCTCCACTCTTCATAAATATTAGTATAAAGTCTAAAATGACTTACTACTCTAAAATCTATATCTGTACCATTTAATGTATACCAGATTCAAAATGTTAAATATTTTTTGGCTAGAGCAGTGAGCCTAAGCCTGATTCAATTGAAGTCAGTCAAATTCCCACTTACTTGCATGCATAATATCAGATGCTGCCTTTTTATAGAGTTGTACTCTGCCCTGTAAGGTTGATGACTATGATGTAATGGGGGAAAAAGATCTCATTAACTCTGATGAGCCTCTTTTCTGTTTCCGGAGGGAGAAAAACACCACGCCAGTTAATTTCTAAATTGAATAGTTGTCTATCTTTTCTCAGTACATTTGGGGAGTAAAGGCAAAAGGAGAGGGTGCAGCTATGCATGATGAATTTTGCTTTTTGTTTGAAGTAACCACAATACCTATATTTTAATATTTCATATTTTTTCATTTCTCTTAAGACACATGCAAGAAAAGTATGAAGTGTGAGCAGCATGTATTTATAAGGTGCATCCTAGTCATAAGAGCACGTGGCAAAAGTAACTTCTCCCCACCACTCTTGTTTACTGTCAGTCCTAAAGCAATTACATGAAGCACCAGGATAAGGAGGTGGAGCTTTTCGTTCACCATAGCTCCCAGCTCCCTTCCCTTTTCTCCTGTTCTCTTTACTCCTCCCCTATCTCTCTCTCTCTCGCTGATCATAATAAGCAGTTTCCTTACAGACTGTAGACTGATCTACAGTTTGTTTGGTGTGCACATGCAGAGGACGAAGAAAATACAGCAGTAGGTGCCATGGGCCAGCTCTGCTGCTTTCCTTTCTCAAGAAATGAAGAAAAAATCAGTAAGTGTGACTGTTCTGTGCAGTACTGTATGCTTCTGACTGTTGTGTGCTGCTATTTTAGATTGAGTGTACAGCTAGGGAAAGCAGACAATTATCTCTTGATTTTTTAAATAAAGGAACCACTTGCAGAGGCTGGGTAGGGGGTATGTGGAGGCTAACTGAAAAATGTTAATTTTTTTGGTAATAAGAAGCACAAAAATGTGAGTGATTTACTCTGTCATTATACTGGCAGCTCATTTCTGCTAGCAGATAAACTGAGTCGAATATTATAAACTCTGTATTACAGCAACATTTAAAAAACTTAGATATACAGTAAGAGATGGGGGGTAATTTGATATTGAAAGTTAACGCATTTAAGGGTAAGCTCATTAGCTCTACATATCTGGAAACATTTTGTTGATAGAGTGGCTGAAAGGTGATAAGAGATCCCTAGTTATTTTGTCCTTTAGGGTGTCATTCAGATATGCAATTTTAAGATGAGCAAGTGCACTGCACCTCTGCAAGCAGAATCATCCTCAGTGTGTTTAGAATGTCAGTCAGGCATATTTCCATTTCTGTTTGTATCCTGGTGAAATGCAAGTTTTTTAATCCTCCTGTACTCTGAATCAAATTAGCTAATTTGTTTGGAATGCTAGGGTTTTTAAATATGTGATGTTTCTCTTAAAGTTTGGTCACACGATGAAATATTTACTTTAGACTTGCTACTCAGTGAAACATTTCCAGCCTTTATGTCAAAAAATCCAGCCAAATTTCTGTCACTTTGTTTCTGAATTCAGTTTTAGCTAGAGCCACATAATTCATAAACTATGGGCCAGGGAATCCAGTTTTCTACATCTGGTTTATATTTCCTGTTCCTAAGGAAGCAGTCTAGGCAAAGATAAAAATTAAAGCCTCCATCAGTTACAAAATAAAACTCTCCACCAATAACGCGGTAGACTCATACGTCTTTCAAGAAGGCAAGGTGACCACTTTGCCATGTTTTGCTTTTTATAAAGGAGGAAAAGAATACTGTAAATTCTTCGTTTATTTAAAAAACCCACAAAAACACACCAGCAAGGTAGGCTTTAAATATCTTTTAACACTTCTTCCGTATTCTTCATGTGTTTCCTTCAAAATGAAAAACTTAAGTTCCAACATTCAGTAACCAGCTCATCTTTAACTTACAAAATAGGCGGAGCCAGGCAACAAGCAGCAGGTCTTACCTAAGTCAGAAAAAAGTAATGGATTCTGTCAGGCCCCACCCATCTCACCCCCTGCATACTCCTCTGTCTCACTACCCACCCCTCTTCTAGCCTTTCCTCCAGGCGCCACTCTTATTAGATAGTTCTGTGAATAACAATGGAAATAGCTTTTAGCAAAATACAGCCTCAAGGAGCTTGCAGTCTGACACATGCAGGGTGACAGTTCAGTAGATATACCGGCAAAGGACAAAAAAAGCACTAAAGTAGCACTTCAAAGACTAACAAAATAATTTATTAGGTGAGCTGTTCTGGTATGGCTATTGTGTGAAGAAGTGGGTCTGTCCCACAAAAGCTCACCTAACAAACTATTTTGTTAGTCTTTAAAGTGCTACTTTACTGCTTTTTTGTTTTGACAGTATATAGACTAGCACAGCTTTCTCTCTGTTACTAATCAACATGCATGGCAAAGGACAGTGTACGATGACTTTAGCATGAAGAGGAAATTGGCATAGTTAACAGAGGGCAAAAAATAGTAGAGGGCAGCACAGAAGAGAGGGCTTGTTGAAATGGAGAATTGATGTATGACATACTGCTAACTTGCCATATAATCAAGCTCTGGGAGTGGGAGAAGGAGACACAGGTAACAGTTACGTGGGTTGTGGAAAAGAAAAGAATGAAAGGGTAGTTTTGGAGGAGACGAGAAGCAGCAACACAGTCTGAGTTTTGCAAATCTGTGATGGTTGGGGAGGGACTCAAATGTTTTATAAGGAGAGGGGAAGTCAGTAGAAGGATTTGTTGAAGATGGAATATTTGGTTGGAGTAGAAGGAGAGCATTTCATCTATAAGCTTTTACCTTAGGCCACCACTCTCTTTTCCAAAGAGGCTACATCTATACTACAGTCCTCTTTTGAAAGAGGAATGCAAATGAAGCTCTGATTTGTGTCTCACTTCATTTGCATAATGTAATGCAATTGCTTTTTCAGAAGTTTAAAAAAAAAAACAAAAAAAAAACCACACACCTTTTTCAAAAGAGCCCTTAACCTGAAAAAATGAGTTCTTTAGAAAAAGGGTTTTTTCCCCACCAAAAGAACCATCTACATTGCTTGTTTTCTGAAAAGTCTCTTCCAAAAAAGTGATCACATGAGATTATGCAAATGAAGCATAAGATTTGTAAATCAGCACTCCATTCGCATTTTTTTATTTTCCTCATTTGTGTTCTTCTTTCGAAAGAGGAATGTAGTGTAGACATAGCCAGAGAGAAAGAGAGGGGAAAAAAAAGGATCTACTTGTGCTCCTTGCTGGCACTTGTCTCATTACTTCACTGAGTCTCATGTATTGCACAAAGTTCTTCCTCCCACTGATTTCCCAGAAGTGCTACATATGGTAGTGTGTTCAGAATAGCTATGCCACAATCAAATGGGAGGTTTAAAGCTCGGCAGAGAAATGGCACAAGAAAAATGGCCCACACATCTATTTTCATCCTTCTGGTGATCCAGCCTGATGGTTGTCTCTTCAAGGAATTGTGTAGGGGAAATTGAACAGGGCTTTGTACTGCCAGTAAACTACCTTGTACAGCAAACATTAAGATGGAAACCATACCTGTGTAATGGTTCTGTATAGAAATACAGGGCACTTCAGGTAGAGTCCAGGATTTGTGGTAAATACTGAATTAAAATGCCACAAGAGTTACTGCTTGATTGTAAGATTCCTTCAACTGAAGTTTCTGAGCTTGAATATTGTGAATAAGCATGCCTCGCTAAAAGGAGAATAGGTAGCTCACTGAGGTATTTCTTACTTTAGAGCTTTTGGTTTAAATCTAACTTGGGCCAGTTCTGAATGACTTTGCCCTTAATCAACCGTCTAATCCACATGATAAAGCCATTGCAAAATTTAGCACTCCTGGATATCTGTGCTCAGGAAAGTCTGTGGGTGTTGGCTGGTCAACATTAAGACACATTACTGAGGATTTGTGGGGAAGTTTGCACAACCTCTACTTATTTGTTCTGTCAAGCCACAGCTCTTGCCTGCATGAGCGTTAATGTTTCTCCTGCCAACCCCTCTGCAGAAAAGATGCAGCACTGTGACACATGGGGCCAAATTCTGTATTTTGTTATATCTCACCACATCTTTGTTAGTGCTGTGGCATCACCATAACAAAGCTTAATTTGCCTCACTGTGTGGTTTCTGAGTGAACAAGTTTCCTTGGCATAGTTAGGGAAAAATCTTTTTCTGAGAACCTACCTTGTGCAAATGAGCTTGGTGCTCAGGAATTCTGTGAAGGGGAGCAGGGAAAAATTGTCTCCCTCGCTCCTCTTTGTGCGGAACGAGACACTCAGTAAAGGCTATTACAGTCGAAAGCAGCAGTAAACTCTATGGCTGTAGTGACTCATCTTTGCAGGGGAAGGAACAGAGAAGCTACGTAGTGGCAAATAATTCTGGCCCATGCCCCACCTCCAGCTTTATGCAGGCCCTCGAAAAATCTTACCCTCATTGGTATAGCAGACCCACAGAGATTCTATTATGGAGTAACAGAATGGAGTATGAAGCGGTGTGTCTCCCTTACAAGATACATACTGCAAAATCATACTGTACCCTATTCTAGTGTTGCACTCAAGGTTCGTATACTCTGCTGAGGTTGGAATAAAAATTGGTTGGATGAGCGAGAATAATGATTTTATGGATTACATAAATTGTGAGTTATGATTTATTCTAAATAAATGTAATGGGATGAAAAAGTGCCAGAAAAGAAAACCAGGAGTCAAATTCTGCCTTGATGACATCTGTTACATCCCCCTGAAATCAGTGGGGAGGCAACAGGTGTAAAATTTGGCAGTGTATTCCAAGAGACTTATGAAAGGGGTGGTGTATATGCCAACAAAGCATACATGAAGTATCTTAGTATGGAAGAAAACTTTAATGTTTGTATTGTAAACAGAAATTATACTTACAAAGCTGTATTGTATCCAAGATACTGGACACTATTTCCTTAATTTGATAAGGAAAGATTTCATACTGAGGCTTCTCTTAGCACAGATAGGGTTGCTTTCATACCACCCTGTCTCAAATTGTGGTTCTATGATACTTTTCATAGGAGCTAGACAGACTTGATTTGCTGCCATCAGTGTCAAACATGCTTTTCTATTTTCTGGTTCCATTATCTGTTCCAGCATTACAATCAATTCTTGTGGATATACAGGGCCAAAAGCATCAGGGAGATAAACCCATTCAACTCGCTGTATGTAAAAGGATTGTGTCCATTTATGCTAGGGATGAATTGGAGCTGGAAAGAAAGAGAGAGCGAGCATGCACGCACACATGCACACACACATTTAATGCATTTATTTATATTTTAGCAAAAGCATGTCAGTGCGAGAACTATTTTCATGTGTCTAAACGGTCTTCTTGTGGGGCTTATTGTCTGGACTGAGGACACTGGTAGCCTTCTTATCACCTGCTGAATTTCATATTAATTTGTCAAAGTTGTAATTGTATGAAATGTGTATGAATAAACCTCAAAAGCTGTCATTTTTTTACAGTTTACTCTGCCTCAGATATCTATTAGCTCTATTGCCATCCAACATTAACTCTGAAACAAAGGACTTGCATGCCTGTTGGGAAAGCATACAAGTGTGAATGAGGACTGTAAATGCTGCATATTATATATATGAAAAATAAAATTATTGGATCAGAAACACTACAGGTCAAATCAAAGAATATGAAAATTGTTTGAACGCTGGAAAGGGTAATCTCGGAGAATGGCAGTGAATGGTAATTTGAGATACCATAACCATGTTTTGGTTTAACAGGTGAAACATTTAATATGTTGCTCACTGGGTTCTTTTAAAAAATGATTTATGGGGAAGTTAGTGTTCATTGAATTGGATACATGCAAATACTTGTGGAAGTAAGTAAGGGAATGAACATAGTGATGGACGGGGAGGGAGCGGGTATTACGTGAATAAGGGCCATACAAATTTTCAGACAACTATGCCAATTATTCTTAGTCCTGACCAATGGCATGTATGCTCTCTCAGGCATGAGCAAAAATGATACACTGGTTCTGCGGAGTGAATGTTGTTGGAGAGGAGACAATCATTTGGGCCTTGAACCAGTTTTGATAAAAAAAAAAAAATCCAAAAAGTGGCATGGAAAAACAGGCGTAAATTAAGATATATAAATTACTATATACCCATCACCTGATACATTCATCATTTTTTTACTGGAATCATAGAAGCTGAATTCATTGATGTTTGTGAAGTGCTCTGAGATTAGAAAGCCCTGTAAGAATGGAAATTATTTCTTCATGGCCAACCCAAAATCCCCTTCCATGAATTTTCAGCAGCAGAGCCACTGTTCTTGTTTTGACTCTATAGCTCTACTTCGGCCTACACCTAATTTCTCCAGTGTACTGCTGAGAATGGATGTAGGAGGGACCATTGGCTGTCAAAAGTGGACCCAGGATAATGAATCTGGGTGATAGCAAGGATGGTTGTTGTTGATAGTGAAAGCGATTTGGGGGGGTGGGGAAGAGGAGGTTTGAGAGGGAAGATGAGGTCTCTTGAGGCCAAGATAAGCTGGATCTGATGGTAAATCATAGAAAAGATGATGTAGAAGAGACAGATTGGGATGGACTGGATGAAGACAAATCTGTAGTACAGTAAACTTTTTCATATCTGGCAGCCACAAGACAAAGAGGTTGTCAGATATTCAAATAATCTGGATAATAGAGAGGTATACCAAGGAAATCATAACACTGAAGAAAAACAAGATTAGATATTAAGAAAAAATATGCAGGGTACTTTATTTAACAGTACTGTAGACTTATACCGTAAACTGTTTTATCTAGTAACGAGAGCGCCTTGTTAGTCTATATACTATCAAAACAAAAAGCAGTCAAGTAGCACTTTAGAGACTAGCAAAATAATTTATTAGGTGAGCTTTCATGGGACAGACCCACTTCAGACCATAGCCAGACCAGAACAGACTCAATATTTAAGGCACAGAGAAGCAAAAACAGTGATCAAGGAGGACAAATCAGAAAAAAAAAAAGATCAAGGTGAGTAAATTCAAACAACCAGAGTTCTCAGTTAACCAGCATTGCATTGCATCCCATCCCAGCCAGCCCCTTCTGACTCTGGCATCCTCTGCTCTCCCACCCAGTGCCTACCACCCAGAGCAGCCACCGCTCAGAGCGGTGCAGTAGCTTCCCCCAGAGTAGCTCTCCACCCAGTGCTCACTACTGGCAGTGGCTCCTTATGTGGCCACGCAGCAGTGGCTCCTCAAGCGGTTGCACAGCAGCCGACCCCACCAGGGGCTCCCTGCTCCAGACCCTCCCCAACTTGCTGTGGGGCAGGAGCTCCCCACCCAGTGCCTGACCCCGGTAGTGGCTCCTCGAGCGGCCTCCTGTCCAGCGCCCACCATGGCAGCGGCTCCCAAATAACGGTGTGGCAGCAGCCCCGAGCGGCTCCCCAACAAGCGACCGCCACTGCACCAGCTCCCTGCATGGCCGCATGGCAGCTGCTCCCACAGCGGCTCCTGACCCAATACCAACCACCGGCAGTGGCTGCCCACACAGCACAGTCGCGCCCAAGCTCAGCAAGCGGCTCTCCGCCATCCCAACCAATAAGGTAGTGAGGCAACAGTTGAGCAGAAGCTGACACTTGGGTGCGGGGAGATGAACTTTGTTATTCGGCATAGTTAACTGTCCGGCAGCCTCCTGGTCCCAGGGCTGCCAGATTTAAAAGTTTACTGTACTGCATTTGTATTTACTTTCACTGTACTGTAAATATGGAAAAATGTAAATTAAAATTTACTAATGGTTAAAATGCCGGTTATTTGAGAGTTCCAGAGGATAGAATGCACAATGTGAGTTTACAGCAGAGGCATAAATTGGAGTTAAGTATAGTGAAAGTATTTTTTTAAATGCATCTAGCATTTGTGATTGTGGAGAATCAAAAATATGACCCAGTGCTGGCTTAAAAACTCACATAACAGAAGACAAAAAAGAACCCAAGATATATAGTACGTGTTTGGAAATGGCGGTACTGCAGCGGGAAAGAGAAACAATAAGCGTAATTGTCAAAAAAAGAGATACTGAAAGAATGGCCAAAGAGTCAGAACCATCAATAGGAGAGAAAGTCCCAGCCAGATAAGATGTAGAAATGTGTGATGTACGGTGCTGAAAAATAGAACATCTTTCTGCAAAGATGAAGTATAAGCCCTGAGATACGGTGAGGGTAAAATTGGTAGAGACTTTTTTTTTTAAAACATGGAGAGAGCCGAAGTCAGCCATACATCCTAGACAGTGTGTGAAATGTTTGCATATTTAACTAGCTTTATCATCTGTTACAGAATGGTTGTGTGATTAAGGACTTTGAATCAAGTAACAGGTTTCAATTCAGACATTTCTGTAACCCTTTTTAAAATTGGGCCACATGATCCCACTGCATGAAGATTCATGTTAAATGCAAGTAGGATAGCAATGCAAAATAAGATCACAATGCAACAATTTATTCTGTCTTCCAGCAGATTCATAGGATTGCAAATATTAGGTCCTTCTCCACATCACTACAGGATGTTTTAGCTGTAAAATTCATTGCAATCTATAGAAATACTGGTGAGTTGAGTCATACCTGATTGCTTTACTGTTCGGTTATTTTATTGGTGGAAATATAGCAGAGTTTATATTACATATTTAAGGGCTTTGTTGACTATTTATTCCTAAAACAGAAAAATGAAGACAGTTGGTGTATAATCAAAAAAGCAGATTTTTGTTTGACGCCCCCCTTGTAATTGATTTAAAGAGAGCAGCTGTAGATCAGTGAAAATTATAATCTTGCTAGCAAGTCAAAGATGTATATACCATTTGCTTTGGTGGGTGTGCTTTGTATTGTATATTTAACAGAACTTTCTATCTCTAGAGTCACAATTCTAGCTGCCCTTGTGACGATGTTCTTTGCAACAATTTAATATGCCACATAGCATCTTTCCCAGGGAAATCAGAGTTCAATGATTATTTAATCTGGAGCATTCGTTAAGGTGCAGAGCAGCCTCACCAACTGACAAGCCACATTAACAAATGGTTTACAGAGGTTTGTATCAGGTAAAATCCTGCAGAGGGCTCCTCAGGTGGGAGTGGAAGAGTTTGACAAGTGGCTGCAGCTTTCCATGCATTGGAGAGGGGTGGCTTTATCACTCAAGGACTGGGTAACACAGGCCCCATGGCTGAGTCAATGCATCTGCTCAGTAGTCTCTACTGGTGTGGAGCAGTGGCTGTAAGGCTGCCCTGCTCTGTGGCAACATTAAGCGTGAGCAGCAACATACACCCCACCTTTAAGGAAAAAGCCTTTGCCATGAAAAAGTTCTTCCTGGAGCAGCAGGAGGTAATTTTTATTTTACTGCACCAGCTCCAGTGAATCTGGTCCGCTGATTTCTATGCAAGTTAATGCTTTCAGCACATCAGAGGGCCAGTCTCTGTTCAACATATTTACATAGTTTATTAAAATAGGAGAGAAAGGGCTATTAATTATTCCTGTAACCACCCTATTGTATAGCCAAATGTCCAAAACAGTTATTGTTGCTCCATAAAATAAAAAGTGATAGTATTTTGGAATATAGCAGATAATGAAAACCCCTAACACCTTTATCATGCCTAAACCTCATGAGAATCATCCTGCTCTCTGTTAAGTCTGAACATCTTCTGGTCCTTACAGTTAAAACAATTAGGCTACATCTAAACTACAGCAATCTGTGGTCAGAAGTTACTGTCGGAAGATACCTTTTGAACACGCTTCTGTCAACAGATTGTGGCCAAATTGCCAAGCAGATTGCAAGAGCGATTTGGTCTCTCAACAGAGAGCAGCTGGACTGACTAGCCGCTCTCTTGACAGAGCAGCCAACCAGAAGCACAGCAGACAGGGCTGCCCAGTGACCTGGAAGAGGTCTGTTGAGAGA
The DNA here is from genome assembly GCF_033958435.1 of Carettochelys insculpta. Lineage (NCBI taxonomy): Eukaryota > Metazoa > Chordata > Testudines > Carettochelyidae > Carettochelys > Carettochelys insculpta. Next base: position 108,303,172 of record NC_134139.1, on the reverse strand, counting down.
GGCCCCCGCAGGAGCATCCACATAGCTTTGTTGTTGACAAATTCTGTTGAGAAAGGTCTTCTGCCTCATGGGGGAGAAGCAGAAAGCTGTCAACAAAAATGCCGAGTATATGGACAGAACGCATTTTTAGTGTGAACTCAGAGTTTTGTGGACAAAACTCTAATGTAGACATAACTTTAGTGTGCATTTATTCGTTACTTCTGCTGGTAAATGTACTGTGTAGCCTGATCTCATGTTTCTGTACTAAAATCAGTATAAATCCATGTAACAGTTTGATATACAGTAGCTTCTTCAGCATGCTAGTCATATTGTTAAAGCTGCAGTGGGTAATTTAACGATGTCCCTTTTGATCTAGCAAAGAGAGAGGGCATCTTAAAAATGGCGTCATTTATAACTGATGGCTGTTGGTGGCTTATGAGAAGAGAAGTAGCAGTTTTGCTCTTGTTCCCAGTTGACTCATCTCCACACACAAAAATTACAGTTACGGGCACTGTGGGTACATTTGTCAGGCTTACCATTGAGGCCAGTGACTGAATGGTTAATCATTTAACCCTATAGTTCCAATAGGAGGTACTTTAAAGGATGGTGGTCAGATACTTTCAAGGCCATTGCCAGCTGTTGGTATAATATTGCAAAAGAAAACAAAATTTTTATCTAAAGAGAAGCTAGACTGTCTCTCTAGAGATGAAGATAGAAAAGTTAAACTTTAAGTTTGTGGCAGAATGGGGCACTGAATTCTTCTGCTTCTCATTATTCTCCTTTGTGCTGTTTAAAACATGCTGCCAAAATTACTGTTTAGTACAATGTTACAAGGTCAGCCAGTCCATTTTGTACAATTAATGCGTTATAAACTACGCTACATGGAGAGATTTCCAAGAGTTTTATTAGCTGAGGGGTTTGTTCATTGATTTTCCGAGGCATTTCACTCAAGAGAGCCATTTCAGTGAAAGGATAGAGTCAGAAAGAAATATAACTCATTGTAAAGATTTGTTCATTGCTTCTCTTTATTGGATCTACCTCTGTTCCTGGTAAAATCAGTGCCAAAACTCCTGTAGGCTTCAGTAAGAACAGGATGGTGCTTTGTTAGGGTGTTTATACATCAGTTATAAATTGTCTATCACAGATCATTTCTTTATCCAAATTACAGTAGATGCAAAATAGCTTTGGGATTACATCCAGAAGTAATACATGGGACCTTTGGGACACTTAAAGATAAAGAAAAACTTGGATAACTGCCTAATGCTTGTTCTGAATTATTTGGCTGCTTTCAAGAGGCTTATACTTCCTGCGAATAGGAGCAAACCCTGGTATGATAGGAGTTCAAGCAGCCTGGTTGTTTCCGTAGGCCAGCAGTTGCAGAGGTACAGTAGAGCCGAAGAGAGCGCTTAGTAACATTGTGATTGATATTTGGAAAATAAAATGTGAAAAAAGCATTGCAGCACAAACCACTGTGTAATTAGTATTGGCTGACATAGGGCTAAGCCTTTCAGTCCTTCATCTTTCTTCTAGCAAAGCTCCTAAAGTAGGTTAACTCCACTTGCAGCTAGTTAGGTTTTGTAAATCTGCAAAGTAGGCAACAAATATCCAATAAAATACTTGAATTAAAAGAAATGGTTTTGGACATAACTTAGTGGATAGCAGCTTTTTTCCCCTCTTAAAGAGGAAAAATTTCTTGTTAACCATAGATCTCTGAACTGGGAACATAATTTAAAAACATTCATTAATGATTCCTGGCTGTGTTCACTAAGGGTATCATGATTTTTTTTTTAACCCACAAATTTATTTCCATATTTTAAAGAAAATGGTACTTATCTGTTAGTGATGCATTCCCAGAAAGCTCCAACACATTAAAGGTGACCTGTGAAATCTAACAACAATACTGAACATAATTTACGGCTTGTAATATGTCAGAGAAGCAGCTTCAGATGGAATATTTCACCAAAGCACATTAGCCACATTTTAAAATTCCCACTGAACTCACAAGTAAAACCTTTTAGGTGAGAGAAAACATTTGTGGTGAGACTCAAATGATGGTGGAATTATTATGCCAGACCCTCAGCTACCATAAATTGGAATAACTCTATTGAAATCAATGGAGCTGTGCTGATTTACGCTAACAGAGCATCTGGCCAGTCAATTGGCAGGGCTGCAGGGAGATGGATGAAAATAATCAGCCACCCTGTTTATTAGCAGTACTTTTATAAATAGCAGAAGTGATATTGGTTCAGATGGGAGGCCAATGTTCGTTTTTCTTTGTAAAGAAGTTAGATCTACAAAGTAGATACTAGGAGAGATGGCTGGGCTTCTTTGGAGTCAGACTGGCTTTGTGCTACCTACTGCTCTGGCAAAAGCCATTCAACATAGGTTTTAAAAAAGGAAAGGGAGTGTGTATCTGAGATGAGACAAAGATAGATAATGATACTGTTTTCCTCCTCTAATTGTTGCTTTGCTAAGATCTCAGATTCTCTCTTACCTTCTCAGGTCTGCCTCAATTGCTGGAAGGGGAGGAGGAGGAAATACATTTACGAAGTCTAAACTTGCTTAAACAGAACTAATTTTTAGCAATGTAAAACCAGAGAATAACTTCAGTAATTGTTCTGTATGGAACTGTTGCCATTTAGGAAGAGAATAGTATTTTATTTAGATTTTTAAAGTGGACTGAAACAAATGCAGGAGCTAGACACTGGCTCATAAATCAACTTCATTTTATGTTTAGCCCAAATAGACTGAATGTAGACCTGACACCTTTTCTTTTTAAAGCTACTGATATATTTATTAACATTATTCAGCTACAACCTCAGTTATGATAGCATTGTAACAAAAGCAAGAATAGGCAGGGGCTGCTATTTTAAAGAAGTGCTGCTTGCTATCCTACAGTACACTGTTGAATAAAGCAAAATAACATGATTTTGTTTATTCATTATCCCAGCTATAATCAGATGGCATTAGTTATCTCTGGTGGTGTTAGAGTCCTTTATTTCAGTGAATGCTCTAGACCAAATATTTCCTGATCCCCATCCATCTTAAGTGTCAGAACTTTAATTTTTTCCATTCTAATAAAACGGCAAAATGCTTCCCTCCCAGACAGTTGGGTCACTTTTCATTTTGTTTCTGGCATTGTGCCTCCCAGCTCAGAAAGAAGAATGTCTGTGGGGCAAATGGATTTATTTCAGAGAGACTCGGTCAATACTTTTCAATTTTCTTTAGGTTCTGTAAATTTCAGTTTCTTTTTACATGTATGAGATTTGTATTAGTTTCCTTAACAGTCCTTTTTCCTCAGAGACTACCCTTCCTCTGATCACCTGAAGTAAAATTGTTACTTATCAAATTCTTTGCCAATAAAAAACCCAGGATATTTTAAGAAATGCTAAGAAAATAAAATATGGATGAGTGGTAGAATATGTAAACCAAAACACCAAAATAGCTATTTGGACATTGATCACATCTAGAATGAACAGATACCGCAAGGAACTGAGCCAACTGTTCCCTCACAAAGAGGAGGGTCTGAAAACACATCCACATAGTCATCTGTTAATCCCACATTTTACATATTTTTTGAAAGGACATCAACTTCAGTCTAGTGATGTCTGTGATGAGCTATCATTGAGAGGAATTTCCACACTGACCAAGGGTCAAGCTTGCCCTCATCCAGCATAGACTGGATCATGCTATTGGGATATAAAACCTATGAACTCTTGAATTACCAGTAAAATCTCCAGAGAGGTATCAAGCTGAAGCGTAAGCTACACTTGAAACCTTACAAGTCCCAGAAAATGCAAAAAAAAGTGTGATTCTCCTAGGCCACCGCAACATCAAGGAGGACCACAGTCTCTGTATTTAGACTTGGGTAGTCTGATCAAGTGCCAAGAAAACCCCACAGGCCAGCGTAAAGTACCAGCCAGAGATTGTAACAACTGCTCTCCCAAACTGTATGTAGTCTCCACTCTGACACATTGAGGACAAGAAAACTAGAAAGTAGTTTGTTTTTTTCCCTTTTTTACATACTGTTTTCTCTTTTATTCTTTGGCTAGGATGCCCATCACCTGTACTGAAGATTTTTTTCTCTAGATCTTTTAATGAATGTGAGTCAAAAAAGCACATGTAATCAAATTGTGAACAAACCTTATTTCAAATAACTTCACATTACCCTCAGTCATCAACGCATGCTTGCATAAAACTGCTCTGCCCCCAAAAGGGAAGTTTTAGTATGTATATATCGTAGTAGTGATAAATCAGTCCAGAAGAAGAGTCACACATAGATGTCATCTCAGATGGCAACATGGAAGGCATCTTAAATAGTTTTCCTGGGCTGAGAAGTTAACTCTGCCTCCTTAGGCTTCTGCAACTAATACTAAGTATACTCAGACAAGATTGCCGTTGTCATTTGGTACCATATTCATGAAAGCGAGACCTGAGGCCAGATTCTCTCCTGGTACAATTCCACTGAAGCAAACTGCCTCAGCTACCATAAATTGGAATGGCTCCATTGAAGTCAGAGGAGCTGTGCTGATTTACACTAACAGAGCATCTGGCCAGTCAGTTGGCAGGGCTGCAGAGAGATGGAGGAGAATATCAACTACCCTGTTTACTAGCAGTGCTTTTATAAATAGCAGCAGTGATATTGGTTCACATGGGAGGCCAATGTTCACCATTCAACATACTCAGTGTCAATAATCTGTAAATATAACCAGAACTCCTGCATAAAAAAAAACTAATGGCTTTCAGAAAGTCCTTTCATGATATAAACATTAAATAAAAAAGAGAAAACCACAATTTCATTGTAATTTGGAATTTCCTGTAGCTGGAACTCAGTAATTATTAGATTCAAATGTCACATTTGTCCCGTTCGGGCATGGTCTTAAGTCATCTTCGAACCTGTCAATTGTAACACTGCACAAAAACAAGAGGATGGAATATGGATTTTATCTGAAGTGTACAGAATTTTCCCTCAGTTGAAAAATTAATAAATGAATCTGTAGTACTACCTGGAAGAAACATAATGGAATAAAAGAAACAAAAGTGAAATGCAAGTTTGTAGTGAGATAAAACAGTCAAAGGGCCAGTGTCATATTGATGTACAGACAGGACAGTAAGAGAGAATCTCCTTTACATACAGCACTTACAAAATTCCACCAGGAATAGTATGTTCAGTTGTGGGCAGTATTACAAAATGATAATATGTAATAAGCTCAGAAAAGGAAATTACATTTTCAAAAGTGCCAAGGTGCCTTAGTAACTTAAGTCTCACTGGAAATTATTGGTTTTGAAAATAGGATTTAAGCTCTTTTGAAAATTTTACCCAATCATTACAGAAATGAAAAAGCAGGGGGAAGGACCAATTAAAAAGCAAAAAGATTAAAGAGCTAAATCTCTCGATCGCATTATGGCTATGGTTAAGATGGCACATGATAACCATCTAAACAAACCTATATGTTAGACTAGAAAATAATTATTTAGGATGGTATAGCATAGGATGGTATATCTATGAGTAATGGGATGAGAAGAAGGGAATATTTAAGATTAATTTCAGGGAAAATGTTCTGTTAGGAGCGAGATTGGTTTGTGGCATGATTTACTGAGGGAAATGTTTATCTGCTGTTTTATAACTTGTAAGTGTTTGGGGATAGGGATATCTTATTGAGTGTGTGCAGAAGCACAAATTGGCCCTCATTCTTTTATGTGATCAATGCAAATAAATAAAAGAATGACATTTCAAAGTGCTGCCTATCATTTCATCCCCCCAAGTCTCACGTTTTACAGCTTCATGTTACTTCAATCCTCATGAGCCATAGCTCACACTTAAAACTATGGAGAACAGATTACAGGATTAGATTTTGTTTACCAAATGCAGGCATCTCACAACAATCAGTGAGTTTACTTGCCTTAAGGAGAGCATAGCATAGGATCCTCATCTCTGTCCTCTATCTAATGTTTCATTTTTTCTTGTCTTCCAGCCAAACAGAAGTAAGGGAATATTTGTCTCCTTGAAAATTTCATTTTGAAGGCAAACAAAATTTGGGTTTAATACTTAGGTAAAGGAGAAAAAATCTGTTATATCTTTAGAGTCTAATTCTGCTCCCACTGAAGTTACTAGTAAAACTCCCACTGATTTCAGTGAGACAGGGTCAAGGATTGCCTACCTCCTGACCTAGTGGATGAGAAAAATATACTCAAAAGTGAGAAAACAAGAAAGATACTTAATGGCAGTTAGAGATCAGACACTCAGTTGGTGCCAATCAGTATAGTTCCAGTAATGCCAGATGGGGTGGGGACAGGGCTACATTGATTACCTCAGCTGGAAATCTAGCTCTAGATTTCTTTTGAATCAACATTTACAATGTTAGTTTGGATTTTATTTATGTAGTGGTGAAAATCTACACACTGTGGTAACAAAACTGCCAGGACACTAAAGAGGAAGAGAGAGAGAGGTTTTGGAGGCACTGGCAACAAAAATATAAGATTTAATGCATTCATGCATGTGTGGAGGAGGAAAGAGGAGTCAAATGAGCAGGACTCTAGGGATGAGGCAGAGATGGTCATGGTACTCAGCCTTTGACATAACAGATGAACTTCTCCCTGAGGATTGATTTAATTGGAGTAACACTAGGGGTACATCTACACTTATGGGAAGATCAACACACTGGTGTTCATTCTTTGACGGTTCAGTTTAGTGCACCTACTGGACATGCAATAAATCGAACTGTCATGGCACCCCTGTTGACCCCAGTACTCATGGCAGTCACAAGGAAAAAGGGAAGTTGATGGCAGAGTTTCTCCCATTGACCTCCCACTGTGGACAGCAGCAAAAGTCAGTTTTAGACAAGTCAACTTCAGCTATGTAATTCTTGCAGCTGGATTTGCATACCTGGCATAGATTATGCACCAAAGTGTAGCCCTGGCCTAGCAAAGAATTTGGCTCATTGGGTTTGAGGGGGTGGCAGTACAACCGGACAGAGATAGAGAGAGAGGTGACAATGGGGAACTGGTCAAATGACAAAAAGTTAGAGTGGAAAGACTTCTGTCATTCTGTAGAAGTGACAGCTCAACCTTAAGGAATGAATGGAGGGGATGTCCCAATGGCAGAAAAAGAATAAAAGGAAAAAGGTCAAGCTTGGTAGATTCTGAAAGAAGATGGTGCCACCAGAAGAAGCCCTGAAAGAGTAGTTGCAACAATAAGAGGAGCAGGAGTTCAGAGAGAAGCTAGGATAGTTGAGAAGGATCCAATTACAGATTAAAGTATAGTCCTTTTCAGTAGCATGAATGCAGTCTAGAACGGATGCAGCTTTATAAGCCTGGTGTGGCTTTATGCTACAAAAGAAGTGTAATTTATAGGGAAAAAATCTTGATTATTTGGATGGGGAATTGAGAATTATTTGACTGATCTAGGAATAATGTGTAGGGTAAGGACCATTGATTTAAATACAGGAACAAAACTCAAAACCTTCTGATTTCTAATCAGGAATTGATCCTCTCCTGGCGACTAATAATAATAGTTTTATTTATTAAATATTTATTCATGAACCAATGCCCTAAGCACTGTTCATGCTAGAAATACATGAAAAACAAGAAATATTTGTGCTGCCCTTGAGCTTCTTCATTGTCCTAGACTGTGGCTGTTGTGAAGGACAGTGTTGCTTTAAAACGAGCTTTAGAACAGTGTTCTCATTTTTTTCCTTTCTTCAGATTTCATAAAACGATCTCTTTACATTATGCTCTGTTGAACTGAATTATAGTGTTTATGTTCCATTAGGTTGAGGGCCTAATTTAATGTAATCAAAGACAGGTAGTACACTGAAGATACTTTGCAGGCTGATTTGTTTTTATTTTTCATCATGAATTTGCGTTTTTGCAGTCTTTTGTGGACATGCTATTGAGTAGCAATTATATTTCTTTCTATAACTTCTTTTGGGGAGGTACTGACTTTTACTTTCTCTTTTAAAAAACAAGCTATCACTATTTCACAGCTCAGATCTTTAGTAATTGGAATAATTACATGAAAATACCTGACAATTAAAATTTGGCGCTCCCCATAATTTACAAATATATTCAAAATTGCACACCCTAGGGAAAGAGAGAGAAGTATATTGGGTATGGACACATCTAAAGAGGTCAGATTCTGGATTCAAGAGAAGCAATAATTCAGAACAATTAAGCTTTAGCTCATTAGTTTTGCCCCCTTAGCCAGGCAAAGCCCAAATCACTTGTATTGTGTGGTAGGATTATAAGCTTCATTACACTAGCCAGCAAGAAGAGCTCCTCTCCCAGAGAGTTTAAAGCAGAGGCAGGCAAAATTCCACCCATGGGCTGGATTCGGCCCACCACAATCCTGTGCACTGCCGATGACCCACAAGCAGGCTCCCTGCTCGCCAGGGCCCCACTCAAAGTAGCCAGCTGTTGGGGCCATTGTGTGCCTCTCTATGTACCTCTGCCAGAGGTCACAACCCAAACCCTCTGCACCTTCTTCTGTACCCTTGCTCCTATTCAACTCCTTTCCAGACTCTGCACCCCATTCTGCACCCATTCCCCAGGTCAGAATCTACTCCTGCATCCAAAACCCCTTCCAGGACCTCCTGTGCCCCAATCCCCTAACTGAGCTCCACGCTGCATCCAGTCACCATTCCAGACATCGCAACGCACTCAATTTCATAGAAATTGACCATTTATCAAATTCTTGGAGTGGCCCCCATCAAAAGTGACCAGCCCTGGCTTAAAATCTAAATAGACAAGATAAGTAAAGGGCAGGAGAGAAAGGGAGTATAGTTGTCCTCCATTTACAAAGAGATAACAGAGATAAAGCCAGGGCAAGTGACTTGCCCAGGGACACACATGAAGCCTGTAGCAGAGCCAGAAACTGCATCCATGTCGCCTGTGCCTCAGTTTCGTACCTGAACAACAAGACAGTCGTTCCTGCCTGACATTAGCCTAGCTTGTGCAGAACTAAGACTTTGTGCTGAGTCACACACCCCTATGGAATCATGACAGGACTGGTCTCCTGGGGATGATACAATCAATCAGTGGGTGGCAGGCACTTCACTTTCACTCCCCTCCTGGCTTTTGGGAAAGATGGGAGCACCCATGCCACTCTCTCAATTCCTTGGCTGCGAGGACTTTCAGCTCTCAGGGGAGTGGGGGTACTGTTCAGATCAGTGTTACGGGGTCAGTTTGTGGGCATCTTCCACCCTTCAGCCTATAACAATTGTCTCCTCTGCTTTTTAGCCAAAGTGTATCATTTCAAGCTGCATTTAATGAACAACTGGCTTGATTATGGATCCGCATCCTTTGGGCATGATCTAGATAGGGCTTGAGTCTACCATGAGAGTAGAAAACTGGATTAGATGCAGGTAAATATGGAATCCTCCTGCTGAGCTTCAGTCTCTTCCAGTTCTAGTATTCTAGATTCATAGATGAATCTCATTTAAGCAGGGAATGAGAGGACATATGATAGTAATCCAGATACATCAAAAGAATCCCGCATTCAGCCTTTTTTCCCCCAAGCCTAACAATTAAGTACCCCTGCCCTCACTGAGGGGGTAATTAGCAAAACAGATTATGGTTGGCCATTTAGAAACATAGCAAAATTTGTATTGGACTGTCAATCTCCCATCTGAAGAGAACCATCTTCGGAGAGAAATCGTGCTTTCCTTTCTTCGTTGCCTACCATATTGTGGACACAATTAGAAACTAATACATAAGTATCATAATAGTGTAATTCTCCATCTTTCACAGCAACCTATCACTGCCTAGCAACCAGTTTTGGTCAGTTCATTAAGTGAGATTGCTCAAGACAGGTTTTGCTGTGCATCCTCCAACTAAAAAGGAAACATTTAATTCAGAGCTGTCTATTTTGCTGATTACCATGTGTGCATGTACACATCTATTACGATTCTTCATTACTGCTTCTTCATCCTAAGTCATTCATCCATGCTGTAGTCAGTCTATAGAATGTCATAACTATATTTGCAAGTGTATGGACCTAATAGATCTCTTAGTGCTGGCAATCTGAAAACTCCAATAGGCTTCAGTGGATATTGAATCAGGTCCTAAATGCTATTGGTATACACAGGTCTAATATAGCTGAAATGGTGCACTTCTGCTTCCCTGGGAACAAAGTAATAGAGCAGCTCAACAGGGGGATTCCATATGTACCTGCATATTGTAGACAGAATACCTGGAGCAGGTACGTCTCTGCTGAGGTTGTGCTGGGAAGCAGTCGCTCAAAGACGACACAGCCATTGGGTCTGTGAACATAATGAAATCGGTACACCCATACACCTGCTTAAATGGCCAATATTGGGCTTTTCTTGTCCCCAGTATATCAACAGTAGTTTGGAGGCTACAGCTGGAAGGTGAGTTTCATACAGTACTTACATAAGAACATAAGAATGGCCATACTGGGTCAGACCAAAGGTCCATCAAGCCCAGCATCCCATCTGCCGACGGTGGCCAATGCCAGGTGCCCCAGAGAAGGAGAACAGAAGACAAGTGATTTATCTCCTGCCATCCATCTCCTGCCCTTGTTATGAAGGCTAGGGCACCATACTTTATCCCTGGCTAATAGCCATTTATGGACCTGACCTGCAAAAATTTATCAAGCTCTTTTTTAAACCCTAATAGAGTCCTGGCCTTCACAGCCTCCTCGGGCAAGGAGTTCCACAGGTTGACTGTGCGCTGTGTGAAGAAAAATTTCCTTTTATTAGTTTTGAACCTACGACCCATCAATTTCATTTGGTGTCCCCTAGTTCTTGTATTATGGGAAAAGGTAAATAATTTTTCTATATTCACTTTCTCCACACCATTCATGATTTTATATACCTCTATCATATCGCCCCTCAATCGCCTTTTTTCCAAACTGAAAAGTCCCAGTCTCTCTAGCCTCTCCCCATATGGGACCCTTTCCAAGCCCCTAATCATCTTAGTCGCCCTTTTCTGAACCTTTTCTAATGCCAATATATCTTTTTTGAGGTGAGGAGACCACATCTGCACGCAGTACTCGAGATGTGGGCGTACCATAGTTTTATATAGGGGAAGTATGATATCTTTTGTCTTATTATCGATCCCTTTTTTTAATAATTCCTAACATCGTATTTGCCTTACTAACTGCCGCTGCACACTGCGTGGATGTCTTCAGAGAACTATCCACTATAACTCCAAGATCCCTTTCCTGATCTGTCGTAGCTAAATTTGACCCCATCATGTAGTACGTGTAATTTGGGTTTTTTTTTCCAACATGCATTACCTTACACTTACCCACATTAAATTTCATTTGCCATTTTGCTGCCCAATCACTCAGTTTGCTGAGATCTTTTTGTAGTTCTTCACAATCCCTTTTGCTTTTAACTGTCCTGAACAACTTGGTGTCATCTGCAAACTTTGCCACCTCACTGCTTACCTCATTTTCTAGATCATTGATGAACAAGTTGAACAGGATCGGTCCCAGGACTGAGCCCTGGGGAACACCACTAGTTACCCCCCTCCATTGTGAAAATTTACCATTTATTCCAACCCTTTGTTTTCTGTCTGTCTTTTAACCAATTCCCAATCCATGAAAGGACCTTTCCTCCTATCCCATGACCACCTAATTTACATAAAAGCCTTTGGTGTGGGACCGTGTCAAAGGCTTTCTGGAAATCTAGGTATATTATGTCCACTGGGTGCCCCTTGTCCGCATGTTTATTAACCCCTTCAAAGAATTCTAATAGATTAGACAGACACGACTTCCCTCTGCAGAAACCATGCTGACTTTTGCCCAACAATTCGTGCTCTTCTATGTGCCTTGCAATTTTACTCTTTACTAGTGTTTCTACTTATTTGGGCTCACAAATATTGACTCGAAGCAAAGCCGCCTTCTGCTGGCTTCATGTGCTTTTTTTCAGCACGATACCTATCTTGAGTCATTGTGATGTCCCAGTGTACTGTAGATTGCTGATTAAGCAGGCAGGAGTGAGAAGAGAGTACTAAAAACAGACACTTATGTTTATCAGTATCTGGGAAGTCAAGAACAAGGGAAAGACAAGCAGAAAAATTAAGCAAGCACTTCACAGGAATTTCATAAAAAGGTAAAAACAGAAAAAAGACAGTCAAGAAAGCTTTTAAGTGCACATTTTGTAAAATAGTATTGGATAACCAATTAGCCAACAGTGAGGCATGGCCATGTTTTAGCAGCACAACCCTTGGTGCTCACTATAAAACTTTGTCATAATAGAAGCTGTCCAAAGATTAATTTTCACCTTCATCGCCCAACAAATGAGTTTATATTTGCCACAGGGTGGGCATCATTGGGTCGTAATTAGAGATTCTCCTGTTGTTGACAGCTAGACCAGAAACAGCATACCAGTGCTACGAGATTCTGGCACTTCAGGGGTCTTCGTGGAATGTCATATTGCTTATTTTAGGCGTGGAAAATTACAAATCCTGCTTTTTTATAGGATGCCTCTCCTGGCAGTTCTTACAACAACACAGTATTCTTGGCACATACATATACATGGATTCGTTAGCTACATAGAGATGGATCCAAATCAAAGTCCTAAGTCTGAATTCTGTATCGCACTCACTCTCTTCAGCAGGATACACCCAGCCTCTCTATATAGATTTCAAAATCCAAGTTCAAATCTCACCTCTCTAATTTAAGGGAATCCTGACTTAGAATTTAGATGCGGTCTATTAAAGAGAGAGGCACAAGAGGTGAACTCAGGTCCAAATGTGGATGCTGCTCTGGGGAGTTTGGTTCACATCCATATAGTTAACACCAAACACTCTGGAGGAGGATACACTTCCTTTGTAAAATGTTACAGGCATCTTAAGATAGCTGTTCTGTCTTTTGCATGCCAAAATTTCAGGCACTAATAGATGCTCTGCTCAGCATGACTGCACTGAGACATACATACAACATCAATTTGGTATAATCTTCTGGAAAATTGGAGACTTCAAGGATGAGCAAAATTAGGCATTTATTATCGATTCTGAATATGATGTGGGAGCAAACAGCAGAAATTGTTCTCTCAAAATATGCAGTTAGTGGTAGAGGCAAAACAGCAACCCCACCATACTAGACCATGCAGTAAGTTAGCATTGGCATAATGCAGCATGACCTGACATTAAGGTTACAAAAACGTAGGCCGTTTCTTTGCATTTCTGAAAGCCCCATTTGCGCTGTCTCACCCTGCTGTTGTGCCTACAATGAGGACTTACAGTATTTACTTACTGACTTTTCATTCAGAAAAATGACTTGTCCTGCCCCAGAGTGCTTACAAATGTAAAAATTAAAATATTAACATGTCTAGGAGAGGGGAAAGAAGGGATGTAGTCAAGAACATGCACATTAATACCCTTCACTCTGTCCTCTAGCAATTTTTTGCTGGTACCATAGAAGGATGGGGTCTGGAGTAGCTTTGCTTCACACATGTAGGCTGAATTCACTTGTGCCTAGAGCTACACAAACTCAGGTCCCACGTAGATCTTCTCAAAGGTAAAACAGAACCTATGAGGATGTTGCTAAGTAGTGAGCATGTCAAAGCTCGAGACCAGGTGGAACTCTAATGTACATATATGAACGTTTTATGTAGTCTTTCATCTTTTTCTTGTTCATATTTGAAGAAACATTGTGAAATATATTTGTGAGTTATTTGTATACAATACTACGTTTTTAATACATAAACACATGATTTATGAAATAACAGGAAATGTGACCAGAGAATTGTGTGTAATCTTATAAAATTGTGCTATTGTAGAAGCAAAAATAACATTTCTTAAAAGGCTTAATGAATTCCTTCTAATGGCACCTAAAAGCTTCTATGCCTGATCAGTTATATTCTGCTTAGTAATGGTGATGTCAGGCCACATCTTCAGGACTAGAGCATATACTTCCTACTGACTTCACTGAGGACTCATCTACACTGGCCCCCTCCTTCAAAGGGGAGATGCAAATGAGTGTGAGTGGTGAATAGCAATGAGATGCTGCACTGCATATGCAGCACCTCATTAGCATAATTCACGCTACACGAACTTCAAAGTCAACTTTGAAGTACCCGCGCAACTTCTAAGTGCCTGCAGCTACACTGCTTGCTGCTGCTTCGAAGTTAACAACTTTGAATTTCTTGTAGCAAGAATTATGCTAATGGGGTGCTGCATATGCAGCAGAGCACCTCATTGCTGTCCACCGAGCGGGCTCATTTACATGCCCACTTGGAAGGAGGGGGCTAGTGTAGATGGGCCCTGGGAGTTGCAGGCTGTCAGCACTTAGATTTAAAAACATAGTGTTATTGGATTCAAGAGCTATTTCCCAAAAGCTATCATGGAAATGTCATGTGAAAACTGCAATTCTCTGATCTATGTCCTTGTACTCTGGGCATGCATTACAATACTGATTTTAATGAAGCTCAAACTGCATTTCTATCTTATATTTTCATTAAGTTTTTATTATCCCAAGATAGAATACTATTCTTTATGTCTGTCGTCAGTCAGCATCTGCTAGACTTAAGTAAATTTACAGGTAAAAGAGTAATAATTCTAGGTTTTTAATAATAAACATTTTATGAGGAAAAAAACCCCAATATCTCAGATGCATGTTACTAAATGGATTTACTTGGCACAGAATGTTAATTCCGTAAAGGATCATTTAAAATGTAGCCCCTCAGCTTACATGCACAATCACATTTATTGAACAAAACCAAAATTTGTAATGTAGTGGGTACAAATAAGTGCTGTAGTCAGAGAAAATAAGGTCCTAAAAGCCAAGCCGCAGATAAAGTCATACATCAGTTATAATGTGCCAGGTCTGTCTTCCCTGATCGTGTACAGTATTGTAGCCATGCAAGGGCAGCTGTGTGTGTTATTTTTCTTGTCCTGTGACTGACTTCTTAGTTTTAAATACCATGTGGTAGCTGTGGCAAGCTCAGTGAGGTAATGTCTTTAAATAGACCAACTTTTGTTGGCTAGAGATGTAACTGCCCACAGGCAAACTGGAACCTGGGACCTCTGGAGCTTAGTGCAGGCACCTCTACAGCTTGAGCTAAAGGTCAGCTGGCTCTCAGCTCAGGCTGCAGAAGATGCATTCTCTCTCTGAAGTGGTCTAGGTACCACTGTATGGGACAGTGAAACACACATAGGTGTGTGGGTTACAGAGACAAGCTTTCGAGAACAAGAAGTCTATAAGGTGCCACAAGACTGACTAAGATATTTTGGAGCATAAGCTTTCGTGGGCAAAGACCTGCTTCATCAGATGCAGCAAGCTTTTGAACTTACACAGGAGCTCTTCTTCAGATCTGGGAAACTTAGGGCATGTCTACACTACAAAATCAAGTCAACTTAAGTTGATGTACAGCCAGTGTGTGAAATAAAAGTTTTTCACATCCACACTTTGCTCCTTTTACCAGCAGCGTGTCTCTTCACGAGGAGCACTTCTACCAACTTAATTTGGCAATCTGGGACTCCAGCTGTGAGCAGTCAATCGATTTAAGTAACGCTAGGTCTGCATGGACACTGTGTCACCTTAACTACATCAACCAGAATGCTACATCTCTTGCCTATATCACTGGAGCATCACACAGTGTAGCTGCTTTCACAGTTAACTGCCTTACATTGACTTAGCTCTGTAGTGGAGGCCTCAGAGTGACACAGCTATATACAAGGTGGAGCAGGTTGTTTAGCTTAAGTAATTAATACATATTTCAGGAGTTCAAGATGAAGTGGCCTGTTATCACCCATCCAGTCCTAGGGTGGAGAAAGGAACTGGGATGGAGGGGGGCTATAATAAAGTTGTGTCTCGACTGTGGGGAACTGCCAGCAAAAGATACGCAAATTCCACACTGCAATTTGCGTATTTTTGCCAACAGTTCTGTTGGGGGAGGCCCGTCCACATGGGGCCAAATGTCAGAAAACCCCCTCTGTCAAGACATCCCTTCTTCCTCATGGAATGAGGTGTACAAAAATGTCAACAGAATGAGAGATCTGCAGAGAGCTGCACTCTGGATGCCCAATCTGTCGACAAAACTTAAATCAACAGTCTAGACAGAGGGTAAGCCATAAATCCAGTGTTTCTATTCAATCTATGATTTTTAATATATAGCAAAATTATGAAATTACACTCAAGCTCCTCTTTTGAAACTGTTGTGCAGGTTTCTTTGAGGAGAATGACTAATAAGTCAGATGTAGCAATGATCACGTTGTGATGGTTTATTACAATAATCTAATAACCTATTAACCTCTCCCAGCTGTACCTCTCACTGCTCCCCTCCTCCAACCACTTTGGTGTTGTTAATTGACCACTTCTCCTTGAATGGTCCCTTAAAATTCATTAGCTATGAATACTAAATAATCTGTTCTACCTTGTACTTAGCTGTGACACTAACTAGCTTCCCCAGACCGGAAGAAGAGCTCTGTGTACGTTCAAAAGCTTTTATTTTTTGCCAACAGAAATTGATCCAATAAAAGATACTACCTCAGCGCCTTGTGTCTCTTATAAACAAATTATCCGTGAACACTGGCAAGGATTAGAGATGGTCCAGAGTCAGGGGAGAAGTAAAAAATATCACTGTCCTTTTTGCATTTAAGTTGAAGTTTTTCTGTCCAGCTGTAATAGGGATTTTTTTTTCCAGCCATAGGCCTTCTTTTTCCATTGAGGAACTCTTGGGATTAGCTACAAACAGCTGGAAAGCTGTGTATTTTAAATGAAACGATAACACAAATACAGCATAATTAGATTCCAGAGCATTAGTAAATTATAAATTAACTATGAATAGTATGGTTCTAAATATTTGTATTTAAAATGTGCTTGCTAAGGAAGAAGATTTAAACAGCTAATCTGACTACCAGCTTTCTGAGATGGTCTTGTATTTGTTATTAGTTTACAAAAAAGTATATTACAGTTTAAGATGAGAAGTTAAATATTTCCGGTTTGATAGATTTGCCTGTGGCTTAATGCATCATATTTGGCCCAGGTCTTGTAACATGAGTGATTATTTTACAAATGCAAGAATAAAACAGATTAAAATTTATTTGGTAACAGAATGTGTAGATTTATGCTTCAGGGATTGTATCATGATACGCTGTTGGTGCTATTTTTCCATGGCAATTAGTTACTTCTCTTGTCTGTTATGGCACATAGGTGAAAAGAATGGGGCAGAGCCAGATGATGCGGAATTGGTGAGCCTCAGCAAAAGGCTGGTGGAGAATGCAGTCCTCAAGGCTGTACAGCAGTATCTAGAAGAAACTCAAAACAAAAACAGACAGACTGATGGAAGCCCAGTGAAAACTGAGGAAGCAGCTAGTGGCAAAAAGAATGAAAATGATAGTGATAACAGAAAGTGATCACTGTGAGAATGCCAAGGAAGCACAAAGCCCCCAAGAATAACCATCAAAACTTGTCCCAGCTCCCTATTGAGATGTGCTAAATTGTGCTGGATGACTTGCAGTCTGCTTCATGAGTGTCCTATCGGAAGTGCGTTCTGAATTGAGGGGCACTAACAGTTTCCTAAAAAGTGTTTGCATTGCTGAAAAACTACTGAATTCTGGGAAGGATGGGGGCGGGAATAAACAAGATTATGAAATAAAAAGCTCGACCTTTCACAGGCTTTTAACTACAGAGCACCTCTACGTTGTTTCTGAAGAGAAACTGAACCCTTTGCATATGCCTTTTGCACTGAAATGAATGCCCATGGAACAAGGCTTTGCCATAAGGAAAAACTATGCCAGCAACATTGCTTGGTAGTGCCTACACCTGTGCACTTGATCTGCAGCAGAGAATACGACATTCTGCTGCAAAGCTAGAAGCGGTCAATGCTAAGCGACAACAGTTATCACTACAGATGTTTATCACAGATACTATCACACAGTAGGTAATATAATGAAAGTTTCTCTCAAATGTGACACTATCAAGTGTTCTTCACTTTTCAGTAAGGTTTGTTCATATAAATTATATTTTTTGACAAAACACTGCCTTTTTATATACAATAAATATGGGTGAAATTTTAAGTGCTTAAAGAAAACACCTGCCCAGTTCGATACATTAATGCCATACTTTAAATATGTAGAAGTGACATTAGTTATATGCAAAATGTGTTGTATCATTCTTTTTCTCTAGGGAAGAACCATGAATCAGACTTAATAAAGAAAGCCTTGCACAGAGAATCGCTGGCCCTGTTATCCAAACTGAATAAGATAAAGGAGCTCTTATCACACCCTGAGACCCGGATGAAAATTAACAGGGAACTGTTTGAAGACAGACATATACAGAAGTAATTGGGAAAGTCATGTTGACTCCAACTCTCCAGCTACGTGATTGTAAATAGCTATGGTGTAAAATCTCATAAGGCTGTTTTATGATAAAAAATTGGTTTTTTTTTGGCAAATTTTTCATCTCTGTTTTATAATATAGCCAATATAAATTAAAGCCAATAAAACATGCAGTATTGCGTTAAGATACGTACATGGTAACAGAACAGACTGTTAACTGATGAGTTATAGTAGCTCCCGAGATCAGTTTCTGGAAGGACGAAAAAAGCTAGAGGCAGTCTATATCACAATTGTGTCACAGAAACACATTAATTTCTAAAGGGTATGATTAAACACTGTGGCCATTCGACAATGCACATTTTCATAGTGATTTTAAAATGTACAGCTGAAGAAAAGCGTTTTAATGATTTTTCTGCATATGCTGGTATTTTGGGTTGGCACTGTTTGTTTATCAGCACTTGAGTACACATGTACAGATGCTGAAATGTTATTTCTGCTTTTGTTTACATGCAAGCAAGAATGTTTTAATGTCTCAAGGTAAAATCCTGGCTCCACTGAGGTCAGTGACAAAATTCCCACCAGCTTCAGTGGATTTCATCCTCATAATAATTTATTGTTCAAATAGTCATTGTTCAGAATACTTGCCTTGTCATTTTTTTGGCAACATGATGCTTCTTAGTTTTACTTCTGTTATTTCCTCCATCTCTTTACCCTTTGCTATGTAAAAAGGGGTGTGAACCTGTGTTTCATGTGCACTCAACACATCTTATGAGTTCAGTGGAAGTACTGAGTGCACAAAATTATGCAAGATCATGTCCAATATTTGCACTTAAGCATTTCTTTAAAACAACTTAATTGTAAAGTCATTTATTTAATCATGCATTCTGTGATCAATATCATTTGTGCTGGTGGAACTGCGGTATAAATATTAAGATTTTGTTCAGCAACTATGGAATTATGTTGGTATTTTATCTCATGGATCAGCTATATTTTCCTCTAGTGATAAATGAGAGCACATTCAAAAATTTCTCTTATGCATTTGAGTCCATATTCCAAATAAAAATATTCTCTTTGCATTATGTTGTCTTCCCCCTCAAATGGATTTAAATAAAATGAAGTACTTTTGAAGTGAGCTAAGAGAGATCATTAAATGATGTGGATGCAATTCTCTCCACCGAGCCCTGGCAACTCACACCTCCCTGTACAACTGTGGCTGTTATGCTAAGTCAAGGGTGTCAAATCCGGATGCTGAAACCCCACACATTAAGCCCTGAATGTTTTGATTCAGTTGCTGTTGAAGAAGATACCTACCAGTACGTTACATTTTTAAATAGCAAAATATAATGCCCCATGTCCAGGCCTGCCAACGGAGGGGCAGGGAACAACATTGCCCAGGTGTGGCTATTCAAAAGGGTCCTGGGGCCACTGCCACTACAGCAGCAGCCAGAGCTCCAGGCCTATTTGACTTGCTGCAGGAATGCTGGGCCTGGCACCCCACATGGCTCTGGGGGTTAGGGGTCATGCCAGTTCTGGACAGCACTGAGAGCTGGCTGTCTTGCCCCCCTCTGCCCAAGGGCCCACCTCTTCCAGGGACTCAAAGCTGCCACACACCCCCCTACAACCACCTTGCTGTTGGCCTTCCTGCTCATGTCAAAGTTTAAAAGACAAGACACTGAGCAGCCCTGGAAATGAACCTTTTTGAAGTTTCTTTGCTTCATTGTCTAATGCGTGGATTAGAAAGAAGTACAATTTACTATGGGGCTAGCCTAATTGAAATCAAGTGTTGACAGAGGAAGCACTTCAGAGTTGGGGCCTACATGTCCGTCCACAATGCATTTGCCCTTTGAATGAATGAATCTGTTGGTCTGATTTGCCACCTAAATGATAAAAACAATTCCTATTTCCAAAACAAGACCTACTTTATGACGCCAGATTATAGTCAGTTATCTCACAGGCTAACAAGACAAGAGAGAAAAATTGAGTTATTTATATGGATATGTGCTGGCTTATAGTATGCTATTCCTCACTGCATCAAAAAAATTATGTTTATAGAGCAAATTAGACAAGAATCATCAATCAGGCAATCAGAGGCATAAACAGAGGAGATGTATTATTTCTGAACAGATCTTAATGTCTACCATTTTATTAGCTTCATTTTTCTCCTCCTGAACAGTCATTAGGTATTTCAACTAGTCAGCCAGAGTGACTAGTGCTGTCATGCGTATTTATTTAAACATTTCTTAGCTGCAAAAAAAGCGGGGGGGAGAATAATCCAAGTCATGTCTGGAAGCGCTAACCTGCAACATTAGAGCTACAAGACACTGCATGCTGTCGTAACCTTGTATACAGGTTTCTTGTATAAGATTTCAATAGCACATAATAGGGCATGACGTCTTGTTGATATGATGGAGGCTCTGGAAAACATAGGCATAGAATAATAGGACTGGAAGGAACTTGGAGAGCTCATTTAGTCCAGCCCCCTGCACTCATGGCAGTTCCAGAAATTATCTAAACTACCCCAATAGGTAAAAAAAACAAAAAGCAGTCAAGTAGCACTTTAAAGACTAGCAAAATAGTTTATTAGGTGAGTTTTCGTGGGACAGACCCACTTTTTCAGACCATAGCCAGACCAGACCAGACTCAATATTTAAGACACAGAGAACCAAAAACAGTAAGCAAGGAGGACAAATCAGAAAAAGATAATCAAGGTGAGCAAATCAGAGAGTGGAGGGGTTGGGGGGAAGGTCCAGAATTAGATTGAGCTTACTCCCTGTTACTTACTATACCCCAATAGGTGTATGTCTAACCTGCTCTTAAAAAATCTCCTGTGATTGAGACCCACAACCTCCTTATGTAACTTAGTCCAGTGCTTCACCGCCTGACAGGGAGGTTTGTTTTTTTTTTTTGCTAGTTTGACTTAATCCTCCCTTGATTGAATTTAAGACCATTGCTTCTTGTTCTATCATCAGTAATTAAGAAGAACACTTATTTTTTTTCTCTCCTCCTCGTAGCCACCTTTTATGTACTTGAACACTGTTCGGCCCACTCTGAATCTTCTTTTCTCTAGACTAAAACTACAGGACCCCATTTGATATGCCTCTTAAGTTCAGTTATGTGAACCATTCATAAACTACTCCCTGGGAATCGTTTTCAACTAGTTATGCATCCAACTGATGGCCCCATCTATGTTTTATTTCTCTCATTTTTTTATTGGAAGGTCATGAAAGACACTACCAAAAGCCTTAAAGTCAATATATACCACATTTAACACTTTCCCCACTCAACAGTGCTTATTACCCTGTCAAAGAAAGCCATTAGGTTGATTGGACATGATTTGTTCTTGACAAATTCATGCTGTTACTTACCTTTCTAGGTATTTGTAAATGGATTAATTATTTGCTTCTTTATCATTCCAGGTACTAACGTTAAGCTGCCAGGTTTAATTCCCCAGACTGGTTTTATTTCCTTTTTTAATTAATTGGCACTATATTTGCCCTTTTCCAGCCTTCCAGAATCTCTCTCATAGAGCACTGGAACTTGAAGAGGTATTCCGTAATTTTTCCAAAGATGATTGCTAGTGGCTCAGATATTTCTTCAATCAGATATTTGAATATTTTAGGATATATAATCATCTGATTCTGGTGACTTGAAGATATCTGACTTGTCTCAGTAATTTTTGACTTTTTCCCCCCCATTTTAACCTCTGATCCTGCTTAGTTTTCGCTAGTATTTACTGTTAGATTTCCAATTACTGCTAATCCTTCTGAAGAAAACCAAAATAAAAAAAGTTGAAGAACTTCTTCCAATTCCATATTTTTGCTAATGTTTCTCCCTGCCCCTACTGAGTAGATAAAACAATTTACACCAACACATTCTACCTTTACCACTTTGGCTACGCCTGCACTAGAGTGTTTTGTAAACAAAAATGGGTTTTTGGTCGACAGAACTCAGAGCGTCTACACCCTACTGCATGTTGTTAACAGAAACTGAACAAAAAACCTATGTAGACACTCCAGGGGGCCCTTTTGTCAACAGAATGGATAAAAAGATTGATCCACTTGTATGGGTAGATGTGACCCATTAACAGTAGTTTTGTCACAACATGTCTTCTGACAGTAACTTCTATAGACAGTTGCTACTAGTGGAGATGTAGCCATTGAGCATGTCACTTCTAAGCACTGCTTCATCCAGTTAACATGTGCCTCAAAGGAAGTTTGAAGGATTATTGAAATAACTGGAAAAAAATCAATATTAATACTGTTTGAGTATAAGAACAGTAACACTTCCATGGAGGAGATGCACACTGGAAAAGAGTATGCACTGGAGCTCGATGACATTCAGTCTCAATGTGGAAAAAATGTACTTGCTTTGGAACCTAGATAAAGAGCCAGATTTGCCTTTCAGTAGGGTTACAGCAACAGTTAATTGCATCAGGGATGAATGTTTGTCTACCTCTGGGTAAAAAGAAAACCAGATTTTTTTCTTTGTTGACTAAGGGATTATATTAATAATTGGATTTACAGAGACTTGACACGTAGCGCCATATCTCAACTCGCAGTATTACTTTAAAGTCAACAAGTGATCCCACTGGATAAAATAGGATTACTTGATCAAAATACCATTCATAGATAGAGTTTCATGGTCTGGCTCTCAGACTTCAAGAATCTTCAACTTCATTTACAGGGCTCTCTGGTTACACATACGTACACAAACTAGGTGTTATTTTGTTCTCACTGGCTATGTAAATTTCCAATATGGATCAAAGAGGGTTAACTTACGCTAGATACAGGTGACATTTTAATACTGTTGAAGCCTATTGCAAGTCTAGCAATGCTTTCTATATTTTCTTAGAACCATGATTTTATCAACTTCTACAAGGATACACAAAATTTTCATAAAATAAAGGTGTTCAAGTAGGAAAGAAATTGCAAAGGTTGTGCACAGCACAGCTTGTCAAGTCATGTTTTTAGTCAAAATACATTTTTGTGCAATTAGGTTATGTTAAACAGAAGGGATTGATTCAAATAGTTGATTTGAATGATTTAAGTCCACAAAGCTGAAAAATCTTGATTTAAATAATCAGTTTTAATCTTTTTATTGGAATTATTTCCCTAGAGAAAGGCTTATTCCATATGTTGATAACCATTAAAACATGTTGATCTGCCAGTAAATATAGCCTTTACTCTAAATTTGCTACACCTTTTTGCTAACAGGAGGATGCACTATATATCTGTACATATTTAAGTAACTATATAGCTTAATTTTCATTTCACCAGATTCTTAAATTTTTACATTTATATTAAAAAATTACAAACATTGTACTTATTTTCTAGAAAATTTCTCTCTCTCATTTGTGTCAAGTTAAATTTGGAAGGAAACTGAAATTTAATTACAAATGAAATTCTGTTAAAAATCATTTTTATTCAGTGTGTTGGATACTTAAGAAAAAGTTTAATGAAAAACTTATATTTTAAGCTCACTGATTTATTAAACAAAAGAAGTATATCTGTACTTAGTGATTTGAAATTATTTTTTCTGGTCATGTCCTTCAAAATTTTAGAACTAGCAGATCTCATCCTCTAACATCTCATTTGTTTTAATGGACTGAAAGAGAAAAGGATAGATTGGAAGAGAAAAAACAGGCTTTCCTACTTTTCAAACTCACAATTGGTTTCTCAGCTTTGAAATTAAAAGTTTAATACATTAAAATGAAGCAAACATTCTCTGGGCAACTGCAGAAGAAGCTACTGTAATGCCCACATGCTTTGTACATTGGACAGACTTCAAACTCTCTTAGACAAAGAGTTAATGGGCACAAAACAGACATAAAAACACTCCTGATCCACAAACCTGTTAGCTGGCATTTTAATTGAGTGGGCCATTCTGTTAATTACCTGAAAGTCTGTGTTTTACTGAAAAGGAACAGCTGTTTGGAAAGAGAGGCTGCTGAACTCTCTTTTATGTTCAAATTCAGTGCATTAACACGTGGTTTGAACCAGGATGGTAATTTTCTGTGTCATTATAAGGACTCTTTTACATACTTTGCTTTATCTAATTCTTAATTCCCCCTCCCACTTCTGCCCCTCTGCTCTCTGATTTGCTCACCTTGATGATAATTTTTCTGATTTGTCAACTTTGATTACGATTTTTGGTTCTCTGTGCCTTAAATATTGAGTCTGTTCTGGTATGGCTCTGAGCTGAAGAAGTGGGTCTGTCCCACAAAAGCTCATCACCTAATAAATTATTTTGTTAGTCTTTAAAGTGCTACTGGACTGCTTTTTTGTTTTGATAGTGTATAGACTAGCACGGCTCCCTCTCTGTTACTTTTCAAGAGCTAATTTAGCTTTTCAACAACTTCCAGTTCTGGGTGCTCAGTCAGTGACTTTCACAAGCTCAGTGCTCTGACTTGCTTTGAAAAACTTCAGCAAGTTAAATTTCAAATTTAAATACTATTCAGACAATTTTAATAGTATGATTAGGGTGAATTTAGACTCTTTTGGTTGTCAATTTCAAATTGGTTTATTTAAAAAAATTAAATTTAAAAGTAATTTTAAATCTTTTTCTACTCTCTTCCCCAAAGTAGAAGTGTATTAATGCAATTAAATGTAAATCTAAAAGCTAACCTTAATCTAGAAACACTAGATATGTCGTTGAAATATGATCTCTGTAGGCCCAACCCATCTTCCACTGAAAGACTTCCACTGACTGCAGTGAAAGCTAGTGGGAGCCTTTGTAGTGGTAAAAGAAGTCATTTAGTGAATGTATCAACTTGTCTTTTCCTGTTTCTAAACTGGTCTTTTATTGTGTTTGTGCGAACTTTTTAAAAACCCTCTAACAATTATCTCTGTACAGTTGTACAAGATTTTTGATTTAGCCCCCATACGCACTAGAGGGTTTTGTCAACAAAACTTGCGGAGTGTCTGCACACAAAATGCATTTTGTTGACACATTGTAGGCAAAACTTGGCACTTCCACTGACAGCGTTCTGCTTCTCTGCAATGAGGGATAACACCTTTGTTGACAGTTTATCAACAAAAAAGCCATGTAGATGCTCCAGGGGTTCCTCTGTTGAAAGACAGGACTTTTTGTTCCCAGGGCAGCCCTCTCTGCTGTGCTTCGGGTTGGCTGTTCTGTCGGGAGAATGGCCAGGCAGTCTGTCTGGTCTTTGTCAATCGCTCTTTCAATCCGCTTGTTTTGTGTGGATGTGATCTGTCTACAGAAGTTCTGCCAGAAGATCTCTTCTGACAGTAACTTCCAGCAGCAGATTGCTGTACGGTAGCTGTAGCCTATGGGTAAGAAGGATTAGCCTGGTGCATTTCTCTAGTGAACTCTCCCGATGGAGAAGGCAAGATTCACTGATCTCTCAAAAGAGTTATGGTAACTATAGAGAAGGCTCTATGTTTTCTCCCTAAGTAGTGTTCGCGGAGGGTGGGGGAGGGAGGCTATTTACACCCACCTAGAGGAAACCAAGTAATCAGTTAAGATATGTGATTAATTGGCAGCCAGTTAAGATAAGGTATGCTTTAGCTATTTAGAGAAATTTTCACAAAGATCACAGAGAAGATTATTTACATAACATATGTTTTTGTATTTGAATTTTATTTTATGCCTCTCTAAAATTCTGCTCAATGACAAAGCAATTCTTTAGCTGGTCAAATTTGTAACGTGTCTTAAATAACCACCTAGTCCGAGAAGATTACGTTCAACAAAATTTGCTTGGGTTCTTTGATCTGAGTAACTAATCTTTTATGCAAAATTACTTACAGTATGCTAAAAGCAACAAGAATTCATTCTGGAAGGATTCTGGAAGTGATAATTCATTGATGTAGAAATGTAATTTACCTCATCCTTTCAATCAATAAATTTTCTGAACAACAAAGTTCTTAGTTCATACTCAACTCCTCATTTATAGTCTCCTTAGGTCTTGGACAGTACTGAACGAAAACCAACCCTGAGAGAGTGTGCTGGGCTAAGAAATAAAACATTCATAGGCAAGCCACAATTGGAACAATTCATGGGGAAACAGAGTGATGTACCTGCTATGCCATTCCTAGGCAGTAAAAAAACAAGTACTGCAGCAATTAAAAAAGTTACAGTAAGAGGCAGATATAGTATTGCACATCTCTTACTGAAGGACATAAGTTCCATTTTCAGGATGTAGAAAACTATTCTTACTTCAGTCCTTGCAAAGTTCAAACAATATTGAAATCTAAAGTGAGAGGCCTATTGTCCGCCCCTCCCCCATCTCCCGCCTCCTAACACTTTATACATTAAAAGCAATATTCTAGCTCAGACTGGCTCACATCTGCACAATAATTTATATAGCTTCCTCCATACAGAGCCATGGAAAATGGTTTTCAGAGAGTATCAAAGAGACAAGATAGATTTTAAACTGCAATTTAAAGAAAGGAATTGGAGACAGGAGGCAGATAGAATAGACTAAGTGAAGAAGAGCCAAGGTAGCAACAAGGGAGCTGAGAACAGAGAAGTGAAATAAGCATTTGTGGCAGGAGTCAGATACCCTTCTGAGAAGGAGTGCCGAAATTTGACCTTTCAACCTCTATCTCAGTGCCTGTGATACTTTTTGAAGTCCTACTTACAACAGCTTCACCATTAATTAATAAAGATGCAGAGCTTTACCATTTAGTTTGGTGGTTTAGCTGTTTTCTAGTTAATCCACAGGTGGCCTGGCTTTGAGCAAGCTTCTGACTTCATGGAGGAGGAAGGATGGGGCTGAGCTCCTGCCTCATGTGCTGATGAAGAACAGTTCGCATGCCACTCTCAGCACCTGTGCCGGGGTAACAGACCCCTGGTTTAGAGGAAGGAGGTACTATATATATTAGCTGTTGATTACTGATTGTTAGAGAACAAGACACTTTTCAACTGGATTAAGAAGTGAAGAAAATCGCAGCCTGACACATGGCTAGGCAGTCAAATAGTATGTATGTGTCTTGGAAACACTGGTCTGCTTGTCACATTTTCAAATCTAATTTAAGCAGAAATTAAGTGATAGAGTGGTGCTTCACAACAATCCAATCAAAAGCACTGACATAAAACAATGAAAATACTGCCGAAAATAAAAAGGCTAAAGGCAGGAGACAATGAACTGCAACTGAATCTACAAGCTCCATCAGATGCTCTGCAGAAAAAAGGTATAAAGACATACTTAAGGCTTCTTACAAATACAACACGCTGTTAGAGATGTTCAGTGGAGGTAAGCACAGAGCATTTCAGGTGAAGATGGTAGAAAAAAAAAAATCTTTGGCTGCACATAAGAAAACATAGCAATTCAGTCGGAACAACTTCACGAGTCACACTGTATTACACCAACAGTACGTAACACAAAATGTATCACTTTGTAAGAGGAGAAACAAAACTCAGAGAAAAATCCTATCCCTAAACTTATAGTTATGCGTAACAATGACAGTGACACTCTACTGCAAAAGCACTGCTAGCATCGGTCCAAATTTGCACTTTCGCCCAAAGAGATTATTCAAGTGAAACAAGCTATAATCAGTCAAATCAGTGTTTTTCCAGTATAACTAAGTCTTCATTTGGGCCTTTTGCCATCATGGCTATAATCGGTCACAAAGCACAACTCATCACACCCCCGACTGTGGTGGCTATGCTAGGGAAAGTCTGCCATACAGACCTTGCCTAATTTACAAAATAGGCAAACTGGGCTATGCTCCACTCAGTCATCCCTAGCGAAGACAAATCATGACTCCCGCATTTAGGGATACACAAAAAGGGATATCTAATCACCTGCTCTTAAAGGGGCCAAAGAGACAAGGGTGGGTCTAGCCCATTCTTGGGCAGCAACAAAGCCAGCATGAACCTGAACGTTAGATTGAGAGAACTAGATTGACAGTTGCAGAGCCCAGTCTCCAGCCTGGAAGTCCACACAGCAATGAAACAGCTCTACAGCCTGAGCCCCGTCAGCCTGAGTCAGCTGCCACAGGGTGGGAGGGAGGGATAGCTAGCTGCTGTGTAGACAAGCCCTGAGAGACTCAGAGGCTGGAGGATCTGAACTGGCTGGGAGAACGGAGGCTGCTTTTCTTTCTGTGATGTCAAAGGAAAAGCTTTCTGTATCCACATGCAGTGAAGTGTAAGATTAAATATTTTATGGTTCCAAAGGCTAAATAAAATCAATCATTTTGTTTTAAGAAGTCTGTGGCCAGAGGCTTCCAGGGGTGGAAATGCAGATACCCAAAACTTGCAGGGTGATAAGTGGTTGTGTGCCTTGAGCAACGTACCTAGCTTCTGGTCTAGACACAGGAAGGCATCAGGCCCAAAACCTAAAAGTTGGTGCACTCAGGACACCAGAGAAGTCTAGCTTAGATCAGTACTGAGCTTGTCAGTTACTGTCAAGCATGTATCGCTTAACTTGTACATTCATTAACGTTACCTCATATTGGAGAGACAGACAGGCCCCAGCTAGGATGTGGAAAACAAGGTGTTTAGAAAGCATGATAGCTAATGTGCATGTATTAAGATGCTTTTATAACATTACTTAGACCTAGTGTAAACATAGGCAAGATTTTTTTCCTGCATACCTCATTTTGCTCTTCTAGACAAAGCCTCAGAGCCAGTGGAAACCTGTGACTCTTCCTATAGCAATGATTGGTCGTCAATTACATTTGTGGAACGTGAGACAAAACTGGAAGACATACAGGGGGCATGCAGCGTGATCACAGTGAGATCTTCCTTCCTCCCTCAACTGCATAATTTTTCTTTCCCATTTGCAACATATTTGGAAGCAGATTTACTTGTATTTTATACATGCTGCCTTGCAGGCTCTGTTTTAGAATCAGCCGCCATAAGTCACATTGTAGTGTGTTAATGTTTGTGGCCCATCTGTTTTCCACTCTTGACTGCCTGTATTTGTTGTCACTTTATGCAAGATTAGCTTCAAAATAAAAATGATAGGCAAGCCCACCAAGCACAGTCCTGCATATGCATTCCGTGGAGTGCACCCTAGCATCCTCAACAGCATAGAAACGTCAGAACTGATATTTGAGATGTTACTAACTCTAAGCCTTTCCTTTAAAAAGGCCTCTCTCAAACCATAGGAAAAAATGATTAGTCAGTGCACAAAATACTGCATTTATTAACTGTGCCCTCTAATATTTACTAAAAGGAGAGGAGGAGAGTCAGTCTTTGGCTGGGATAGCACTGATGCAAATAATAATGAAATAAAACTAAACTATTTGCGTTACAGGTACATAGAATTTAAAGCTGGAAGAAACCAGCATGGTAATTCTGTCTGCCGCATATAACACGGGCCATAGAACCGCATCTGCTGTTTGCCACCTACAGACCACAGATTAACCCATCATGGGAGGCATTACACAGAATATAGTTCTTCAAATTTGTAGTCGCAAACCATGAGAGTGTCTCATATTTTGTGGGTACACCCCCTAAAATTGATTCAACACATTAGGTCTTCCTTTAAATATATCTACATCAGCACTTCCATGCCTCAGTTGCTTTGGTAAAGGTCAAAATAAAAGATCACAGTGCTAGGCTCTATCAAGGGGACTGGAAACATGCCCCAAACAAAGGACCTGTCAACAATCAGTCCTGTATGATTCATTTCCTCCCATTTATGTAGCAAGAGAACAGAAGTGCAGGTAGAATCTTGAATGTGTTACAAAAACTTTTCACTTGCTTTCTGTGAAAGATTCTATAGCATTACAGTTTACACTTAATCTGCATTGGGTTTAACAGTAGTGAGAAGTTAAATATTTAAGGAAACAAAAGTTATGAGGCAATCTTCTTTTAGCAGGAATGCAAACATCAGATGAAAGGAAGGAAAAAAAAAATCAACCTGTTATATTTACTCAGGGTACTTTAGGATCATCTCCCACTGTTCTAAAAGTGAACATTTCATCCCTGTTCTACTGAACTAATTCACTTCTTTGGCAAAGTCAAACATGCATGTGAGGGTGGGGAGAAGGGTTGGATGAAAGCTATATTGTCTTAACTTGCAGTCACTGAAGCCGGTGGGAGGTAAATTTAGGTCATTGATGAGTACTTTGGGGGGGAAAATATTCTCATCTTAAGTCACTGGGGGTAAAACTAGTCAGATAATGAAAAAAAATTGTGAATATATTAGCAAATAAATGACAAATTATAGCTGCTGCTATTCATAAAGTAAAATAATTATTAATGAATATTAATTTGGCTATTGCTATTAGAGGTCTTCAAGGGTCTTGACACTTAATTAACATTGGGAACTTCTGATATTTAGGTTTCTGTATTTCCTGCTTAAAATTTTCAGTCATGCAGACAGGGAAGAAGACAATAACCAACCCTCTGTACTACATGCAACAGACTAAAAGATATTTGAATAAGCAAATTACTTGTAATTAAGCTTGCCCTATGTGCTTCACTCTGATTGCTGAAGCAGAATACCATTTCAAACATCAGACAATATATCAGTGAAAGCAGAAGTCCTGCGAAATGCTAATGGAATGATTGTCACTCATATCTATTTTTGTTTGGCACTAACCCAGACTTAGGAGTAGACCAGAGATGCTAATTTTAGCATATGAGGAGACAGAGGCTATGATGAGTATCATGGTGATGGCCATGTGATTCTAGGTGGCCCTGGGTTTGTTCCACTATTCACAAATCAGATGAGGCATTGAGTGCAGGTGGTTCACTTGCCAGAGGGATTACCCAGCAAATCAGGAATAGAAACCAGTGGTGAAATTCTGGCACCACCAAAATTAACGACAGTTTTGACATTGATTTCATCAGAGCCAGGATTTCACCCCAAGTCTGACTCCCATTCCTCTGCTATAATCACTAAACAAATCTTGCTCCTTAATAAACTATCACCAGATTCAGAGTTACCCATAAGACAAGGCTTGTACTACTGCCCTCTGAAAACCCCCAATAGCTGAGACAGCCCTATGGGGACACAGACACTCATGGACAAGCTATAAGCACCTTAAGGATGCTTTAAGTTACTTCCTGGGCCACACCAGCCTCCTTCTATCCACTGGATCAGGCATCAACAAAACGTAGAACATGGACAACAGGGAGCTTAAGCCACACCACAAATGCAAGGATTGCATGAATAAAAGAAATCCCAAGTTTGGACGACGAGCTTTGGAAGACAAGCTTTCATCCTGGTGCAATACTACTAATAAATGATATTCAACAGCTAGGCTATTAGTTACCTATAGTCCCTCTAAGTTTAAAAAAAAGTCTACATCCTTGCATATTGTTTCCCCCCTCCCTCTCTCACCCCCACCTTTTCATGCCAAAGGCATTTCACTCAGACTAGAGAATCCAGCACAGTGTGATAGGCAAAACCACTACACTAAGATACACTCTTAGCAGACTTCCTTTTTTCATCTCAGTAGAAACCTTTTAAAAAGAAACACTCTTATTCCAATATTTCCTCCAAATAGTTCAACAGCAAATATTATGAAAGCCCAGACCCCCCTCAATTTTTCATTCTAAATTTCAGAATGGCCCGAACCCCAGACAAGGATATGACAGCAAAGTGTGTAAGAAAGAGATACACAACTCAGATACTTCATTATGCGGGGATTAAGACAAGAGGAGACAGTATTAATTTGTTTGTGTTCCTTTCAAAGGGATAAAGTAGATAAACTGAATACAGTGCAGATATATTAATGCTTCAGAATGGAGAGAATGGGCAAAACTCTCAAATGCCATTATTCAGGAACAGGATCTACATTGGTATTTTAAAAACACAAACTACTTAAGCTTGAAATTCAGCTGCTCTGTGAAAGAAGCTGGTTATGTTACCTGGAGGCTTTGAAGTGCTCCTGTTACATATTTTATCATTTACTGGGAAAGTGTTGACCCACCATGCTGCAATCTAATTATGGAGCGCATAAATTCAGTACAACCTACTGGAGGGGATAAGTACAGCTCATGCTTTTGTTCCCTAAAGCAATTTTCATGCTTCAGCAAGGTCTCTCTCACCGCTGGTAGAAGGGATTATTCCCCTCAAGCACTCTTGCATGGCACAGTTCAGATGAAAATAATTTCTTATAGCGGTAACTGGCTTGCCATTTCTTCCTCCGGCTGGAAGCGTGTCTGCAAATGTTCAGCAGATACAAAGGGCCACATAGCACGGGCCACTGTACCAAAGGGATTCTTTCACTCATTAGGAGGCAAAGAATAGGGAGAAGACTACAGGACCCTGACATTCCCAGCCTATAACCACAATGGGTCCCTGTAAGTTGTGTACTTGTAAGGCTCCTCAGGAGAGATTCAGGTGCTGCCCAGCTGATTAGCAGAGCGCCCACAACAGGCAGCATGTGTTTCTATGGGTGCAGGCACAGATGTACAACCTTGATGCACAGAACCAAAATGTATTCTGCCTATGGAGGAGAAAAAGTTGGAGGAAATATTGCCCAACAACAAAGCTGTTTTCAGTTAGTTATCTTCAGGGGCTAAGCATGTAACTTCCATGGAATTCTTTTACTCCGCTAGTCTGGGGAGTTCAAGCCTGGAATTCCCACAGAATTCTGGGCGGGCTCTATTCTTCCATTCTTTTTGTCCTCCTTGTGAGGTGCTGGCCTGTTTCCAGCCCATGGCCCACTTTCCGCCACACCATATTTTTCAGGCCTTTCTTCCAAGCCCTGTCCAAACAGGCCTTGCAAAGAGTAACAAACTCACGATCAACTCAGACTTCCAAAATCCTCTTGCTCCTCCCTTCTCCCCAGAGCTAGTCTCAGGAGCCAACCTCCTGCACTTCCCTTCAAGGGAAGCACCTCAGCTCCCCCTAGGGAACAGCTGTTCCCTCCCAGGTATGTCTGATAAATTGAACTGGACTGCCTGGTTCCAAGTCCCCTGATATTGACAAGGGGTAGAATTAAAGATTCCTGCTCTTTGTTTCTCTTTCATTGTTCCCCACAGTCCTAGAGCACAGCTCTACAAAAGCAGGTGAACTATGCAATTACTGATGTATCAGCAGCATAGAAAAGATATATGCTACGGTAGAACTCTCAATAATGGGGAGAGGATTAGATCACCCCATAGGGATTGTCCTCCTCTAGTTTCTTTATGGTGTCTGATTACATATTTAAGGAGCGTCATGGCATACAATTCCCTCAGATATTTGGAATATGCAATCCTGCGGAATTCTTTCCCGATACTATAGAACACCAGAGTTATGGACTGACTGGTAAACCACAAACCTCATTTGGAAACAGCTACATGCAATCAGGCAGCAGCAGAGACAAAAAAGTACAATACTGTGTTAAACCTTATAGCCTTTTTTTAAAAAGTAAAAGTTTATACAAAAATATGACAAGGTAAGGAACATGTCCTTGTGTCATTTAAATTAATATGGTTAGAAGCAGCATTTTTCTTCTGTATTAGTGAAGTTTCAAAGCTCTATTAAGTCTCTGTTCGGTTATAAACTTTTAAGAGGAACAACTATAATGTTTTGTTCAGAGTTAAACAACCCCCACTCCCAAAACATTTGTAACGGTTTTTTCTCTGAATCTGTACAGCACAATACAAATAATGCTGCACATGATGAAAAAGCCTCCCACTGTACGGAATCACACTCAGTTTTCAAGTACAAGTGTTTGATCTGACAGGCTATACCATTCGGAGGACTACAAGCCTGGGGCACAGCTAGTTTTGCCCATATGCAGGCTCTGCTGACCCCAGGAGAGGACTCTGCTCTTTGGACATATTTGGATGAGAGTTGAAAGGTGATCCCTTATGGCTCGCTCAAGCCTGGGTTAGGAAGGCACAGCAATGGGCAGAAAAACAGACCTCATCAGAATCTCAGCTTTCAGAAACAAAACTTTCTAACTGTGACAACTTGTAAAGATGACTGTCAACATAAAATCAAAATAATCCCATCTGATGAAGTGGGTTTTGCCAATAAATGTATCTAAAGTGCCATAGGACTGCTTGTTATTTGTGAAGTTACAGACTAAACATGACTACCCCACTGAGGCTTCAAAATAAGATGAACCAAAATAAGAGCAAACCAATGCAGCAATGTTTGCTGGGAGTTGCAGATTGCTAGGCAAAATAGCTCTGAAATGTGAATGTCTGTACTGATTTCAACAAGTGTTAGGCCACAAGCCACTGAGGATATTGTTAATTTTGATATATAAAGTACATTGGTGCTCAAAGGTAAGGAAACATCACTTTATGAAAATCACCACCAGATGTCTATGTTATCACAGAAAGGCCTCTAACACGGGGGTTTTCAATGTTTCCCACATGTAGGCCTCAAACATTTTGATCAGAGATGTGGACTTGGGAAATATTAGACACTACCTGATAACGTTGGTGGATCTGCATACTACATATTGAAAACCACGGCTTTAACACATGGATGAGTTAGTGACTTGGCTGATTTCTTTTTTACTGAAAGGCTTGGCTGCCAGAAGTTTTGGCAAGTCTAGCATACAAACAAACAGAAAACCTTTGCATCTCTGCTCCTTACCCAGAAAGGAATGAAATCAGATGATTTGAAATGGAAAATATTGAAAAGAGACTGGTTTAAAAATGCCAAGCTCATGAAGTTAATGAAGCAAAGTTGTGCAATGCCTGTATGACTGGGGTCACTTACAAGCCTATGGAATGAAATGTGGGAAAGTAGAAGGTGCAAAGTTCACTCTCTCACTGCATTAGCCCGACTTCATAGATTTCGGGCAATCCCCCAAACTCAGGCTCACCGGGAAGGTGCACTGCCATTTTCATTCAAGTGCTCATTCCAGGCACTTCTAATAGCTCCTGCAACATGCGTCATGGTGGGCAAATGAAAGCTGTGCTGAAGGAGTCCGAGTCCTGATCCAGCACCTACTGCAATCAATGGGAGCCTTTCCACTGATTTCAGTAAACCCTGATCAGGCCTTTAAGGGTGAACAACCAATTGAGCTGCCTTCTTTCTTCCTGTCATGCAGAAAATTTGTGATGAACATTACACGCTTCAGCACATGGCACTTATGTCCTGCCGCCATCACCTTAATCATCTTGATGAGGAAAAAAAATCCCATTTTGCATAGTAAATACAGCTTCTCTTCTTACATTGCTGGTTTCGATGCGCCTCAGATGCAAAAATGAGCAGTTGGTGGATTTTTCCTAACAATATCTTTCACCATTTCCAGTAAATTACTATGCAATTAAGAGGTGATGTGCTTATCTCTCTGCCCAAAGAAAAGCTTCTGAACAGCTGTCAGAACACTTCTGAAACATCCAGATGGCTAAAGGAGTATCCTGCGTGTTTCCATAAAACCTAATTATCCAGCTCAAATGTACAGCAGTATTTCCTCTGTAGCTAGGAAAGTGGTGCAGATTGAATTACAAGTTTTCACCTACAGTTCATCGCCATGAAATCTTTGGAAACAAATCACACTGAGGAATTGACACAGATTGGAGGACAGGGAATTCAATGACAGAGAATGGATGTTATGAGCCCATGTGCTAAGATAGGGATCTCTGCAGGAACTGTGTACGTTATAACCTTTTTGGCTAGAGGCTGATCCTGTCCCCTCTGAAGTTAGCTTACAGGCTTACAAGATCTAAAAGGTACAATATTGCTGCCCAGCAACCTAGTATCTGAGCATCACTAGCAAATTCCCTTCCTGGGTTCCTTGGCCCTTTTCTGTTTTGGGGATCATAACTATACTCAGGATACAGGTTTTGCTCCTCAGAAGTGGAGCAGAGCCTTACATTCCCTGTGGCACGATGGAAGTGACCTCACAGAAGCTGAAGCCTTTTGGATGTGCATTGCTGTAAGGCGTGTCAGAGGTAAGCAGTGCCACATTCAGGGTTGGCATCTTGCCGGGCTTCAAGAGATGTTTCAATCAGATCATTTGCCAAAATGATATTTAAAAGACAGTGACCTGCAGAGGTAAATTTGCATTGCAAAAAGTTAGCCACACCACCTCAGTTACCTTCTGAGCAGGTGGTGTAGGGTGTTGTGGATGTTGTACCACCCATTCTACATTAAGCCATAAATCCCAGCAGAACACACTGGGAACAGGATTCTCTGTTCCTTTGGGTACAGTATTGCGGGAGAGGAAAGGCTGAAGTTCTCCCAAAGGTTACAGCCCTAATAAAGCTCCTTTCGCAGGACAATTGCTAGACTGCTATGTTTGCATCCCGTCACACTGGGTATCTCCGTCTCCGGCTGCCTAAATGAGTATGTTGCAAAACTGTCTCTTTCCTTGGCCTCTCTGGCCAACTTCCTGGGTGCTGGCTCTCTGTGTTCCCATGTCTCTAGAGGGGTATCTACCCCTTCAGCTGCCCTTGATTCACAAGAGCAGCAATGACCCCCCCAGATTCCCCAATAGCTCAAACTCACCTTTTCCCCGGAGTTCCTACCTCGCAGGTACTCCTGCCTGTAATTTCTCTCTCCAGGACCACGTGAGAGTAGAAACACAATGTAGATTTTGCAAAAGGTTCCAAAACAAACCACTGTTATCTGTATATGTCTTTACGCAGAGTAGAGCAAACATAAGCACACATATATTGATTTTCTTATCTCAGTTGCCTCAGTCCTTCTGGATATTTTTGGTCTTTGATCAAAATCATTTATCGAGTCCAGCATCCCCTGGCTTCTTCTCCAAATCATGGAGTGTCTCTCTTGCCAGCTTCTCTCTCTTCAGGTGGTCTGCAGTTTAAAAGAATCCCTCTACTATGAAAGCATGCTCCAACGTTCCTCCCAAACTTCCTTTGTGTGAGTCCTTCTGAATCTTTTAAAAAAAAAAAAAAAAAAAGGAGCAGCACCATATGGCTGCTTTGTTTCCTTGTGTGGGGACTTTGCACTTTTCCATCTCTCCCTTCCTGCAGCCCACCTGGGTAGAACAAGTTCTCCCATCTCAGACACTCTCCTGGGCATGCCCAGCGTTCAGGCAGAGCCCAATCATTAAGGTGAAGAACTTACTTTATTTGCTCTGCAGCTTCTTCCAGAGGCAAAAGGAGTAATCTGAGGAAGCATTAAGCCATAGTTGATTCACCACATGTGGAGACATTCAATGACACAACAATTTCATAAAACCAAGCAGAATTTGTTAGTTCCCCAAGCTGTAAAGGGATTTTGATTGCAGAGGCATCATCATTTTGGGTATAAACCGTTTGAAAGGGGTGAAAAAGAAGCAGCCGAAGTTAAGAGGTGTGACTGAAGCAAAGGAAAGAGATACCATACATGTATGGAATTATTGTGCAAAATTAGCATTCTGTCATTGGGGATTTTTTCCTAGCTCTGTAAAGAAAAGCTGCCTACAAGGTCCTGTCTGCCTAGATCATTTGGTGCCATCTGGGCTTCCATTCCTTTTTTCAGAAAACAAATATGCTTATTCCTATTTCAACTTGATGTATTAATTGCAAATCTCACACTTAATTATGTTATTATTATTGCTAATTCAGATGAAACATTGAGCCTTAGTAATATTAGATTATCTCGAGAGGTTCCATGTCTGTGGTCTGTAAGCTATTAATACCTCACCAGGAATGGTTTATGGATTCATCATTCAGGATGTGTGTAAACTTTATAGACCAAGGATGGAATTCACTCAGAGGGGCTGATTTGGCATCCACTACGGTCAATGCCAAAGCTCCCATTGATTTCAATGGTGAAGGATCGGCTTCATAATCCAAAGTCCCCTGATAACACTGAGCCTTGATGGAGGCAAGAGCGGCAGGTCTACAAACTCATGCTAGCCTTTCATTTCACAATTCAAAATCCAAGCACTGTGGAGCAGAACTTCAGCTGTGAGAGTTATCGTAGCTCTATTGATTTCAGTGTTCCTGTGTATCCAAAGAAGTCTGCCTTAACATGTGCTGCAACATTTGGGTTTACACATACAGAACTAAATGAAACAAAAGAAATCAGAGATCATGCAGTGCATGTCTGTCTCCTCCAACAGACTGTGCTGAGTTCCAAGACCAAAAATGCTTGAAATCTGAACAGATGGAAGGTGCTTAAGTGTTACACACAAAACAAGAGGCACCATACTAGTTTCATAGATGCAACCATCACAATTGCTACTAATCAGGAGCTGGGCTGTTTGTTTAGGATAGAGAACAATGGAACAATCATTAATATGAATGTTATGTAATTGTATAACCTCTTGGGCTTGCAAACCTGGGCTGGAACACAGAGAACAGCTTTAGTGTGATTCTTGGGGCTCCCAGCTTCTGGTTGGACTGACAATGGTGGCTGACCTTTGATTAGTTTTGCATGAAAGTCTGAGGCAAAGGATTTTTCCCCCCACTCCTATCAGGCCTGTTCACCCTGTGACTTTTTTGCCAATTCTCCTCCCTTGCAATAACCGTCCAGGGACAAAAACAAAACCAAGCAATTAAAAAACAAAACTCAGAAATCCTGCATAGGTTTATCTGGTTTGTTATAAACTTCAGAAACAAACTTGTGTTTTTAATCTATATGCTTCCTGTCTCCTAACCTGACCAATGTAATTTTAAATGAGAAGAATTAGGTTCTGGTCTCATTTGTAATATTGGAGGGTAACTTTTTAATAGTTTGTTTCATTCTTTATTGATTTTTGCCTTTTCCTCCACTTTTCAGGAATGGAGCATTTTCTTCTGACAGAGACTGTTTTACAAAATTCCTTGGTGTGGCTCCTGGGCACTAGTGTTATTTGATACCAATTCTCCTGAGTGCCATTTTAAAGAAAAACATCCTTGTTTGAAGTATTTTGTTGAACATAGGACTGAAACCCAGAAATGGAGCTCTACCTCGCAGTTTCAGCTACATCAATTACATAGCTGGAATTGACTTAACTGGTTGTCCTCACTGAGGCAGGTCGATGGGAGAAACTCTCCTGTCGACCTCCCTTACTCCTCACAAGAATGAGGAGTACAGGGACAGAGTGAAATTAAACCCCAGAAGATCTCCTAGTAAGTGCAGATATACTCTCTGCCTCATGTTCACCAATCACTAAATCACATTAATACCAGTTTACCTCAGCAGGGCATTCATTACTGCAGTCTGCCAAATGTGCTTAAAAAAGGTACCTCTCTGTTTCTTGGGTCTCCCTCTACAGCATTCCTTGGCCTTCTAGAGACTTTCAGATGGACAGAACTATGATCACCTGCTCCAAAAGCAGACTCTGCTAATGGAGCTAAAGCAGATTCAAACCTTTGTTGGCAATGTAAGACCTATGATCTAGAGCTAAGGTATTCCAATTCCAGCCAGGAGATAAGTTCATAATAATACAGTATATGATGACAACACTGAATTACTTTTCACTTGCCTTTAGTTTTTATTGTAAAGTCACAGTTTTAACCATCAAAGTGGATTTAGTACGGTTCCCCTAATGGATGCACACT
This sequence comes from Carettochelys insculpta, assembly GCF_033958435.1. NCBI lineage: Eukaryota > Metazoa > Chordata > Testudines > Carettochelyidae > Carettochelys > Carettochelys insculpta. Next base: position 108,263,632 of record NC_134139.1, on the reverse strand, counting down.
TTGTATTTTTAGAGCTCTTCCCTGCTCCTTTCTGTGAGAAATTCCATCCATTTCCACTTTGACCAAAAGAGCATATTGGTTTGGAATGTATACATGCATGTATTTTTGGGCAGAACTCTACAATACCTCCTGCTTTGCCACAATGTGTTTTCTGGAGTTGGTGTGTTTCATATTTATTGTGCATGCACTTCCAAATCTTTGGTTTGCAGATAATAGGTTTTTGCCTTCTGAGTCAGATTCCATTCAAAACAAATGTTGTTCTTGGTAGTTTAATGGAGAAACTTGTGTCTAACCTCCCTACAGAAACACTTCTCCCCTTGGCTAATTTGCAGTTATTGTTCCATTGGGTAAGTGTAAAGTAAATCACACATAATCACTGTTTCATCTGTTCGTTGATCTAGTTTTACCTGCGCACAGCTGTGAATATAGTGAATTTGCTGCTGTTGTTTTCCATTTGACCTTGGAAGATCAATACTTCTAAGTACACCCCATTTTAACCTCCCTCCCCCCTCAGCCTTTTACTTTACCATCTGATGCAACCATACCACAAATATTACTTCTTTCATTAAACTTCTGTCTACATAGCTGCAGCTTTATCTGTTCTCATCATCTTTACCCACTTCATAGCCTAGTGGTTACGTTCTGTTGTTTCCAGGCACAGCTGAGTCTTGGCAAATTCACTGACATAAATCCTGATCTTAAAAAGATTTGTGCACATGATTAACCTTATACACCGCAAGTAGTGCCACTGATTTGGATTGTAAATCTTTGCAAGACTGAGATGAGTGGGGCAGGCAACAGAATTGCTGGGCCCCACAACAGAATTGCTGGGCCCCTAGGCAAGATGGGGAAGGTGGCCAGCTCTGCACCCCAGGAAGGGGCAGTGGCTCAGGCAAAAGGGGCGGGACTGTGGCAGCAAGCCCTCAGTGTTGTCTGGAGCACACTGTTGCTTCCCACACCCTGGCCCACCAGCCCTCAGAGGTGCCTGGAGTGTGCTGTGAGGTGCTCTGGCAGTGGTTTAAAAGGGCCCAGGGGAACTTCCCCTTTGTTTCCCTACCACCCTGCTGCCGGAAGGTGTGGGACGATAACATGCTTCTCAAGTATAAGTCCAGTTATCTAGTTTTCTATATGAACATAGAAGCACAGCTTCTGTTGCTAGAACTCTGAAAACGACATTCAACAATTAAATGCTTGCAGAGTCCACTATGTTTCTCTTGTGTTTCCCCGTAATATTCTTTTAAGTGACAGGAAAAATTAAAATCACATTGTGTATTAATAGAACTAACACAAGCACCATACAGACAGAGAATTAAGACTGACATTTTGAAAGTCTAGTTTCTCAACATTTATTGTGTTTTTTGTGCATTTCCCAGCTTGGAAGACGAAACTCTAAATCCACTAGCATTCTTCTGTGTTGTTTGGGACTTTAAAGTACTATGGAAGAATGATAAGGTAAATCCTCTTTTCCTTTTGATTTATTTATTTATTTTTGAGGACTGGGCAGGCATCTTGAAGAATCTCAGTCCTAACAGGTGTCCTGAAACATATAATACATTGGGAACCCTCGTGCTATTTAGTGCAGTGTACTGAAGCCATTTTGTAAAGGAGATTATAGAAATGCATTCTGTAAAAACATAGGGTTACTGACACACAAGACGACACCTCAGATCGTGCAGTTGCTATGTGACCTTAGCACACCTTCACTGGAAGAAGCCAGAAACAAAATTTACCATGACCAGTTTCAAGACTATTCGGTGCTTGTTCACTTAATAACTGATGATCTAGTAGCGTGTGCTTATTGAAACGGGGAAATATATGCACAGATTTGGTTGCCTACAGGCCTGGTGATGGGGGAGCTAAAGGGCACAACTGTGTAGGGCCCCTCTGAAATGCCATGGGAGCATCACTCTACTGCTCTGCACAGCCTCCGAGGGCCAGGGTGGGAACCCAGCACTTTGTTCTGGGTGGTGCTAAGCTGCTGACAGCCCTGGGCCTCACCCATTTTGCCTGAGACTCCGCCCCTTCTGGGGCATGGAACTGCCCCCACGTACCTTGCTCCCAGGCCTGTGGCAGCTCTCAGCCCCACTGGTCAACTGTCTGTGCCAGACAAGGGGTCTCACATCGCTGCATCTTTTCAATCAAAGATTTGTGTTCATTCCAGTCACTTGCTATGTCTCCATTAGTACTGCCTGGCTCCACAAGCCTAAGTTGCTTTTATCAGCCAATGTACAGCTGAAGAAAAAAAAAGAGGCAACGAGTGGCACTCTGCCAGCACAACAGCACGGAGCAAGAGGGTGAATGCACGGAAAGGAGAACGACAGCAGCATTGGCATTGCTCAGAGACTTGCCTCACAGGAGCTGAGGTGGATTAGAGCTTTGAGAGGCCCTGGGCTAGAGGGCCTTCTCACGTGTTCCTCCTGCAGTCCCCCCTCCACCTCTACCTGTGAGTAGGGTCTGGGCGCAAGGCTTCCACTACCCCTCCCAGTGCTCCTGCCAGGGAGTGGAGTTGGAACATGGGGGCTTCCCCAGCTCCCCAAAAGAAGCACCAGGCTGAGTGGGGCAAGCCCCTGTATCCCAACCCATTCCCGGGCAGGAGCACCAGGCAGTGGACAGAGCATGGGGGTGCCTCAGTTAGCCAGAACCAACAGCAATTAGCCAGAGCCCCTGGGCTTGGGCCCTGTTGGCCCAGTGGCTAATTCACCATGGCACAGGAGAAATCACCATACTGATATTTCATGGACAACTAGAGACGAAGGAGGGAGGAAGACCCTGGTTCTGAGAACACACTGCTACACTCAGGCTGCCAATAGCAAGCAGCTTTTGTTATAGCTACTCGAGAAAATTATTAGCATACTCATTCGTGAAGCAGATTAAAAAACTCTGTTTGCCTGGCTCAGCAGAGCTCATGATGTAATTCAGTGTGAATATATTCATGAATCATTTTTCACCTTTGTAACCTTATGAGTTGCTAATTTCTTAAAATGCAAACCCATTATTACACATGCATTATAGAAGCACTCACATTCAGAAGATGCTAACAATAAATTCTTGTGCTTTAGCACTCCATCTCAAATCACTTTATAAACAGTAACAGAGAGAGATCTGTGCTAGTCAATATTCTATCAAAACAAAAAAGCAGTCTGGTAGCACTTTAAAGACTAACAAAATAATTTATTACATAAGAACATAAGAACGGCCATACTGGGTCAGACCAAAGGTCCATCCAGCCCAGCATCCTATCTGCCAACAGTGGCCAGTGCCAGGTGCCCCAGAGGAGGTGAACCGAAGACAATGATCAAGCGATTTGTCTCCTGCCATCTGTCTCCAGCCTTTAACTAAAGGCTAGGGGCACCATACTTTACCCTTGGCCAATAGCCATTTATGGACCTAACCTCCAAAAATTTATCGAGCTCTTTTTTAAACTCCGTTAGAGTGCTGGCCTTCACAGCCTCCTCTGGCAAGGAGTTCCACAGGTTGACTGTGCACTGTGTGATGAAAAATTCTCTTTTATTAGTTTTGAACCTACTACCCATTAATTTCATTTGGTGTCCTCTAGTTCTTACATTATGAGAACAAGTAAATAACTTTCCAATATTCACCACTTTCTCCACACCATTCATGATTTTATATACCTCTATCATATCACCCCTCAATCTCCTCTTTTCTAGACTGAAGTCCCAGTCTCTCTAGCCTCTCCTCATATGGGACCCTTTCCAAACCCTTAATCATTTCAGTTGCCCTTTTCTGAAGTATGTAAAAGAATCCTTTAATGGGCCAGGTAACTGCTGTCCTGGTTCAAACTACATGTTAATGTGTCGAATTTGAATATAAAAGAATTCCTCACTCTCTCCCTGTAGGTGATCCTTAAAGTTCCTTTTCAGTATTCGGTTAGTGACCTGAAAGTCTGTGTTTTACTGAAAAGAAACTTTACGGATCGCCTACAGAGACAGTGCCGAGCTCTCTTCTATATTCAAATTCAACATATTAACACATGGTTTGAACCGGGACAGCAGTTACCTGGCCCATTAAAAGGATTCTTTTACATAATTTGTTTTCTCTGATTCTTTACTTCCCCCCCTCCTACCTCCCCTCTGCTCTTCTGATTTGCTCACCTTGATTAAAATTTTTCTGGTTTGTCAACCTTGATAACTATTCTTGGCTCCTAGCAACCATGGATGTAGAGGCTCTGTATACCAACATCCCACACAAAGATGGAATAAATGCTGTCCGGAACAGTATCCCTGATGATGCTACAGCACATCTGGCAGCTGAGCTCTGCAACTTTATACTCACACACAACTATTTCAGATTCGGTGACAATATATACCTTCAAATCAACAGCACAGCTATGGGTACCCGCATGGCCCCTCAATATGCCAATATTTTCATGGCTGACCTAGAACAACGCTTCCTCAACTCTTGTCCACTAACACCCCGGCTCTATTTACGCTACATTGACGACACCTTCATCATCTGGACCCATGGGAAGGAGACTCTGGAGGAATTCCACCGGGACTTCAACAACTTCCACCCCAACATCAAGCTCAGCCTGGACCAATCTACACAGGAGATCCACTTCCTTGACACTACCGTGCTTATACACAATGGACACATCAGTACCACCCTGTACCGTAAACCCACTGACCGCTACGCCTACCTTCATGCCTCCAGCTTCCATCCCAGACACACCACACAATCCATCGTTTACAGCCAAGCACTTAGATATAACAGCATTTGTTCCAACCCCTCCGACAGAGACAAACACCTACAGGATCTGCACCAAGCATTCTTGAGACTGCAATACCCATCTGAAGAAGTGAGGAAACAAATCAACAGAGCCAGACGTGTGCCACGAAGCCTCCTACTACAGGACAAGCCCAAGACAGAAACCAACAGAACACCACTAGCCATCACCTACAGTCCTCAGCTAAAACCTCTACAGCGCATCATCAGGGATCTACAACCCATCCTGGACAATGATCCAACACTTTCACAGGCCTTGGGAGGCAGACCTATCATTGCTCACAGACAACCTGCCAACCTAAAACAAATCCTAACAAGCAACTATACACCGCACCACAGTCACTCTATCTCAGGGACCCATCCATGCAACAAACCTCGTTGCCAGCTCTGCCCACATATACACACCAGCAACATCATTACGGGACCTAACCGGATCAGCCACACCATCGTGGGCTCATTCAGCTGCACATCTACCAATGTAATTTATGCCATCATGTGCCAGCAATGCCCCTCTGCCATATACATTGGACAAACTGGACAGTCCCTACGTAAAAGAATAAATGCACACAAATCAGACATCAGAAACGGCAATATACAAAAACCCATAGGAGAGCACTTCAATCTCCCAGGATACACAGTAGCAGATTTAAAAGTAGCTATCCTGCAGCAAAGAAATTTCAAGAACAGACTCCAAAGAGAAATTGCTGAGCTACAATTCATCTGCAAATTCAATACCCTCAGCTCAGGATTAAACAAAGACTGTGAATGGCTGGCTAAATACAAAAGCAGCTTCCCCTCTCTTGGAGTTCACACCTCCAGATCTACTGATGACAATACAACTCAGCCTGCCTGACTGAGCTAACCTCGTTATCCCCAGCCTTGCTCTGGCCTATTTATACCTGGCCTTGCAGATTTCCAGGACCAGCATCTGAAGAAGTGAGTTAACTCACGAAAGCTCACGCTCTAAACTTTTCTGTTAGTCTATAAGGTGCAACAGGACCCTTCATTGCTGCTACAGATCCAGACTAACACAACTACCCCTCTCATTCTTGGCTCTCTGTGCCTTAAATGTTGAATCTGTTCTGGTATGGCTACGATCTGAAGAAGTGGGTCTGTCCCACAAAAGCTCGTCACCTAATAAATTATTTCATTAGCCTGGAAAGTGCTACCAGACTGCTGTTTTGTTTTGATAGTTTACAGTTGGTTTAGGAAGTGAAAACTGGAAGTCTCAAATTGTAGGCAAGCAAGAGGCTGTGCTAGAATTTGGCCATGTTACAGAGTGTGACAAAGCCCTGAGCTACTTTTTGTGGGTTCTGCACTTTCTGGCGGTTAAGGAAATGCCTCAGAGGCTCACTGCATCCCTTTTGCTCTGCCTCCCAGTTTTTCCAGGGGTGGGGCACAGCCTATTGAGCCCTTATCAGCATAGTCATAAGCTGGGGGAGGTCCCCAATGGATGTTGGGTCTCCTCATGCTGCAGAGGGTGTGGGGCACTCTGGTGGGGGGGACCTGGTCCCCTCCCATTTGATCCTGGTTCTGGCCCAAGGACCCTAGATAACTGCTGCTGGAGGGGCTGCCTCCCTTGGCCTGAAGTGCACCAGCCTCCTCCCTGAGCCACTTCCCTCAGTACCATCTACTGGCTGCTCTCCTTTGCAGTTCTCTCCTCCTTCCTGGTCCACCTCCTTTCTTCTCTCTCCACCTTACCTGAGGGGAAGCCTTTTAAAAGGGTTCCACAGGCCTTAATTGGCTGCAGGGGCTTGATTAGCCCCAGGTGCTGGATTAACTGCTGCTGCTGCAGCTTGATCCTTGACAAGCCTCAGTCCCTGGGAAACAAAGGCAAGTACCCAACTGCCCACATACTTGCCCTCCATAAGGTGACTGTAGCCTGCTGCGGGCTGTGGTCCCCCACACTAGATTAACATCTAATACTTACAGAAAGTACCATGGGACCTCAGCATTGGTTATAGGTGGTCAGGGTTATGTTTCCTTTCAAAAGAGCAGTTTTGATTCCAATTCCATTACGCAAGTCATTGATGAAAGTAATCAACTAGTAGTAGACTCAGGAGACACTTTTGTGGTACCCTATTGGGTACGCCCGGCCAGTCTGACAGCAAGCTGTTGATAATTATTTTTTGCGTATGATCTTTCAAGCAGTTATAGGTATCCATATAGACCACATTTCCTTAGTTTGCTTATGAGACTGTGTCAGAAACCAAACAACAAACAACCCTTCCCCAAACCCAAGATATACTATGCATACTGCTTCCCTCCAACCCCACCCAGCATCCGCTAGGCCAGTAACCCTGTCAAAGGAGGAAATTAGGTTGGTTGTGACAAATTCATGCTGGCTGTTCCTCTAACCCTGCTATCTGCTTACAAATGTATTAGAGAATATCCTTCAATACCTTTCCAGGTATCAATGCTGGGCTAACTGCACCCTCAGGTACATACAGCTAACTTTATAATTCCCCAGCTCCTCTTTATTCTCCCTTTTTTAAAGTTGGGTACCATATGTTCCGCACGCCCCCATCTCCATTTCCCTGGGACTTTATTCAGCGTTTCAGGAATTCTGTCTGTGAGGTTGAGGGTTAAACATGGCAAGGTGAGAAGGGTATTAATTGGTGTGTGGTGAGAACACTCCAGCTGGCTCTTGGCTACAGAAAGGAATTTTTTGAAAACATTCTTAGTTGTAGTAAACAATGTTGTGTGGGATGATATCTGTGTCTAATGATGTGGTAGTTGCCATGGAAAGTGCAGCTGGTGTTTTGTGAACAGTAGAAAAGAAAAATCCCCATTAAAATAAAGATTAAATGGTACAGGAAATCTGGCTGCATGTTTGTAAGAAACGCTGTGTCTATACTAGATTAAGAAAGTTGACTGCAGACAGACAATTCTAGCTACGGCAATCGCATAGCTAAAAATCGATGCATCCAGCTTGGCTAAATTTGTGTCTATACAGGGTTAGGTCGATGGGAGAGTTTCTCCGTTTGACCTCTCTTATTCCTTGTGTCATCCTAGTTGGCTGGTCCTCCTTTAGGTAGGACACTACTTTTTTAAAATCTTCCCACACCCTCAGGTACATACGGCATCCCCTAATTTACACCATTTATTTTTATTTGGTGCTGATCTGTTCAGGCTTGTGAGTGTTGATGGGTCTGGGTTCTCTCTCTAATGATCTGTGTAATGTTTCTGCAGGTCACCCACTTTTTCTACTTTCAAGTGGAATGTGTGTTGGTGGCATCCTTAAATACTGTCCTAAACACAGCTATCTTTGCCTTATACCATATTTGGGGGCTTTAGTTTGGTTTGGTCTATGGTGAATTTCTGATGTTGCAAGAAGTTTTCCAATTGATTCTGAAGATCTTTTGCAGGCATTTGCTCCATTCCATTAAGGCGGACAGACAACCTGACATCATCACATCTTTTCAAGCATCCCTTTTTTGCATAGATGTCAATGTGTTGTAATCAGCAACTAACTAAAAAGATTCCACTGGATTGTAAATACACTTAAAAATATCAATGCATAGATTTAGCCTCTTCTATGCAACACGGGGGTGAAAACTGTATGTCTGCTGAGACACCTCCTTAACAAGACAATCAATGCAATAGAAACATAACCTTCAATGCAGTGATGGGGCATTTTTTTCCTATCACAAGCCATTGGCCATGGGTGAGGGACAGGGGAGAAATCAATTGCAAGCCACACATAGGCGAGTTGAGTGGGGCAAGCCCTGACTCCACTCTCCAGCTGAAGCCCCAGTGAAACAGAGCGGGGTGAGCCCCCATACCTAACCCTGCTCTCCCACTGGCACACCGGGCAGGCGGGCACAGTGGCGCAAGTGCTGGAGACAGAGCAGAACTAAGCAACAGGCTGGATCCAGCCTGCAGACCATATCTTCCCCAGCTCTCTTCTAGGAGTTCAGGATTAAAGGAAAAGATTACTGTACAACATGGAGAAGCTATCATTAAGTTGCACTGTAAGATTTACTAACAATAAACAAAGTTGCAAAACCGAGCAGACAGTGGCCAAGAGACTAAGTCTTCATAATAAATATATACTCAAATGAAAAATTCTTCACCCTCAGGTAATGCTTTAGAATGCTTCATTCATCATGGGGTGATGAATGAAAAAAAACCATTTTTTAGTTCTGGGTTTTTGGGTCACAGCTAGTCTGCTTGATGTGGCACTCTGTCCTCCTAGTGGCAGCTAGATCAACTAGAGATTGCTGAGCAAGCTCCTATAGCAGTGGTGGGCAACCTCCACCGCAGACCCCCGGCTGCCCCCCACTTCCCTCATGCACTAAGGCACCAGAACCCTGCACTTCCTTGTCCCACCTTCCTCTCCCAGCACTTTGAGGAGTGCCTGCTATTCAGGTTTGCCCATCACTGTCTTGGCTTTTAGCTTATGTAATAGAAGCTCATGCACTGAGCTGCCAACATCCTAGGTTTGATCCCAAATGCTGATGATGACTGGGGTCTGTTGGTGTTACACCAGGACCATGTACAATTGTACAACAGGCTTCCCACCGATGTCAAAAGCCGTTATGCAGAAAGGACTGGCTCTCGCACTCACTAAATAGAGTGGGTATAAGCCAACTTTTACATAATAAATAAGCTTGCAATTAGTAAAGCTGCTTTTACATTCAGCAATGCTCAATGGGAAAAAAGGATGATGCAGACACTTTAAAAGCTATGCGCCAAGTTAATTGAAAATGTGCTGCTTTAAATAGCATTCATTAGCATTAACACTACTGAGGTAAATCAGAAAAAAAAAAAAAGACCACTCCTCTCAGAGCCCTTCTTTCAGGATATCTAGCACAACGCTATATTAGTTCACATTTGGAAGAGTCTAGTCATTACAGCTGTGAAAAAAAAAAAGCCTTATTAAAATGGGAAGCAGGGAAGAAAGCTCGCATTTTGCAGAATCTGAATAAATCTTGAGAGCCAAACACCAAATGAAGTCTACAGACAGGAAACTATTTTATTTTTGAACATTTTTGCTCTTTAGATGGGTTGGGGTGGGAAGGAATTTAAAAAGCCCAGGAGAAATGATAGTTCACTATGGCTACATCTACACTAGAGTGATCTGTTGACACAAGTTGCTGTCGGAAGAGATCTGACAAAACTCCTGTTGACAGACCATGGCCACACACAAAAGAGGATTGCTCTGTTGATCCGCTCTGTTGACAGAGACCGGATAGACCTCCCGGCCCTCTCAACAGAATGGCCAACCGGAAGCACATCAGACAGTGCTACCTGGTGACCTGGAAGCCCTGTCTGTCAACAGAGCATTCACAGTATATCGACAGGAGGTGTTTTTAGTGTAGACGCTCCAGAGGTTTTGTCAATAAAACCCTCTGGTGTAGACCTAGCCTGTGAGCAAAGACATCTTCAACTACATGTGGCAATACTGCCCAGGCCCTTTTCTGCAGAAAGCATGCACGCTCCAGTTGTAACCTTTCCCCCCACTCCCAAGAGCACTTAAATTAAGATGTGAAAATGGCAGAGAAGCGGTCCAGCTCTGAACATCACATTTACCCTGTGTGTGCAACACGATGCAGTGTGACTGTTATATATCTGTCAAGGTGTGCGCATGAATGGAATGTAATCACTGCTAATTTATTGCACAGTAAAATCAAAGGATGAAAAGAAAAAACATTACAACGTCTTTTGTAAGTGCAAAATCACTGAATAAAAAAATCCAGTCTGAGGCCTCTTTGATTACATTATTTCTTCAGTAACTGCAGTCAAATTTCGGTGAAAGTATGTTCCAGATAAACAAGGCCAATGAGATGTATGTACTCTTCCAGTAAGGTAGCTTTCCAGTCCTTGTCTCCTGGAAAGGGCAATGCTCTGAGTTTTTTAATATACGCTGGAATGAGAAATCTTGTATTGTACATTCTGATAACAAAGTGCACCTCAAGCAATGAGCCTCTCCTGACAAAAAATAGTACGATCAATTAAATATTCAAACTTTCTGATAGCTTGAGTCATGAACATTTCAACTGAAACATTCTTCAGAGGTATCTAGCATGGGAAGTCTCATTTCGATTTATGGTAGAGAACTACATTACAAAGTTCATTGCTGAAGTGTTACTGGCTTATCTTATACAAGTTCTGCAACTTCTGGATTCAAATGGAATGGGGAATTTTAAAGAGCTCAATGGCTGGTAATTAGTAAGACATAGGACAAAAAGCAAAACAGCTTCCTCATCTGTCATGCTTGCTTTCATTTAAAATGAATATTAAATGGATTTCACTGCACTTAGCAATGAAACAGTACCCCACTGGAGAGACCAATACAGGTTGAACCTCTGTAAACCAGAACACGCTACTCTGGCGACATCCATAATCCAGCATGATTTTAGTTGGTCACTTCTCATGGATGTAGCCAAGTTTCACACAGTGCCATAAAATTGGTTTACAGCCACCAGTCCTGACTCTCCGTGTTCTGTGCTGTTATTTAGCTATAATTTACTCCACAATGTCTTCTAAGAACCCAATAAGCAGTGGAAGTGTTGGTAATGTGCTAGACAATATTGACCCCCTGTAGACCGGCAAATTCTCCTTTTTAGCATCAGTCAGACCCCAAGGGTGCTGAACTAGAGAGGTTCACTCTGTACCCTTCTTTTTCTCCTCTCCTTTAAATAAGGCATCAGTACTCACACCAGTGAAATTATGTTTCCCTATCATGCCATCCAAACTGTTCTAGGACTATGCAATAATCCTGCAAAACACTGTCAAGAAAAGTGTTTTAATGGTCATAAATTATAGAAAGAGCTCCCGAGGCTTTGAAAGAAAAGTGGTACAAGTACAAATTAACTTTATTATTGTAATAGCCTGAACAGCTGGAAAAGGCATAGTAAAAATAATACAAGACAGACATTGAATCTTGCTGAAGATTAGGAACCGAGTGACTTGTAAAGGGTATAAGATTTTCAACCGGGGCAAGCAGGGTGTAGCTCCACTCAAATCAGTATTAAACACTGATTTACACCAGCTGAAGATCTCATCCTGAAAATGTAAGGGACAGCTAATGTGAGCATCCAGTGGATATTCTGCAGGCTTTCCAGAATCGAGGTAACAAATGGATTGCTAGGGATCATACAAGTATCTAGGCTTCTGTAAGTTATCAATAGCTGATCAGGGATTTTCCATCAACATTCTTCCCCATGAAAATTGTGGTTCTGAAAAAAGATTATTCATGAAAAAAATGGATTTCTGCCTTTTTTCCCCCCACTTTCGTTGATCAAACTGAACTGAAATATTGTACTGGGGGTGGGATGGATTGTTCTAAACAGAAGCCTTTGTCAAAATGCTTCAAATCGGTTGCCCTCATTCTGTGTCCGTGAGAGTCGTCACAGCACCGCCAAAGGGGAGGGTTGGGAAGGCATTGGAGGACTGCTAGGATACAGGTACGGGAACTAGGGTTGTTAACACTTCCTGTGACTTGAAATGATTTCCATCATATGCAGGGTTTGGTTGACTCTCCGCACAGCATGAGTGATTTAGTCTAAGATCTGATAGCAGCGTAGATGGAAACCCAGTCTGTAAGTCAACCCCCAACCAGGCTCTGGGGAGAAGTTTGGGTTACAGGGCAACATCTGAGTTAGAACCCAAGCCAACTCTGTTATGATCCTGTACACCGAGGCCAGGTATACACTAGACATTGAAGTCAACTGTAGAAACACAATCCTAGCTAAAAACTCTCCCATTGATCTCCCCTATGCCTCATGATATTCAGGAGTACAGGGTTAGACTGTGGGCCCCGATAGTTGGATTTTGTGCCTCCCTACTAGGCGAGTGAAAGCAAACCCCTTCATCTTCCACATGGTGAAGACATATCCTTAAAGGCTAGATTATTCTTCATTGAGCCGGCTTCATCTTGCCAACCCTCTTGGGCAACTCAATCTACATTTAAAATAGAATACTGAGGGAAAGGTCTCAGGCACACGTGGGTTAGGTGTATTCACAGTTCCCTCAGACCCTCCTACACACAAGGTGATTTTGATTAAAAAACACAACAGCTTCTGGAAACAGGCTGGAAAATACATACATGAACCTCTCATTTTGTGGGCTCTAGAACTGCTTCTGGCACGTATGTACTACGAACAACAGTCTGGTGGCAATCGGTAGGTAATTGCAATTACATCTAGTTGAATATTCCCCTCAAAATGAACATTGCTGGAAGATGAACTGATAAAAATAACCCCGGCACTCACTGGAATGCAGACGCCAGTCAGAGGATGAAAGGGCCCTGAGAACAGGACTTTTAGAATTCAAGGCTGTTCAGAATACAGTGAATAAGGAAGCAAAAAGGCTTCCAGCATTCCAAATCAGATTTCAGCTCCAAATTATTCCACAGGCAATGGCACTGAAATATGTTTAATCTACTTCCTTTTGCCCCAGGACACAGGGTTATTCTTAGATTCTATCATTCTAGCACTGTCCTACCACCTGGAAGGAGCTGCACATGAACCCTGCTGCAGCCAGGGCCTTTCCTGCAGGGGCAGCTGCAGGGTGTGACATGCCTGGCCCAGCCCACCTGGCATGTAGGCAGTGCACCACCAAGCTGGCAAGCTCCTGGAGGCTGGCAGCGGTGCCCGGACCCCCAAAGCCTGCAGGCTGTGCAGCAAGTAGCACAGGCAGAAGTGGCACAGCTTGGGGCTGGGCACCCCCCACCCTGCTACGCCCTTCCTGTGTGTCTGGGGCTTCCCACAGGATTCAGTGCCTGGATCGCAGCAAGTGTCCCTAACCTGTCCAGGGTCCCTCAGCTTCTCCCGGCTCCTGGGGAGTGGCTGCCCCTGCCCCCCCCCCAGCTGCACTCCAGCCACCCTGTGTGGCAGTCCCCTGCCCATCCCACCCCACCCGTGTGTCTGTGGCTCAGGCTGGTGAGACAGCCAGAGAGCCAGTTCCACCCAATATCTCAGACAGGGAGATATGGTCACCCTAATTCTTTGTAATCCACTTCCAGCAGTTTCCTTTCCAGAGCCACATGCTTCTCTGCTTGTGTGTAAAACCCTGATTCATTCGTGATATTGTGGAAATTCCAGATCTGGCAATATGAGGCTTCCACTGCCACTTTGCTGTTAACTAGCTTACTTCATGCAGTTACTTCATGATGCATCTGACAAAGTGGGATTTATGCCCCAGTAAATCTGTTAGTCCTTAAGGTGCCACAGGGTTCCTCATTGTTTTTACACATACAGACTAACATGACTGCCCCTCCGAGATCTGAATAGTCTGCAGTTTCGCATACCTTTTGATTATGCAGTTAGTACCCCATTAACATTCAGTGCCTAGGAAATATAAGAGACTAATATGGCTGTACTCTGTTTCTTTAGCAGTTGTGTTAAGACTTTTAGTCTTCGGATTTTTATATAGTAATGGTTGCTTTTTTTAAAAAAATTAATTTAGGTGCAGCAAAATGTCTGGTTATCAAAAACTAGCAGGCATAAGACAAATCTTGACTGTTTACATCATTCTAGCAATTTTTTCTTCTTAAAACAAATAGGTCTGCTCTGGCTTTTCCAACTTACTGCTATTAATAAATGTTCCATTATTACTTTTCTGTGATTTCCCATGTCTTACCTGCAACTCAGCTCAATTATTTGAAGATCATCATGCAGTTCAGGTAGGGCCTTAAGTATACATGCTATGAGGCTGGAGGGGCAGGGAACATACAACTGTGAGGGAAATTCATGAGTCCTAACAAGCAGAGAGAACTGAAACAGAAGAACTTGGGCTGGCAGAACTGGCTGAGTCCCAAGCCAGGTTTGCTATGTTCTAAAAATAGGCCTCACTGAATATGCCTCTTTCTACTTCACCACCCTCGTACACAAGAGTACTGGAATAATTTTTAGAGTGGGGTGCTGAAGGCAGAAACCATGTATTTGGGTTAGTACTACTTCAGTGCAGGGTGTGGGCAACACATAACCATCCCAGCTCCAGAAACTGTGCAAATACCCGAGTGGAGTGCATGCACACCGAGATTTTACCGCTGGTTGGATGGGACTAGTCCGCCTTTGTGGATAATTAGAGCAGTAAACTGATCTGTAGCACTCCTGAGGTAGAATGCACAGTAGCTAGAAAATTAGCTGTGTTGCCATTTCACGCCCTGGATCTTTTTTTTTTTTAAATCTATATGACACTGAGATAGCAGCATTAGCTGATCTTTTGTGACTTCAGGATGAAGAAAGCCGCCTATCTGCTGTATGAGTGGTTAATTCTGTAATCACCACTGAATATTTTATCAGCCTTAATTCAATGTCTCCCTTATACTCTGCTTTATCTTCATACACCATTTTGAATTGTTATGACCTTCTTTGGGACAGACTGTGCATTTATGATTGTAAAGTGTGCGTAAATTTACAGTGCTCTGTAACAATAACAGTATCAAAGGTCAGTTCAGCTGCTAGCCCCAGAGTATCGATTGGAGGCTTAAGTGGTTGTATAGGAAAAAAAAGATATTAATAGATGAACGTCAACCTCTAAGGCAAATACAATGAGGTGTTGCCAACATTTTAATTAGAGGCTACAACAAAATTATCCACAGCAACATATGATAAACGCAGTATTCCATCAATAAGATGGAGAATCAGAAGGTAATTTATAGAGACAAAGTGGTGTTACCTCCTGTTCCCACAGATTTGCTGACAATTCTCAGTCATCTAGATGTAGCCTAAGATATGCAAATTGTGCAATGCATTTGCATATCTCCTGGCGACAGTTCTGTTGGGAGAGGCTTTCCAGAAATTTGGCCCATCCACATGGGGCCAAATGTTAGGAAAACCCCCTCTGCTGACACCTCCTTTCTTCCTTGTGGAATTAGGAAGACAGGATGTCAGCAGAAGGCCTCCGGGCTCCCGACAAAGCCTGCAATCTAGACACAGCCATACTTAGAAACATGGGTGGGAAACTCAAGAAGGAAATTGTCTTTGCAGCTGTCATGGTTATAGCCACAGAGGCTTGCTCAGGACAGCTGAGAGTTTTAAACAAGCAGAACTGGCCGTCGAATTTTTATATGGTTGTGTGTGAGAGACAATTGTTTGTCACTTCCCATTGAAATTTAACTTCGTCCACAGTCATGCATCACTACATACAGCAGGGATGGGGCTGGATCCGGCCCCCCCAGGCTTGGGTCTCCCCTCCCCAGTATCTGGCTCATGGCAGGGCGAGAGGTGGGGAGCCCTGAGCCTTGTGAGCGAGGGTGAGGCAAGCTGGGGCCAGATCTGACTCATGGGGTCTACCTGGTGGGAGCAGGAAGGCATTCCATGACTGCTGCTTCTCCTCCCTCTCCCATGGCTGGGGGAACCGCAGTGCTCCACTGCTTGGAGTGGTTTCCCTCGCCACTCTGATTGGTGGAATTCTGGCCAAAGCAGCAGGTGAGCTG